>NC_138830.1:7438656-8038656 GCF_965183815.1 Platalea leucorodia
GTAAAAATTCTTGGACAGAAAGCTGAGAAAGGGTACGAGGGAATACCAAGCTTTCCTGCTTTTGGACAAAGCATTGCTTGAGAAAGACATGTGAACTGCTACAGCAAAGCAGCTTCTCCAGCCTGGCCTCCATACCAGGAGAGCCATGGAGGAACACGGCAGGAGATGAGACTGCCAGAAACCCCCAAGCCCAATGGGGTGTCTCCAGCCAGGACAGCACATTGATCAAAGACAAAATGGTCCAAGGTGCCCAGCAGACCCCGAGCTCTGTGCAGAACGGTGGGCTCTGCATGCCTCTGCTGATCAGCCATAAACCAGAGCATCCATAAGGCAGGAGCTACTAGATATCCAGCAAGGAAAAGCTTCAGAAGAACAGTAATAAACTGATGGTAACCACAAGCTGACAGTTTTGGTTTAGACCTCTAGTGGAAAAATTAAAAAGAAACAAGCAAACAGAAGACAACTTGCTACTATACTATTCACTTGCGTGTGGAAGCAAGTCTGTAATACAAAACCCAGACCCCAAAACCCAAGCGACACAGGAGATCTGACATAAAGCAGCGGGTTTGATTGCACATCATGGATCTGGTCCATTGCCAAGCTCTGCATCCATCAGCACACACCCAGCAGCTCCAGGTGGGAGGAGGAGACAAGCAATACAGTAATTTCCATTCCCTGGTTCATTGTGGGCCAGTTCAACAGAAGCAGCTCTGTTCCCTAACCTGCTAATTAGCTGAGAGATCAAAGGGGCCATCAAGCACCTTCTTAATTGCAGCAGAGCAATTTTTTTAAACAAGCTGGATCTAATTTCAGTAAGAGGGTTTCATTATACTGAGAAAAGGAAAGTCAGAAGCTGCCCCATCACTAGGCTTTGATCAGACAAGTGGCCGAGGAGGAAATAACAGGAGCAGAGCTCAGATTAATTCCTCTTTGAACGGGAGATAACAATGATGTTGTGCTATCAAATGTCAAGGTGAAGGTACAGTCATGGCAAAAGACCACCGAAACACTGAGTTAATGGTTTCTTTAACATTTCAATGAGAAGGATTTACCCTTTTGTGATAGCAAAAGGCAGCAGTAGAGAGAGGTTCCTGTTACCAAAATTGCAATCTGAATTGCATCTGGGATTTTAAGTACCCTATGTTTATGAGCATTTGATTCATTTGGTGCAAAATGTGTTCAGAGGGCCTGTTACACATTTTAGATGTAGTGTCAATTTTGAATGTCCTCACAAGTTTCATAATACAGGCTCAAGCCTCCTCTTAAGGTCATGATTTAATCGTATTAAACTATATTGGAAACCTGCATAAGGATATTTAAGGTAATATAGGAATAGTCTACCTCTGTCCCAAAAATTAATTTATTAATCTAGATTACAAAAAACAAAGGAGTTAAGAATGGAGAGTGATAACCATAAGATCATACAGATGCAAGATTTCAATTATTTATGTTTAAATAAACTGCATTGGCAGAAGTTTTCAAGGGAGTTTAAAGGAAACTGGCTTCAAAGTTACTTTAAAATTCAGGATCTTTTGAAAGTCTACCCATCGTTAATATCAGTAACTCCTGCTGGCCAGAAATAGGCTGGAAATAAATATGCAGTGTGTCAGGAACAACCAAAGAGAAGTAATCAGATAAATACCTGCTTCCCACACCATGCTTCTAGCCTCCTACGCAAGAAGGAGCTCAACTTCGGGGTTAATTACTAGCCAGAAGATAAGAGCATCTTCCCTGTTTGATGCTCGGCGCACATACTGTCCTTGGCAGCCCTGAGCAGCGAGTGTAAGACTGCAAGAGAGCAAGTGCAGGCTGTACCCACCTCCTCTGCCTTCACAGCTTTTCTGGAACATTATCAGGTTTGAGACCTCCAGGCATTTTGACTCTTCTACCCTCCCTGCATATGCAAGTGTACTTTGGTGAATCCTCAAGAAAAAAAAACACACACACATAAACAAACACACAACAAAAAAACCACACCTCACTTTTAAGTGGTTCCTGTTTGATGCACAACAGCCACCCCAAGAATAGTGACACTAATGGTCAGCTACAGAGGGAACAGGAGGTCCCCAGTCAAGAGTTTGCTGCATTTGCCAGGTTTCAATGGTTTTTGTTTTGTCTTTCACTATTAACTGTTGACCTGTTTTATTTTTAGACTGTAAAACAAGGGATATTCTGTAAGGGTGTTCCATGGGCTATGCCATCAAAGGTTAAAAAAAATAAAAAAACAGTACCCTCATGAACTTGGAGGTCACCGACCACAGGACCTACTAGCTGTAATGCATTAGGTACAGCTGTGTAGCTAAGACCTTTCTAAATCTGCGTACCATAAAAATACGTCATGAAAACGCAACATTTTGCCTCTTATTGGTAAGTACTCTTTCTTCTGAAGTTATAGTGACTTTAGCAGGAAGAGGTACGAATATGAAAAAAGGCAGCCTGCCCTGATTTCAAGGTCAGGACCAAAGGGGTCACATCATTCCAGGTTACCACCCGACTTCTACTGTCAGCTCCTGCTCAGCCACAAAAGGCAAGTTACCACCAGAAAACAGACCAATTAAGAGAGTATGAATAATCCAGCCATGTCTTCTTGGCCATAACTAAATTACAACATAAACATAAATTAAAACATACAGTAACTGTTGAACACAAGGTGTCTGTAAACTATTTAGTCTGCTGTGAAAATAGGACACAATATTGCACAACAGAAGGGCATCTTAAATCCCTTGGCAATGCTTCCTGATCCTGTCCTTGAACTAAATCAGCACCCTAGATAGTTGTACAACATTATGCATGTGTCCATATAAACACATACTCCTCACCAAAACAAAAGTGGACCCCTACAAAAAGCAAACAAAGTATTTCTGTTGCTGCAAAAAGTTCAGGGTCAACAGACCTCTGCTCATGTATAGGCAGTAACCTGACAACCCAAAGGCTGGTATTTGCTCTCCTTGTGGGAAGAGTTCCATGAACCATTTCCCCATGGATACAACAGCCCCTGTGTGAAACAGCATCAGATAGGCACAATGATTCAGTTCTGGAGTCTGTACCAACACAAACTCCAGCCTGTCTCATAGGGAAAAACAGCACAACCACTTTGGCAAAAAAAAGTAAAACACACACACACACACCCCCTTAATTGAGGAGAAAAGCTACTTTCAACACAAAAATACAAGTGATGCTTATTTCAAGATGACAGGGGACAGAAATAGCTGTTTGCAGCAAACTACAATATTCCAATACCTGTTTGCTTTGCTAAGCATACACCCACACCCCATCACACTGGGCAAGGGAAGTTCCGATACTCTACACACAGAGCACAGGTTCGCTCTGCTTGCATGATACCAGCTCACATCAGGGAGGATTCACAGCTCCATCACGGCACCAGTCCTACCCAACCGTGACCTCAAGCTGCCGAGCGCTGCCAGCTGGAAGTGCCGCAGGCAGCATCGCGGGAGCACCCCAGCAGCTGCATGCACAGCAAGACTGTGTCTGGCCAGAACAGGTTATTGTCCGAAGCCATACAAAAGCAGGTAGATTGCTTCTATTCCAAGACAGCTTTCTTGCATGTCTTTTTGTCTATAGTGAAAGTAAAATAAAGTAAAATAAATTCAGAAGAGTTTGACCATAAACACTTTCATGCATGACATCAAAATGCATTTCTTCATAAAGTACTATACATACACTTATCATTTTGAGAATACTCTACATTGGAAAAGAGTTTTTTAAAATAAAAAAAAAAAACGTTATAGCAATCTGGTATTCAGAGCCAGTCCTAGGAGTAACCCCAACCTAATTGGCATGTGACAGCAGGAGATGGAGAGCCAGCAAGCAGCAGTGAAGGCTGAAGAGCAGGGCAGACTTCAGAGGGAGGTTACCAGAAAACAGGTTCCCAGTTACACAGCAGGGAAAGAAATGCTTATAACAGGAGATTAAGGAAAAAAAAAAAAAGCAAAGAAAAAAAAAGAGAGAGAGAGAAATGTAAGAGGAAGAAGACTAAGTGAGAAAGAGCATACACTAAGGAGCATCAAGAAAGTGCTCTGAAGTGTCTGCCCACTTAAAGCATTGCCACAGGGGAGGTCTGGAAGAAGATGTTGATACTTCTCTGCATCCAGAAAGGTCAGCCTGCTCTACTAGGCATCTCCGGCACAGAAATCATCTTCACTAAGTGGCAGCAACTTTTTTTTTTTTTTGGCATTTTATCCTCATCTGATCCCTTATGCCTTAACTAAGGGTGCCTTAAGGGGGATAAAACTTTATCTAAGTAGGTATATCTCAACCTTTGGGGTCAGACTGTCCAGTTCCCAGGCTCAGACTGAGCCTGTAGCCTGGGGACATTCTCAGAGGCAGGCCACGCACAAGGCCCACAGCTATGTGCAGCTGATCAGCCTTCTCCAACATTTAGACCCCTGTGCTTGCTGTTAAGAGTAGATTAAATTTACTGCATATGCAAGGGAGTCGCTGCGAGTTTAATTCCCAAGCTCTCAGATCCTTAGTCTGCCCATCCCAGTACCACTTTGAAGTAATTGCCAATTTCAAGCCCAAACCCAACCCAATATTTGGTAAGAAACCAAGAGGAGCAACAGATGACAACAGCACACTTATGCCTCAGATTAAATTATATATCTGCAATCATTTGTATAAAATGGTTTTAAATACTTATTTTTCTCAGAGAAAACACTGACACAGATTTCATTAGGTTAAAAAAGAAATTTAGCATGTAAAAGAAAATTTATTAACAAACTCAGCTGCCTTGAGTCTCACTTCAAAAAAAAATTGTTTAGAAGGCACTTAGCTCAAAAAGTTGATGTCTATGAGTCTAAACTCACTTGGATGGAGACCCAGCACAGCTGGAAAGGAGGGATATCACCTCGTTCCCTCCTTGCACCACACAAACCTCCTGTCTGTGACCCTTCTCCAGGGTCCACAGAATGAAAGCAGGGACCCCCCCAACACAGAAGACTGGTGTAAACAACTAGTCCAAAAGCCAGACATCTCCACTAGTAGCAGATTAGGCTCCCTTGCCAAAATAACTCTTGCTTCCCTGGCACCTTCCAAAGGACAGAGAGCAGAAAATGAGTTTTAGCATGGAGGGAATCTGGTTCCACCAGTGCTACCTCTGAAGCAGCACAGATCCATTTCAAAGTCTTCTTAAGCAGGAGTTGAATTTTAATTTTGCAAGGAACTGCTAGAGACTTCAAAGGCCCTGTGGTCTACCTACAGTACCTCAGATATAGTATTCACTAGTGTACCCTATGTTTCAGGTTCACAACCATTTTTCAGCAAAAATAATGGGGGAAAAAATACTATTCTGTTCAAAACGGGAGTGGGTAAAACTGCACCACATTCTGGTTTCCCAGGGTTCACTTCCGAGAGCTTCCAAAGGGCTTTTGAATCCTCTAGACGTCTTCCATGTTGCTGAAGAGCAAACAATGAAAAATGAAGTTATGTCCATTTGTTTTCATGCATTTTAAGGATGGAATCCGAGACCGAGCACCCAATGTTCTTCCTTCCTTTAAATTTGCAGCTGGAAGGCACTATACCCAGTGTTATTTGTTTTAATGACAGAACAGGTACAGACAAGAACATTAGTGTGTTAAAGGCATGAAGAATTGAGATTTAGTACTACAATGTTTTGGTTGGTGGGGTTTTTTGTTTGTTTGTTTTTTTAATCTATCAGTTTTATTTCACTGATTCATCAGTATCCATGCCTTGTGCCTGTATGCATAAAGCGTGTTTATGAGAATGAGATGAGTTTCCATCTGAGGTGTTTGTCTTAACTTGATTTAGGAGAACAGATTTAATAAGCAGTTATCAAATACTTTTGCAATTCTTCTTTTAATGTAGCGTGGACAGAGATTTAAGAGTCCTGTTGATAAACTAGATGCAAGAGACAGAACTGGGTTTCTTTTTCAAACTACTTATCAAATATCTTGTAAATATTGACAGACAAAAGGGGGAGAATTTATGAAAACATAAAATAAATCCACCCTTCCTATAAAACTTGATTAAATTTATTGATTATATAATAAAAGCCTATAGTTTGGTTTTAATAAACCTCAAATGATTTGTCCAAAATGAGGAGCATCCTCTTTAAAGTTGCTGGAGAAGAAGCAACATTCTTCCTTTCCGAAGTCTTTGTAACCCCGTTCAAGCCAGTGGGATTGATAAGTAAAATCAAAGTCAGACCTTTATCATACTTTGTTTTTCTAGTGATTAATGGTATTGAAAGAACGCTCACCAGTTACAGCTGGCTTTGGGTCATGATCCAAGCCGATATCTAGGATAAATCCATACTGGTGATTAAAGAAAGAGGCATTACCTGGATTTCAAATACTTGTAACAAATTGTCCACAAGAAATCCATAGGCTAGGATGTATTTGCAGAACGTATTAAAAGCTAACACTGACTTTCAAATGAGCTCAAGAAAAATCTTAGTGTTCTCAGACAATTTGAAAAGAAAAAAATTGTATTTCCTGGATAACTTTTTCACAGTGATTATACATTAGTCTCAAGCAGCATTTCAGATACAGATACACTTAGGCTACAAGATAAAGCAGACCTGCTCTTATACTGCGAGTACATCCGCAGCATCTCAGGAAAAAAAATTCCACCTTGGATCAGCCTGGGGTCCACTGAGACCGAATATCCAGCACATGATTTTTCATGAGACAGTGCAAGATACCAAGAAAAAAAAAAGTCGACATAGAGACTGCTACAAGACCAAAATAGCAGGGAAGTCACCTGCAAGTGACAAGTTGTTTATAGCCCTGCAGCCTTGTCTGCTCAATGTTCTTTGGTTACCACGCAATTATAACTCTGGACACACTTAATGAAAACACTAAAAAAATTTCACATCAGCAACACCACCGTACAGCAGTTGCTGGGGAGTACATCTCCCTAAACAAGCAGTTTTGAGTCATAGGCACTAATTAGCATGCTAGCGAGAACAAAAGCAGGAGACGGTAAGCAAGACTTGGGAGGACAGATCACGTGAATATTGTAAGGAGACTAAGGATCTGGTAGAAATCTCTACAATCATAATGCTAACACTTCAAAAATGGGAGCTCTTAAAGAAGCTGGAAATTTGGCCAAGATGAAACAGCACATTGGGAGAAGAGCTAGCAATAGAGGAGGAACAATGAAATGGGAATTCCAGAAAGAATAAGGAAAAAAAGAAAAAAGACGTTTGAATACTGAAGCCTAAAGCATTTATACTACTTAATGTAACAAAATAGAACAGTAGAAGATATTCTAGCTTTAGGTTAAGTTTACAAACAACTGAATTCACCTTGAACTACTCAAGCTGGTCTGACCAATTAGTCTATTGTCTAATGGTGAATACTTTGAAAGAGATCATCCCACTCCCATTAAACCACTCCTGGTTAAACAGACCTGCTGTTCTTTCCTGCTTTGCCACGCATTGTATGATTCGGGGATTGTACGATCCTTGTGTATAAAATATTTAAGATATACAAGATTTAAGCATCACTTGTAAGTGCTTTGCAATACTGATATCAGTCATGTTAGATGCTAGAATATTCTGTCACTGGCTCAGGAATAAAAAAAAAAAAACAAACAGGAGAGCTCACAGTTAGAGCATGGGTATAATTTAATAGAGCTCATTGAATGCTGGTCCACAGCCTGAAGGGACACAGTAACATGATACACAGCGAGAGCTGTTACTTAACTACTTTTTTTTTTTTCTCATAGAATCATTAAGGTTAGAAAGGACCTCTGAGATTATAGAGTTCAACCATTAACCTAGCCTCCAAAATCCACATGTTTTTTGAATACTTCCAGGGACTGTAATTGCACCACTTCCCTGGGCAGTCTGCTCCAATGCCTAACCACTCTCTCTGTGAAGAAATTTTTTCCTAATATCCAACCTAAACCTCCCCTGGCGCAGCTTGAGGCCGTTTCCTCTCGTCCTGTCGCTTGTTACTTGGGAGAAGAGACCGACCCCCACCTCGCTACAGCCTCCTTTCAGGCAGTTGCAGAGAGCAATAAGGTCTCCCCTCAGCCTCCTCTTCTCCAGGCTAAACAACCCCAGCTCCCTCAGCTGCTCCTCACAAGACTTGTGCTCCAGACCCTTCACCAGCTTTGCTGCCCTTCTTTGGGCACACTCCAGCACCTTTTTATTACCTTTTGGTTTTTTGAATGGGATAAGCAATCAAAACTTTTATTTGCAGATGGCTCTAGCTGGATTTCTGGTGGTCCTACTCAGGAGTATAAGGAAGACTTTAATGGCAGAGAGAATCAATCATTGTCACATCCTGATACAGACATTGCACTGGATGGAAGAATTGACAAAATGCAAATCTTCTCTTCTTCAGAAATGTCATCCTTTACATTTTGTTTCCCCTCAGACTCTTCTGGTATTAAAAAGCTGACTCAGCTTGAGAGGAAGCAAACAGCATGAAGGTACGCCCATTCACGGGCACCTGAAGGGTTGGCAGTGGTGGGAAGTGAAATAGTCAGGAAGAGCAGAAAAACCCCCATGTGGCAAGTTCCTGCTGGAAAGCAATAAAAAGCCCCTGTAATAGAAGGCTGGAACCTCAGAAAGAAAAGTGTCAAGTTGAGAAATGCATTGACAAAGATAATGCATAAATGAAAGGTAAAATGTTTGGGGAGAGGCAGCAGTGGAAAGGAAAAATAAAAACAATTTATACATGCAGAGGCTTCAGTAAGTGCTTAAAGCATGAAGTAAGCTAGACAGAGTTTCAAAACAGCTGCTGGAATGATAATACACAACCTAGCAAAATTGTGCTAAAATTAACTGACTTCAAATACCAGATCTGAATCCTCTTTACCTCATTCCAACCTTATTTCATGTCTGCAAGCTGCCTCTTCAGAGAAACACAAACAAAAAAAAAAAAAAAAAGAGGAGTTAGACTGCTCTCACTTTTGTACTGTTTCCCCCAAGAGCAAGAAGTTGGTTTGGGGTGGGTTTTTTAACTTTAAATTTGGTTACAATGCCTATATGACAAGGGCAGATTCCACAGGCTGGAAAGCAGTTCCGAATAAGTAATTTAGGGCTTGATCCTGTACCCTGGTTATGTCCAGGAAAAGATACCCATGAATATTATTTCTCACTTCACACACCTTTCTGGGATCACCAGCATTTGTCAACATCGGCCAAGTACTTCAAGAGGGAACAATAAGCTGCCTTGCACTAAAACGTTCAAGGTTTGCCCAGAGTGTCAACTCAGGGTGGGCTAACACAGAGCCAGGTACGGGCTTGCTCAGCTGCCTGCTCATACCATTGCAGACACATCCTCAAAGCTTGGAATAGGCTGGAATTACAGATTTTACTAAGCTCATTTATATATTGCAGTTAGCAACCCACTCCCAGCACAATCTAGAGAGCCAGCATGTCAAAACATAACATTTTTACACAGCACACATAGCAAATCATTCGCAACGCTCCCCGCGGACAAGCCATATGCTCCTCAGCACTTCATCCAGAGCTGCACATAACCGACTCTTCCTCTTGCACAGCCCAGTGGCGACAGCTCAGATAGCCGTGGAAATCGCTGCGTCGAGATCTGAAGGGGCTATTTTCAGGGTCCCATCAGTTCACATCCCACATCTCCAAAACCCCTCCCCAGCGATAACCCGGAGCATCTGAAGCCACTCACAGTAAATGAGGTCTTACCCCCCCAAATTAGCCAAAACTTATCCAAATAAATCTTAGTCTCCTTTTGCATCCCAAGTTCATTCACATTGATAGTAAAAACTCCCACAGGCTTTGGAGACCTCTTATAACACATTACACATGTGGAGAGGCTCTAAAAAACAATTTGAGCTACACCTGAATGAGACAGCTCAATTTGGCTCTAAATAGCTCCTCATTATCCAAGGCACAGAACTGCAGATTTCTGTTCAATTGCATGTTTTACCACACACTCCCCAGAAGTTAGGGAGTTGCTCTACAGCTTTCTGCTGGAGAGAAAAATGGGTTTATTTATTTTGATTAATAAAGGCTTGCTCAGATAATGGCATTTCTAGCATTTGCAAATTTGAAAACACTGTAAATCCCCAAAGCTTCCCTGCTCTAAGTCTTTTAAATCTCAGGCAGATTTGAAGTCGCTTTAAATCTCACGGAAAGCGATTCTCCATAAATCCCAGCAGAGCCAGGGCGTGTTAAACACATTTTGGGTGATAAGAACACCTCGTGAACGCACAGCTATCATACCAGGTCCAGCACACCAATTCTGCTCACGTCTGCCATAGACTTCATAGGAGGGGCTGGCTCCGGCAAAACAGTGAAGCGCTCCTAAAGTATTATAGAAAGAAAAACCATCTTTTTCTGAAAGTATAATTTATTCTGCCCCACTAAACTTTTTAATGTTTTCAGCAGTGTTGATTTATTAGGATTGCTTTGGGAGACAGCACTCAACCCTCTTTTGCTGTAAAATCCTGATGACTGAGAATAACTCTTACATCTTTCAAGCTGTCCACAGTGAAAGATTTTTTCATTAGGATGAAGGTGTTTAGGGATTTTTCTGTGTAATATGGAATGATAGCCCCTCCAAGAGCACACCTGGGCTTGGTTAGGCAGCCACAAATGATGAAATACTCCTAGATGGACAAGTTACTCTGGTTCAATAGCAGATATTTCTCTATTTGAATGAAGTAAGCACTAGTGAAGAAATCCTGCCACCAGGAACTTGCTGTGTAAAGCTCACCAGGATTTTTTTTTTCCTTGAACTAGGATCTGTAAAAGCCAGCAATGAAGCAATAAAGGGACAGAAAACTCATTAGCAGATCTCACATGCAAACAGTATTTGCCATATCACACCTTGGACTTTTAAGGCAGAAGCGCTAACAGGTGGCAGCAACAGCTTCCACCAGAGCACAGAAATGCAGCACGGGGGCTGCACCACAACCCTCCGGCCCTGTGCCCTGGCACCTGAAGGCAATTCTACGATTGCTCTCCTGGGAAGCACGTACATGCCAGGAAAGCCCAGATGGGCCCGTGGCACCAGCAGGGAGAACACCACCCTTCCCACCCTGCCCAACAGCCCCCTGCCCCAGCACACACAGGGCTTGTGTAGCAGATTATTCTGTATATTCAGTGATGAAGGAATATCTATACTTTTCACACCAACTTGAAAAATGTTTCCCCACATATATTTGGCTTTTATATATGTGTGTGTATATATATATACACACACACACATATATATAAAAAATTTCACTATTTTTCCATTAAAAATACACACAGAAAAGGCCAGGACATTTCCTTATCCAATACTGCTACAGAGTATTTTTTTTTATCTGTTAATGCATAAGTAACAACAGAAAATATTTTCTATCTTCATCAAAGCCCTTCCAATGGTATTAAGCAACTCCTTTGACAAATAAAGGCTCCACCAGGAGCCCGTCCATGGGGGTGCGCACATCTGGAGCGCCACAGGTTTGCAGCTGGCGCATATGCTGCAGACTACAGCTTACCGGCATCAGCCGGCACACCTCTCGCTCCAGAGCGCTCGAGAAACTCCAAAGCACCCAGGAAATTAATAAGCACGTTATTACCTGGGGAAGAAAGCGTTGCCTCTTGAATACCTTCATTTGTAAACAACAGGGGGGCATATGGAGTTGAAATCTGACTGCTATTTTCTGCACTGAATTCATATAATTTCAGATACTGGTGTCTGTGGGTTCACTTCAGATACTGGAGTTGTTGAGACTCCTGTAATTTCAGTTTAACTTGTTTACTCAGAATAAAACAGAGATGTAGCTATAACTCTAACTTGATACCTGGTTTGACCAAGCTGACAGTTTGTTACTAAAAGTGGTTTTATTGTAAGTTACTTTTTTGCTCAAGTGCTTTGTTTTAGTTTTAAAATAACTTTTCAGCGCATGAGATCTTTTTAGTTTTACTTCTTGATTACTCTTTTTGGCTGCCAAGAGGCACCATAACTCTAATCATGTTGCAGATGAATTTAGTCTCCATTGGGAGAAGCAGCTCGTATACGGGATTTATTTTTTTTTAGTTTTAGGGAAGGTTTTATGAACCTCTGAAAGAATATATTTAGATGCATTTTTTTAAGTTATTTTCCTTAAAGTGACTGAGTCAATTACAACCAATTGAGTGGAAACATTTATATCAGAGTTAAACACGGATAACAACAGTGAATAAGAAATGGGAAGATATATTTGGAAATAGCCAGAGAGACTGTGGCATAGCTGTTTATAACTGTGATTACTGCTTTAATAGCTTGGAGTTCTTTTTCATTATCGTTATTCAACCAAAAGTTAAGTTGTGCTCAGTCTCAACCTATAAAGTCTACTTCAGGAATAAGAGTCAGGATTTGGCACAGCTGAGCCTGAGCCTCAGTGCATCATGGAGGTGTCCTCCTGCCTGCAGCCATCAGGCTGGACCTTGCAGGGCTGGATGCAGAGCAAAATTTCTGCTCCTTTTAAAAGGCATTGGAGCAAACCTCGAGGGAGAGGTCTGAAAGTCAATAGCACTCAGCAGCCCTGCCTGCGTGGAGTCAAGAGAGGAGTTAAAGCAGAGAACAAAAGCTACATTCAAAAGCCACATGCAGAAGCTAATGGCATCGAGAGCAGAGTTCCTGCTAGCTGGGAGTCTCCTTTTTGTGTGCAGATTGAACAAAAAATCAATCCATTTCAATTATTCTTTATGTTGTCTCGAGTGTAGGAAGGTAGGCTAAGCTTCTCATTTTGGTGCTGGGGTCACACATTCAATAGGACTGTAAAGCACTGCTACATGACAAATTAATGATCAAAGATAATCTGGAATATTATTGGTCCAAATTAACAGTGAAAACAGGAGCTAGGACATACCTGCTGAGAGGTAAATCCAGAAGGATTTGGGCTGACCCCCCTCCAATCGGGCATCAACACAGCCATGCCACTTCCAGCTTGCAAGTAGCTCCGTGGCAGCCAGCACTGAAGTCCCCAAGTTGGGTTTCACACGATATCTCTATGGATGTGCTTTGAGCCTGCAAAAATAAGTGTTCAAGCCAGGGAAGGACCCTCTGGAGTCAGTGAGATAAAGCCCATGAGTAACAGAGCAGAAGCTGCACGTATGCAGAAGCAAACACGGGATCAGCATCTAATGTCAATACCATCATGGTCTTTAGTCAAACCCACAAATCAAAGAGCCTGCTCCCTTCCAAAAAAGCTATTTGGTCCTTCTGCCAAGGAGCAGTTACCCTTAACCTCAATATCAAAAATAGCACTAAAAAGGCCTGGGGAGAAAACCACACTCATACACAAAGACCAGCGTGCTATATTACCAAGATGCACAACAGATTCTCCCAAAAGAAAGTATATCATGATTTCCCATTCATTGCAAGCTTTTGTCCAGTTTTCCAGAGCTTTATTAAGGAATTCATGCCTCCAAAATGCAAAGTCTGATACGTATCACCAACTTAGAAGACAAGTTGGGGGGGCGCAGGGAGGGATTCCTGGTTAATATAATCCTCAGTGACCTCCTACCAGTACACAAGAGGAATTTTTTTTTTTTTTTTAAGTGTAAGATACCTGAATATAGTGTCATTCTGCACAGTTGTTATATCATAGAACATGCACTGCTCTCATGGACCACAGCTGGACTTGGAGTGTCCAACCCATTCATAAATACCATAGCTACAATGGGGGGTCCAAAGGTCTACTGCAATGGCTGTAAACAGCAAGGTGATCCCACAAATACTTTATTGCAATTCACCTCACAGTTAAATAGTGTTCCCAAACTATAGGCACCATAGAAGTGTTTTTGAATAAATTCTTCATAAAACCAAAGTTGCAAAGCCTACCAAGCAAGTCTTTTTATCCTCAACACTTTCCTCCAGATTCCTCTTGTCTGGAGTCACCAGTAGGTAAACCTTACGGATGAGCCTTCAATGCCGAATATACAATCCACTAAAGATAGCAAATACCATTTCATCTTCACAAAACTCCGGTATTCCAGAGCTCTGAGTTTTCAAACACCATTTGTTGCACCTTGGTATCTTTATACAATAGCAGTACATGTAAAGCTACAGCCAATAGAGCCTGTGACTACTTCTCATGCGCTAAATCCACATGAATAAATCTTATTAAGCTTAAAGGCAAGCTGTTACTGCACCTCTTTGATAGATTTATTATCCCCAAAACCTAGTGCACTGCTGTGAAATGCAGGTATGAATTGAATAGTTATACCATACAAACAGCCAGCTATTAGTTATATTATGGAAATAAGAACACTGATAAGGTGCTCCATTGGGATATTTAACAAGTGTCAAAGCCTAGACTGAAAGAGGCATTTGTCTATGAGAGTCAAGGAAGATATACATCATGGTATGTATTACATACCACAGCTGAACTTCACTCATATACCTTACAGGAAAGCAAAGGAAGAAAAAAGGAGGGAGTCCCCCCACAACTATGTTAAGCAACTTTCTGTAGATGACACTACAGGACCCCGATGAAGCTACTATGGCTTCAGAGTTGACCCTGCCTTGGCTGGGTGGTGGACCAAAGACCTCCAGTGGTGTCTTGCAACCTAAATCATTCAACAGCTGTGCTTCAGGCCAAGCCATGTGTCACCCCACCAGCCCACCGTGAACTGCCATTAGCCACAAGTGCTTGTCAAAGCACCTGATAAACTGGAGGTGGAGGTTTGGGGGACATGCCAGACACCTCTCACCTTCACAGGAAGCCCTCACTTAAAAGCACAGATTGACTTCTCTAGGAAACCTAGAGAGCATAGTTACAGTTCATCATAAAGTTTCAGTTTTCAAGAATTTAAGTGACACACACTACCTCTCCCCCCTAAAATTGTCTGACATTTGAGAGGCAGTGATTAAATATTGTAAAACAACCACCTCGGGGATGAAGAAAACTCAGCTACCTTGTAGACGTGGTCTTTCGCTAAAGGTCACACTGTGTTATGCTACACGTACTTTAAAGCCTTGTTCAGTGCAAGCAATCCTTACATCTAGCTTCAGTCTATTCTACATGACTTAATTTCTTTCCTCAGTGATGTTAATAACACTTTTGTCTTCTTATATGCCCACACTATTTATGCTCTGTCTCATAACGAGAGATTTTGCTGGTGTTACTCATTTGGGTGTCCTGACAAGGCAGGATTTGTTCTTTCATACATACAAACTGTGTGAAAATCAGCTTTAAACCATTTGACTTTAAAGGCTACTTCCATTAAGTTATACTGAATCAAAAACAAGATGTTCGTCTCCTCTTATTCCCATCTGCTTCAGTACATTTCAGAGAACATTACCGTATTAGAGATTTCTAGTGAAAAAAATTATTATTGCTATTCAAAAATAGCTTAGACTGGTGTGAGTGTTACTGACTGTTTAAGAAATCATTGCATTGCAGCCTAATGAGAAAAGAAGTCTCTAGTACAAGAGGTGCTTTAGAAAGAAATATAATTTTATGCTTGCGTGAAGCTTGGCAGCGTAGTAGGAATTAAAACCCCAGTATAGAGCTCTTCAGAGGCCAGAGGCCAGCCCAGATCCAAATTCTGCATTTCTACAGTGTTTGTAATGGGCTGTTATTCCTGCAGTCAGCATGTGTCTGCCAGTAGTGAAACTGTACAAGATAAAGAACAGATTTAGGAAGTGTGATGAATTTGTATATTAATAATCATTTTGACCAAGAGAATTTCTAAAGTCCAGCTTACAGCTGAAAAGAGAAAACAGTGTGGATACCCAATCTTGATCATCTTTCACCAAGAGTTTGTTTTTTTTAAAAAAAAAAAGAGTGCACAATTATTCAAGTGGACAGACAAGTGGTGCCCATGGCAGAGGAGCAGGAGGGGACACAGGCAGAGCAGCAGGCAGCCTGCAGTCACAGCGCAGGCAGGGCTGGCGCCCAGCGCTGGCGTTTGGGAAGCACCCACCAGTGCTGGGTGTCAGACCTCATCACTGGGGATCAGGGTCTTCAAATAGAAGGTGTCTTGAGGCCCTCAGGAGCAGATGCTGCGTGAGCTACAAGCAGAGAGAAAAGCCAAAAAAGTGTTTTCCAAGCACACATGGGGGCTGGAGAAGGGAGCGCAGGAACAAGTGCTATTCTCTCCCCTGCCCCAGAGTCTCACAGCATAAAAACAGCTTATTGATTAACCTCACACCATCCAAAACCAGTCCGCCTCTGCCCAGCTGCACCAGGGGAAATACCTTGTGAAAATGAGATTTTTAGTAAATGGAAAGCTCCAAGGCAGAGCTTTTAAGGGAGGCTTCTGTCATCCTTCACAGTGGAGGCAGTAGTTAAGGACACAAAACTACAGCAGATTCAAATCCTGGCTTGTTCAAAATTAGAAGAGACCTTCAAAAATAACATAAGAGCATAAAATTAAAGAGAGCTAATATATCCATCAAGTGAACCGCTTATAGTGCTTGCAAGCTCTTCCTGAAGAACGGAAAGCACAATTATTTCACAGGGCGTCTTCCTGAAGCGCCTTCACACTGTGTTGCAAGCAAGATCTTTGCTTGTTTACCCCTGTTTTCTCAGCCGTCGGTCACCAGATCCGTCATGACTGCCATTCAGTTACTGTTTTCCACTCTTCATTCAATAACTTCTGCCGATATCCCTGGGCCTCTGGGCCCAAGCAGGTTGCTCAGAGAGGATCCATTTCCAGCCCAAGCGCTTGGCCACTGTATTCATGTGCCCTCGCTACTCACAGCATTTATTTCTTCAGCTGGGTGAGAAAGCCAAGATCTTCAAACCTTCTTGCACCAACACTAGGATATACTAGTGGGGTCCTTCAGCCCACAAAGCACAGAGAAGTTAATTCTGATATTCCCCTAGTTCATTAGTTAGGCCAAGAATTAAGCAAGGGGAAAAATATACTTTTTTTTTTTTTAATATATAACTTTCCACAATCTCCAGTGCTTTGAGCATGCATTAGTTATGAAATAGGGACACCCACTAACGGCTCCTCAGTGCCATACAAGTGTATTTGAGGGCATGCAGAATGTGGGCCCTGACGTAGTTTCATTTGCTTGGTAACTATAACCCTGTTCTTCAAAATAACTCCCACATTGCCCCTTTTCTCCCTGCTTTTCCATCCAAAATGAGCTCCAGTGCAAATGAAGCACCTGGGAAGCGTCAGTACCTGCAAAGAAGTGGAGAACATCTTTTTCTCATTCTCCAGGCAGTAAAAGGGAAAACAGAAACATCTCTTACATTGAAAACCCACTGGATTTATTTATGCTTCAGGCTCCAGAAAGGCTAATGAACTTTTTTTTTTTAAAAACCACCTCTAATTATGTACCAGTAATTTGCCATCCAAAAAAAAAAAAAAAAATCAATTGCAGGTAGAGATAACAGCATTTGGATGTCTAATTAATTGATGGGTCTCACAAATCAAGTAGCTGTCCAGGAGCTATATGTTGCACTTAGAGCTTTTCTGCCTCCTGATTTTGTGCATTTGGAGACACCAAATGTGTGGAGTTTTAGGTTTTGGTCCATTTTTAGCCCAGGCCTTATAGGTAAAAAACAAGACTAGAGTCCCCCATGTGGTCACACACTTCTTAAGACTCTGGACTGTAACAGCTGGGGAATAATACACATACGTGCTGAAGTTTGCACTGCAGCTCTCTGCATTCAGGGCTCTCACCACGGACACATATCCTCCGTGGTAAAACAACATTTAATTCAAATTAAAACCCAAGCTAGCTTCAGGGACTCGATCAACATTTATGAATTCTCAACACCACCCCTCTTGAAGAGGCCTGCATACTTCTGCAGACCATATATAGGTCTTCAGTGTGACATACCGTGACAATGTGTGTCACGGTTTATTCTATGACTCCCAACTGGTTAGGCTGAGAGTAAGGAAGAGGCTGGGAGGAAGATACAGGCAGACATAGGGACAGGTAGCAGCAAAGGGAATCCCATTCTTCATATCCATAACAGCCCCAAAATATACACAGGAGCCACTGATAAGTGTGAACCACCCCACTCGTGGACCCAAGCTTAGCCTTTCCTGCAGTTTCTGGGGCATCAAGTCATAAATTGACCTTCACTGTCACCCACTGTAAGTGGAAGGGACACCTTGGTCATGCCCACACCATCACGACAGCCCCAAGCCCAGTGCTCTCCACCTAGCTGAAATATCAGCTAGTGGCAAAGAGGACACAGCGAGTCTGAGGACGAGGGACAAAGCAACAGGCTATGGGGAGCCTTGCTGTTAGAGGAAGCCCGTGGGCAGGTTGATGAGCAGAGCAGTCTGTACACCACACCTAATTACATCGGAGACCAGAACCGATCGCGCAGCCTTAACTCCAGCATAAAGCCCCTCTTTGCACCCACCCCCCCAAGGTCAGAACAGAAGGCAGGTCCTACACAGTAGCAGTTGTCTTGATTTTTCAGGGGACTTTGTAGGCCAGACCAGAATTTCCTCGAATTTGCTGGTCCATTTGCAGCACCACATTGCCATCTGCTGTCCCTCACCTTCCCTGGCAGCCTCGCCAATAACCAGGTGAAATACAGCGGCACAGCTAGCGCAATCTAAACAAAGCTGTTCAAAATGCAAATAGGTTCATGATCCATCGGTTATTTAAATGGATTTTAACATTTTCATTAACTATTTAAGAAATACAAGACATGAGCTTGCAAGGACGCAGTCAGATGAAGTGTCACAAACAAAAAGCAGTGTACAATAGCAATGCAAGTATTAAATCTTGGCACATTAGGATGATAGTAGGTACAGGTGTATCACTTCAAAAACAGCTTTTTTACACTCCAGCAATTCAGTCATTCAAGAATAAATCATGCCTTGTCAGCTAATAATGTCTTGTTTTTAATCATCCAAACATACAATAGTATTTTTTAACTGGTTCCTGAAATGATACACCAAGCTGTTTGCAGCAGATTTAACTTTCTGCTTAAATCCTGCATGCAACCAGGCAAGCCGCCTCCTTTTGCAAACAACCTTCATGGCTTGCCCATGGTCCTGTCCGTTTTTTTCTAAAGAACTTGCAGAAAGGGCTCTATTAAACACAAGCTTAAGCGGTGGCTTTGGGACAAAACTACCCAAGACTCGGGGGATGGAACTTGAGTCTTAATTATGGTGGGAAATTGGAAGAATATTCTTTTTCAGAAAGCCACCCGGGCATGAAAAGTGAGAAAATAAACCTAGCAAAGGGGATTCCTTCCTCAGCAGCTGGTATCCAGCCTAGCACACCCAGCTGGTCACAGTCCTCTGTTAAGGTGAGTACAATTACTCCATTTGCTTAACGATAACAGGTTTGTGTACAGGCCATAAGCAAATAGTCACTGAAATATTTTGGGCAAGATGTACTGTCTTTTTCTTGTTTTGTCCTCCTTGCTTTACAAAACATTAGAGAAAACACACCATCTTCAACACATTTTCCTTAAACTTGTGTGTTACGTTCGCCCTGCCACCAGCTGGGCAAGAAAGGCCAAACAAGCAGGACCTCCTGGAGTCTGCTCCTCCTGGCACCACCCGTCCTGGCTCTTCTTCACAAGCAGACTCCTGAAGGCAGGAGCCCCATTTTGCAGGTAGGGAGGAAAAGGATCCTCCCAGAGACAAACCTCAGCTCACTCTGACCCTGTCTTCAGCATTGCCAATGCATCTTAAACCTGGAAAATACCCCCCTTCACAAATCATTTAGTTTCACCATGTCTCGTCTTCCTTTGTCTGTAGGATGGAAATAAAAGACCCTTACTCGTGATAAATGTTGAGGGGATCAGTCATGCTCATCCAGTACTTCAAAAGAAATCTAAACCAGTAGCTGGGAAATAGCATTAACCATCTCTGCTGCCTGACCAAACAGAGAGCAGAGTGCACGGGGGAGTAAGCATCACTCATTAACTTCCAGCAGAAAGCACAGGACCAGAGGACCAGGCTACAGAGAGGCACAGAAGCCGACAGAGAAAAATCAAACGCCAACAGGAACATAGAAAGAACAAGGCATGAGGCTGTTCCTTGCCAATTCTGACTTGCCTAACTTGCATGCCTACTATATATACGTTAATCCTTTTTGCAGCTCACAGTGCAAGCTCAGGAGGAAGCAAACAGATGGACAGTGACTTATCATTGGAGAGACTTGGATCAGCAACTTAGAAATTCAGATTTATACAGGAAAAGCAAGTTAGTCATCCAGACAAATAGATATGCCCTGGGGAAAAGAAAGATCTGGAAGCAATAGAACTAAAATAAAACCTTAGGAAAAATAAAGACTATGAGAATGCAGAAGACAGAAACAGCTATAAAGTGAATATAAAGAGGAAGGAGCCAAGGCAGCACAAAGCAGACATATACAACTCACTGCTAAATGCTCATTTCTTGTGTGAATACATTTATAACACAATGAAAGAAACATATTTGGATCTTAAAAGCACTAAATATACTAGCCTTTGTAACACAGATATATAGACCTGTATGTTTTCTCAGACACTTTTATATTTCCCAGCCCTAAAGTTTTGCAGAGGAAGACCGAGGCTGTCGAGTTCCCAGATGTGCCCAGCTGTGCACGTACAAATCCCTTCCAGCATGCCTGTGCTGTGAGCCACGGGGCTGTGAACAGCCAGCAGAGCCCCCCAGCACCACAAGAGCCATAAACGCACTATGTCTGGCCAGCACCACACATAATCTGACATTGCAGAGTGATTTTGGCACATCCTACAAGTTTTGGGTAGTCCGGGCACAGGGTCACCCAGGAGCATACATGTGATGCACCCAGCGTTTGCCAGCAGCATCAGACTGCCCACACAGGCACTGTGCGGTGCGCGTTCACCTTCTGTGCATCAGCAGCTAGATGCGATGGGATGTTTGGGATATATTGAGGTTCAAGATTTAAGATTAAAATTATTAGGGGGGAAGGTCACAGAGCAGGGTCTCTTAGGCAGTAAATAGCTTTTCTGGAGTCATTTCTCTTAGAAATATTCTAGAGGAAGCAACCTTGCCAAGGCAGAAGATGGTCTGGGTGATCTAATCATCTCTCATGTCAGGGCTGTGTTGTTACCTTCAGTTTGCATTACAGATTACGTGTAATACACGGTGTCTAGAAATAGCATATGCACAGCAGGTTATTCTCCTGGACCCTGTTGCTTTGCACCTGTCCAGAAATTGTTTGCCAGATCCACAGATGCAAATTCTGTTAAGTCAGAGGCTATCATCTTGTTCAACAAGAGGACACAGGGATAAAGAGCTGAGAGATTGTTGGTATTTACCCTTCACAGAAGGCAGGAGGGGGGCGGGGGAAAGAAAAAGATAAAAACAGAGCCACAGGAGTATTAAGTATTCACTCCAGGAGCACGTCAGACATCTGGATTACACTTGGCAGTCAAAGACAGTTACACTAGTCCCTGCCCTGTTTCCATCTACTTGGTAAATTAACAGGGATGAGCTACTTACTACTCGGGCTATTTCCCACTTCTCTATATAGCGATAGCATCGGAATAGCAAGCAGGCTTTGCCTGGGAAACAAACCCAAGGACAGGCCCAAACCAAAATCCGCATTGGCATCATTCGATTAGAGCAGGAGAGGTCTAAAGGCTTTGTCTTCAGGTATTTCCAGACAGAAGTTGAGATTATTAAAACCAATTTATTGTTTTGATAAGTGTCATCAATATTTAGTGCCTCAAAGAAAATTAGTCCAAAGGTGTAGTATTTTTTAGAAAAATACAACCCACAGCTTGTTTTGACCAGACTGGACTTCAGCCTTTCTCCATTGATAAGAATTTTTGTGATTTTCTCTTAAATGCCATAGAGTTCACTGCCTAAGGATTTTAGGCGCTTGAACAACAGGAACCAGAAGAGAGGTAGGTTGCACAGGTAAGGGAACCCCACGCTTTTGTCCCGAACACAGGGGAAAAAAATCCTGATGTTTCAGCCTGCCTCCATCAGTACTTTATTTCCTCCCGATGCCATGGAGCTGGGCTGGAGCAGGGATTGCAGAAGCAGAGGTATCATAAAACAGCCAAAGAATAAGAGCACCAAAACATTAGAAATATTTTGATTCTGAAATTACTTCCAGCCCAAGCATCATGACTGGACACCACACATCACTGGGTTCAAGAGCATGTATCGTTAGTTATTTCAATTTATCTCAAAGAAATAGATTTTAAATGTGTGACTATTTTGAGCAGAAACATTTGAAGTCTTCTCATCACTAAGTCTACAAAACTCCCACCTATCTCATATACCTAGTGAGAGGCTCTAGCACTCAGTGACACCCCTTAGCTCACCAAAAGCAGTCAAAGGAGAGCAGTCTAAAGGTACAGTTTGCTTGTCGTTGATGTGAGCCATACCTGTCCACCTTTCAGTTCTATTTAGCACTGCAGAGAGGTAGGAACCTCCAATTACAGCTGTGTCAGCCATGGCAAAACCACTGGGGAATTAACAGTTGCTCACTCTTTCCGTCAAGTCATCGTTACAGGCAGAAGTTAACTAACATATGCATCAACTCCCTTCTCCCCATTTATTATCCAGGAGAAGCAGAACTAATTAAATATCAGCCTCAAACAGCCAATTCTTTCAGCATGAGGGAGATTGTGAAAAATCACATTCTCCCATTAACTTCCCATGCAGTACCAGAAGAGCTAAGTTAGAAACCCACCAGCCTGAAGACATTTTCTCCTCCAATTTACATTTTAATGGAGGAGCAGAGGACTTATTGCTAAGTGCCAGGAGCCGATAGAGCTGTGCACAATCAGAGGGTCTAATAAACGCACTGACCCATATTTTTTCACATTTTATGGGACAGTGGGGAAAACTGCTGAAAGAGCTCATTTGCCGCTATGTTAATTACACTTTCTATGGGAAAGCAGAGGAACATGCCACAAAGAGCTACTTGGAGCTGCATTTCTGGGACAGTTTAATCTGCTGTTTAGAGCAGGTAATTGCATGCTAGAAGGATCCTAGGTTCTTGTGACAGCCAGGCCACTGGGCTCTGTGGTGGTCATGGTCAGACCTTGACCTTTCTGACCACTTACAAAAGCTATAAAGGCAGTAGAGCTTTACTGGGAAAAAAAAAAATGCATTTGAATTGAGCTCTCTCATGTAATTAGGTCCTACCAAGTAACCGTAACAAACTACAGAGGAGTTCATAAAAAGTTCTCATCTGTGGCATTCGTTTCCTCTGATCTAGCCCCGACACGGATTGCAGCTATTGGATAGGTGTTCCTCCTCCTCTCATCACATCGGGGAAACAGGCAGAGCTAAAGGGAGCCCCGTGCTGCCATCCTGCTCATCAGCTTTCAAAAGCAGAGCAGCTATGCAATTTGAGAAACGTCAGCTTTCATCACGTACACCAGAGCCCTTCAATCCATGTCTCGTGGCAGAGGAAAGAGGCTGAAGATGATGTTGTTACATGCAAAATGGGCAGGAAAGCAAGCTATGGAACAGACAACAGGATTGCCTAATTTAAAGATGATGCTTCATCAGAGGGGAGAAGAGATGGTGGGAGGAGAGTTAGGTTTGTCCTCTCTTCCATGCAGTCTGGGTGGCTCTACCAGAGCTCACTTGGCCCTGCAGACACTTTCCAAAGCTTAGGAACAAATCCTTAACAGATGCTCTCTGCATACTCTCATGTCTGTGGCGATGAATCGAGGTACCTCCCAAGCAAGGCAGTAACTGGGACAGAGGTTTCTCAATAGTTTCCTTACAGCACTCACTTAAGTTCAGTCCAAATCCCTATTTAAGCAGGCAGTCACCCTGAATGTCCAAGTACTCTAAGTATCGAGCAATGTTGCACTGAAAGCAGGTGAATCCCCAGTTATTTTATTATTTTATTTTGGGGATCTTGAGAGGAGAAAACAACCACCACCTTGGCTGTTGGAACTGATCCCAGAAGAAACGCTTGGAGTCATCACTGTTAGTTAAGTTTTAGTAATGTTGATTTTCAGGAGCTGTGATCTACATGCCATGGAGATACTGAAAGCTTTAAGATGACCTGCCAGGTTTAATAAGAATTTTTATTTGGTTTTAATACCAAAAAGCCTATAAGGACTTGCAAACTTGTAAAATTTATTTCTTCATTTCTTCCCATTCTCGAGATGTCCTGCAGTTTCAGCTGTACTTTCCATGGCTTCAAGCTGCTTCACTTGCTAAAAAGAAAATATTCTGAACAGGCTGATAACAGTTTTATCCAGCAAGAGGTGTTCTCTAGGGTCATAACTGCTTTGAATCTAAATTATTACAGTTTGTGTTTGTAAAGCTATCCTCCATAACCCCAATCTTACACCTTTAAAGCCAATTTACTGGCATGTGTTACACAGCTGAATACCAAGAGATAAAGGGCAACAGTCAAAGTGGAAAAAAATAACAATTTAGCTCACATAAAGGGATTGTATTATCCTGACATTTTATCGACTCTTTAAAATGAAAGAAACACCAAGACAGATATCTTTATTGACTAGGCTGGTGCCCTTTCAATACCAAACTGATGAACAATCACATTAAGCTAGCCACATATTTATGAATACCCTATAGCTTAATAAATTGTTATGGAGTAATGAAAGTTTACATAGATAACTAGAAATGTCAGAATAATTTCACACGGGCATCATAGATTATTACTCATTTGAATCACAATCCAACTAAACTAAAACCCAGTGCTCATTTTATGACTTTGCCCTCACAGCAAACTTCTGTTTTCCAGCCCTTTCCCACTACTTGGTGACTCAGCACAGCAAGATACTCCACAGATGTAATTTTTACTTAATGATAATTGATTTTTCATTAGAGAGCAATAGGCTTAAGTTTAAGGTATAGGAAGAAAAAGTGCAGAGATAAAGGTGGGCAAGAGGCAACTATAGAGGCAGTGTAACAATAAAGCAAGAATAGACATTTCCTCTGCCAGGGAGAAAAGGTGCACCAGCAATTTCTCCACTGCCTCATGGCTCCTTCTAAGGAAGGGAAGCAATTAAGTGCTATGCTGTCTAGAAGAGACACATTTACATTGATGTCTTACCAGAAGAGCACAAGAGAAAGAAAAAGCAGCTCTGGCTGTTTATCTCCTCTCCCAGACATCTACGTGGCTTCCTAAGAGACACAGAGTTGGGCTAGAACAGACCACATGCACCGGCCTCTTTAGAGGGAGAAAGAAAGAAAGAAAGGGGAAGAAAAAAAAAAAAAGTCACATTTCAGATGATCCACCTCCTATCAAGCTCTTAAACTGAAAGCTGCTTGGAGCAGGAATGGGAGTCTTAAACATTTATATTATCTTGCAGGGGCTGCCAAAAAAAAAAAAAAATCATCTGTTTCACACAGCATCCACCAGAAACACAGGAAGGGAAACTGAAAATAAGTTTTCAAGTTATACCCTACCCCTTCTGTGCCCAGCTGCTCTACTGCTATCTCGAGTAAGGAGCACTGATCATTAGGGAGAAAAACGCTGATTGTCATCCAAACGAACCCAGGCTTTTCAGCAGCACCAGTGAGGAAGAAAAAGTTGGTTCCCCCTAGAAGCAGCAGCAGCTGAGCTGCTCTCACACACAGTGTGTGATGAAACAGGCCCAAAACCCAGTACTAACCTATGCAGAGCAAGAATTAGAGCTCTTCTCTGAAGCTTTTTTGCCTTGACATGCAAAATATTTCACCGAGAAACACATCTCTGGAAGCTGATCTGTTATCAGAACATGGCACTTTTAGACAAAAACCTACCTGGAAAAAGAGACAGGGAGAGGTAGGGAAACAGAATTACAACAGATTACCAAAATATTTTGGTAACACTGAGTTAGATGTACTCAGTTGTTACATATACAGCTCCAGCTGGGGAGGACATGGGAAGTGGCCAAGGACCAGCAAGGAGCCAAGGGCAAATACATTTTGTAGTCCCTGCTATAAATGAACATGTGTACACCGCAGTTACCCAAAACCTAATCTGTAATCTCTTCAAATGATACTATGCTCTTCCCTGTAAATACTCCTAAACCCACTTTGTTCCTATAGATTATTTCTAGCAATACCAAAGACATTGAAGCAACTAAGTCAGCCCTTGCCACAATTGCCCTGGAGGTGCAACAGGGATTTGGCGCTCAGCTCCAAATTTCCATTTGCTAAGCAGAGCTCACCAGAGCACTCCTTAATGCTGCTCATCCCTCCAACTTTCTTTTCCTAACAAACTTCCCCAACATTGCTTTACTAGGACACAACTGCAATCTAAAGGTGTTTAGGGGGAGGAGAGGAAAAAAAAAAAAAAACACACACCAAAAAAAACCAACCACCAAAGCCACACAGCTCAGTTAGCCATGCTCCCTTAAACACGACATGCTGTGGCTCCTAACTGAATTCATTAGCATTGGTCCATTGACTTCAAGCAAAACCAAACCATAGGTTCCTCAAAAGCTCACTGCTCCTGTTATCTGCCACCTTCCAAAACACATAGGTCCAGACTCCACAGGGAGATAATCTCAATAACCTCATTGAATCCAGTCAAACACATCGGGGGGAACCCAGACCACCACCTTGTTTACATCCAGAAAATACAAAGCAATTAGGACAGAGCCAGCATATTAAAAATATATGTAGTATTTTTTAATAAATAAGACATTCCAACCTCTTTTCCTGTTCCCTGCCTCCCCCCACTACCTTTGCACCTTTAGATCAGACTTGCTTTTTTTCCTCCTGTTTACATGAGAGCTATGTTTAACATTAATAACTGCATTGGTCACAATGAGGAACCCACTAGGCTATGCCAATAAGCCAGTACGTGCAAACCAGTACACAGAGCAGCCCCAGCACCCACCAGCATGCTTATCCCAACACACAACACAAATTTGGGTGCTGGCATCCAGAGCATCACGGACACGCAGGGAGGTGGCGGGGGAGGAACAGGGACACAACAGCACGTGACAAGGACGCTCCCGAAGCAGGATTTGCACAGCGATCTCTGCCAGCCACAGCCACCCACACTTGCGACAGCACAGCCACGGGGTTTCCAGAGGTCGGGTGTGTCTACACAAGTTTCAGTCACCATTCAGATACCCTCAAAATTAGTAGTAAAAGCAATGCCTTCCTCCCATGTAAATACACAAACACATCAAAACATCCATCTGCATTGGCACCTGCAAGCATGAAGTTACATACAGGTGCATACTCAGGTGCAAGCATTTAAGGTCTAATTAAAATAAAACTTCTTTTTTAAAGGAAAAAAATACTCCTAGACATAGTCCCATAATTAATTTCAAGTCCCATTAACCATAAAGAGGATTAATAGCAAAACAAGATTTAAGTGCTATGGAACCAGCTGCATGGGGCTTTTTGACCAAATACCAGAAAACTTTTCAATCAAAATAATTTTTAGTTTAATCTCTCAAACAGCATGCACTTTTTTTGCTTGATTTGATGGCCCTAATATCACAACCTGGTACCAGGCCTTTAGCCCACTCACTCAACCCCCAGTGTCTCCAGCGCAAATACCTGTTTCATTAAAAACACACTCAGATATCCCAGTTCTAGGATGACACCCCCCCCCCCCCAATTTGAGTCAAAGCCTGGAGAGTCTCAAACTTATAACAGATTGGTTTGGAGATTGCAAGACAAAGCTTGAACCAAGAAAGATTAGCTAAAACAAAGCTAGCGCATTTTCTGTTCATCCTCAATTTTATCTTATTGAAATAAGAGATTTAGGGTTTTACCCTAAATGCAACGACCTATAAAAGGAATAAAGTATGAAAGCTCCAGCTGTAGCAAGTGGAACTTCAACCAGAAAGTTTTTTTTTATTAAGACAGAAACACCCCTGCTGGAAAAGAATTCATTTACAAAAAACAAGAGCTATTCAAAGTCATTAAAATGCACAAAGTGATTCAAAGTTACCCCAAAATTGACTTTGCAACGTTTAATGTATGCATCTAAGTTCAGGCACCCCTATAAAAGACCATAGCTGTTGTTAAAACAGACCTTGTAACACCGTGCAAGGGTAAACCCTTTTCATTTGGAAATTAAATCATTGCGTGGCACAGTACTCTGCCATTCTGAAACAATTTCAAGCAATATTTCTGAAACCCCAGCCTCAGAGGTACAGCTTTGTAGACAGGGCACATAAAACTGTGACAAAGCTCTTACTGTGAATAAATAATGGTGGCTATATCTAGAAAACAATACCAGCCTACACACCGCTTGATAAATATCCCCTATTAAGAAGCTCCAGCATTTTACAAGCATGCTGGATAACTGGCAGTGATCACACTATAACCCATTTTAATTCACATTCTCCTTTGAAGGAAGAGTCTTTCTGCAGCCAAGCAGTTATAAGTTACAGATCTCTGAAAAAACAAGACGTATTTCAGCTAAAATACCTGAATTTGGATTATTATATTATGTTTTCAAACCTATTATGAAAATCTCTTGAAATCAGCACATCTTCACTGAAACATATCCATTTTCACCCAAACCAGTCTATACCAGCAAGCGCTTGCTTACCTGGCTGCTGCCTGGGACGCAGCGTATTGATCCAGGAGGAAGATCTCACCAAGCATAGCGACCTTCCACCAGCAAAGGCCACCAAAGCACAGTCTCTGCTCCCTAGGAGACCCAGCACTCCCAGCTGGGGGGATATGAGCCCTTTTATTATCCAACAGAGCAGCCCTCAGGCCTTGCAGGTGGCCTTCGTTCTGGGGCAAACGCAGCTCAGCTGGTGAGCAAGGTGAGCTGCCCGAAAGCCAGGGATGGCTCTCAGGAGCACAGGGCACCTGGGAAGCCACAAAACAAGAAACACAGGGACACCCAAGCTACTTGGTGTAGGACAGTGCCTCTTATGTTCCTCTGGGCAAAACCCACACCCTTGCCGACAAAATTATGAAAATAAGTGTTAATATTGTGGCATCTGTGTAACATCTGAGACAGGGATGAAAAGGCATGAAAAATACCAGAAGGGAGGTGTTTTCCTCTGGAAATCAGCACAGCTTTGTAATCTCATTATAGCTGATGGCAGCACGATTTGTGCCAGGCAAGAGTGAGGTCGGTGCTGCCCTGACACCACTCCAGGTACTTTATTTACTTTGAGACAAAAGCAATGGCATAAAGCAAAGCCATATATCAGATAGGGGCTTTATCAAAGTATCAATCAGGAATGCTTTTCCTTCCCACCAGCATCCTCTGTTTTCTGAGGTTAGGAAAAGTGGTTGCAGCAAGGAGTCGTGACTGCTCAGGATCCATCCGTCTGATATCCCTCACTCTCCCTTGGTTTTATACAGAGGACTTAGTTGCCTAACTCAGGGCTCCAGTATGTTTTTGCCAGCAAGGCACCCAAACCCTTCTGTAGATTTAGCCCTCAACATCCTAATTAAAGAAGCAGCTGCTTTTTATGGCCTTATGTCAGCTTGGAATAATTTTTCTTAGTTACTGAAAACAGCTGCTCTTCTGATTAGTACACTGAGCATTTATTTTCTCTTATACCAGTGTCAAACCGCTTCATCGCAACGCAGACAGGAGACACTTAGTTTTACAAAATAAATCTGTGCTAAGTAGAAGCAGAAGCGAAACGGAACAAATATTTTGGCATTTTTTAGCAGTGGTACACACTGAGACAAAGCACATCCTCAATCAATTCATTCACTGTTGTTCTGACACAGCATGAAAAATGAGGAAAGCCTATAAAAATGAGGGCTTTTTTAATACTTCAAAACTTCCCCCAGAACAGTTTGCTTTGGTTAAAAGTTGTTGCAGCAGAATGCTCACCAAAGAACGCCCACAGCAGTGAGATTGCAAATGCTACTGTAAAAAAAAAAAATGACGTTTTACAATGGAAAATGGCTTGGATTAAAGTTTTCCAGCCAAATGGTCTCGGGGAGGCTACCTGGGAGCAGGCAGGAGAGGGTAAAGCTCGGTGCTACCGCAGGCGGAGGCAGAGCTGGTGAGACCTGCGACTGGCAGCACGTTGCACCCAGCCGGGCAGCGGCTCTGCCCGTCTCCTTCATTTCAGCCCTCCCGCAGGTCTGCTGTGTTTAAAGCTCTGAAACCCTTTGAGCAGGGAGGTTTCATATGGCCTTTAAAAGATAGAAACCCTACCGAGGCACCAGCCCCGTCAGTGGCTGCTTGTAAGAGGAGGAGGTGTGTACATTTATTTGTGTTGAAAATTTCAGCTAATTTGGGGCAATTTTTGAGCCCAGCTGTGGACTGATCTGATTAAAGGTACTTGGTTAACAAATAACACATGGTTTGGCCAAGATACCAAAGCAGAAAAAATAATAATGTAGAGAAACAATATTTTCCAGGCATTACTGTTAATTCAATTTGATATTAGATAAAGATAACTCCCTCCCTGCAAAGATCCATATTTATCCAATCCATCCCACGCTGTGCTTAACACACTCGACTTTGCAAGATACTTGCTTAATGTATTTTAATTACATTTAAAAAAAAAATCTGCTTTCAAAATAAACATCAATACTTTAAACTAAACTAAAAGCACCACTGGCAAGGCTATAGACCCTAAGAAACTTATGAATATGAAGGAGCTGTGTGTTATTTCAGTAACTTGTATGCATGCTTCTTGCCTTCCCAGTCAGGGTTCCAGGCAGAAATCCCTTCCGCTGGTACATAGTTAATGGTAAAATATGTCTTTAGCAGAGAAGCCAGGACAGACTGCCATCACAGCCCTCCCATGGCCATTATGGGGGTTTAGAAATCAGCAGGATTGTGTCCCACGTCCTTCCCCAGGATCTGGGAGTCTGGACCTTTGCACAGCCTGAATTGTCTCCAGCTGCTCCTATTAACCTGCTCTCAGAGCACCTTTGCAGGATTTAAGCAGCTCAAAGTCTCCTAATCCAGCTGCTCCCTCCAGGGGTATATTTTATGTGGAGATGTTTGGAAGGAAGCAGGTGCTCTTCTAGTTTGTATGGTGTTGCCAGCTTCTCTTTCCTCTAGAGGATCAGGTAATTAATTTATGGAAAGGATTAGATCTGAGCAGATTCTTGAGAGACCCTGAGTTTTTGCATTGCTTTCTCAAGAGCATTTGTAGAGGTTATTTATACAAAAAGTGTAAGAAACTTCAGCAGGAGAAGAGAAAATTGCTAGTCAGATGTCCATATACCACCATCTGTTACAGGGGCCGTATGGGAAGCAGCAGGAAGGCACAACAAAAGAATTGAGGGTGTTGCGACAGCAGGAATCCAAAATTATTATTACAACTTCTTGGTTTTCATCAATATTTAACAGCTGCCAGAGAATTCATAAACTGAAATCTACATCTTTTATATACTTAGTACTCTGGATTTGAAGCACATAGGAACTAACTCAGATTAAGTACCAAATTAAGTACCAACTTTTTGACAAAGCCAGTACATCTCACATTCGAATTGCTGATATTGAAAGAGGGCTGCAAAGCTGATGAGTTGAAGGACCCTTTACATTTACCGGATAGATAGGATCAGCCTTTTAAAATTGCCTTGTTTTTATCTTAAAATTTAACAGCAGTTCTCTGGTGTTAATTTTGTTACTGTATAAAAAAGTCTCAGGAACTCTTCATCTTGGTGCCATGTAAAAAGAAGACATTAGGGACAGGGACATGATTTATGATGGTATTTAAATATGGTATGGAAAGCATGACAGCAATTTAAGCAAGGAAACTGAGAGCAATGGGAATTGTAGCCTAATTCGCCCTGCCTGCGCTGGGGTCAGACCTAGCACTCATCAAATCACCGGGAAAATGTCCCAGGCTTGCGACTGCCTGAGAAGACAAGTAAATCCCAGTGCCACTGAAAGCTAATTTTGGGACTTGAGTTTTCATTCTCAAAAAAAGAGTGATTGGAACAATTTTGTGTGCCACGGTTAATATGCCAAGGGTGGTGTAAAGTTACTACAATGAAAAGGTGCATTAATAATAAGGAAATTTATCCAATCTGACATCCAGAGATTATGTAATGTCATACTTTTATTTCACAAGATTCAGTTCCATTTTGGTAAACCAGCTTGCCAACACCTCCACTGGGCCGTCACAACGCTTTAGGACTCATGCGAGCGCCAAAGCCTGCTCCTGGCTGCCTCCTCCTCCTCCCCGCGCCAAGGCCAACCCTGCAGCATCAGCTGAACCGTCAGCAGCTCAGAAACGGGGGTTTCTGAGTAGCCTAATAGGGGGGATTATGCACCTCTCTCGGTTACGTTTGAAAGTTTCAGATATATTTTTGCCTAAGGGCGTTAGTTAGGTTTTTTTGACACCGATCAAACAGCTCTAATGCTCTTTTAGACAAACCTTTGTATAATTCACGACCAAGTCTAAAGTACTAGATAGTACTGATTCAATGATAAAATAACTTAAATCTTTTCACATGATTTCAAGAAACCTACTGCTTATGTTCACATCTGATTAAGCTCTACAAATCAAACTCTGCAATCTTTACCGAAACCAACGGTTATCAGTACTGATGTCCAGAGGAATTTTGACCATGCGAGGATTGCAGGAGCTGGCCTGATTAAAATTGCAGTCGGACAATGAGTTTCATTATATAATTTGAATAGGCTAATTACAAACCTGAAGTCTGTGATGTGAAATACCCTCCCCGTGCTGGTCCTGCTGGCATTTGGACAACGTTTTCTCTCAGCTATCACCCACCTGCACAAAGTACGTGCCACTTCTTGGGGCTGCTAGTTAAAACTAATCCATATTTTGCAAATATAAGTATTTTTGTTAAAAGATCATGAAACCTAGCAACTAAACCAATATGCTAAACTGACGCTCATTTCTCCTCTCGCAGGCAGAGGGAGAGAGAGGCATGTTTCTCAGTAACATCTTTGCCCTTTAAATCTATAGCAGGATCTCAAAAACATCTGGATACAGAAGAAACCCCGTAAAGATGCTGTCGTCCTCAGCACTAACGTAGACCCCGTTCCAATCCCGCGCAACCTCTAGCCACACCTGGTCGCCCGCGCTCAGCTTCAGGATGGTCAGGAAGGACGCCTGGTCGATCTCCTGGCCGTAGAGCGTCTCGCGGGCTTTGGCCACCTTCCTGCTGCGGGCGACGAGGCTGACACGGGCTGGACGCCCTCTCACTGTCAGGTGGTAGGCAAAGACGTATGCCCCGGGCACACTGCAGTTGAATTTCCCGGTGGAAGGGTTGTAATCTTCTTGGTCGTTGTACAAGATCTTGTCAAATCTAATGGGGACGTTGGGTGGAGGGAAGGGCTTGGACAAGCCGGCACTGAACGCTGATCGCAGGAGCTTTGCGGTGTCCCCTCGGGCGCCCTTCGCCCCACGGGAGCCTTTCTTTCCTGGGGCCCCTCGACCTCCCTTGCTGCCAGCAACTCCCTTGGGCCCAGAAGGTCCCATCACACCGGCAGGTCCCAGGTCCCCTTTTTCACCCTTACTTCCTTGCTCACCCTTTTCTCCCTGTTTTCCATCCACCCCCTGAATTCCCTCAACCCCCATCTCCCCTTTGCTCCCTTTTTCTCCCTTTGTCCCCCCTTCCCCTCTTTCTCCCTTCGCACCTCTCCCTCCTGGCTCCCCGCAATACCCCTTCTCCCCTGTGTCTCCCTTTTCCCCTTTGTCACCCTGTTCTCCGTCCACTCCCGGGTCTCCAGCATCCCCTCTATCTCCCTTGTCTCCTTTGGTCCCGTTCTCACAAGTGTCCCCTTTGGACCCCTTTTGTCCCTTCAGTCCAGGGAAGCCGTAGTTGCCCTTATTGCCTTTTACTCCAGCTTCACCTAGAAAAAGGGCAAAGTGGGCAGGAAAAAAAGATTAAAAGTATTGAATTGCTTTGGAGATGGAGGGGCATCACCAACAGCAGAGGGAAAGGTCAGTGCAATATTCCTGGCTTTCCCGGCCCGTGTTACATACCTTGCAGCCCAGGTTTGCCTGGATAACCGGGGTTTCCACTTACTCCTCGCTCGCCTTGCTCCCCTTTGCCTCCTAGGACATTTCACCGTTAATATACTGTTAGTGCAGTTGTCTGGAGCACAGCTGTCATTGCACAGCAGATGACTGGTACCATTTTGCATGTGTCCCTCACTTCATTAATAAAACAGAGATGAGCAATGTGCGTTTTCAAGAAATGCCTTCAGAAAGCTTGGCTGAATCTCACAGCGCCAAGCACCATCGCAGACAACTGCATCTCACCCAAATGTTGGATTTCCAGCTCTAATCAGTGCCTCGTTGGGAGGCGGTTGCTGCTGTTTAATGGCAAGATGGAGAAGATGGCAGCTCTGCATTTCTCACTCCAGAACTGCCAAAAGTCTTGTTCAAGAAGTGAATCACAGCCTAAGAGACCGCACTGACTGAACCGCGCAGCACGCTGCTGCTGGTACCCCTGTTATCGGCTTTGCTGTGTGTTTCTCCACGACCAAAGGCAGCCGCAGGATGCTACCAGTGGTGTGTGGCAGCAGGACAGAGCTGCTCCAAGCCTGAAATGAAGGGCATGGTCGTTTCCTTTCTGTTACTACTCTTGGATAATAATTGATCTCCATCTTAGCTGAAATCATTTTTTCCTGAGATACTTAAATTGAAATGCAGCTTCTACACCTGCGCGTCGCTTCCATGGTGTTTTTTTCCTACTTATGTCCCTAATCCAAAGCAAATTGAACTCAGTTTTTAAACTCCCATTCAGAACGAGGAATTTTGAGTGAGATCTTTATGAGCAGCTGTTGCTATACCACCTGCGCATACACGACCACCATCTGAATTATTGTCCCTGCACTAAAGCCAGCTAAATCTTGCAAGGTGTCAAGCCATATCAGCATACTCCTTTTCCTTTGAAAAATATTTTTTCCTATAATTTTGTGGTATTCGATGGTGACAACAGCATCTGTTTTTGAAATGAGCAGTTAGTGTGCTTTACCTCTTTCTCCTTTAGAACCTTTTGGACCTTGAGGACCTGGAGCTCCTGGCAGACCTTGCAGACCAGCATCTCCCTTCTCCCCCTTGGGACCTGTAATGTAATCACATCAAGAAAATTATCTTAGTAACTCAAAGGTTTAAGTTTATAAAGAAAATTCACAATAATAGCTAGGCAACATGGCATTGAGGGATGCATGTAAGGCAAACTCTGTTTCCATCACCCTGGCAAGAGCTGCTTATTTGGCATCATGCAACCAATGCAAAGAAGACGTGAGACAGATGGGTTTGGCCTGAGCCCTGCTCCCCTATGCGTTGCAGACACTGCAGCTGAAACCCTACGGCAGGGTGAAAGGCGAGGGGTGGTAGGGGCGACGCCGCACTGCTCATGCTGGGATTAGTGGGGTGAGTGCTCGCAGGTCCCCTGGTCAGGCACGCAGCTCCCCAGCCTTGGCCTTTCAGCTACTGCAATCCCCAAATCTTACAGTTTTGCATTTCACTCGTGGCTGTAGTTAAAGATTTAAAACCAACTTTCAGCTGCCCTTGAGCCACAGGAGCTCAGACATTCATAAAACATCAGAAGTAACCAGTCTTTAATATTTGAGTGCATCTAAGGAGCTCCCATAGCTTCGTAATTGCCCCTCTCCTTAAAAAGAATTGTCTGCAAATATAAAAGTGGAACCTGGCAGACAGCTCCATACTGCATAAAGGATGGGTTGAAAGGCAAGCAAGCTGGCTTCAATCTCTTTTTACTTTTTCATCCACTTGGGAATCTAGAGACTCCCGGGGCACATCTGGGAGCTGACTATGGCAGCTTCAGTCATCACAACACAACCCATTTGACACAAGGACTTTTCCATCAACACTCAAGAGATGTATGAGTGCAAACTCCCTCTGCAGCCACTATAATTTCCATTAGCCAATCCCTCCCAAGCTATGGGAAGTGAAAATCCCTTGAGTCCATTGTATTAAAAGAAAATTATTTCAAGATTTTACCACCTTTTCTCAGATGAATAGTTTCTGTCTCCAATATTAGTGCTATTAAAGTGAACATTTGCAGACTAATGCAGTATTCATTACAGCGGTATTAGAATTAGGCACTCTATAGATATGTATTTTAGCAGTAGAAAAAAGAGACAAAGTGTGTCATAAAATATTTAGGTGCTCTATACAGAGCTGCCTCTTGTGAAAGCAAATAATTATTTTAAAATTTGAACCCAAAATTATTTTTGTATTTAACTTCCTTTTTTCCAAGGGGAAAAAAAAGTCCAAGAAAAAGAGGCTTTTATTATAAACCTTCAGCAAAGATACAAAACTGTTTGCAGGTAGTTTTGAGGGTCATAAAACCATGGTTGAAGTGAATGTGAAAGTAAATCTGTGACTGCCAGGGGATCAGACACAGGGACAGAGAATCAAAGAGCATGGCCATGTGGGGCACCTGCCAGCAGCGATGTGGTATGGGGCCAGCTCTGCATGCGCTCCCACGCCACTGTGGTCCTCAAAGTGAGTGCCATGGGGAGGAAGCTCCTCTTTGGGGCTTTCCGACTCATACTGGTGTTTTATAACTTATGGGATGTGGCTGGCATGCGCTTTTTTGCTCTGGATTTACACAAGGTATAATCACATTCAGCATTTGCTGCACAAGTCCTGCTGATTCATTTCTTGAAGGAAAAGCAGGAGACTCCTTGATGCGGTTTATGCACTTTTGCTGAGAGCGGCGAGACAGGCGTCCCTGTACCTGGGGGTCCCTGCTCTCCCGACTGCCCTCGGGGCCCCACAGCAGGTGGGCAGCAGTCACAGCAGTTGAAGAAGAAATCGGCTGTGTCGAGCGTGTAGTTCTCAAAGGGGAAGAGTGTGGTGGCCCCTCGGGCCGCGGGGCTCAGGGTGGGTAACTCAGCTCTGCCTGGTGCTGCTGGGATCGAGCTTTTCCCCGTGAGGGAAGTGAGGGGGGTGTGAGAGGCACCGTCACCCGCCAGCTGTAAGGGCTTCGTCTTCGTGTACTTCACAGCTGGGGTCACCTTCACTCCCGCATGCACAGCAGCAACAACCAGCATCACAAATGCCGAGATGGGCCCCGGTGAGCTCCACATGTTGGCAGCTGTAGGAAAAGACAAACACAATAATAAATTGCTGCACAACACCCTTTGCATTCACGTGTTCCCCACAAAGCCAGAAGACCTGCAGGAGTAGCGTCAGGAACATGTAGGCATCTGCCTGGAGGACTACGTTACAACACCTCACTTTTTATGGGGAAAGTAAAGCAAAATTAGCAAAACCTCCTGCCTGCTCACCTCTATTGACTGTCACCCTACAGAGCGCTTGTCATTTGGCTGCTCCTGTTCGCTGTGGTTGGAAGTTCAAGGGACTGATTGAGAGTTATATGATCATTGGGACACAGATGTCTCCCTTCCGAGTGTATGATTAGGAATAATTCAGTAACGACTTCAGAGTCCAACACAACTGTACATTATAAAAAGGTTTATTCTAAAAGAATAAATGGAAACAAAATGAAATATCAAATATGCCAAAATTTTAATGTTGATTTTTAATTTGTTACTGACTGATTTTCTGGACCTGTATATTCTTTTAGTGTAAACTTTCAGGTCTGTTCTTTTTATTTTTAAAGTGTTGATTTAGCTGAACCAGGAAGAAAGAACAAAGTAAGAAGCACACATTTTTTCCTATAGGACAGATGATGCCTCTCAGATGACTTGTCATATAAAGCATCTTTGTTTCTTTTTTAAACCAGTGTACCGACCTGTAAATACCAACAGAACAGACTCCCTTTCTTGCTGAACCTGTAATCTAACCTTCCTTAGCAGCTAAGGCACTTCATTACATGAAAAAGTCACCAGGAGAAACACTGACTATCCTTGCCATCCAGAGGGCAAAAGGAGGTCTGACTCAAAGTCAGGTATTTGGGGGCTGGATTATAATCTTTCCATCTTTAAGAATTCAGTTTTAGAGGCAAAGGGTCATGAGTTTTTCCATTTTCACACAAAACCAAATCATTTAATGGAAAATTGATTGTCCAGACAAAATCCCCAGTGATCACTGTTGCCCATTGCTGCCATTCAACCCATTCTTTACCCCATCGGCTCCAGTAAAGGATAAATTATCCCTTCTCCAGGCGTGTGTCACATTAGGACAGGATAACAGGCACTGATTTTTGTCGTAGGCCTGTATTTGCTCCCAACCAGCCCCTGCCAACCTTACCATGAAGGGTTTAACTCCAGGATGGTTGGCACGGGAGGGCAGCGCTCAGCGCAGGCAGGCAGAGAGCAGCCAGACCTTACAGCCAGCAGCAGGGAAGCAGCCGCAGTCGCAGAGAAGGAAGGTCATCTGCTGTCTAGGAAGAGAAAAAAAAAGCACCAAATTCTCCTTTTGAAGAATATACTCATGCGGGAGTGTTTTGCCACTGCTGGAGATAACTAAATAAACCCATAATTTCGCATTTCTATGTTTTACTGTCACAAGCCGCTTCTTCAACAAGCTCTAAAAACAGACGCTCTCCAGTTACACAGCCAGATTGATGGATTGCTGTCAAATACTGGAAAAACGTAATTAATAAAAAACACCTTACCAGTCTGTTCAGAAAATAAATTGCTCAGACCAACAAATTGTTAAACAGATTTTCATTATAATGCGCAAGACTGTTTCTAAAATAATTATTCCTAAATATATAAATGCATTTTAATAAAACTGAAATTTTGGACTTTTTCATTACATTAGCTACTACCACTGATTCTAAAATCATTCATTTGAATCCCCCCACTAGGAAAGATTAGCAGTGCTAGGTTAACGGTTGGACATGATGATTTTAAAATCTTTGCAACCTGAACGATTCTATGATTCTATGATTACGATTCACAGTGGACATAAAATTAAACTTTGCTGCAGTGACATCTCATTCAGTACATCTATATTTAATTGGATCTAAATATCTACTAATTGTTAGCACATGTCCCATAACAGCATTGTAGTAATACACTTCTTTTGTTTGGTCCCTGAAATTATAGCATTTAGATATTCCAGTTCACAACAGGTATTTAACCCCAATCTCACAGCTTTAAATATCAGGGAGATGATTGCACTTTCTGTTATTTAATTATTTCAAGTTCTTATACAGGGGAGTCAAAACACTAGTCCTCATGCAGCTATACATACGTTACAGACGGTAACTTTTCTTGAGACAAATTATATTGCCACTATGTCTTAAATTCTACGACTTCATTGCAAATATCCCACCTGAAGACTAAACGACCAGTGCATGCTGTCTCCTACCTTATAAACGGTCCTGCTCCCAGGACGACCCCCCCTCAATGGCACTTTGAAAAAGACAGTCTTATTTTCGGAGAGAATCAGTTTTATTTGTGTAACAGCTGCTCCTGTGGCCAATGAGAGCCTGCATGGTGTGGAGAGAAGGGGGGATTGGCAAAGTCCCCTGAAAGGAGCAAAGTGACATTGAAAGCTGAGGAAATTCAAATGCTTTCCCCAGGCTGGGATGCTGCTCTTCACATGGGACTTTTTTGGCTCTTCCCCCAACACCAGTTTTCGGGGCTTTAGGGACACTCCTCTTTCAACTCAGAGCATCATGTTTTGGTACCATCAGACTCAGCATGAATTTGTCCATTTGCTTCAGCAGGGTCCAGGTTTCTCTCTCGGTATTTAGCGTGCAGAGGTTGGCATCGCACTCTCCTCCTTGCAGTGGGAGTTTAGAAAGGGTGAAAGAGAAATTATAGAAATAGCTGTATGGGATCATGAGTGCATGCATGCATGTTCCTGCATGGAAATGCACCGAAATGGGAATTCAGCCTCAAATCAGGGCTGTCCTGGGGAAATGCAGAGACGGGGCAAGCAAATGCTTTCTGCTCCCTCCACCTCCAGTGCAGAGCAGGGTACCCAGGGTAGGGTTTTGTCCCCCTGGGACAAATCTCCCCCGAGAGGGTTGCAACAACATTGTTCTTATTGGAACTGATAACCCCTCAGGATTTCATGAGCTAATTGATTTTCCTTGCTCTTTCCCAGCAATCACAGCACTTGTTTCCTTCCCCAGTGACATTAAAATGGGCCAGCATTTATTCTTAGATTTCCCAACCCAGTTCAGAGTGCAGTATGAAATGCAGGAATGTGAGGTTGCCTTTCATTGCCTTGTCTTGGTGAAATATGAGCAAGGAAACCATCTCATTCAATCACTCTGAATTTACTACGTACCAGTACACTCAAAGCTCAGCTGCTGGACAAGAAAGGCTGCTTGTTTCAGGCAGGCTGGAGGAAACAATCAATTCTCCTTTAATGTAAGTGGAGAGATTTGTAATCCTCCATGATTTATTTGCAACCACCTTTTCCTGCACAATAGTCTACAGCTTTCAGCAATAAAAAGTTGATTAAGGAAAGTCTATTATTTAAGCATACCAGGCTAGATTGATTCACCAGCTTTTTAGGCTATTCCAAAGAAATCAATTAGGAGTTTTACAGCAAGATGCTCTAACCCCGTGTAGGACATGGGCTTGTCACAGCTCCTGCAATGGAACCTGCACCAGCACTCACTGATCCTCATTCGTACTGCTGAAAACAGAGGTGGATCCTGAATTCAAACAGTTCTTTTTTTTAAAAATTAATAACCCTTTTCAATACTGTAATTGGAGTCAATGTTTTAAACTGAAGTTAAAAATACTTGTGTCTTCAGCAGTTATATTTCTTACAAGATCATGGAGACATAAATTGAAGATAAAAGGCAATCAAATCAATTATAATAAAATCCTTATTTTGGTCTTAACTCGGGACTTTTTATTAGCAACAGAAGTTATTCAACAGGGGTCGACTAACCATTTTTAACCAAGATTACTGTGTTTTACAGTGTTGCCTCCATATTCACCACAGCTACTCTTTCACAGACTTCAATTTAATGCCATATTTGCTGCATACTAAAGCTAAAGCAAGGAACACAGCTTTAATCCTGGGTTAGTGTATTTTCCTGAGTAGCTTGAACAGTACCAGTCTGGAATAGTATTATTAGATTACGTGACAACCGCAGGTTTTTAAATTATACAGTGCTTATTGAGTTACTGAAGCAGTTTGGAAAACTCATGGGTTGAGACCGTAAATTAACATTTAGCACTAGATTAATCACTCTGTTTATTCAGGGGATCTGTATCTACATTTTACTGATATAAATGATGCATGTGGGCTATTAAAATTCCTTCAAAGTACATTTCAAACACAATCCTATACTTGCATATTTGCAGATAACTGGTTTTGACTGAGATTTGCAAAGCTAAGTAAAAAAAAGCTGTGTCCATGCTACTGATTTCTACCGGCTCTTCCACCAGGCACGGGTAGGAAGGGCTCGGATCTTCTCATAACTGCTAGGTCACTAAAAGCTCCTCCTGGGGCTTGGCAGAAGCAAACACACAAAAGCCAGTGCATCCTGGAAGAAGCTTTAACCAGCATAAAGCAATTCCCCAAGGAAGCGGCATCCTTGCAACCACTAATCCTTGCAACCCTAATGCCGGCTGCCCATCGTTATCAGAGATAGGGAGGACAGGGAGGATTTCACCAGAGACCCTCACCTCTCCACTCCTCCGCAGCCTGCTCCTCCTCCCGGGACACAGTAGGGTCCTGAACCTGGATGCGGCCGCAACAACCTTGTGCTTGCGGGATCCTCTCCTCGCCTGCCATCCTGAAACACAGAGGGACGCAGTAAACTGTAAATATATTTTGTATTAAATTAATGGAGTATTTCTTAAATGAAATCAGCAAAGGAGATTCAAAAAGTACCTCCCAAAAGGTTCCACTTCCAATTGTTCGCAAATAAAAGTAGAAAATTTAGACCTGCAGACACACGGTAGACTGATAAACTGAAAAAAATCTGTTTTGGAAATACAATAAAGGAGGAAACAGTGAAAACTCAAGCAGCATAGAAAATAAGCTAGGTGTGTAATAATAGGTAATTTAAAATCTTAATGATCAAGTATCAAGGAGGCATACTGGAAAAGAGAGTATTCACATAGAATAGGAAGTGGGTAAAAATGGAATTAAATTATATTCTAGCTGGGTAAGAAGTGTTAAAAGGAAATTAGCATTTCTGTGTGAAAAAACAATCAACACTTCTCACAAGATTTCCCACAACAATTTAGCAGACCTCCTGGAAGAGGCCCTCCTCTCCCCCGCCAATAATTTTATTTTCTGAAAGACTGAAATATGTTCTGGTTTCCTTTATTCATTGTCACAAAACAATTGAGCTAAACAGAAAACAGACTGAAATGAAAATGTCAGCTGTTAATATGTTGTTTATTAGGGTAGGGAATATTTCCATATAAGACAGTACAACAGATAAATTACTCAAGTCAAGTTACAACCTTTTTTCTCCTCTCTTATGTACTCAGTATGCTGTATCTTCCTAAACACCACTTAGAGGCAGTGCTAAATGGACAGCAGGAATTCACCCTTGCTGGGTGAAAAAAAAACAGAAGGCTGGTTTGTTTTTTTTTAAGACTCACTAAAAAGGCTACAATTTCATTTTCTCCCCCATTTTCCTTCTGTCCTTTCTCTCTTTTTCAACCTGGAAATCCAGCCAGCTCATGTTTTCCAGGCTGACCCATTTTTCCAGGGACTTCAGGGTCTCCTTTGGGCCCCAGCAATCCTCAGACACCAGGTAACTCCATGTTTCCCTTCCAGCCCTTCCTACCCATTTGTCCTCTGTCCCCCTTGGACCTCGTTTCTCCCCAGTTACCTCTCCGTCCTCTGTCACCTATGGGACCCAGTTGCCCCATGTAGCCTGCAGTTCCTGAAGGTCTTCTAGGACCAGTTTGTCCCCTCCAAGAAGGAAGTCCTGCTTCACCATTGAGCACCTGATTACTCTTCTGCCTTTGGTCCTTGCTGTCCAGGTCCTCCTGGGGGTCCTTCTATTCTTCTCTTCCCATTGAATCCTGGTTTACCCACAAAAGGGAAAAAATGGATAAATTCCCTTCAGTAAGAACAACATGTCAAAACAGACAGAATACAGCTCTGTAGCAGAGCCTTCACTGGTCATCAAATTACATGTTCACCTAAATAATGTCAAATTTTTCTATGCAACATATGACTACTGAGAACTAAGCTGTAAGTGGTGTAAAAACACCACAACAAAGCAAGCAAAATATAAAAGATCAAAATCTTTTTCCATCTGGAGATGCTGCTATTCAGATGCCATGGAGAACAGCCCACTCTGGGGACACTGCAGCCATCCTGGATGCCGGGAGGTCACGTGTGGTGTCCCCACGTGCACAGCATTTGGGATGCTAGCTTGCATTTTTTTGCAAAAGAAAGAATTATGAACTAAATGCTTGAGACAAATAAAACCTAAAAATTAAAAAAAAAAAATCTTTGGAATTTGTCTCTACAGTTGTTCTGTTTTCAGCTTAAAATTTTGGGGAGGCTTTCATTTGTGATGAGAACTTTAAATGCTGTGTGGTGTAAATATTAAACAAGTCATTTATGCAGAAAAAGGAGCTACTACTCACGTAGGATTTCAAAATGCTTGACTTGAAAAAAATACTGCCATAGGGATTTTCATTGGATGCAAAGGAATAAAATAATCACCCTGTAAAATCAGTATAATTGTATTTGGTGTTATTAAGATTCAGATACTAAAAGGAAAATAAGATAAGAAAAAACCTGCATCAGTCTATGCCAGTATATTCCACAAACCCTACACCGTATGTTTTAAATTTCCTAAGTCTGCAGGATGGCAGTGCAGTTACACCTAAATAGAGATTTATGGCGCTTTAAAGTATAATGGCTAGAAGGATCCAAAAGCTAACGTTTCACACAAATAAGCATTTAGAGAGTTATTTAAGGACTATAAGAACTTCATGATACCTATTACATTCTATCGAGTCAATCACTCTAAGAGTCCCTAAATGCATATTTAACATACCAGTAACATACTTATTTATGTGAGAGACCGGAATTACAGCACATGAGTTATTGTAGCTCGTCGGGCTGAACTCCTACACTGGTGCCGATTTTTGAAGCCCTTTTAGTAGTGTGAAATGGCCCTGCAAACAAACGCACTCCCCCATCCATCGTACCGCCGCAGCGGGGAGCAGAGTGCGGCCCCGCTCCAAGCCCTGCTCCAGGGCACGGATCTCCTTTGTCAGGACCTACAGATGCCTCTGGTCTTGACTAAGAAACACGTCCATTGTGCTCGTCTGGAAACTCTAGATGGCCAGAGGTAAAAAGTGATAAAATTACCTGGCTCCCCTTTTTCACCCTGGTCTCCCTTTGTGTGTTGGGCTCAGGGATGTCACAGAAACCCTGCTTCTCTGGTGTACTGCTGTTTTCCTTCAGTGTGTTTAAGGAAAAAGGAACAAAACAGTCCTCAATAGCCGTGCCTTTGCTAATAGCAGGTGGTGGGATTGTTTCCCTCCTTGTTTCCAGTGCCATCTTTCAGGAAAGATGATATTTGCTGAGGGAGGGTCTGAAATGCCAGGCTGGTTGGTGATAGTAGCTTGTCCCTTTGGGGCGAGGGTTGTCAGCCTCCCCGCTGGCCGCATGCTGTGGCTGAGGATGTCAAAGCAGCCTGGGAGCCCCCCCGAGTGCCACCCTCTGGGACCACTTTGGTGGCATGTGTCCCCAGCCTGGGCCAGCGGGGCCAGCGGGTGCCCGTGGCAGGTCCCCTGTTCCTGCTCCCCGTCCCCCACTCCTCCTGGTATCAGTGGGAACCGGCTGAATGCACCACGAGCAAGAGCCTTCCCAGCAAAACGATTACTTCTAAAAGAAGCAGAGAAGCGATACGCAGCCATAATGCAGTACAGGTACCTCACCTGAAGAACACTTACCAATGCAGAAACTTCTTTCCCATCCGCAAATACGGAGATTGCTGTATTCACAGGAGTAGATGCTAAAATAAAGAAGAAAATCTGTATATATTGTACAGTCCTTAAAGAAGCACAGAAAGATCTCCACTGTCACTATTTGCAGGACACATAGAGCAACAGCTGCTTTACTGCAGCTTCCTGGAAATGATATTTTCTGGTTGAAATCTCCTTTTTCATGCTTAATATATGAAACCCATGAGATAGACCCAGTACCTACTGCCTATGAGGTAATGATGTGCTGCCTTTGTGTTCCTTCATGAGCAAATTCTGCAGCTTAAAGTGGCCACTCGACACTTTGTGATGTATATCCAAGTATTTAATTATTCTGAGATCAAAATAATCCCAATGGAAGTACATCATGTCTATGGCATATTACAAACCAGCAGTTTTATGTATCCGAATTTATAATTAATTACATTTAAATAGATACCTAACTGATTCAAAATATTTCTTTCTCTCAGGCTAAATGTTTGCCTGTGAATAATCTGGTAGAAATCACAGTGACCCCTATAAACAGCCATGAGCTGTAATTTACCTTTTAAAACTACTCACACTGTGGACTATAAAATTGTATTTTGAATAATATCATGGCAAGGACATGAACTGTCAGAGTGATTTTATATGAACATCCAACTTTAACTGGATTTTCTGAACAATTTAAAGAGGCGAGGGCTCTTTCTGGCCTCTGGTGGGTACAATTCAGAAACCAAAGTGCATTTACGGAGCCAAAGTAAGGAGGAGAGAGGATCGGTGAGTTGGCACCTGGAGAAAGATGCGCTGGAGTAGTCAACAGGCTGCTTGGACCACCCTGAGCACAGGAGCTTCTACATCTGAGCACTGTAGTGTGGGGGGGGTTTAGATATATGTAGAGATATATATACACATGCACATACGTATAAATGGGAGTATTTCTAGGAAATTTTCCTATTGCATATTGTTGAACTTAAAGTATAAAAAGTGCACCATAAAGTTTTATATTGTCTCTCATTTTTTGTACCCTTGGTTGTACTGCCTCATTTGCCTGTTGTCTCATTCATCCCTCATGTCTGCCTTCCCCAAAGTTTCTAGGGGTACATCCCATCACGCCAATGCCTTCTCCTTCCAGCACACACCCCTGTATCGCCCTGGCTCTAACGCCAGACGTGGCAGCTCTACCGATGCGGCGCAGGCATTAGGATTTGGGGCTCCTTCAGGAAACAAGCAGTTTCTCACTTTTTCTTTGCACAGACCCTACAGGCCCATAGTGGCCAAATACCTGAAGTTCAAAACTTGGTCAAAAATTGTGAACCACTATTGTTTAAAAATTCATATTCTAATATTCAAAATTGTTAAATTTTTTTTTACAAATGAGGAAAGATTTGTCCATACAGCTGCTGTTGTTCTTGGATCAGGTACAATTATTCTCATATATGTAAAGCTCGCGTAAAGTTCCCATAAAATTCCACACACAAATAAAATTGCCTTGGCTGGCTGCCAAGTTTCAGGAAGTTTTTTTACTATTAGAACAGGCAACATTTACCAAAGGTGTATGCCAGGATCAATAACACAGCAGCCGCCTATTAATCAGCAAAGGCCAGGTGTTGTTTTCTAAGAACCTTAATGCCAGCACTCTGGATTAAGCCAAATATTATCAGTTTTCATCTAATTATTTCACAGAGGGTCTCTCTAGCTCCACACACCTGCCACTTTCCCTTCTGAAAGACAGAATTTAACTAAAATCAGGAGCTTATGCCTACGCACCTTCTTTTTAAAAAAGGAGACGTCGTATCAAGAAGCAAGTCAGGCACCAATGCTGCCAACCCTCATAGTTTTGCCATGAGACTTAGGATATTTAGTACTCTTAAAGCTTAATCTCTTAAAACCCTGTGACTGCAGAAAATTGCAGATTCCGTTTTTAAAAGTCAGTTCTAAGCCTTGTGTTAAAAAGGCTCAGACTCTAGGAGGTAAATGACAATAATCCCAAATGTAATTATATTTAAACTTTTCCAGTCTCATAATTGGAGAAGAAATGATTCACAGCTTGTAATATTTAAGGGACATCAACCTGGTAACTACAACCATTTTTACACAAAGAGATAACAAGCTGTGTTTCTGATTTCTGAGTCTGATTGTTCCCTTGCCAGTATTAAGATGTATACGTATGAATAGTATCAACTAAAATACCAGGATACTGGACTCACTGATAGACTCAGCCCTTTTGTATTCCTCAGCTACGCTACCAGGCTTTTAATTATTGTAGGTTTTAAACAAAGTCTATGTTCAGGCTGCACCTGCCCAAGAGATGGCAATGTCTCACTGTCGGACACAGCCTGTCCATGGCCAAGTGCTTTGCATTAGCAAAAGCTTTTGTCCTACGCTTATTATTCTATAATAAACACTGCAATCATTATCTATTGTAATACTGTGAAATCCAGTCAGCCTGAAACTACCCAAGTTAATAACCATCTTATGAGACAAAAGGCTTATAGATCTCCACAACAGCAAATTTTATTCAGCAGGGAATCTTGTCCTGCTCCTCTGTGGCACAATGTCGACACGCAGTGACGCAGACTCCTTTGCAGGTTATTTTATATCGGGAGGTGTTGCAACATCCCTTGGAAACAAGGAAATGGAAATATCTGCTTTCCTTTAACCCAAATTCTTCTTTGCTCTGGCAAATATATGTTTTGTAATAAAGCAAGGTTACAGAACTTAAAGTCACGGTGTTTTAAAGACTCGCGTGCTGCAACCTTAAAATCCTGATAGGAAGTAAAAAATCTGGGAACAAAATTGCCTGTGTGTGTGTCCTGGACTCAAAAATTGTTGGGAGTTTATAGTATTACAAAATTAAAAAGCAACAGGGAGGCAGAGAATTGCTTTTTCTGACATACAAACTAGACTTTGCAAGGGACTTTGGATCAACACCAAAGTCAGAGGAAAGAATCCCACTGATTTCTTTGGAACAGGCGCCTAATACCCATGCAAGGTGAAAATTAACTGTCCTGGAAACACAACTCTCCACTTAACAACAGGCAAGAGGCCGTGTGAGAAGAACATCGTGGTTTGGGGCTCATTTCACACCTCAGCATGCTCAGAGATGAGCTGCAGAGGCAGTGAGATGCACATCAGGTTCGCATCTCCCAAAAAGCGTACCCACCCGTGGTCTCCTGTGCGGTGGCTGCAGTTGCCAGCATGGGGCTGGAAGAGCATCTTCTGGCTCTGCCACAGCTCTGTTACAGGACTTTGATAAGTAGGAGCGCCTCATGCTCTGCAGGGTTACACTCCCACCCGCCAGCACCATCCATCTTTCTCCTACACACATTTATCCTAATTTCCCCTGAAGATCCCCTAAGAGGAGCCACGGCGCAAACCTCTCCACCTCCTCTGCACCTCACCCAGCAGCAGCAGAGGCAGCAAAATTATCTCCAAATGAATAATATAGGGGAATGTAAAATAATAACAAATTATAAATAGATTATAAAATACATTGTATTTTTTAGATATTCTGATTAGGGCAGCAGCAGAGTAACTTCCTTTCCATCTCTCATAGCAGGCCTTGAAAAGGGAGAAAGAGCAAAACGTGCCTCAGCGGGAGGGATTTCTACGGCAGTAGCTGCTGTTTGCAAGGAGGCAACAAGAGCCCAGTTTGGACTCCAAATGTAGTGACAAGCTCTACCATATGCTAGGCCTCATGGTGAAATGTAGCGTATTTTTACAAGCAGAGCTGAAAGACAAAGAAGAGGGTTTCCACGTTGGCAGGTGCAGCTGTGAAGAAACGGGGATGACGGGGCAGAAGGTGGGATGGAGAAGGATAACACAAGAGGTTTCCGAAAATGTGGAGAACTGCTGCTTCAGCCAGAGGCTCATCACAAGAGGGCACTCCAAGTGCTCCCAACAGCCCTGCCCGGGGTGGTTTTACAGCCCACACCATCCAAAGATGAAGCACAAACTTCCCAGCCCTAAGCCTTAATCAACCCCACAGACCCCAGACATCGTGCGCTGCATCCCGAGCATCCTGCTCCATCCAGGACAAGCACACAGGAGACAACAAACATTTTCCTGGAATAACTTACCAACAGCCTCTAGACAAAAATGGAATTTTTGAACACTGAGCTTATGTGATTAATAGATAAAACATGAAGAATCAGGTATCTGTGAGACCTACACTTTTCAAACTTGTTTCCATTGAGAGCAGTAACAAAGGATGAATCTGTATGGTCAAAGTATCCAGGGGAAAACAAACAAAAAAAACAAACTCTTGCTAAGAATAGAGAATTGCTCATTGTAAGAAAATTTCCCATGGCAAACTGGTATCAGAATGAGTAGGATTAATCACAAGGCTGGCTGTACTCACAGAGCATTGCGAAAGAGCATGAGGAGATGAAACAGATAGTGGATGGAATTGCGTGTGTTTAAAATGAAGGTGAAAGCTTTCTCCAGCAACTGGCTGCAACCCAGAGGAGCTGCAAAACTGGCTGGCACTGCCGTTCAATGGGCGATTCCTTCCAGACCACCACAAAACAGAACTGCCTTCTCCAGAGGGAAACTTTAAACTCCCAAAGCAACTTCGTTTTTCTCTAAAACACTGAAGAAGCAGTTCTAAGGGCAAACCACACATTCACTACCACAGCCATAGGTTGCTGCCTGCCCACTGGATGAAGTTAGGTAAAAGTGCAAGTCATCCAGCAGATGTGGGGAGAGGAATGGCTTGTATCTTGGAGGTGTGAACATCCCTGGTTGAAACTTAACAGCAGCTTTGCCTGTCAGAAGTCAATATCTCGTAGATGAGCCACTCTGCGAAGAAGAAAGAAAGAATTCTGCAATAACTAGACCTATTTGTGAGTATTCATCCATATATATAATATATATTCATCCATATACATAATACTGATTTGATTTGCATTAACTCCTCCTCCTGTTTTGTCGTTATGATTATTCAAATGAACAAGCTTTGTAGCAAGTAGGTATGTCAATGAAACAATAAATTTTCCAGTAGTACTTAGAGAAAGAGGTATTTTTAATCCATAAGCATAAATAGTCACACCTAATATCTGAGTGAGGATGTGAGTATGGACATGTACAGATCTTCTATAGGTCAATAACAAGATTACAATTATAACAAGAGATCACACACTTGCTTACACAGGCCATTAAACCGGCTGTAGCAATTTAATATTGTCAAAGGGACACATCAAGAGCAGAGGGTGATGTGAAGATCTGACGCACGCAGGATTACAGATCCTGCCCAGCCCTTGTACTCAAAGTTGATTAATCCTTTACCTTCTAATTACTTGTTGTACCTGATCTCAGAATGCCACCCAGCCCCTCCTCTAGCTGGGGTTACCCCAACTGGAATTTACCCAGAATACCAGTTAATATTTATATTTCTGAGGACAAGTGATACACTGCTTATAAATAATCACGACTTCTCTATATGCTATGTATAAGCAGTTTCCCATGCAACATAATTTCTCACACCAGGCCACGGATCTTATCTTGCACAAAATTCCAAAAGAAATTGCACCATGAGGCAGGATCAGACCCGGTCACTGCTGCCACCACTGCCCCATCAGCCAGCGTCTACACAGCCTTTCCCACCTTACGAGCACCTTTGCACTAACACTAATTCCCAAAATAGAAGCTATAGACCGCTGGGGTGTTCAGCTAAAGTAAGTAGAGAGATAATCACCCACAAATGGTTGTCACACACACCCCACAGAGGTGATTGCTTTATCCAGTCTGCTTTATCATTAGATAAAACGTTGTTCTCTTAATTTGTCAGGTTGACTTTAAATGCAGTTTTGTCAGGAGATCGGTCTGTGACTTTCAACAGGACCACAAGAGAAGAGTGACACCAAATTAGGACAATAATCAGAGGTTTAGCCAGAGCATCACCTCTGCCCAGCATCCCAGCCTAGGGATGTTTTACAAGAATATTCTGCAAACTCAGACAAACCAAGCCTTATGCTTACTCTGGAAGTTTCCATTAATCAAGACAGCCTGACTAGCTAGACAGGATGTGAAAAAATATATCCAGATATCTCACTATTGCAAAAAGAAACCAGTTTGGGCCTGGGGTTTTTTAGGTTTGCAGGAACATCCTTAGGTCTGCTCAGGTAACCAGGTCTTCACAGAACCCTGCAGTTATTTTCATCCTGCATTTAAAATATATTTATACAAAATAAGACTACATGAAAAAAAGTAAAATTTCAGACCTTGCCTGTGAGACAGAAGAAGACCTACCATCTGCAGAAGACAGGTGCAGACTATGTAGTAGAGTTAATAAAAGCATCGTCATGGTACTTTGACATGACTTAGTAAATATTTGACATTCAAAGCTTGCAAATACCCAATGCACACATTGACTATAATATAAATGCAGACAGCTAACAAATGAAGGTCTTTATTTTTAGAACATTCATCCCTTTCTGCCCTCAAAGAATTGCCTTAATCCCTAACGTGCAGCCTCACAGCCCGGTGGTTTACCTTCCAGGATGGATGAAACCCGCACGTGTGAGTGAAATAACCAGCAGGAGACGAGTGGCAGGGGCACTGCAGCAACCCCGCTGCCCGCAGGCAGCAGCAATGCGACAGTAACGTGCAGCAACGGGGTCAGGCTGCAGAATGGTGCTCCCCGGCCAGAAAGCAACTGCTACAGAAGTCACCTAAGCTCCTGCTCAAATTCGACATCCACGTGTTGAATCCAAGTCCTGGGGGCAAAGGCAAGCTGCAGGAGTTAGCAGAAGGAAATGGGGTGGAAATGCACCTGGACGGCGAGGCCTGCCCTGCAATCCAGCCACCCGCTGACCCCAGCTGGAAAGAAAACTTGCCTCTTGGCAAGTATTTCCACAGCAGGGTGTGACAGAGCCTAAAGACTCATGAAATATTCAAAGACTATAGTTTTGACTTTATAAATGTTATGTTAGCCTTTATGGCAGGTAAGTGATTTTATTCCTGCCTCAAGGGGCTAGTCTGGATGTTTCCTGCAGGAACAAAAGGCAACGCTCAAATTCCCAGTAATAATTAACACAACTCCCCAACGGTAAAGCACGGAAGGGAGTAGATCTTCCAGAGCACCAACCCCTGGGGAGACAAGGAAACAAACGGCCTTATTTTTATATACTTTATACAAGTAACAACTTTGGTATGACTTTTACCATGACAAGCACAAGACTCTTAGAGAAGCCTGAGGTTCAAACAGGTTTGGAGCGAGGGGATGGCGACCCCAAGGAAGGAGATGGCTAGGCCTAGCTTATCGGTGCTACTTATCTTTTATTGTATAGGCCTGTTTTTAAGGCATTGGGAGGGGTTTTGGCTCCTTTGCTCAGGGCCTCCACAGCCCTAGGGCCATCCTGCAGCAGGGGCTGTGCTGGCAAATGGAAGGGGTGAGGGCCAGAGGGGATGCACATCTCAGCCTGGCCAAGCAAACCCACACAGCTCTGCTCCCGTCGCACTGACACGGCTCCTGCAGAGAGGGGCAAACACATGGGAGAGGGAGCATCCAACCCCGGCACATCGGCACCTGCCTCCTGGCTCACCGCGTGCTGCTGGCAAGAGGTTTAGATGCTTTTTTAAATGTATTTATCCGACCACATGAAGCCTCTCCCTTTCAAACCCTGGCTGCTCCAGCTGGTCTAGTAGAAAAGTTAACTTTTCATTTCCTTTTTTTGCTCACTTTCTTCTGGTTCCTCTTTCATTGCTTTGCTTTTCATTTCTCCCAAGGTGCAAAGTCAGCAGGCTTCTCCTGGGTCAGTGAGTGAAGGAGACCGACAGGAGCAGGCAGCTCAGGGCGAAACAGCGGGCGAAGGGAAAGAGATTTCCCTCTCTCAGCAGCACCGCACAATAAATCAAACCACAGCCTCCTTTAGATTAAATCCTGCCCTACTTCTCACGCAAGAGTTATTAATCTTGAATTCAACCAGGAGGCAGTTCTGGCCATCCTCCTTGGTGTGCTTGCTCCCTCTGGAAACACCAGCAGGGCTTGGCGGGGCCCCTGCAGCCCTGTCTTGTTTTAAGGCAAACAACACCTGATTATCAGCAAATCTGTAATTCATTGTAAGGCAAATCCTTCTCCATTTGATAAGACAGTGTGTGTCAAAAGATAAGTGTGAAGCATTCATATACACACTGAACCTTCATCTCATATAAATTGGCAAGTGCACCTAATGCAACCATCAATGGGACCGAGTGAAGCAAGACAGTAACAGATCATCAGGGTGATAATGAGACTGTGGGAAAGTTATTTGTAAACTCCTCTTTGAAAAATACAAGTGCTCTGATAACCGAGAATGCTTTTGCAAATATTTTTGCGGGATTGGTATAAGTGATACCCACCCGCTGCTATTTCACTGGCAAAAACTTGCCATTTCAAGCACCGTCCATCCGGGCACCAGGTATTTTACCAAGCTAAGCTGCATGCACAGACACAATGTGGGCTCCTGTAGTACTCCAGGACCGATGGGAGCTCTGCTTTGAGCTAGAAAGGGCCACAACTATTTGTAAGTTTAAAACAAAGCCTCTGCAGAAGTATTTTTTAAGATCAAAGACTAAGCAGGCATCAGTTCTACAGTCAACATCCATAAAAAGAGCAGCAGAAGAAAGAGGCACTGTTCTTGCTGGGTGAGCTGCGAATGAAAGCGCCACGTCCCTATTGCCCCTCTGTGGCCTGTGCAGCTTTGTTTGTGTAAGTGCCTTTTAAAGACATTAATTGATGAAAGAGCATTTTTAAAGCATCATTAAAATGTGTTCCAATATTAAAAGAACAACTTTAATAACTGCAGTTACATCTGGCCCTTAAAACAGTTTGCATGCCTTTATGGCCTTCTGTGGTTCACAAGACATCAGCCGGTGCCAGAGCAGCGATACCGTGGCCCCGCTGCGCTGGAGGTGACCCCAGCTCCCACAGCCGCACGCTCGGGGTGAGCCACCCCTCTCGGCAGGGAGGTCCCCGCTGACCCAGTGGCTTCAGGCAGAGACAGACTGGGGACCATGGCCACCACCAGCTCTGCAGGCAGAGCTGTGGTGACGGCCACCTCTGGCAGGGTGAAGCGATGAGCGGAACAAACCACCGCGCAGCTGCAGAGAACATGCAAACTTCAGCTCGCCCGCAAAGGCACATCTTTAAGAGGCAGCTCGTTGCACAGAAAAGTAGGCGATTTACCAACAGGAGCTCTTTTTCTCACAGTTCCCACCTAGGTGTAAAAAGCAGCTCTACTCATAAATGTGAGAACACTGCCGTGGCTGGCTCCAGCCTCCGCGTTCGCTGTGGTGCCCACTGCTTTTGGGGTGTCTGTGTGTGCGGCTTTTTCTGTGGTGTGAGCACAGCCACGAGCCAAACAGACCTCGGTGCCTACAGCCAAACAGGCTGTGGTCAAACCCTCAGAGCGCTGCTTCATCAGCCACATCCCCACGCTGCCCCTGGCCATTTGCTCTCACCTCTGTGGCACAGACAGTCACTAGCAAAATAAACTTATTTTTTAGCGGATTACTCCTTCAGCCAGCTCATCCCTCTGCCATGGAAGAGGATGAGCACCCAAAGGGGCAGGCCGGGAGAGGGGCAGGGCCCCGGGTGGCTCAGTGCCATGGCTGAGGGCGTGCAGACCACACGATACGCATGGGCTCCTAAGCCCTTTGGGATGGTCTCTCCTAATGGTACTCAGGCAACTTCAGCCAACCTTCAGCTGTGGGAGCTGCCCGCTGCCAAACAGGGCAAGGACCTGCCACCAGTGACAGCCCTGGTCCCACCCACACCTGGACCACGTTTGCAACACCCTCATTTTCAAACCCGGGAGGCTGAAGTTAAGGGGCTTTGCCCTCAAAGGCAACAGGAGTTTCTCTGTAGCTCCTGCCGCACATGTAAGCCGCGGCATGTCCCAATGCCCAGGTGTGCCTGGCTTAGGCAGTCGTCACAGGGGGGCTTTGTACAGCAGCTGCTTCGATGCTGCTTCAACAGCTGAGGGCAGGGCAGGACAACCAGCTGTCCCCAGCGCTGCGGAAATTCGGGTCTAGGCTGGCAGCACACCCAAACTGCGGGCACCAGCCGACACGGCAGTGCCTGGAGCCCCCCTGCTCCGGTGAAAAGCACAGATGTCTCACTGAGCCTGTCACGCTGTGCTCGGAGCCAGCATGCTCTATCAGATTCATTTGATGTGTCCATTTAAATGGGATGCTGGCTCATGCCCATGTACCCAGCAAGGAATTTGCTCATTCTGTATCAGCTGCTCATTTTGCTACAGCACCAGTGCAAGGTTTTGGGTGCAGACACTACACTGGCAAAACTCATTTTGGAGAGGTCACCAGGAGCGATCCAGGGATCCCTCATCTCAAGCGGCACTACCCCGCTGGCCCCAAAGCTGAAGCCATAGCCCAGCAGTAAAAACCATAATCTTAAATGAAAGAACACAAGACAAAGCCCACCTTCTCTTAATGCCACTCGTTTATCACTTAATTACTGTCACATCGTGACAGTTTTGAAGGCTGAGAAATAGGATCAGCCTGTCAAGATCAGGTCTCTGCGACTGCTTGGCGTAGTGAATGAGATTGTACCTGGTATCCTGCTGCCCGAGGGGAAAACCGTGAACAAAGCGTTTCTGTTACTTTTATTTCTCACTTACACTGCAAAGTTAAGTTCTTAAGTAGCTCTTTTGTAGCAGGCAGGACACTAAATCGTGCTTTTTTATATCGGAGGCAGAAAAAAATAAGGAAACCTAAGCCTCCTGGTTAGCAGTGTCATGTAGTATTTCACGGGATTTCAGATAGTCTTGTAAGTACTTGTCCATCCATCCCTCTCTTTTCTGGAAACACCTCATCTGATACGTTATCACCATTTCCCTCTTTACACGCCGGTAACACCGGACCTCACAGCCGTCCTGTAGCACATCGCTTCGCCCAGGTCTTTCCCACTCAGCCCCTTGGAGCTGGGGAGCTCCCGGGCACCTCCGGCACCCCCGGGCACCCTTTTGCACGCCCAGCCTCCCCCGGCTATGCCATAAATGATATTACAAGCTTATCTGTTACAAGGTATGCGTATAATATAAAGCGTTAACAGCAACTAAAAGCCGGTTTGGTGCCAGATGTCCGGGGGAGGGGTGGCGCGGCCGGTGCCGGGTTCCCCGGAGCGCCCCTGCTCCCGGCGCATGACGCAAGGGCGTGAAGCCGCTGCCGCCGATGGAGGCAGGAGCGCAGGAAAGCATGAAGCATCGCGGCTCCGCGTCGCGGAGGTGACAGCCCGCTAAATCCCACGGGATTCCCCGCGCCTGGCTCCGCTCCCCCTCCCCGCCCCACGCCGCGGCTCCGCGCCGCAAAGCCGAGCGCAGCGGCCAGAGGCGCGCAGCTGCTGCGGCAGCGGGGCGGGGCGGGGCGGGGCTGCGCGGAGCGGCGCGGAGGGGCGCGGAGAGGCGCGGAGCGGCAGGGACCGGCCCCCGGCGCGGCCGCGGCCGGCGGGGCGCGGAGCGGAGCGGTAGGTATTTAAGCGCGGGCAGCGGCGGGCGGGGGAGCGGCGGCGGGGCGCGGAGCGGGGCGCGGAGCGGGGCGCGGCAGCCCGCGGAGCGGAGGTGAGGGCGGTGCGGCGCCGGGGAGCGCGGGGCCCCGGCTGTGCCGTGGCGGGGGGTCCCGCAGGGCCCGGTGCCGGCGGGCAGCCCCTGCTCCGCTCGCCCAAGGGCATCGCGGTGGCCTCCCGGGGCTTCCCCAAATGGAGGGGCCGGTGACCTTGGCCGAGCGGAGCCGCGGAGCCTGCGGTTCGCAGGCAGCCGGGGAAGGAGCGCTGGAGCAAAGGCCTGAGGGCAGGAGTGGCAGCAGGAAAGCCTCCAGGATTCGCTCTGCCTGCCTTCCCGAAGGTGGCTGGTGGCGTTAGAGAAGGACCTAGAGCCTTCAGCAGGGTCTCTCTGGACTTGTTGCTGTAGATCTGCAGTCAGAGATTTCCAGGTTTTGCTGCTGGTGCAGCTGTCAGGAAGATGGTTTGCCTTAGCAGGGATTCACTGCAAACAAGTCAAGCACCCAGAAGTAACAAGGTTGGAGTAGGTGGGGAGTGGTGGAGGAGGGAAGGTGAAGGTGCTACTCATACCACTGTGGCGGCAATACTCGTTGTTTGTAGATTTCTGCTCTTTGATTTTCTTAGAGTTGCTGGTTGCTTCCAGTAATCCTTCAGTGTGAAGTAGGTGCAAGAGTACCTCCCCATTGTATACGTGGAGTTGGGATAGCATAGAGGAGAATCCCTGTAATAAATTGCTACTACTTCACTTAATCTGCAAGCATGGTACTTCTTGGACTGTGTATTTTAAAATGCTTTAGGAATTGGGATTTTTGTTTATCTTTTGCTCATGAATATCATGAGTATGGCACAACTAGCTATGTCTTGAGAGCAATTCTGCAAGTCCTTGAAGTGATTTCTAGATGGTGTGGTTTTGGCAGAGAAATGCAGGGATGCTCTGCACAGAGCATGTATGCTGTTCATCCAGCAGCAATGGGAGATGTGGTGAAAGGATGCCTGGAGAGCAGCTCAGGGCCACGGGAATACTTGCTCCATCACCCCTGTGCCCAGAAAGTGTCCAGGACCTGTGATGTAGTGGACGGCACCAAGACTCGGGTGCTCCAGCTGGCCGATAGGAAAAAGCATCCACTGCTCTGCAGTATGCTCTGCTGATCCCATTTTTACTGAGCTTTTAGTTTCTTCAGCAGTTGTGTACCTCAAGCCTGGCCACGCTGCTGGTGTAGAGCCGAGTATTCCCCACGCCAGTGCCCCGGGAGGAGAGGAGCCCACGCGGTTGGGCTGTGCATGATGCTCGGCTGTGTCCCTGCGGAGGGGCACCTGCCTTGCCCCGCTTAGCAGGTGCTCGCTTCTCTGCTCCCACTGCCTCGCGGCCATGTATACAGGCACGTGCAAAGCACCTGAAGTAAGATGTCAGCAGGTCGCTGTGGAAACCTCCTCCTTTCTCCTCACCTGTGCCGTCTGCTCTAGTTAAACGCAACGTAACCCAGACCCTCCTGCTTTTCAGGGGACATCAGCACAGCGGTGTGTTGCAACTTTGAAGAGCCTTGTCTTGCCCTGCTGCCTGACAGAAGTATTTCTTGTGTTCTCCCCTCCAAAAATTAGGGATGGCTTTGCTCTCCCCCACATTTGAAGGGTATTCTACTATATCAACAGTTTTCTGTGTTCAAAACTGTTTGCTCATAGGGATGAAGTGGCCAGCGAAGGAAGTTTTTCCTTCCTGCATCCACGGGGTTAGATCAGTTTCTGTGAAAAATGTGGATCTCCCTTTTTACTTCTTCTCTTTACTTCTTACTTGCAAGTATCTCACTTAATTTTTCTTTTCCCCTTTTAGACTGGTAACTGGCATGGTGCAACACTGCTTCCTTTCATTAGATCTCAAAGGAGATGCGCTTGCACAAGAGTTCGGTACCTGTTTTCCACTAATACCTGTCATGACTATGACAGTATTCACCTTCTCGTATTACATATAACCCAAGACCAGCTATTATTTTCAGCTGCTTCAGAAATGACTCAGAGCAAAACAAAGAAGTCTGAATAAAATAAGAACTACATTTGAAAGTAAATCTTTTTGTAGAGCCCAAACATCTTAGCTGTTTTTTTAATAGAGTGATGTGTTTATACAACCTTCTGAACTTTAAAGTCTTTTAAGTCCCCTTGAAGGATCTAGCCAATGTCCCAAATCTGAAAAGTCTTGCAGGAACTGAGACTTGTCACCAAGAGCAAAGCCAAAACCCCTCTAAGATGCCTCCCGGAACAGTTCTTCAAGAACTCTCAATTTTTAAGTATCTGCAATTTAAACCTGGTGCTGGTCTCTAGGACAAATTTGAGGTCTTGCTTGGGAATCAGCTCTGTTCAAAACCATGTTAATAAACTACGCTTACACTGAAAATACAGGGAAAGCCTGCCCTCAGATTTCAACTTGCCAATTTACCTCTCTTCTCTGGCAGAGCTTATCACCAAAGGCTGGTTCTGCTCCAACGTGCAAGTCCTGTCACAGGGCGAGGACTTGGAGCCCAGAACTTGCTCAGGCCAGAGAAAGCTGGAAAGGAAGGGGTTTGTACATAAATTCTAAGCAGCAGCTAGTTATATAAGAAAATGACTGAGGAAACTTCAGAGGAGGGAAGAAAAGAAAATTCTTTGAAAAATTAATTTGGCCTTGGAAGAAAATGGGACAGAGCTGCTCCAAGAATGTTTTTGTTATAGAGAAGCTGCATCTTCTCCTTCCTCTGCACCCCAGCAGCCAGGCTTCAAGGTTAGGGGGAGGTGATTTTTTTAAATTTTTTTTTTCCCTAAGAGCAGCCTACAGTTTTCACGGAGTAGTTAAGGCATGAAATCAGTCTAAACATTAACTGCTGTGCTGTTACTTGAATGGTTGGGAGCGCCTCTCCACATGAGATCCCTCTGGGTGCTGGAGATCCTCCTCTCCTTTCTTGAGGGTCAGTTTATAGATCACATTTAAAACTACTTCCCGCATTGTTGTAGGCCATCATACCTTCCATCCGTGTACTTCACTTGACTGAAGGAGTAAACAGTATTTCAGAAATCATCTGGGTGTACTGCAATCCAGATGGAGAGATAGTCTGACAAGAATCCATTTGCTCCAGTTACAGATGCAGCTAAATTATAGCACCAAAGCAATGCTAGGGACCACAGTGCTACTGAAGCGCTGTTGAAGGAGCACGCACATGGCATGCGTGTGAGGATTAGGTTTGTGTTCAGAGCTGGAGGCGAGGAAGTCTGGGCCAGATTTTGTGCAGGTGTGGCATTGCCATTCAATGAGTGTTTTGCTGCCTTGTTTGAAGCTACCCAAGGTAAAAGGTAGTCTTTTCGTCAACAGCAAAAGGTATTTGCTAGACTCCTAGGTCTTGCATGCATTATGTCATTTTTTCCATTTAAAAGAATGGAACAAAATAGCACCTATGTGCTACCACTAAGCTCAGCAGGAAGGAGGGCTAGTGTTGACAGATTAGAAAGCTGATGGAGTTTATTCTTCTGACCAAGGTAAAGCAGAAACATGGCTGAAAATGCCATTGCCTTTTCTGCAGTACCGTTTCCACTCCTGAAGTATTTTTCCACTCCCGGAAGATTTTTTTTCCAAAAAACCCCATAGGCGCAGTCGGACCATGTTCACCCACATGCAAAATGTCTGAGTCATGCAGAGCAATAAAATTTTACCAGCTCTGAACTTCATTCTGGTGTTGCACGGATGGCAGCAAGAACACGTACGTAAGAAGAGTTTACAATTCCTGTAGCACGGTAGCTGGCAGTAACGTATGGCCAAGTATGCAATGAGCTGCTGATTCAGGAAGATGAATGCTGAGGAAGAGAAACCAGAGATGGCCTCACTGCTGCTGTGCATTTTTACTCCAGAATTAGAGGTGGGGGGTTATTTATTAAAATCTACGTGTAAAGATATTTTTAATGGTGCATACTTGTCCCCAGTGGGAGCTATGCTGGGATTAATGCTGCCGTTCTCATTCACGTTATTTGTCTGGCATTGCCTCCCTGTGAAAACAAGCTTTAGGGTACATTTAAGCATCCCTGTAGAAGTACTACAGTAACCTGAGGGTTCTGCTTGTCAGTAGGTAATAGGCAGCTTTCTAGGCTGAGCTGATGCTGTATGGCCACGGGCCACGCTGCGTATGGGGAATCTGAGCAGCACAGATGCAACAGAGGAACAGACTGAGACGGTGTCCCTGGGAAATGCTGGCGTTCAGATTCTCTGCACAGTTTTAACCGCTGCCTCATCTAAATTTCTTCCTGATTTCTTCCCGATTACTGGTCCATAGGATCTATACTTTATTCCTTATGCACTATGCTTGGTGGTCACTGAATAAAACATATTAAAGCAAATGCATGATGGACTGGGAATGTGAATCCCTTTATAAGTGCAAATAGAATGACAGAAACATTGGTCTACATAAAATCAATGGGTTCATCCCAGAGTTATGTTAGCATTAAGAGGGACAAGACTGGTGCCTTGGATAAGTCAGGATATTCTGTCTGAGTAACAGCAGAACAAACCCTTCTAACACAATAAAATTACAAATAAGTAAGAACAATTACAGATAAATAACTTGCAGAAAGGCTATATATTTCAATACCCAAGGGGGATGACTACCCATTCGTCTTCTAATAGCTGAAATTATTTCCACATCAGACAATTTTAAAATAATTATTGTACTTTGCTTTGTCATACCTGCCATTTGGAGCCTGCATGTTGTAGGTGTCCTACATATGAGACCAAATACAAGCCTCAGTGGCTCATGGCAGGATTTTACTTAAGCTTCAGCATGAGTGCAATCCTTTATGATTCTGCAAGACTGACCACCTCTTGCTTCTGTGCTAACACAGCAATTATTTAGCAAATGGCCAATTTTTAGCCAATTAAATATTTGCATTTGGGGGATGGACTGATTTTTTGCTTGTTTTTCCTTCCTACCTTGTTTATAACACTTGGCCCTACTTCACATTCAAAGCATTGGAGACCACCTGTTTAATGATGACAGGGTTATCTCCAGCTCCAGGATGTTTTTTCCGCAGTCTAGATAAACTTACCTAGACCTGAATATATGTTAGAAACCTTTTTCCTCTATGTGTAAGTCAACCGAACTCTCCTGCTGAGGCTGTAAAATGGTTTTCAGGCATTCTTTGGAAACCAGTCTATCCCAGTTCCCCTGCAAGAATGTTGCTTTCCACAGGAATTTCCCAGCAGGTGCATTTTGCCATGTGCTGTGCGGACACCAGTCAGAGTTGCAGACTGCTAGTGTGAACAAAGTCCCCAGAACCCTGTCGCTCAAAGCAGAAATAATATAGTAAAATATAGTAAAGTACCTAACATTCACATCTTCAGAGTACCACTGATTTTTTTAGATTAGGCATGCTCATAAATGAAACCTGGGATTTTTTTTGATGATGATTTATCTTTTCAGCTGCCCTAATCAGAGACATGTGTCAACAAGCAAGAAAATCAGGTTGCCACCTAAAACAATAAAAGCTGCTTTACAGGTTTCTCTTCTTGCTTTTTTTGCTTGGAGGTGAAATTGCTGAAAATAATTAGAATATTGCTTAATGGCTTTAGAAGCTGAATTCTATTCATTTTATTCATAGCTGGTTGTAACAGTCCCATGGCATCTAAACAGGAAGGCGTTTCCACAACGCGACTGAATACTTAAATTCAAATTTGTAGACAAATGAGCACTAAGTTAAAATTGCATAACAGCAAATTATTTCCTGTTCTGGAATATTGGGAACTGATGAGCTAATAAGGCAGGACCCTTTCAACTCAGAGCGCCAGCTGATTGCACCAGTAATGTAATAAAAACCAGTAATGCTTACAAATGTAAGTGGAAGCCTCTTTAGGACAAGTCCTGTTTAAAATACAGAATTTTTAGCCTCAAGAGTTTCTGTTTGTCTAGTGATCTGCCATTCCCTTTGATTATTGCTACAAGGTAATTGGCCTGGGTGGTAAGGCTGCCTGAGACCGCTGGAGGCGTGGAGCTTTGGACTTTTGCTTATGCTTAAAACTGGCCTTGAGTTAATGCAAATGGGGCACCTTCAGAAAAGGTACCTATGGCACAGTAACACAGTGGATTCTTGTATCTCATTGGCTGAGCAGCTGGTTTAAGATGGCTTTTTTTTTCCTTCCCTCCTATGTTTTCCTTTTATAAATTATGCATCTAGAATCGCATTATCCCAAGATGCCCCTTGTGTTTGCTGCATTTCCAAGACAGTCCTGCTAATGGAGAAAGTCTCTGGGTAGATTAAATGCAGCCTGAGTGTGTTAGCGGTGAGGACAGAGACTGTAATTTGACTGTTTATCTTTTACTTATCTCAGCCTCTATCATTCATTTGGAGACCACACAGCCTCTGCATTAAGACAGTTTGCATTCTTGCTGGTAGTCCAGGGAGTCCCATTACAGGTGTGTCCGAGTGCCCGGGGATGGGGTTATCCCCCTGTGCTGTGAACGAGAAGAACTGAAGAAATACAGGCTAGCTGCTAGGACTTGGTGACCGAGATGAAGGGAAACATAGTCCCCAGGCTGGAGAAAGTGTAACAAGGTCTTTGGTATAAATCAAAAGGTCTGTTCCTTATTTTAATTACTTCATACTTTATTCATGTATACCTCCAAGACAGCAATGTCTAGTAAGTGATAGTGGTGAGTCTGCAGCCTGGTCTAATATCAGTAAAATCAGCCTGGGGTATTTTTTCCCGCCTTTGGCTTTTTTCTTATACCAGCTCTGTATTGAGATATACAAGTGTATGTGCTGCTGTGGGCAGAAAGCTCCATTAGCCTGCGATCTCTCCCCTCAAAACCACTGCAGCACCCCTCTCATGACCTCGTAGCCTTAAACACCCACAGCAAGCACTCCAGCCTTGCACTTTCTCTGTGCAGAAGTCAGGCTTAACAGGTATTTACCCAAGAAAGGTATGAGTTTAACTAGCACAGGTATAACCCCAGTGTAAATACCATAATCCTAGATAGTATGAGAGGGCCCTTATCGTTTTCTTTTCAATTGTATAGGAAAGGGCTTAACCTCTTCATTGAAAAATGCTGCTCTTTTTGCAGAAGGTATAAATAGAGACACTTTTGGCTCCCAGTGAGTCACAGTTTGCCAGCTGTGCCATTTTTATTACAGGCTTTGCAGTATTTACAAGGCTTTAAGGCCTCTCTTGAGTTCTGCCTTAAAATAATTTATCTGAAAGGAATCATCTTCCATTCACACCAGGACAGAAACCAGTGGTGGCCTTGCTCGCCAGGCTGTACCCTTGCAAGTAAAGCTGTTCACAACAAAGACAGTCACTGCTAGACTTAAAATGGAAGTGATCTGCCCCCCAAAAGCACTGTAGGCAGCCTCTTGGTCTAGGAGATGTAGTCTAGGAGATATGGGGAAGATGCAACTGAAGGAAACTGACTGCTTTGGGAGAAGGAGGGGAAAAAAGACATATTGGGAAAGGTACAGAAGGTGGGAGGACACAGAAGAAGAGGGGCTGGTGGAAAGTAAAGGCTGGGTGGGTGATGGGCCAAGTACAGAAATTTTTTTGCTTAAAAATCCGCTAACACAAACAAGCCTCCCCCCCTTTTTTAATGCACAATGTTTACAGCTCCACTGCGCCTGTCACCAGCAAAGAGGTTGTGTTCATGGGGGTGTTGAGAGTTGAGGAGCAACTGGGGAACAGATGCGAGGAGGTCTGGACAGGAAGCTGAGGGATGGGAGGAGAAACACTGGGAGAGGAGCCAGCACATGGATGAAGGAGGAGGAGCAAGGACAGTCAGCTCCCATATCAGCAGCGTTGGGCAGGCATTTGGAGTGCCAATTCAATCAGTCTGTCACGCTTAGGGTGAGCCTACAGTTGTTGTCTTCCCAAAGAAGAAGGGGCAAAAATCTACCTTACAGCGTCTCCAGATGGTGAAGTGCAAGCTAGTCTGGCAGGATGCTCCGTTTGCAACTTAATACAGGAATGTTGATCCTTAACTGGCAGTACTGCTGACCTAAAGGAAGAAAGACGGAGAAATACGATCCGTCAAGGTGTGTGCACTTAACAGCGCATCCGCCAGACAAAAATTTTACACATCAGTAACCAAAGTAAAGCTGTTACAAAACAAACCAGGGATCCTTTATATTGATAGTTTGTCTTCCCTTCAGTAAATACGCACGTACCACGAGAATATACTGTACAGCCTCCCAAGGCAGTAAACCACTGAATATTGTCATATATTCGGCCTGTACCAGTGGCCCATCATAATTTCAATCACGGGTTGCAAATTTTCCTGTGCTACCTTAGTTGCCTCGAGGGACAGAAAATTTCTGTTGCCCCTAACTCACTACAAACACAAGACTGGAGGGACGTGACATGTCGGAGCATCTCTGTTCCTGGCGTTTTAGGCAACAGAAGTGTAGAACAAAATGACACATTGGAAGGTTTTCCGGCAGGACTAAAATCTGCTGTATTCCCTTTTACTGTGAGCTGACCTGGTCGGCATGTGCGTCCTTAAACTCAGCCCCCAAAATAAAGGAGCCCCTCTGTGAAGCCTCATACAGTTGCTTATCATTCTGTCTCTGTATTTTCTCTAAGTAGATGTTTTTAGCCTGAATTTAAAGATTATTTAGAATACTGAAAAGCAATTTTAACAAAAAACAGTGGAAGGCAAAACCCATTTCCTAGTTAATACTTGCTCAGCCATTCTCCTTTCTGTGTGGAGATGGGAACAATGAATGCATAAAGGTATCACCTGAGAGGGAAATCTTTCCTAGACTTACAACTTTCATTAAATATTCTTTTAATCTGTAATGTATCTCATTTCTTTGGAATGAGCTGAAAAAACTTCTTACGCTATTTGAGATTACTTTTTTCCCCTTCCTTTCATAGCTTGTCTTTTCTTTATTCCCAACAATTTCAGAATAATAAAAATTATTATCAGAAGTAAGCGAGGAGTTTTTATAGAGCAGTTCTTTTAATCTCATCTTTATTCCAGAGCATATGAGTCTGCCATCCACATTTATGGAAGCTGGCCCAGAGCCTTCCCTTTTAAATGCCTATCTGCCTGACTTCTGTGTGAACCCTGTGTAAGCTAAAGCATTTTTAATTCCTACTACAGAATGAATAGCAAAACACACTCATAATCAGAACATAGGAGAGTGCCCAATGGATACAGCTTCAATAACTGCAAGCAGCGGTTGCTAGAGCTAAAGACGGTTTTCCTCTGCTCCTGGGCAGCAGAGGCTGGTGATGGCACCAATGTGTTATTTCTGTTTGAACTTTATTTTATGCAACAATTACATGTGGTATCAAACTTAAAATGATGGTCACCACATAATTTTTTAGTTCCAGGTCATTCTTTCCACTGCAGCTGTAATCTAGACTTCTCTGTCATTACAGGTCATCTTCTCAAAATCACTGAAAGCTGAAGATGGATATTAAGCGTGTGAAGGACTATATCTATTGGCTGTACTACCAGTACCTACTGATCACCTGCAGCTATGTGCTGGAGCCCTGGGAGCGGTCCATGTTCCACACCATCACCGTGACTGTTTTCGCTATGGTGGTGTACACGGCTTACGTCTTTGTCCCCATCCACGTCCGCCTGGCTTTTGAGTTCTTCTCCCAGATATTCGGAGGCCAGCCCGAAAGCACGGTGTCCATCGTGAACTGAGCTTGCCTGAGTAGTGATTAGCAGCTCTTGCAACCTGTGAAATGCAATGTCTTCTTCAGTTTTGTGTATTTATTCTGAAGCAGTTTTGCAGTTATGAAAATAACATTTTTCTCTCACAAAACATGGCTTGCTTAATTACCATAGCTGAAAACCAGAATAATGCACTGACTACTGGCTGCACACTCCCTGTTAAATGAAACACAGGCCAGCTTTTTGCTGTGTGATAATGACACACATCACCTGGAATGCCACGTTTACCTAATATTCAACTGGCTCCCACTTTCAGCACCCTAATTTAATCACACTGGCACGTATGAAACAGCAAAGACTGTGTATGATGGCTGTGAGGAGGGGTACTATGCTTATTATACACAAAGCCAACAGAGTGCAGGGGCAAAACAAACCATGCCTTCTTTGACCCAGGTTAGAGAATATAAGGAGATGAGTATAATACAGCACGATTTGAGTACTAATATTTGGCTGGTTATTGACTTCTGGTTTTTAATGGATGGGAGAGGAAATTAGAGGAGAAAGTAATAGGAGTATGAACTCAAATCCCACTTTTTGCATCAAAGTCGCTGCATCTGAGTTTAGATGGTCTAAGATAGTAAAAAAAACATAGAAGTAATCTTGCGGTTTACTGAAAATGACAGAAAGAAAGAGAACCGGCTCTGTTTCAGTGCACTCCTGCCTTCTTTGATAAAAACCGAGACATGTTTTCTTTCTGCCCCCATTCACCAAGGCAAGCATGTCTACACCAGAGGAAGATGATCCAGAAAACAGAGTGGAAGTAATATTTTAATAACTGCAGGGAAGTCTGAGTGCTTAAAGAGATCTCCTTTATAAAGAAGAAATGAGATTTATTATAATTGCCTGTGGGGAGCTTCTTGAACAATGGAAGATTGGTTTGGTTTTCACTTTACACCTAAATCAAATGTCAATGCCAAATCATAAGTTATAGTGCATGTATCTAACAGCTGATGCTACCGTTATTAGAAGTGAGAGGTGCAAAATGTAAATAGCTTTCAAATGATGTTTGCACAGTTATAGGATTAAAAAAACCCTCTTAACTTCTTTATCAAGCTGCAGTGGGGTCCTGCATGCTTAAAAGAACACTGTTTGGAAACTAAGACATGTTTTGAAGGTTGAACAGATCTGAACATGTGTATGCAGTTTTTTCAGAAAAAAATAAAATTTTATTCTTCAGAAATAACATTTCAGTGCATGACTCTTCCTGTATTTTCTGGTTGTTCATAAATACCCTGGGTGTGCGTGGGCCAGGCTGACACCATGGCAGACAGACTGTTTTGTTGCAAATGTTTTGGAGCAAGGTTTCAGAGCCCCTTAAATGGATCTATGTCTGCTCATTAGTGCTCCAGCCCAAGACCTCTCCTCTCTCTCGGGGGGGGGACGGGACAGGGGGGACGAACAAAAAAAACCAGAAACTTCATTGAAGATCCTGCTCCACAGACCTGCTCACAAGGTCCTGAAGGCAACTCTTGGAGATGCGCAGGTCTCCTCCTTGTAAGGAGCCGCATTCATCATATCATAGTTGCTAGTTGCGTTCAGGTGGTGGCTCACACCGGAGCCACTTGTTCATATTGCCAATACAAGCAGATCATGGATGTGCCTGAATTCTCTTGTGGACAGCCACTGATGTGCTTCAAATTAAGGCAACAAATACCTCTGTGTGCTGGTGGCACAACAGTTGACTGGTTTAGGCTCAAATGGGAGCCAAAGGCTTAGCTGTCGGATCAGTTTAATCACAGTTGTTACCTGCAAATATGAGGTACCAAGCTGTAGTCACGCTTACAGTAATAAACAGAGCATTGGAGGAGACGAAAAATGTCAAGTACCTGTGAAAATTTCTATGAAAGCAGTCTATAAAATAGAATAAAAGTAACAACCCAAATGCTGGAGGTGAAAAAATGAAAACATTTACCTAGCACGTTGGTACTTGAACCAAAAATACTTCCCAATATCCTATCCTCAAAAGATTCTACTTTTTAACTAGATAATGTTATGAGGTAAATGCCATGGCATCTCCTCATCAATCCTGTCTCCAATAACATCATCTTTTTTAATTTCTCAAAAAGGTTGTTTGTTCCCAATGGCATCAAACACAACTGACCTGCTTTTAGGAGTACGAGGAAAAACACTTTCTTATAGGTATGCAAAGGCTGGGACTCATATCTCAAGGAGCACACACCCCAATGTAATATTGCTATTTAAACATTTAACTTAAAGCAAACAGAACAAACAAACGGCTTTGCTCAGGAAGAGGGAATTTCCACTGACTTCTCATGGTGGGATTCCTGTAAAGCACTTCTCTTCCTTATTATTCCTGTTATTTTTGTTTAGCTTTGCGGGAGGTGCTCAGAAGATGGAGGAAAACAGCAGCAGTTTCTCTTTGGGAGGGTCCCTGCAGCCTTACTTAAGTGAAAACACTTTTTTCTGTGTGCATTCTTCAGCTTCTTTACTAATTTTAAAGTTTTTGGGCAAGAGGTATTCACCAGGAAGGAAAGAGGCAGCTGAAAATAACCTCTCTCTGCTAAAAAGCCTTTTGAGATTTTTCCAACCCTTTTCACTTCTCCTTTCTACTAGAAAAGCTGAAATAGCTCTAGCTACTTAATATTCAAAATTAGTGTATTCCAGCAGGAGATTTCAAAGCATTTTTGGCACACAGCAGTGAACAGAAATATTTTTTCCCCGTCTGAAAGAGAGAGGAGGTGGGACACCACTTTTGACAGCTTGAGACCACACCACAGCTTAGGAAACTCTGCTCCAGTTTTGAAATCCATTTCCCTGTAGATGAAGCCGTTCATACAGGATGGAAAGAGGTTTTAATCAGATTATATCTGCACATTAACGTGGAAGCACCATTTGCTGTAATAGCGACAAGCCGCAGGAAGAGGGTCGCATTTCGGAGAGCTGCCAGTAACACCAGCAGACGGCTCGGTATGTACAGCATATGGGCAACAACTCTGTTGTGAGGAGTGTAGTGTTGGGCTCTTTATAAAACACCGTGGCAGGGCACTCTTTTCTCCTGCTTCATTATTACTCCATGTTAATTGCTCCATTATTACCCTATGCTAATTGTAGTTCAGGCTGAGTACAGCAGCTGGAAGTTTTTACACCAAAAAAAGCAAATGAAAGGACTACGTTAAGAGTAAACAGCACCGATAATCCAACAGTGATAAATGAAACAAAAGCAGAAAGGGAGATGAACCAGTTCCAGCTGCATTCACCCTGAAAGTACAAATGCATCATTAAATTAAGCACTGAGAAATTTTTGGGCTCAGCTGGCCAGCACCATACCTCCCTTGTTTAAAATTCATTTTCTTAATTTCATTTAATCAAAGCTAGCATTTATCCTGCTGTAAAGGTTTCCTGGCCAATTTCACGGATCACCTCCCAAATCCATTACTGAGGGCAACTACACTTGCACATGTCCAGACCATGAACCTCCAGAAGCTTCTCCCTGAAGCCCCTCCAGGCAGCCTTTACCCGAGACTATTAAAAAAGCTTCCCAGGGACCTTTTTCTTAGCAGTGGTCTTGCAAAGGAAACGTAGGGATCAGCATTGCCACCAGTGACTCCGCCCGTCTAGTAGGCTTATTTCTAAGCTATTTTGGTGCACTCCTTTTATCACATGAATTAAAATGCAGAGCTTGAAATAGGGTAGCAGCAGTTTATAGCTCGGAGGGTCGTCAGTGGGATACAGACGTCTCTGATGATCGGCTGCCGGCTAAACTGAGCCTACGCGAGCAATGACTAAATGTAGTGCTAACTTATTTTAAGTGTGATATTCCCAGTCCTTTTCATACCCCCAGAGAGACTTACAGTGGCTCCTGCCTCACTGCTTACTCAACAGAAGAAAGAAAAAGCTCTGTTTCCATCCTTTCTCTCGATCTTTCTAGAAAAGACCAGCAAAACAGTCCAAGGCAGCTGGTGGGGAAGCGCTGCCATTGCCTATTCTACACATCTTCAGGGCATCTGGGTTCAAACCAGTCACTTGTAGAGACAGGCCATCATCTGAGTGTCCGACTTCATCTACATGGCATTCCCTGAAAAATGAGACCCTGTGTTTATGAAGTTTTGAAATCTTAAGGATGTTCAAGTACAAATTTTTTTCTGAAGTTTTATTATTGCTGTTATCTGGCCACAATTTAAGATTCTTGCTTCGCATGCAAATTCAGTGAAAAAAGGTATTTTTTTCACTTACGATGATTGATATAGTTATGGTTAAAGGTAAAAAGGCCCTTAAGTTTCTATCAAGTGAAAGATATCATTAACATATTTTAAATAACCATTTTTATAAAGGCCCTGTTTTAGATAAACCTTCCAAAACAGCAAATGGATATCATCAATCAATAGCATGCAAAAACTATAATGTGTGAGAAATGTGCATCCACGGAGATACCTCTTTGAAGCTTGCCTATGAATAAAAATGGTATTTATCAAACAGATACAAAATTATACATGTTCCTTTTCCGGGTTAAGTAAAGGTGGCCTGTCCACCTCAGTAAAGACCGGTAGTTAATGTCTTCTGGCAGGAATTTAGATGACACGTCATGATTCCGAGCCTGTATCGTCCCTACATACTATCATACCCTAACGCGTCGCCCTTTTGCCTAAGCTTTTGTCACCCTTGGCACTCTCCAGTGAGGTCCGGGTCCCGCCTCAAATAGATAGATAGAAGAAATCGGTTTATTTGCAGTCCATCAAACAATACAATTACAATTCATTAATTCATTATGATTTTATAACAGTCCATGCCTGACTTACAAATATATGCACAATATCTATAGATGAAAACAATGCTCAACTCGATAAACGACAGGCAACCTTTTCCTGTCGGGAACCGGAGACTCCTAGTTCTTTCAATAACTCATAACTGCCTTGATACCATTTTCCACAAGCTCCTAATGGAAATCCTTCGGCTGGGGCTGCACAGCTAGAAGGCGCGTCCCCTGGGTGGTGGATAGGGAATCCCTCTCTGGAGGGTGCACCGGATAAAATTGAAGAAGGTGCCGCGAACCAACGCAGCCTAAGGGAAGGCCACCCTGACAGAAAAACCACTGGCCCTCCAAGTCATGGGGGTTGGGCAGGAGGCCAACTACCTCCTCCTGGAAAAAAAAAATAAAAAGTTGCAGAAACGACGAGCATCAACTTTCAAAAAAAAAAAAACGAAATGGCGGAGATGGAGAAAATCAGTAATGAAGTGAGGAGGAGCAGATGGAACTGGATCGGTCATGTCTTGAGGAGAAAACCAACAGAAGACTGCGCTGTGGCCCTTGGGACTCCAGAGCACGCAGCCGCAGACCGATCGAAGTGGAAGAACGATGTTCACGCCTTGTGTGCCTCCTGGCACTGAGAGAATTCAGATTCCTAATGGAAATACCATAAATTTAATGTTAGCGTTTGTCAGTTCTTGAATTTGCTCTTTTAGATGTTGATATTTCTTGACTTTCTCTGCCGCTGCATCCGCCAAAGATGTTAATTTACTCTCATATCTGACCGTAATATCTACCGCCAGGGCCTGATCTCCTTTAACAAAAACAAGGTTCGGCTTATATAATTCATTTTGTTCATCTTTCAGCAGCAGCTCCTGGAATACTACCCAGTCCTTCTTTTTCACCTCATTCACCAATAATCTGCATAGTCGGTTGTGTCTTTTAATCCTCGCATCTCATAGCACTGGGCAGGACCCAATAATGTGCAAGTGGGTCTCATTTTCCACACAACAATGTCGGCACGGTTTAATTTGGGTTTCTTGCCTACCCCCTGCTAAGAACTCTCTTACAAATTCCTGTTTCCTCCAGTTACAGGGTCTTGGAAAGATAACTTTTGGAGCGGGCATCTCCCATTGCAAGGCTGGTTCCTCACCACCTAATTCCTCTGATGTCACCATAACCGCTCTCAGGTCCCAGATAGGTGGAATCTTATCCCCTCCTGCTGCAATCCATAGTCTTTCAAATTCTTTCTCAATCCCTTCCTCCCAACCGACTGCTCTTATTGTCTCATCCAAAGACTGCGCAATTCTGTGTAGTCTTCGGGCCTGTACACCGGGTATACCTAATCCTCCACCCCGGATGCTGGAATACAGGATGGCATCACAAGTACTTGCTGGAAGGTGTAAACATTCCTTGATGGCCACTCAAATTGCCAAGTCAAGGGTTTCTAGGTACATCGCTTTCACATCCAGCTGGTCTGCCAAGCAGATCAATTGTGGAATGGTATATCCTTTCAAGATGTCAACCTTCTGAAATGGCTTTAATGCAGCCTTCCCAATCCATTGTAGCCAACCCTTTACTTTCTCCAGTAGTTCTGGTTTTGATATTCCAGTCCATAGGTCAATACATAAGCCCAGGTACTTTTCAGAAATACCAGGTTCGATCATATTGAGGGGGGTGCTGTCAATCGTCCATGGAGGACAGTCATTGATCGTATATGAGTCTTTCGTTGGCTGGATGTAAAAGCCGTGGCACTTCTCCCCTTGCGTCTTGAGGCCAGTTAGATCACAAAAGACCTCCAAAATTTCAATATTTTTCTGCATCCTGTCCCATGATCCACTCAACAGTACCAGGTAGTCTGTGAAAGCCATAGTTGTTATATTTTTCGAACAGTGTTGGAAACCACTTCCTTCCTCTGCCAACTTACACAACAGGGGGTCCACAGATAAGCTAAATAAAATTGGGGACATTGGATCACCTTGTTTTACCCCAGTCTGAATCCCAATAGGATCCAACTGTTTATTCTTCAGGTCAATATGAGTATTGATGTTGTGATACAAGTTTGCAATGAGGGCGATAATATGATTGTCCACGCCCTTCTGTTTAAGAGCCAAAATGATATGAGAGTGGCTCACGGTGTCAAAGGCTTTTGCTAAATCAATGAAGACTAACCCCAGGGGTTGGTGTTCCTTTTTGGCATTATGAATTAAGAGCTGTAATAATTTCAAATTTTCTGCGCACCCTGATGACTTAATAAACCCCCTTTGTCGGGGATTAATGCAACATGCCTTAGTCAACATTGCTGTTAAAATCCTTGAGAACAACCTTAGAATGGTTGATCCGATGGTAATTGGCCACCCATTACTGATGTCATTCTGGCTCTGTGGCAAGGCAGATTTTGATATTAACACAGTCTGACATTCTCTTACCATGTCCGGTATAGTCCCAGATACCAACCACAGATTGAAAAGCTCCATTAATTGGGTATAGTGAGGATCAATCTTAATGACATCTCTCAAAATAAGTCCGTCTAGTCCAGGCACCATGTTCTTATTCATCTCCTTGATGTTTTTCAAGATTTCTTTTTGCCGTGATCATGGCTTCGAATGCCGAGTTGTCCACCTGGCCAATGGTTCTGAAAGCACCTAGGCCCTTGAATGACGTAAAGGGAAATCACTCTAATCTCCATGGTAGGAAGTTTCTGCTGCACTACTGCAAAGGACAGATGTTGTCCTGGTCTTCTTGTACATGTCAAATTAGCCCTGCCCAGCATGCAGACAGCACATACCAAGGAGGACTGTGAATACAATACATTGTGTCTGTCTCCCTTCACCTCTTACCAAGACAATGCTCCATTTCTAGAGTTTAATTTCCCTAATTACTTGGAAGCTAAGAAAAAAAAAAAAAAACCACAACTATTTAAGCCATCATAAAAGAAGTACAGCAGGGTGTACGAACAGCCAGCAGAACCATATGAACTGCAGATCACACTTGCACAGCACCAGAATGCATTTGCCGAAATTGGGCCGATTCTCACAGATGGATTACTGTACCCTGGGGCAGAGGGGTAGACAAGTGGTGGCGTGCCAAGTTGAGCATTTGAAAATTAAAGCAGAAAGAGCTAATTTTCAAATTAAATATTACTGAACTTGTAATAACTTTCTCATAATCACACAAAACGATCAACATCCAATGTTGCATCAAAAGCAGTGCTGCCCTCTTGCAGTGCGCGAGTCGGTCCCCAGTCATTTTAATTATTTACTCCTAAAATACCAAACCGCAGCTATATCAGCAGGTTACTGATATCCTACCACAAACTGCTTTTTGCATGGAGCCCATTTCTCTCTGTTTGGTAACTCCAGATATCTTCCTAGCCAAGATAAGATAACAATTCATTTATCTGGACTCTCTGTGTGCATCTACGTATTGACAACAGCAGAACATAGCGATAAACCATGACAAAGATAACCTCTCCTTTCTGGAGTATTGGTTACCTTCTTCAGCGACAAGAGAGCATGTGGCAACAGGCTCGTAGGACAGCAGGAGACATCAGCTTCTTGTTTCTCCCTGCCCCACAGCCCCGCTGGCAGCAACTGCCAGTCCCTCACGGAGCTGCGGCCGCACCTAACTCACCCTCTTTGGAAAGTGACTTTTGCTGCTGTTCCCCCAGATGGGATTAAGGGTTGGCTGAGCAGTGAGCGACCGTTGTTTCACACCCCTCCTGCTTTGTAGAAGCTTCTGCTGCAGACATTGGTCCTCCTCCAGAGGAGGAGGAAAACAGAGCTCCGTCTATTCCCCAAGACCAGCATCAGGCACGCTGCATGAAAAAGGATGCACCGCTTTGTCCTACCGTCCCAGTGAGATTCCCACCTCCCCTCCTACTAAACTTCCAAAACCAGGTGGGCTCCTCATTATTTTCAGAAAGATAGTGGGATGGTCTGTCAGACAAAGGGGATACAAAATCACAATTAAAAAACAAATCTATATCTCTTTTGCCAGCTAAATTACTTGCTGTTTCTTAGTTTGCACTAAGCTCTCCATCTGCCTGGAGAATTTTTCAGCACAAGCCCTGAAGTACCTCATTCGGATCATATCAGCACTTCCTTCAAAGCCAAGCCTGATCAGAAACTGAAAAACTGGGGAGTCAGTAGAAAAGCTAGACTCCTTCTAAAGTACAGATCATGGGCTCCTACAGCCACAGCAAACTTCACCCAACATGCAGGCCTGCTGCAAACTTGTTGCAGTCAAGGGAATCAAGGGAGTTGAAATGACCAAAACGTTCTGGTAAAATAAACTACCTTAAATCCCAGGAAACTGAAAATTCAGCGTAATATCAGTGTTTGTCAGCTGACAAAGGAGGTCAGATGCCTGTAGTGTTCCCGAGGTCCTATGAAAGCTGGATCCGAGCACACAGCGACAGCACAGAGCTTGTCCCACTACTCCAGCAAGGGAGCTCCAGCAGCAAGAGCCGGGATGAAACAGGATCCTCTTTACTCTCTTTCCTTACAAACAAGAAGGCAAACTCAGTATGAATTAAATGAAGACATGTTGGTTCAAAGCATGATCAATTTTGTTCTTAACATATGTGTTCCTTACAGTAAGCAATATTTTGCCTGAATTTGAGGAGCCCAGGTTATGAAAAGATCTCCAGGCAACTTATATGGAAACTCCCTAGCTATAAGGCTATGATTCACAGGTGGAGGTAAGAATTAACTCTGAGAGTTCACAGTTGTCATCATAGGTGTCTGCTCCACCCTTACTTCAGAGGCTGCTTTCAGTAGTTGCTACATCAGGACAGCTAAGAGCTGATAAACTCTGCTGATGCTGGTGTTTAAGTCAGCCCCAGAGTGGGGCTGTCCTGGAGTTGTTACCAGGATAACTGAGGCCTCCTCTACATTGGGATAAGAGCTCCGAGCTAGAAATAGGCCGTAGAAATTGCTTCATGTGGCCTAAGATAAGCTATAGGCCCCTCAGTTACCAAAAGCTAAGTTTAGTCTAGGTTTAAAAGTGAAATTTAAAAGACGCATGCATACCCTTTGCATCAAAATATGTATCCTACTGCTGAGATGTGCTCAAGCAAGAGAAAAAAGCCAAGAACCAAAACAAAGAGGAGAGTGGAAATAGCTACAAGATGGAGAATAGGGTAAATCTGGCAAACCTGTAGGAAAAAAATCAGATTCTGCTTTGCTTACAATGACTGAGCAAAGAGGGAGGAGGGGACGAAATGAAGGTAAATTGTGGCAGCATCAGGAATAGACATGTCAGCTAGGGTTCTGTTTCAGTTATTTTTTCTGACAGCTCCTATCTTTGCTTCATAATCATGGGTTAGATCAGAAATATCTCATTATTTCAAGGTCATACTCAAGGATGTGTTACATGCCATGAATCTTTACGAGCTTTAGATGTTTAAAAAAAAAAGGAACAGGAAGAGAAAATGCAGGTAAAATGTACATCAAGGAGTATTTGACACAAAACAACTGAGGCCAAGCTCGGAATAAAGCACCCTAACATCGGATAGGGCTGTAATAGGATTGCAGCACTATAATTAAAAGACAGGGTGACAAGGCATAGCAAATGGCCTCACCCATCAGGCTGGCAGAGGAAAGAGCTTCTATCAGTTCTTTGCATTCTCCACAGCCACAAATTGCACAACGAGAGAAGCCTGGTAGCTCATACACACTAATTATCTGCCAAATGCACAGAGATTGAGTGATTTATGAAGTAACAGCTGGAAGAAAGATGGTGCAAACCAAGCAGACGCATCCAACTCCATACATCCTGGTGCCTTGCCCAGGGGAAGCACAGGACACACCAGATATCTCACTCAAGGTAAATAATACTCAGATCCCAAGAAGCCCTCTCCACATCACAGACTAATACTTTCTACTTCCCTTTCCAATATTTCTCCTCACATGAGAATAAAAGGTACAACTTGATGAAATCAAGTAGAATTAGACCACTATCAAGGTGCATGTACCTATATTTAGCGCTGCATTCAGCTGTCCGTGCTGTCTCACACTTGGTGTGGAGAAACATCAAGAAATGCTATAAGTGCTTCCTGCATTAAAGCCTTTCACATCTGGCTAGATGTGACTCATTTGCTATCCAATAATCTGAGTATTTTGGTATCCAAAAGCTCTTCCTTATCACAGATATATTTTGGTGGCACCAAAATACCTCAGAGCCCCATAGCCAGTTCAATATCGGCTTTCTATTCAGAATTACTCTGTCCTCTAAAATCCACTCCATCCAAACCTTGTTACAAGAACACAGGACTCGGGCACTGAAATAAGCTTCTCATTGCAGCAGTCCTGGGTACGTGGCCTGTTTTTCCCCAAGAAATCTTCAATAACAAAACTAGCATCACTGAGGCCATCTTTTATATAAATGCACATACTCCTAAATAAATCATGAGCTGCAAGCATTCATATCAGCTTTGGAAGTTTCCACTCACAAAGAGCAGTCTGCAGTCAGTGCCTTTACATTAAAAGTCTATCATACATACAATAAGTTCCGGTTTTGCAATTTTATAGCTGAGCAATACCTGCACAGACATCTTTTAATAGTGATGTGTCAGATCTCCATGTCGTGCATGTGCCAGCAAGATGGGAGCGGTGGAAAGAAAAATTCAACCCACTAAAATTGCAACACCTCTTTCTGAGCTTTTATCTTGATGAATAATTATAAAATGCATATACCAACATACAGAACTGTCGCAAGCGAAAAAAAAAAAGAAAAAAGAAGAAGAAGAAAGAGCTAATTGCCATTACATTTATCAAACCTGCTACTTCAGCCATGACCTAGGTTACCACTGGTAAGATGCTTAATGCTAAAACACTCAAGTGGTCTGGCGGAGCCCTGGGTGGACAAAGTGTCCCTGTCCTCCTCCTTTCATGTTTTCCTTTCCTGACTGTTTATGCAATTTTAATTTATTAGTCCACACTCTCTGGCACAAATTACCCACAATCATGCAGATTAGTTCTCAGGTTCTTTCTGCCCTGGGCCCCTTTGAATTGGACTATTTTGCAGTCCAGCCCTGCCTCAGAGGATGATTCCAGTCATACGAGGCTGGCATAGCAAGTGCTGGGACATCACCACTGCTTACTGAAGAAGGCATCAAGTCTGGGCAAAAGCAAAGCCACTCAACACTGAAACCATGGCCCCCTTGCAAAGTTGGATCATCGTTTCCATTTGTTTCACCTCTTGTTTTCACCAACAATGCCTCCTTTCCTTTCTCCTCCTTCCCCCCATAAACTGTCAATCTTTGGCTCTTCCACCCACATCGAAACGCCTGTCTTCTGCCTCCACCATATTCCTGTCCTCTGTTTCCACCCTGAAAAGCAGTGATGGAGGGAGGGGCAGCAGTGCACATCCCAACCAAAGGACAAGGGATACAGGTTTGTTTCTAGAGCAAGTTCACTCACCTATTTTTTGGCTTTTTCTCTGTCTGCTTTTGTCTCCAGCCAGCTAGAGCGAGGGAAATCTAGGAAATATCAACGGCATCCATAATTTTTATGTACAGGTTTCTAACAGACACAATATGCAAAATATTTTTACCTGCATATTGCTACTCTCGTATTCTCTCACAAACAAACTCAAATATCTGAAAATAACTTCTACCAAAATATATTTATTTTACTGATGCCAAGGTCCAGAGTTCACACTGGTGTGGACCCTCCCCTGGCAGCTCCACACCTCTCAGCGCGAACCAGGCTCTCATGGGGTTTCCTTTAGCCAGCTAATGGGATGAGATGTTTTTAGCTGAGACACAGAAGATTATAAAAGGCCAGTGGAAAGCAAACAACTACTGTACAATAGTCTCTAAGATTCCTATCATGTTCTGATGATCAAATATTTACCTTTTTAAAACAATTATTTCTTAGTCTGAGGTTCAGGTCTAGTGCATCCCGGTACAGGTAATAAACATGCCAGTACTAAAGCAACACTTCCTGGCTCCTGTCCATGCTTTTACTTAAATCTTTGCCATGGCTATTCCCCAACCCAGGTAAAGAAGGCTGAACTGAGTAACAAGACCCGTCACAATCATTTACACTAAAAAAGAAAAATTGTAATAAAAGCGATTGCTAAGTTGAATGGATCTGTGGGAACTGGCTGCACTTTCTGCACAGGTTGTCATGGATAGACAGGCAGGTACTGGTTGCCACACTAAAACTGCCACCCCTCTTTACAAGTGGAAAACAAAGAGGAAAACTGCAATCTCAGATTAGCTAAGTATTATAAAGCAATGGAGAATTAATTACCAAAGAGAGTTTCTCTGACAATATAGCCTGTTGATAAGACAGTGTAAAGGCTGAGCTGCTGAAGTTGTCCTGATGATAAAGTAAAAGCTTTGGTTTCTGTGGTTGTCAAGAAACAATAAGCTGTGATGTTCGATAAACACAAACTGGGTGATAGGAGCTGTGGAAGAACAGAAGTCAGCACGAAGAGGATTTTCCCTTGCAATACCCAGAAAAGGATCCTATTTCATGAATGTAGGATGTCTCCTTGGTCAAGTAGCTCAATTCAAGTAACTTTATGGTTTGGGTTATTTTGGTTTTTAAAGGCTACTAGGAAAAATTCATCTGTTGCTAACCCCATGACAGGCATAGCAGTGATTCTTAAAAGGCTCCAGGAATTTAGAAAGCAGAGGATGCCTTTCAGTGCCAAATTGCTGCATGCATCCACTGTGCCTCTGACTGCAGCAGCAGCAGGACCGGGTTTGCACAAAACCAGCACCTATGCCTCCGGCACACTGAGCATCCAGCTACTCCCAGCTGCTTCAACACCCAGCAAGACTGAGGATTATCCCCCTCTGCTGACCAACGGCAGCATTTACCCATTACTCTGTGGTACCCCTTGCACAGCCTGCGTGTAAGCTCCTGCTCTTTCAAACATTATTCAAGAAGTATGCCCTGCACTGGATCAAATACGCCTCATATGCAAGTTTCATGCAACACGTTACCTAGTTAAAAGGAAACTAAACCACAGATATATGTGCTGCGTCGAAGCTCATTAAAGCTTGATGATGCAACGCAAAAGTTTTATCTATTGATCAGCTGAAAGTGGAGTGTCACAATATGCTGATCTCTGCTGCAAAGCTATCTTAAAGAAGTTTCTTTTCAGCTCTCTTTGTTCCTGCTTCTGAAGTTCAGCAGTAATAATGGTTGAGGCTGGTACTATAAATTGGATTGCTAATTGGATTCCTCACAAGGAACTGAAGAACTAGGCAAGAACTGGAAAATAATTGGAGCATTATCCCAGTAAATTTAGTGCAGATTATCTCACAGAAAGCAGCCCCTGGAAGTGTCGGGTCCCAATGGAATTAGCTAATGCTATTCCTCCCATTCATATCCCTCCTTGAGACCACAGAAGACAAGTTGAAACAGCAGCACCTCTGCCAAAGCACAGCTCTGCATGCGCTGTGTTGCTGAAATTATTAGTTTGCAAATTCATAGCTCCAATCAATAAAAGACAGCAAGAGGACTTCCTTCCAAGGTCTGATTAAAACCTTAACTGGGGGGTTAGATGAATCTGTGATGGCAAATGCAAAGCTGCAGGAGAAACGGCAGAGAAGAGCAATCATCCACGGCGGGGATGTGAGGACATCCCTCCTGGGGCTCATGACCCAGGAGCAGTGGTGCTCACAGGGTGTCGTGGTTTAACCCCAGCCAGCAACTAAGCACCACACAGCCGCTCGCTCACCCGCCCCACCCCAGTGGGATGGGGGAGAGAACTGGAAGGGTGAAAGTCAGAAAACTTGTGGGTTGAGATAAGAACAGTTTAATAATTGAAGTAAAATAAAATAGAATAGTGGTAATAATAATATAATAATAATAATACAATAATAATATACAAAGCAAGTGACACACTGTATAACTGCTCACCACCTGCCGACCAATGCCCAGCCCGTCCCCGAGCAGCGATCGCTGCCCCCCGGCCAACTCCTACCAGTTTATATACTGGCCATGACGCCATACGGTATGGCATAGCCCTTTGGCCAGCCTGGGCCAGCTGTCCTGGCTGTGCCCCCCCCCAGCTTCTTGTGCACCGGGCAGAGCGTGGGAAGCTGGAAAGTCCTTGACTGGTGTAAGCACTACTTAGCAACAACTAAAACATCAGTGTGTTATCAACATTATTCTCATCCTAAATCCAAAACACAGCACTGTACCAGCTACTAGGAAGAAAAAATCAACTCTGTCCCAGCTGAAACCAGGACACAGAGGCAGGCAGAAGCCCCTGCTGCATACAGAGGGTAAGACACATCCTGGTCAGCAAAGCGGCTGCCTGGTCCCTGCTGGGAGCTAGATCCTGGCTGGTACTACATTTGGAAGCTGGGAGCTACCGCCCCACACGCAGGCAAGGCACAATCTGTTCCTGCACAAGAATACCTCCTACAGCTTCAAGAACCGCTGGCACAGTGAGCTGCTGCCTCCACCGTGCATCCCTGAACAGCTCACTTGGCCACAGCCATACCTTTCTTTCCCCACTCTGAGTACTGACTATGCTGCTGTTATTTGTCTGCTCTCTGAATGGAAACTACTTCATTCCTCCAAGTTATTACTTGATGCAATAGGAAGAAGGGTAAAATTGCCAGGAACGTATGTGTGCTCAGGACCTCGATAACTAAAAATACAGACTAGGTGTCATCATGATCCTCTTAAAAACAAAATTTGACATCGGTAAAAACCACAGAGGCGTTTCATTGTTATTGCATAACCCTTCCCATGTATCCATCTTAACGTTGTCAGAACACTTCTACAGTAAAATGAGGGTATTTTTATTAATTTGTGACTTGGCGGTGCTGAATGTCCCAGAAGCTGTGCACACTGCTCTGAATCTCAAATTTATTTTACAGTGAATATTTAAAAAAAAGTACGTAAAACACTATGTTTGCTTTTGTTCTTAAATTCTTGAGAATTTTACATTTAAATTAACACAGCTAATGAAAACAGTAGCCCAGACTAGAACAACAACTCTTCGTTGGGACCGTCAGAGCAGCTCTAACTGGTAACTTCACTGCCTCCTTTCCTGGATGCAGTTTAGTGAGGGAATAGTGACCTCAGGTGTCTGTTAAATTAATCACAGGAATATCTTCCCCACGAATTTATCATTCTATGCTTCTTCTATTTATTGAAGCTTCTACTGAAAATTAAGGTGCTGTGAGGCAGCTGTTCTGGCTGGCACACCTCCACAAACGCTGTCCTGGCTTTTCTTGCCTTGGCGCTTGAGCTTTCATGCAAACTATGTACAACTATTAACTCAAGGGCCCAGTCATCCACATATAAGAACGAGAGCAAACCTGTGTTAAAACAGTTTTTAAATGGTGTGCTTGCATTCATTACATATCACGCAGATCCTTTTAATGCTGTGACTTCAGTATTGTTTGGTAGCTTGGAGACTAAGCAGTACTTCTAAAGATCGGATACAAAATCTATTGCAAATCTTAGGATAAACTCATCTTGACTTGCATATGAGTTCAGTGTCATTCATATAATTCAAATGTCAGGGTGCACATCGTTAAATATTTGGATAGCCTAATGAATAGAAATGAAACTTAATACAGCATAAGATGAAGTAGTGTGCTTATGGTAATGGATTATATAGACCCTAAAGAATGTAACAGTAAAAGCAGAAAACTAGTATATAGCTTAATATATTTAATACTTATTGAAAAGCAGCAGAGGGAAAGAAATCAGTGTAAACTGATATGCTTTTCACTTGGAGTAAGATTCAACCAGATGTCTAAATTTACCAAACAGCTAATTGCTAGCAAAAATTATTGGCTCTTTTCTGCTTAGATTTCTACTGGCTTAATGATGTGAACCCAGTGGCAAGGACCATTCCTGGTGCAAAGGACAGGGTCAGGAGTTTCCCCAAGGGTCAGCAATATGTAAAAAAATGATTTTTCACTAATAGCCATTCACACCTTCAGCAGCTGTACCCATCCAGAAAAGCTCTTCCTCTATACTGGCTCAATTGCTACAAATGATTCTGATGACTGGTTTCTAGATAAATGGGATTAAAAATAATGTTTATTGAAATATATGTGCCTCTTGGAAAAAATGAATCAGGGTAAAATGACACTTAAAAAACTTGCTACAGCTGTTGATAGTGATAAAATTAATGGAAAAGTGAAAAGGTTCATTCTAGGATGTAATAAAGTATATAGACTGGTAACGGAATTAATTATACAACTGTTCTAGTTATTAGACGGTTCTATAAATGAGATATGTGTACTGTACACACTGTCAATTAATAAATTCCATATTTCTATATGATGCTTTTTATACATATTTTAATTCATATTTTCTGATTCTGTAACTGGAATTAGAAAAAACTGAGTTATTTAAAACCTCACTCTACAACCTTTGTCTGCGGCCTCAACCTTTGGAGGAACTATACATAGACATGTTCAAAACAGGCCTGCACAAAGACAGGACGCAGAGTACAGAGAAGCTTGGAGGAACCGGGCCACTGAGGAGCAGGGCCTTTTGCTCACCCTTGCGTGACTACTGCAGCATTCAGACTGATGCCACGATAATGCGGTGTTTTCCCCATTTGAGCAAGTGAGCTCGGCACAGACACAGATGCAGAGGATCATCAAGTACACACTTGTCATACTGAGTACTTATTTCCCATATGTTCTCATCCTAGCCTGTAAATCCAAATTGACAAAAGTGACAAAACATTTAAATCACTCTACATCCCCAAATTCTGTGAAGAAAAAATATAAAATAAAAACTTACGCACACTGCTTGCCATGCTTCTGACCTTAGGGAATCCTAAGGAGTAATTAACAATTCCATGGAACCAGTCATACATTGAAACACCAATACAGTTTTAGACAGCAGCAGTCACAGAAGGGGGAACAACATTTTTTACCCTCACCCTTTCCACTCTCCATCATTAGTACGAGAGTAGCTGGTGGTGGAGACCTGACAGCTTTATCACCCAAGCTGCCAGAATTTACAAAGCTGCCTTTAAATTCATGGCAGTGCCTGTACACAGTCTTATAACTCCTGCAGCTCCTTGGTGAAAAGGGAAATTAAATGGAGCTGTGAAAACTGAAATGTCCTGATGAGTTACCATCTCGCACTTTAGATAACAGCTCCAGAGACATTTGCAGGGAAAGAAAAAAACACTCAAAGCCTCTGCCCACATTACAAGTGCAATTCCTGTAGCGTTTTTTCCAGGAAGGTAAGCAGTTATTGCCACTTTCTTAATTCTGTCTTATATATGCCATTAAGCAGTGCATGGCTGTTTCCCTGAGCATGAAAGAGAAGGAAGCCAAGAGCATGCATGCAGCTGCACATCCAGACTGGGTTGAAATCCATCCCCCCCCATCTTTCTCTGGCCTGTTTAAAACAGCAGCAGGACACATTCATAGTTATTTTCCTGCCTTGTGTTTCCTCCAGTCATTTACACCAGGCCACAGCTGAACACTCCCAAACCCAATTTTTCTGTTCCCATGCTATAGTTTTATATTGACTGCTACAAGCATGACTGCCCAACGTACGTACAGAACAGTGAAGAATCACACAAATGTCGTTACGCACTGTTTTCTTCCAACCCAGGATCTCCTTCTGTGCCCCGTGTAGCTGGTGGGCAGTGAGGAGACGGCGTGTCTGGTTTTGAAGGCACCCCAGGCCTGTCAGATATCCCGCATCGCTCCTGTGAGTCTGGCTGCAGTATCAGTAAGACAGTAACCAGCGTACAATGGCAAAAATAGACGGCAATCTTCCCAAATGTAGTGTCTTAATTTAAAAGACTGATCTGGACCACCACAAATCAATGATGCGGCTTGACAGGGCTGAAAAATAAACCTGTATGTCCATCATTTTTTCTACAGGCATTACCATAGACGTGATGATCACACGCTCAGAAGAAATCAGTGGCCTACGGGATTAATACTCACATCTATGCAAATCTGACCCTCTCTTAAACGACTTGCAGTATAAGTCATTTCCTAAGATGTCAGATCTCTGGCTCCTGCCAGCCTATAGCAAGTAAGGTCTTACCCATAAACCCATTCCTAAAAATGCCACTGATTTAGAGGAAATAACATCCATCTCAACAACTACAATAAAACTGGCTTTTCTTTGAATATTGGACCCTCACTGGGAAGAGATGGTGAAATCTTTCAGTCCACATCACATGGCCAAAGTCCATGTAATAAGTTGTGAAACTGAGACCTACCATTGCTAAAGCTCTGAGGGAATTCTGTGGCCTGCTTTTGATCTTGTTTATTGTGTACAAAGATGTAAAATCTTTCAGAAGTGGTGCTAAGACTATAACAATACTTTCACAGTTTAAAACATACAAATTTTACTTGGGTGGGTGGAAGACACAGGGCAACAAGAGATTGCAGAGGCAATACAAAGTACTTTGGTGACTACAAAGAACATAGTTCTGATTTTAACTGGCAGTAATGATGGCTGTGCCTTGAGCCGAGGTAGGGTTTAGTATATTAGCACTGACATAAGGTGGAGAAAACTGCAGCTGAAAATAAATCTGAAGTGGAATCATTTAAAGTATTATTAGGATCAAATTCTCCTCCTGGTGACTTCACAGAAGATCTGGCTCCCATAAATGACAGGCTTTGTCCTACCCCTCTTGCAATGTGAGACTCACCAAGCGACAGCCTGGAATCTACCTGGAATTTACAGGAAGTGTATTATTTCATAAATCAAAGAAATCAAAGATTCAGTTACTCATCAGGGCTTGAAAGTAAAAACTATATAATACCCACTGTACAGCAGGGGTTCTGAAGAGTACAGAAATGAAACTTCAGTGCAGGGAAACACTTATTTTTTATCTTTTTTTTCTTTTTCCCTTTTTTTTTTTTTTTAATAATATGGTCCATAGTTAGTCTCCAGAGAGGTCTGCAAAGAAACTTAATTTCAAAGGAGCAGAAGTAAGTAACAGCCTGTGAACACAAGCAGCCCATCAAAGAAAAATGTGCCAAAGAAGAAAAAAACAAGTCAGACAGCTCGACAGCCTGTGATTTTCAGTCCCCAAAGCAGCTCTAAAGTAAGCAAAACAGCTCGTCCTTTCCATCAGGATATTACCGTATTAAATAAACCACACACAATGTGTTGATGCAATTCAGCTCTACTTTTCTCCATTGTAACTGTAAACCTGCAGAAAACAAACGCTGACCCACAAACATACCTTAATATCATGATAATTCCCCAAGGATCTCTTCTCCAAAGGGCATGGTTGGTTACTGTACACCACAAATGGAATCTAACCCAAATGGATTGCACCAACTCCTTCTAAACCAAAGTGTTACGTAACTCTTAATTAATGAATTATGACAGTGTAGTTGACAACAATCTCACTGTACAGTTTTTTTCAGCTTTGTGGCTAAGCTGTATTAGCAATGAACCCAGGAAGAAAGGTATTCGTTGTTCTGTTCTCCTCCCGGGAAGCGCAAAGCCTCGTTCTGAAGGGGAAGGAACATCCTTCAGAGAAGGGGATGGGCGGAGCAGAGGAGAAACTTGGTGCTGTTAACTTGGTGCCAGGCTTGGATATTTGGTATTTAAGCTTTATGTTATACTTTGAAAAGATAGATATTGTTTTGAATCATGCAGGCTGGAACAGACCTCAAGAGGTCTCTAGTCCAACCTCCTGCGCAAAGCAGGGTCAAACATGAAGCCAGAGCAGGTTGCTCAGTGTTTCAACCAGCTTAGGCTTGGTTAGGCTCTCTCCAAGGACAGAGACTGCACAACTCCACAGACAACCTGCTCCAGTTCCTGACTATCCTCATGGTGAAAATGTTTTTCCTTAAGCCACTCTGAACCTTTCTTGTTTCAACTTATGCCTGTTGCCTCTCATCTACCCACCATGCACCCCTGGGAAGAGACCGACTCCTTCTTCTCCTCCATGACCTCCTCATCAGTCTGGGTGGCTGCTCTTAGGTTCTCTCAAAGCCATTGCTTCTGCAGGCTGAGCCAGCCCTGGTCCCTCCACTCCCCCATGGGGAAGGGGCTCCAGCACCGGCTGTCCTGGTGGCTGCTGCTGAACTCACTCCAGCTTATCAAGTCTTTCTTGCACTGGGAGACAAGTACCAGTGTGGAAGGTGAACTCTTAAAAATTTTAAAATATTTTGTTTCTGTAAAATGTAACTTTAAATAAATTTTCTCAAAATCCAACAAGGCTTTGCTAAAGACTGGCCATCATGAAAAAGAAGTCAGTAAATTATTGACATCAGTTAGGATAACGTCTTCTTATTCTACTACTGAAACTGCATCCTCCCTTCAGAAACTCGCAACCGCCAGTTGGTTCTGGGGGTAGCTTCACATTAAGTCCTAACAGTAAATCAAAGGTATCTAATAGTTATCATAGTGTAATCCTTTATAAATCAGTGACAAGATGAGAACCCTTACTCATTTGTGCTTGATAATGATTTCAAATCAAAACTGAATCCTCAGCTGGAAGATTTGTTTCTTCATTTACAAGCATCTGCACCACCACATAATCTATTGTATATAATCTATAATCGATGTTCGCAGAAAAAAATGGGATCTCATTGCTCAGGTACAGGAAGACTAAACAAAGGGAGAAGTTCAGGTAGTTTTTGGTTTTACCTGTTGCTACAAAGTGATGAGAAGTTGCTGGCAGATGCGAAAGGCAGCTAGTTAATTCTGAAACTAGAAGTCTTTTCAAAATCAATACTTAAAGTAATATAAATTTAAGGCCAAATATCCCTATTCTTACTCTTTCCACCAAAGCTACAAATTCCTTTTAAAATGCACTTAAGGAGTATTTGGAGATGTTCAGCCACAGTTGACAAATAGGTGAAAACAATAATAAAATTGCTTCAAAGCAGTATTTCTTGAAGATAAAATTAGCAGCAACCTTTAAGAATGATTGTTGAAAAGGGCCACCGCCTCGTGTATTGCTGACAGCACCAGGGCACACCACTTGCAGCGGGATTTGTGGGTGTGCAATACCTCTCACATCGGTCCCCATGTTAATAAATGAATGCAGCGTATTTCCATGAAAAAAAAATAAGTTAGAACATAAATCTATCGGCCCAGGGAGGAATACAAGAGGCCGGCGAGGTTGTACCCTACTGCCGCCATCTGCTGCAACAACCGCACAGGCTCGCCCGCGGGGGAAGAAAATGGATGGATCAAATCCCATGGTTTTCAAAGAAAAATGAATTAATGTTTCAAAGACTCATTAATGACAACGTTATTCGCTAGCGGCAGCCAGACGCCGCTAGGAAACGGCAGCCGCCATCTTGCTGCCGCCCCGCCTCCCTCCCGCCGGCCTCTCGCGGGACCGCGTCCCTCCTCCCCTTCCTCTCAGGCCCGGAACGTGGCCGCCGCGGCTCCCCGCAGCCATGGAGTACATGGCCGGGCCGGCGGCCCCCACCCAGGGCAACATGTAAGCGGGGGCCGGGGTGGCGGGGCTCTGCCGGCCGGGCCGCGGCCTCAGGGCGAGGGGCGCCCCGTTGCCGCGGGGGGCAGGCCGCCATGTACCTGAGCAGCCATAAACCGGGGCGGGGGGGCGGGTGACGGCTCTCCTGGGCCACAGCTTTTCTTTAAGAAAAAATAAAAAAAGAAATAAAACCTACCCATACCTTCGGTTCCCGCCGAGGGTTCCCGTAGCTGTCGCCTGTGAGGGCAGAGTTGTTTGTGACTGACTTTTCCTCCTTGTCTTGCAGCCTCTGCTGCCAGTGCGGCGTGCCCATCCCGCCCAACCCGGCCAACATGTGCGTGGGCTGCCTGCGGGCACAGGTGGACATCACCGAGGGCATCCCCAAGCAGGGCACCCTCCACTTCTGCAAGCAGTGCGAAAGGTGGGCAGCCGCGCCCCGCTCCCCCGCCGCGGGGCGAACCCGCTCCGGAGGGGGAGACCGGCCCGCTCGCCGCGGCGGGAACGCGGGGCAGCCTACGCCGGCAGTGCGCGTTTTCATCGGGTCTCGTAGGATTTTCCAGCACATTCCTGTGTTTTTTTTCTTGTGGAAGTGGAAAAGGGTTGGTATGTAGGGCCTAGAACATTGAAATGGGTGAGTTTGCGGTCCCTGAAAGAAAGAAGTGGGCAGTTTGGTAAGGATGGCAGTACAAGTGTGAATGCATTTGGAATGCGTGAATCTGAATGCTTAGGGAGGCAAAAATTATAGCTGCATACTTAATATTAAAACTGAAAGCCTGGTAAATAACTGCCCAGCTTCTGAGTAATTTAATTTGGTGAAGCAGCTTCAGTGTGCTGTAAAGTGCTTCCTGTGTCATAGGTATCTTCAGCCTCCAGGAACCTGGATTCAGTGTACCTTGGAATCAAGAGAGCTTCTTGCTTTGTGTCTTAAAAAAATCAAAGCTTCGCTGAGCAAGGTGAGTAGCTAGTTCTGTTGGTATTTCATAGCGTGTCTGTTGCTATTGCTTAAAACGAAGGCCAGCTAACTGACAGAGGGTTCAGTCCTTCTAGAGCAGCCATTTGTACTTGTGTAGAGCTTACCAACTGATTTATATTAAACATAGAGAATGACAGTCTGATCTCAAATAACTCCATACTAGAATTTTGGACAATTCGGTAAGCACAAGCTCTAACAAAAAACTTCCAGGCGTACTGAAGAGGCTATTGCAGTGCAATTCTGTGACTTCAAAGCATGCAGCGTACTGCACAATTGTTACTGTATAGAGGGGAGTTGAGCATAATTAACTGAAGGAAGCTAACATGTTTTTGATGCACCTTAATTTTACATTTTCTTTTTACACATTTTTTAAATTGTTTATACAATACTTGTTCTCACTGGTTTACGACGATATGAAAGAGGGTTGCAGAGGTCTATATGTAGATTAAATGGGAAGTCACATGGTTTAAGTTGAATAAAGTATTGCTTAGGTTCAGAATCTTACCAGAGGAAAAAATCTGAGATAGCGTTTTAGGCAAAAAAATTGTTTTGTTACTGCAGTCATCAAGGTTTGAATTAGATTGCCTTATTGAGCTTCTTGCTGTTGGGTTAGTACTTATATATACAAAATACCCTTTGCTGCAGTAAATTTGCATGTTCTTAGTTTTAGATATTAAATTGGCTTTTTAGTCCTGAGGAAACCATTATACTATCCAAATTCATCATTACATGGCATCCAGAGATACTGCTGAAGATTGTATTTAGTTACTGTGGTCTGACAGTCTGAGATTGCATCTCCATTATTTTAGGTAGATCAGACTCTGTGTTCTAACTAAGTGTTATTAATTGGGTTTGGTATACCGATACATATGTTTTTAATTAAGATTATTCACTTCCTCAGTTGGTTGAGGAATAGCGGACTATACGATAAGCTTGTGTTTTCTGGTAGTTAGAGCTGTGTGTTTTTAACACCTGTACTAGTACAACTGCTGGCAGCAGTAGCTGAGTTCTCGTTCTTTCCCGCTGGCAGGTCCGGCTGATTGATGCAGGATTTATTTGGACCGAGCCACATTCTAAGAGGCTGAAGCTGAAACTGACGGTTCAGAAAGAGGTAACTGGAGTATAGTATTCTGCGTGTGGCTTTTAAAAAGCTTTTATGGCAAACAGTATGTTGTGGGGTTTTTTTTAATTTTATTATTACATTTTAGATAAGTGGTTCTCTTTGGTAAAATCCAACATGTGTTTACTGGCTTATCTTGAAAGGGTATTGATTTCATGCTGTCTAAATTCTGTCATTGAGGTGCCATTCATCACAGTTGGAAGAAGGTTATCGGCTGTTCCAGTAAAGTTGGGAAAATACTACTAATATTTGTGGCGCAAATATAGCTGTCTGTCACATAGTTTTAGTATAGTATGGAAGTTATTTCAGAATGCTGTGGTAAACTAGTTTTCTGTCTCGACAGGACTAACAAGGAAACCTTTTAAACTTTTGTTTTGCAGGTGATAAATGGAGCAGTTCTTCAGCAAGTGTTTGTGGTGGAATATATAGTTCAGTCTCAAATGTGTGAAGACTGTCATAGGATTGAAGCTAAGGATTTCTGGAAAGCTGTAGTGCAAGTCAGACAAAAGGTAGAGGCAAACTCAATTTTCATTTGTTCATGGCAGAACAATCAGGGGCACAAATCTTCGGATGAGTTTTTTATTTTCTCAGAAAAAGATGTACTCACACTTGCATGCTGCCACAATAATACATTTTCTGTTCGTGTTGGTTTTTTTCTTACTAATCTTAGTTTAGAAAAACTTTCTCTCCGCTGTCCAGTATTATTAGCATATTCTTTTTAGATGATGGCTGGCAGGAGGATCTTGTGTGAATTACTAAATATCCTTCTGTATTTTAAGGCAGTGTTAGAAACAGTGGTACAGATTGTTTATAAATATTTAAATCTTCTTTAAAGAAAACGGTATCTTTAGCAGCCAGTTACACAAAAATGAGAAACAGAAGCTTTAAATAATTTGGTATAAATAGAGCACATCTCTGAAATCTTTTTGGTTACTTGGAGTAGACTTTGGCCTGTTCCTTCTCTAGATGATCTCTTCATAGAAATGTTTATTCTTCAGAGATACTGCATTTGCACTAGAGGGTTCTTAAATAACCTTGATGATTTTATCTTTGGTTTTAGACTCTGCACAAGAAGACTTTCTACTATTTGGAGCAGCTGATTTTAAAACACAGGCTTCATCAAAATACACTTCGGATCAAAGAAATCCATGGTAAGTGAGGTGGCTTGTTAGTCTAGAGGTAGAATAGATTAACCTGGTTTATATTGGAAGAGTGCTTGTGCTAGTAGCTATGTACAGATGAGCAGCAGATTACTTAGCCTATGTATTGTATTTGAAAAAAAAAACATAGTACTTGAAATAGATATGTTCATCAAGCTTTCTTTTCTTTAAGATGGCCTGGATTTTTATTATTCTTCAAAGCAGCAGGCCCAGAAGATGGTAGACTTTCTTCAGTGTACAGTTCCATCTAGGTATATCATTTACATTTATTGTCTTGAATACTCAAAAGCTTTGGGGACATGTCTTCTATCCTTCATTTTTAAAGAATTCTTTAAGTGAAAGTGTAAGAACCCTGTATTCTAGTTAAAACGGACAAAATGCCTTCTATAGAAGTCCTATGTTTTCCACTTAGACATTTTAAAACTAACCCTCATGCATTTTTCTATTTCCTTAATTTTGGTATTTGTAGTACATAGCTATGTACTTTCATTGCTATACTTTGTGCTGATTATCTCCTGTTTCAAGAAATGTCCTTCTTGCTGCCTGAAGGCTCTATTTTTATCTTTTGTAGATCAAAATCATCCCAACGTTTGATCTCCCATGATATTCATAGTAATGTCTACAATTACAAAAGCACTTTCTCGGTGGAAATTGTTCCAATATGCAAGGTAGCTTCTCTCTATTTTATCTTCAGGGTATTGTATGAAGTGGATAGAGCTTGGTTTTGGTGATGGAGGCCTGGTTTATTGTGTATTTGTAGGGATGGAGGGGTCTACTCCCCACAAAGCATGGAAAGTGCAGATTGCAGCTATCTTGAGGAAGTTATTGGGTAATGCTGGGTGGAGAACCGAAAACATAAAGTTTAAAAATCTATTTCAGATTTCTCTAAAGATTTGATTAAAAATTAAGGAAATATGAGTGTAAATTATTTTCTGTTTGTATGCAGGACAATGTTGTATGTCTGTCACCAAAACTGGCACAGAGTCTTGGTAACATGAGCCAGATCTGTGTGTGCATTAGAGTGACAAGTACCATCCACCTCATCGATCCTAGCACTCTGCAGAGTAAGTTATGGGTTCTTTTCAGCACTATGGCAGCATCTGATTTTTCTGCTGGCACAGTTTGTTTTGTATTGTTTTGTTTTCATGAAATCTTCTGTTTTCAGACCGTAGTGTTGTAAATGTATCTGTACAATCACTGACGTAGAAATTTAATAGTGAACAAAGACATAGTTCTCTAAGCTTCATTTCCATAGTTTCCTAGGCGAAATGTGCAGGGTCAGTGTTAAGTTCATGGATGTTCTAGGTCTCTGCTAAGCACTTACATTTGTCAGGTATATTCCTCTAAAATGAGGTGGCATCTAGTTTTTCTCTGGATTGTGATTCTGGCCACTTCGGTACCAGAAGCACTGTGCTTTGGTTGGTATTTGCTGGTAAGCTCTACCAGCAAAGTACCTCTATAAGGATACATCCCGGAGAATGATTCTCGTGAATAAAAGGGTCAGTGCTTTAGACATGTGATAGGGGATTTGGCTGTCACAGATCAACTGCTCTTGTTGCACGAGTTTGCAATATAGGTCATGTCCCAAACACTTGTGTTGCAGTAACAAACTTGAACAAAATGCGTTTGGCATTTGCCTTAATTTTGGGAAATGCCTCCTTTTTCCTTTTAATTCTTCGCAAGAAATTCTCTCCCTTGTGGTTGCCCATGCTGGTGGTTTTTTTCCAGTTGCTGAAATTGACGGAAATACCTACTGGCGCCACCCCTTCAACAGCTTGTTCCACCCGAAACAACTGGAGGAATTTATCATTGTGGATATCAATAGGGTTCAAGAAAAGAAAAAAGGTGCAGGTGCAGGGGCAAGATCAAACAAGGTAAGGGTTCCTCTCTGTTTGATTCCATGTTTTGGGCTTTCCTCTCCCCTCCTTCCCCTACTCAGCTGAACTTCTGTTTTGAATCATTCTACCTTGCAGAGTCAGATGTGTGCTTTTCTGTGTCTTGCCACTGGCAAAAGCTCTTCTCAGGAAGATGTGGACAGTGTTCTGGTTTGGAAATTGCACAGGTGTTGTGTGAATTCCACTTTCAGAAGTTCTTTTCTGTTGAAGAGTTTAAACTCTAGTTGTTACTCTCATTATTGAAATTATTTTATATTAGCATCGCAACTCTTCAATTATTAAATTGGTTTTGTTGAAGTATAGAAGCATTTCTTTTTAATCAGAATTAATGAAGCAGTACCAAACATTTTCTTCTCAGTCAAAAGCTATATGTGGTTGAAAGTTGTGAAGGAAAAAAAAAACCACCAAAACACTTGTCCAGTTACAGAAACAGTCTGTGGAATTCTTGTGAGAAGTGGTTGGCAGGTCCATTTCCTTCCTTTTGTAAAGATGAGAAATGGGGAGTAGCATGCAATACATTGGATGCTTGATGTAGAAATAGAATTTTAATTACAAACGTAATTTAAAACAGTAATATAGCAGGGCAAATGTTAATAGCACAGCAAGTTAAGCTACGTTTGATTACAAGGCTGTTTTGTTTTTCATTCCTCAAGCATACACTGGCTGAAGCCTGGGTGCAGAAAACCTCGGAGTTGAATACAGATCATCAGTATTTCTGCTGTACTCATTTGGGGCACATTCTGAATCCTGGCGACCTGGTCTTGGGGTCTGTTCTGTTTCTTGTTTTTTATTAAATGATTATTTAATGACTGAATTATCTGGATTCTGTACAGACTTGTGTATTACCAAGAAAGTTTTGAACTGTTCTGATTTCTAAATGAAATCAGCAAAAGGGATAGAACCTTTCATCTTGACCATGAAGAGATGGTCCTAATACAGGAAATCTTTTTCTAGCAGAAGTCATCTTGGGAAAAGGGCTGTTAGTAATGAGAGCGCTGCAGTATTGACTTTAGAGTGCAGATTGGAATAACAGTTTAGACACAAATAGATGGGCGGGATTTTTAAAATACCAAGCAAGATCTTTTTGTTTGATAGTGAGTATCGTATGCAGCAATGACAAATGTGAAGTTTTTGTAAGATTAGGCAAATTAGGTGTTTCTCAAACAGGCAGAAACATGAATGTTATTGGAGCTGTTGTGAGCCCAACAGAACCTCAGTGGATATTGCTGTTTGGATGCAGGAGGCTGGGGGGTGCTACTGAACAGAATTTGGGAACAGCAGCTTCTGAGAGTTATTCATAGTTATGATAGCTGCGTATTGACGTGGATTTTTTTTGTTCTGTAGTTCATTTGGAAACATTTATCTTTCTTAGGAGCTGTAACTTACACTATGCTGCTCTTTAATACAAACATGCGATACATTGAGTTTAATTTTGTGAACTTACATAGAAGGGTAGGATAAAATACCTGTTTTCATTTTAGATTCGACTTGGCGAACTGCAACTTAAATGACGAGTTTGCCAATAAGATGAACCCACACAATATTCCTGATGTGGTAAGACCATTTTCTTTCTCTGTACAAAGTTCTCTGCATTACCCAGGGGTACTAGGCAATATGATTTTATAATGAATACTTGCTAGTTCCATAGTGCCAAAGGAAGAGGGGATCTTAATATTGAAATTTGAATAGCAGCTAATTTTGAGAATTATTTTTTCTCACCACTTAAATTTTTGAGTTGAATAATACATTTACTTTAACTTACCGTACTCTTTGGTGTTTTTGTTCAAATTACCATGCAGTGCGTGGTGAAAACTGTATTACAACTTCAGTGTGTATATGCCTCTTCAGGACGTAATCCAGGGTGCTTGGAAACCTTTGAATTGACAGATGCTATATAAATTCTATATAAAACTTCCGAGTGCCAGGCTGACTCTGCCATTTGTTCAGCTGATTTTACAGTTGCCCAAATCGAGACGTGGGTGGAGTTTGGGGTTTTGAAAGTGTGTCATCAATAGTATTGAAGGTGTGTATGTGTAAATACTTGCTGGTTTTCACTGTAGGTATTAATAAAGAAGAGCTATGACCGTACCAAACGCCAGCGTCGCAGAAACTGGAAGCTGAAAGAGCTAGAAAGGGACAGAGAAGGCACGGATACAGATGATGAAAGGTTCAGTATCTGCCATGAAGCTTTTTAGTCCCTTCTACCTAGGATACTGTGCCAAGCCTAAAAATAACATTTCTCAGTTTCTGCCGAGGATAAACCCACTGTAAGGCCTAAGCTGATGTGCTGAGTGTTAAGGGGGCACAAGCCAATGCTGCTGGTTCTGTTGGAGCGTGATGCTGGCTCGGAGAGGCTGATATCTGTGTTCTCTGAAGAGCATTTTCTCTCTGCATTTTTCCCCCTTCATAGAATCATAGAATTGTTAAGGTTGGAAAAGACCCTTAAGATCATTGAGTCCAACCTTTAACCCAGCACTGCCAAGTCCACCACTAAACCGTGTCCCTAAGCACCACGTCTACCCGTCTTTTAAATACCTCCAGGGATGGAGACTCAACCACTTCCCTGGGCAGCCTGTGCCAGGGCCTGACCACCCTTTCGGTGAAGAAGTTTTTCCTAATATCCCATCTAAACCTCCCCTGGCGCAGCTTGAGGCCATTTCCTCTCGTCCTATCACTTGTTACTGGGGAGAAGAGACCGACCCCCACCTCGCTACAGCCTCCTTTCAGGCAGTTGCAGAGAGCAATAAGGTCTCCCCTCAGCCTCCTCTTCTCCAGGCTAAACAGCCCCAGCTCCCTCAGCTGCTCCTCACCAGACTTGTTCTCTAGACCCTTCACCAGCTTCATTGCCCTTCTCTGGCCACGCTCCAGCACCTCGATGTCCTTCTTGTAGTGAGGGGCCCAAAACTGAACCCAGTACTCGAGGTGCGGCCTCACCAGTGCCAAATGCAGTGGCACTGTCCCCTCCCTGTGCAGGGAGTGCTTCCCTAGTGCAGGAAGTGCTTTACGCATATGCACCTTACTTATGTTTATCCTATCATCTGCTAAGTTTTCAGGGAACATGGATACTGAACTGAGGACAGTGGGCCAGGGGGGTGTCGAAACAGATTAAATCCTGAAATCTTAAAGATAACCCTGCAAGTTTTTCAGGTTTACTGTTGCAAAATGTAAAAACTATTTTTATGTTTTTTCCAAGAAAAGCTTAAATCACGAGACAAGTGAGTAATATCGGAAGCATTGTGTCTGTAGCTTACAGCTGGTGTCGATGTCTAGCTAAAGGGACACTTCTGTGAAAACATGCTTGTCACTGGTTTGTTCACTGACAAAGCTGGTACAGCAACAGCACATTCTAAATAACGTTCAATTGAGTAGAAAAAATGAGGCAATTAGAGTTAAATGAGAACAGGCAAATTGAACAAATTATTTGGAAACTAATAGGTGATAAAAAAAAAAGCAGAAAGAATGAGTTGGAAATGTAGGAATGCTACCAGGAGGCACATCTGAAGGACTGTGGATTGCAGTCCTTCCCCGGGGCTTTGCTGCTTTGATTTTATTTTTTTATAAATTTACGTAAGTTCACAGGAAAAGTGAGTAAATCCATTACGCATCTTTTACAGACAATACCAGGACTTCCTTGAAGATCTTGAAGAAGATGAAGCCATCCGGAAGAATGTCAACATTTACAGAAGTAAGGCCTTTTTAACCATTTAATTGCATGTAGCTAGATCGTGACTATCTGAGTGAAAATATTTTTACTGAAGTTCTGTATTTGGATTCTTTGACCTGCTGATGCCTAGAGAAATGCTGTGATGTAATAGTTTCAGGTATTCGATGTATTTCACGTCCACTGAATGGGTGTTGATGGGTTTTGTTTGCTTGCCTTTAACATGAGAGAAGCCTGTTTTCTCCCGCACCCAAAACCTCTGCTGGATGAAGGATCCGATACATAATTCAGCATTTTCCATGAGGGCAATTGGCATGGGATTGTTGGTTTTTAGGAGGGATTTGTTTGGGTTTGGTTTTGTGGTTTGTTGGTTGTTTTGGGGTTTTTTTTCCCTCTTCCTTCCTTGGGGTTGTTCAGGGGCTTTGGGTTTGTTTTCTTTGCTTAGCTCTTTGTTGTTTGTTTTTGTTTTCTTTTTTTCCTGTTGCTTTTTTAGATGCAGATGTTCCAGTGGAGAGCGACACAGATGACGATGGTCCTCCGCGAATCAGTCTGGCTGAAATGCTGGAGGATCTCCATATTTCCCAGGATGCCACTGGTGGGGAAGGAGCAAATATGATGACGGAATAAGAATAGTGCATTAGTCAATGCAATAAATATTCCCTTAGTGAGGAAAAAGTACCCAAAACATAAGTAAACATTACAAACTGATCACGTGAACATGAAAAGTAATGTGGTAACTACCACTATACACCTAAATAGTGGTCCTAAATTAATATTTTATGTATAATTTTCTAGAGAAACAGCAATTAAAGTTAAATTTCTGTTGCAAGCATTGCAAGATAAGTTCCACATGTTCCTCCCATCCCTGAGTGCTTTCTCCTTGCAACTTCTGCAGTGTGAGGATCAGCTGACTGACTTCGGGGTTATCCGTTGGGAGTAATCATTGTCTTGTGCTGAAGACAGCTGGTCAGGAGGGAGGGATTTTATTCTAGTTTGCTGGATTTGTAGGTAGAGTACCTACCTACTGTTTATTGCTTTCATTTCTTCACATGGGAAGGATTTTTCCTGTCTTAATCTTTTTGGTACGATGGTTTGAAGCCTTTTACGATATTTCTAGATTATTCCATGTAACAGCATTTTGGGGAAGCTCAAGAATGTATCAAGAATGTATCTTCGGTTCCGTTGGTAAGGGAACTCCAAATCTGCATGTGTACACAAAAAACCTTCCCTGTAAATTGACTGAAGATGCAGCCCTTGATCAGAAAGATGGGAAACTGTGGTTAAGTATAACGAATATTGTGTTGTACTATATTCCATGCCTGTATCAGTGGGTTAAAAGCAATATGCATAATGTCTAATTAATACACCAGGTATGAACTATTAAAAAACTATACAGATATTCTTGGTCCATCATTATTTAGTTAACTTTAAAATCAAATTTCTCTCTACTGGAAGCCCAAAGCGGTGTAGGAGGACATTACATACTTGTATTCATCTGGTTTTAATTCACTTTACGGCACAAAGGTGGTTCAACAGAGATTTTACTAAGAGTTTATGTGCATATACATTTGTTTTAATTCAATATAAATATGGAAGCATAGCATAGCAAGAGTGGTTTTGCCACTGCATTTTTTTTAACTTCAGAAAAAAAACTGTTCAAAATAAATGGCATATGTAAGGGAGGGAAATACTAATAATGTAAAGTTGGAAAAAAATAGAGCTGTGTAGGATTCATCTAACAGGGTATTAATGATTCCTCTGTCAAGGATCTGCATAGCTCAAAGGAGAACGCGTAGTTTGTCACCGCTTGCATGCTCGTAAGAGAAATCCACGGGGCTGAAATGCGCTGTTTCTCTGCACTATCAGCTGAGGAGGTGTCGGGAGCACCCGTCTCCCTTTCACTGTATTTCACAGCTTTTCAAGGCCTCGAAGAAAAGCTAAGAAACAATCAAGGAGTTAGCAGTCTTCAGCCCACTGCCAGGTGAGGGAAACGTTCGCCTTATTCTTTAGTTTAAATATAATCTTGGACTCAGTGTTTCCGAACAGGCGTGAATCTGCTGGATTTCAGGCTTACTGTCTGAGCCCAGGCAACGGGCCGTAGAAGGCAAAGGTATTTTTGATTGTAAAAGGTGGAGCTAGGTTTAGTTATCAGTTACTCATAGTTTGTTTGGTTTTTTTTTTTTAATTCTGTCCGTAATCTTGTAATTATCCATTTGTAAAGAGGGAAAAATGGAAATTTGGAAAGGCAGTTTTGACTGGCAAAGCTCTAAGCCGCCTGTTGGCGTTGTTAGCAGCTCCACCATCCCTCAGTGCCATCTTTTACCGCGTATGTGTGTCACACTAAGTTCTTCTGCTTCCGCTCTCAGGAGCTTGGTCATATTTTTTTACTATGTAGAAGAGCAGTTAGGAAAAATCCGTAAAGCTGCTGAGAACTCAAAGTACAATTTATCTCGTGACAGTAACTTAGTTCAGTATAGGGAAGGCATAAAACTGTGCTTCAAAAATATTCATGAGAATGCAGCTGCATAGCTAACCTGAATTATCACTACCATAAAAATGGTTTATTATACATATTTTACAGTAGCTACACCTGCCAGTAGTGCTGGGGAGATGTAGATAAACTCAATTCTAGTGACCATTGGGCCACATCTGTGGAAATTGAAGAACTTTAATTTGTAACCTGTAGCCATTGAATGCGTTCTGTGTCTGGATGTGTTTTGGGTTGTGATTCTTCTGACAGAGGTAAAAATGATCAAGCCTTTATCTTACATCGTTTACTAAGAAGCTTCCTCTTGTTGGCAGGTGAAGGGGGAGCAATAAAATCTTGTTTTAAACTGTGCTGTTTTGATCAATCCTTTTCCTTCCTCTCTAATGTTTTCCTTCGTAGTGTCTCTCAGTAATTTCAGATGCCTTGCCGTCCTGCCTGTCATCCTGCTTGTTACCAGAGATGTCCCTCTTCCTTTTTCCCCCCGCTGCGGTCTGTTGCCAGTCTGTATTAGGTTTCAAGCATCTTTCAGCAAGAGTCTTGTCTGGAAAGATGTCATGCTACGGATGCCAGGCAAACAAGTCATAAATCTAAGTATATTGCTTGGCTTATTGTGCGTTTGTTTGCTAGCTGGTAACACGTAGTAACAGCTCTCCAATGAGCAGGCAAGCTGTCTGTACCTGAAACCAAGGTTAGTTCTAATTTTAGGTTCTCGAGTTTACAGTGTACCTTTAACATTTAAACGGTTGGGAGCCAAAAGAGGCTTAGATGGTGTACCAGCGAATGAAATGTTTGCCAAGGTCGTCTCACTGACACCAGATCAGTAATTCGACAGGAGGCACTTAATTCACAAGAGATAAAAGGCTGCCACTTACCCTGCATCTCTTTCTGCAAATCTCTATCTGTGGATTGAGCCACAGCTTCCAGCTCCTCTCCTTCTATACATACAGAAGTTGCTTCCGGATTTGAAGTCATAACTGCTTAATGATTAATTTGCCCCCAGGTTTCGATGAAGTTTGAATCGGAAGAGTTGAAGCTTAACATCCCACTCGTTTGCTTGGGGATGAGGGGGGCTGCTGTTAGGATGCCAGTATATGCACATGTGTGGGTACCGGATTTGGCAGAGAGTGTGTGCGGTAGTGAGTGCCAAGCAGTAGCAGTATGTACAGTCATTTCTGAATAGTAACACAGATGTAAAAGGGTTGTCTGAAGTAGTTAGGTGATGGTTAAATTTGAAGTGTAGTAAGCTAGTAGTAAGACTAAAAAAGAAAGAATACTTTTTAAAGTATTAAAAAAAAAAAAAAAAAAAAAGCCAGCGCAGCCAGCTGATCAGATTTGGTTTCAGCGGAGAAGAGAAGTTTTGTCCTTCGAAACAGCCAACATTTTGTTCTTTCAGAAGCAAGGCTTTTACAGTGAGAAACCAAATAAGGCTTCGTGCAGCCTCTCGGCCCCGTCCCTGTAGCTTCCCAGGCTAGGAATAGTGGGAAGAAATAGCTGCCTAAGCTAAGGGAGTTTCACTCCCCCCCCAGTGAATTACCGGGGGGAGAATGGAGACAGAGAAAATGCAAGAGTAGATTTAAACTTCGTGGGGGTTTAGTGCTGAATTTCCATTTTGGTTAATGATGAATCGCTTCTTTTTGTGGGGGGTTTGGTTGCCTTAGTGAACAACGTGTGCAGTAGTTCCTGTGAGCAACTGATGTATTACTGTGATCCGAGATCATTTTGTTGAAATTCAAAGTTCTATTAAAAAAAATTTTCATTTGTCATGGGAGAAGCTGTCCAGAACTTTGGAATAACTGAAATTTTTTTGCTCACAGAAAATGGTGAAGGAGAATGTTATGTTGTGTAAGTCAAACCTTACAGCACAGAAGCTGGATGATTGAGGGAAAAAAATGCACAGAAAGAGGTGGTTCGGATATGCAAGCACTACTTTTTGAATTATTTTTTTCTATAGAAAAAAAGTCTTGTATATTCATGATGAAAAGCCTAAGGTTGATATTTCACCATTAACTCCTTTAAAAATCTGTTAGTAGATTCTCTTGTGTAACTACAGAGGTTCCCAAATATGGTTCAGGTGGGAATTGTTCAGGAAAATAGTTAAAATCGTGCCAGATGACTTACCTTTGTTGTATTAAAAGGACCGCGTCTGTGCCAGTTTGGGGAAATTACGACCTGAGGAATAGCGTATGTGCTAGTTGTCATTGAGGTACTGATCTGGTGGAGAGTTTTATTAAAATCAATATTATTTTAGTCTCTTCCACTCTTAGAAGTAGCTTACATATAGGGAATTACAGGGGAATGTTGTGCCATGGATTTTTCCTTAAAGTGGTTAGACTTGGACTAGTATTTAAGTTGTTCCTGTTGTTTGGTTGGTTGGGTTTTGGCTGGGGGGAGCATCCTTCACTGGATACCCCTGAGGAGAGCCCGGCCCCACCTCCTTTACTGTCTCCCATCGGGTATTGATACACACGGATACGATCCCGCTGAGCCATCTCTTCCCCAGGCTAAACAGCCCTGGCTCTCAGGCTCTCCTCCTCTGTCGGAGCGCTGCAGTTACGGCGAGGGGAGGAAGGAAATTGTGAGCCGATTGTGCCATTTCCAAACAGGGAACATAGTTTGGGAAAACCTACATGTATAAGATAGTGTTCATCCTCTCAGACCGCTTTAGAAAAAAAAAAGAGTATCTGTAGATGTATCTCTCTACCCCAAACCTTAGATGAGTTCCCAGATCAATTCTGCATCCTGTCGCATCCGTCCCTGGACGCTCCGTGCGGGTTTAGGAGCTGCCGGGCAGCACGCTGCTGGCCTTTGCCCTGTAACCCAGCATGTTTTATGCTCAGCCTCTCGGCATGTGTTCAGTGTTGGGCCCCTCACTACAAGAAGGACATCGGGGTGCTGGAGCGTGGCCAGAGAAGGGCAACGAAGCTGGGGAAGGGTCTGGAGCACAAGGCTGGGGAGGAGCGGCTGAGGGAGCTGGGGCTGTTTAGCCTGGAGAAGAGGAGGCTGAGGGGAGACCTTATTGCTCTCTGCAACTGCCTGAAAGGAGGCTGTAGCGAGGTGGGGGTCGGTCTCTTCTCCCAAGTAACAAGTGATAGGACGAGAGGAAACGGCCTCAAGCTGCGCCAGGGGAGGTTTAGATGGGATATTAGGAAAAACTTCTTCACCGAAAGGGTGGTCAGGCCCTGGCACAGGCTGCCCAGGGAAGTGGTTGAGTCCCCATCCCTGGAGGTATTTAAAAGACGGGCAGACGTGGTGCTTGAGGACATGGTTTAGTGGTGGGCTTGGCAGTGCTAGGTTAATGGTTGGACTCGATGATCTTGAGGGTCTTTTCCAACCTTAACGATTCTATGATTCTGGGTGCGGGAAGGAGGGCAGGGTTAGGCCCTCACAAACAGGGACCACACAGAGTAGCGTATGGTCCATTCTAGGAGATGCTGCCTGCAATCAAGTTGCTGAGAATTTGATGTGGGCAAATACCATTAGACAAACTCATTTTTCTTTTTGTAGCTGAAACATGCTCAAGATGGAAGACAAAAAGCCGGGTGTGTTGCAAGGACCTTTCTGGGAATGGCCAAATACACTTTGCTTGAAAGGCTGCAACGTCTCGGTGAGACGCACGGGGCTCACTTTGGTCAGGAGGCGTCCACGGTGGCAGGCACTTGCCCATTCTTCTGTAGAAGTTGCCACGGAAGAATTGAGATGTGCCTGTGATTAATGTGATAGGCCACCTGATGTCACTGTTCCTTCATGTTCATGGCCCCAAAAGCCATCTGTTCAGCTGCTCTAAAGAAAAGATGGCTATAAACTCTGAAAAACTTGTTTATGTGGATGTAGTTCCCAATATTTTCATTTAAGTTTAAAATCACATAACACCAACCTAAGGAAAAATAAGACAAAAGCTGCTTTGATCTTGATGTTAAAGGACTTATTCCTGGCAACCTGCTCCTCCTGCCGGCAGATTCGCCTCTACTTACGCCTTGCCAAGGCCGCTTATTTTAGCTGCATTCTCCCAGAACAGTTAAATACAGGGGTGAGACTCGTGTTGCGTTTCAGAGGGGTTTTGGCAATGTTTGCTGTAGCTCATTCCAGAACATAATTGTGTAGCAAAGAATATTACTGCCTTCAGAATTTACTGACGTTTTCTGTACTTAACCTCCATCATAAGCTTAGGATGGGAACCTGGTTAAGACACGTAAGAAACGGGAGATGGAGTTGAAAACTTGTCAGGATCTCAGTTCCAGGATGAAAAACAAAGCATAATCATCAAGAGAGAGAAGTGCCTCTGTGTAATTTGAATATTCAGATTTATAAAATGAAGCAATTACATAGGACACAAATCCACAACTAATGTACCTTTTCACATCAACTACCAAAATGTTTCAGATGTGCCAAGCGCTGAAAGGACTTGAAAGACTATTTTAAAATAATTCGTGCTCAGTGACAAGTTTTGTAAGACAGAAGGAAACTATGTAAGCTGTAAATTATTTGGCAGGTTGGTTTTATACTGCTTAGCATGATGAGACTTCATGCTGCATGGGCTGTAATGATTAGAGTTAACACTTTTATTATTAATGTAGGTCTTCTTTTAATTCATACCTTTTTGTAGGACGGATCTGAGGTATAAAGGGCTGCAATTTTTAACCCATACCTCTGCTGAAATGAATTTATGCTCATGTATGAAAGCCGGACATATTTAGGCCAGTACAAATGCAGCAGAAGAGAAACCCCACAAAGCCATTGCTTGAAGCTCTAGGTTTGATTTAGACTTTTCCTTAAGAGGTCGATGATCATATTGAAAATAATCCAGAATTAGGTCCTCCAGGAGCCCCGAATCCCCCGAGGAGCAGAGGTGTTCAAGCACTTTGTGTTGTGCTGTCAGGCTCTGAGGTTCCCTGATGCTCTGTGGAAGCCGCGGTCGGAGGCAGGCGTGCAGGCTCCCGATGCAGCAGACACGGAGTTAGTCCCAAAACAGAGGATTTGCAGAAGCTGGTGTGCTGAGAAGGGAGATGCCGGAGCCAGCCCGGTGGAAGTGCTCGTCCAAGCACCGACGGGAGCAATCGCACTCGGCCGCTCCTCCAGCTGGCTCTCAGAGGCAGCTGCTCCTCGGCCTTCCAGCATCTCTGGGCTTCGGTGCCCCTTTCCACACCCGTGTGCTAAACTCCCCGCTCTGGCAGGTGGCTGGTATCGCCCAAGACTCGGATCCAGCAAAAGGATGTGTACGCTCCAACTAGGATTTAAAAGGAATTCTCTTCAGTCCAAATTGACAATGTTGAGACAGCTGCTGTTTAACCTTGGCAGCCTCCGAACTCCATATATAGCTCACTCCTTTACCACAGCTTCCTCCTTGCCTGAATTTGCTCTTTCCCAAAGCCTGCGATCTTCAGCCTGACACAGTCTCTTGGAAGAATTCCTCTTGCTGCAGCTTTCCCACTCTGTAACGAGGTCAGCCTGAGTTAAAATGCTTTGTAAAAGTTTGGGTATTCGTAGCTACTCCGGGTTTTCTCTAGGTTAGATTTGACTTTTTAATATCACTTCCTGTAATGTAGACGTAAAGCTTCTATAGGTGGCACTGACAGGTAGCCGACAGTAAGCAGCAGCACTGTATTACGTACCTGAACGGTAGGTCAGTGATACCTGATGCAGTTGAGCTCATACACAATTCCCTCTGCTCCGACAGGATGAGAGATACATGCAAGATTATTTAATCTCTCAAACTAATTCTTTTAATGTAGCTTTCTAAGATAATGTAAAAAAAAAAATCAAAATTCAATTTCAAGTGTTAATGGCCTTTAATGCATCACCTCATTATGCAGAGAAATTAGCCACGCATAGATGTATAAGTGAAAGCAGCCCTGGGTATCTTCAGATAAGTCTTCCAGATGGCAAAGGTTGTTACAGGCTATGAATACTCTGGGGGGTTTTGTTGGGGTTTTATGTGAACTTAACCAGCTTTCTAAAAAATACAGGTGCTTCTCAACAGCGTATTTTAGTTTGCTGGGTGATGCTCTACAGCCTCCACGTGCAACGTGCAGTGGGGAGCAACAAAAAAGTTTCATTTGTAGAGACCAATGAAGCGTGAGCCCCTCAAACCAGAGCTGAGGGAAGAGCCGGGACCCTCCAACGGCCTGGGACGATGCTGACTGCAGGCTGGGCGCTGGTTTGCACCCGCTGTGCTCCTTGGTCCCTTGGACTCCCCGTCCCAGCCCGAACGTGCCTGCTGCCCCAAGGGGCGGGAGAGGACTCTCTGAGTGACTCAGAGGCCTTGGGCACCGAGTGGGCCCGGTGTTTTGATCAGGCTCCTCAGCGAAGTGTAAACAGACATTTCCGATTTATAGATAGGAAGCTATGCGCTGATAATTTTTCCCCTGTATTTGGCACTGGTGAGGCTGCGCCTCGAGTACTGGGTTCAGTTTTGGGCCCCTCACTACAAGAAGGACATCGAGGTGCTGGAGCGTGGCCAGAGAAGGGCAACGAAGTTGGTGAAGGGTCTGGAGCACAAGTCTGGTGAGGAGTGGCTGAGGGAGCTGGGGGTGTTTAGCCTGGAGAAGAGGAGGCTGAGGGGAGACCTTATTGCTCTCTGCAACTGCCTGAAAGGAGGCTGTAGCGAGGTGGGGGTCGGTCTCTTCTCCCCAGTAACAAGTGATAGGACGAGAGGAAATGGCCTCAAGCTGCGCCAGGGGAGGTTTAGATGGGATATTAGGAAAAACTTCTTCACCGAAAGGGTGGTCAGGCCCTGGCACAGGCTGCCCAGGGAAGTGGTTGAGTCTCCATCCCTGGAGGTATTTAAAAGACGGGTAGGCGTGGTGCTTGAGGACATGGTTTAGTGGTGGGCTTGGCAGTGGTAGGTTAATGGTTGGACTCGATGATCTTAAGGGTCTTTTCCAACCTTAACGATTCCATGATTCTATGATTCTAAAGCGGGGAGGCAGCAGGTCGGCACAGCCCTTTCACCTGCACTGTCTTAGAAGGTGAGAGCTTTGGATACAAATTCTTCCTCTAACCGGCAAAGCCATCGCACCCCTCCTTTCAGAGGGCTGCCCGGTGGCCCAAGCCCCAAGCTGTTCTGTGAGGTGGATCACAAACTCACCTACTGAATGTGTTGCGGGGTTTTTTTAATGTGGTGATTACAAATTGATTTGGGCAAGGTCAGAAATCACGTGCTCATTGAATGCTCAAGCACCTACAAGCTCATCTTCTGTTTTCCTGCCTGACGTGTCCTTAAAGAGGAGCACTGTCAGTAGGAGAGTGGTGGAGAGCCTCAGTCTGGCACATCTCGTGTTGGGAATTGTAGTGATGGATACGGGTTCAATGCATGTCAAAAGGAGACGGTATTTCAGTCCTTTCTGTCTTACATGAATGCTATAGCCATGAGGCTACTGGATTTCTCTCCTCCTTTTAAAGCAGCCACATGCCAGCCTCGGCTGTCTATGCAAACCCAACCGGCAAACAGAATTCGTGAGCTCACGTGGGATAAGCAGGAGGTAAATCCTTAGCTGCTCAGCTGCTGCCTCTGCTCAGTTAGGTACCTCCAATGATGTTCTGGTGAACTTCAGGAGCCCCGGTGCCTCTAGTTTTAAATAGCAGATAAATAGTGGAAAACCTGCATTAGAAGCTTATGGACCACATATTACGTATCTAAGCTGAAACAGGCAATATTCTTATATGCATATTCTATAGCCTTCAAACCAAAACAGGAACAATCCCCTTATACAGAAAGTGTTAACTCTTGCCTTTGTAGAAACACCCTTTTGAAACACTAGGTTATTTGTTATGTGGGGTTTTTTTCTTATACATTCTGTACAATCAAAAATAAATTCTAACGAAGTTAACTGTATAAGAAGGGACAACATTTTAGAGTCTTGCAGTTGTAAGATCCATGAGGGCTCCTCTCAGCACCCTCAGCCATGCTTCTCATCCCCGTTCCTCGGCCAGGGCAGGCGGGTCAGAAGGGGCGATGTGACAGGCAGCGAGGCGAGTGAGGAGCTACTGATGCTGCAGAGAGGAACGGAGGCAAAGCCCTGGCCTCCTCAAGGAGAGATTAGCAAATACTGGAAACATCACCAATATAGGAAGACGTAATTTTCTGTAACAAAGATGACTGTAACTAAGCTGTTGCAGGAAGCAATTCAGCTGAGCAGGAAAGTTAGGCAGAAAGTTTCAGCCGTGCAGGACTGAGTAATTTAAGGTCAGCTTTCTAAAGGAAACAGATCTGCTGTAAACTCAACGTTGTTCTAAACAAATACATGCAAGATGAAAAGGAATATATTCTGCGAGACGCAGAGTCTATTAAGTGCTGACAAGTTCATCTTAGGAACAGGATTTTCAAGTCAGATAATGAATAGCTAAGATAAGAACTCAAATTATGCTCAGATGTAAACAGTAGCATAGACAAAATGCATACGTCGTAGTAGCAAAACAATAAAAGTAACAAGGAGCGTGAACTTATCTTAGGCCTCTAAAAACTGATAGAAGTAATCAGTAGCAGAGGGGGTAAAGTTCCGCGTGAACAAAATCATCCTCTTCATTGCCTTTAGGAAGTTTAAACTATTTGGATCGATAAAATACAGATTATAGTTTAATGAGAGATAAGCTGTAAAAGTCCTACACTAATAAACCTTCATAATGAGGCCGCTGCGAATCTACCATTATGTATTATAGCTGTAAAGATCAAACAGTTCACAGTGAACGGCATGAGCCAGTTTTATTTTAGCAGATGTCTATTATTTTGTTCTTTAGTTTCAACTCTTGCTGAACCAGCGTTGGTAAGTCGTGCAATTTAAATATGAGATTCCTTTTAAAAAGTCAGGGAAACAGCGATCTGAAGGGCGCTCCACATCACCCTCGCCTTCCTTGCTAATGTATAGCACCACAGTGGGATAAACGGCCCCCGCAGAAACGCAGGACCGTCACAGAGGTGGGGAGTGGAAATGATCTTAGAGCACCAGATTGGTTCTATGTCAGAAACTTTGCCAAATTCAGGCTGCGTGTTTAAGCCCACGTTTGCCAATACTAAAATTAATTTCTTTATCGGCAGAAAGTCGCTGAGCAGCACGCGCAAGCGTACGCTGTGGTCAGCAGGCCCAGGAGGGAGCAACAAGCACCTCTTCGTCGTGGCCCTGAGGGATAACAAACCCTGCAAACAGCAACTGCAACCAGCCGCCTCCTCTCCCACGCGCACGTACCCGAACGCTCAGCCCCGACAGCGGGAACCCGGCGTGTGGAATTAGCAGCTCTCGAGTGCGGCAGGCATTGGCGTTAAGGATGTGATACTCTTGCTGAGCAAGCAGATCCTCTGACAACGTTGAGGAGACTAACCGGCCGTCCCAGTGTCTACAAAACAGCCTCCTGCTCAGGCAGGCTCTGTCTGTCTTTGTGCAAAAACTGTCGGCAGACGGCTGGCCTGCCTATGCGAGAAAGTTTGTCGAAAAACTTTGCTTGTTCTTCGTTGCGCAAGAAACTCGGGCAAAGTGGGATGGAAATGCTGCTGGTGCTAGCGAGAAGCCACGGGGAACTGACCTCGGCGCGGGTGTCCTCAGAGAAGGGTGTGCAGGCAGGACTTGCAGGAAATATCCCATTCCCTATTCCTCTTGAAATACTTTCCGCTTCAGCCATGCATTAATAAATCTCAATTTGCAACACTTATCATCAGGTTTGAAAAACAAATGTTGTGGCCACTCAGCGCAGGCTGCTGAGCCAGTACAAACTCTGCTGATTGAAAATCATCTTGAAAAATATTGAAGCAGACTGTTACAGTAGTCTCTACTCCACAGCAGATAGCATCTGTTCTCACACAGCTGGGATGAACGTATCAAGGTGCGGTGCGTTGACCCTGGCTGGACCCCAGGTGCCCACGAAAGCTGCTCTATCACTGCCCTCCTCAGCTGGACAGGGGAGAGAAAATATAACGAAAGGCTCATGGGTCGAGATAAGGGCAGGGAGAGATCACTCACCAATTACTGTCATGGGCAAAACAGACTTGACCTGGGGAAATTAGTTTAATTTATTACCAACCAAATCAGAGTAGGGTAACGAGAAATAAAAATTACATCTTAAAAACACCTTCCCCCCACTCCTCCCTTCTTCCCAGGCTTAACTTCACTCCCGATTTCTCTACCTCCCCCCACAAGCGGCGCAGGGGGACGGGGAATGGGGGTTGGGGTCAGTTCATCCATCACACGCTGTCTCTGCCGCTCCTTCCTCCTCAGGGGAGGACTCCTCACACTCTGCCCCTGCTCCAGCGTGGGGTCCCTCCCACAGCAGACAGCCCTGCACGAACTTCTCCATCGTGAGCCCTTCCCACGGGCTGCAGTGCTTCACGAACTGCTCCAGCGGGGGTCCCTCCCACGGGTGCAGTCCTTCAGGAGCAGACTGCTCCAGCGTGGGTCCCCCGCGGGGTCACCAGTCCTGCCAGCAAACCTGCTCCAGCCTGGGCTCCTCTCTCCACAGGGCCACAGGTCCTGCCAGGAGCCTGCTCCAGTGTGGGCTTCCCACAGTGTCACAGCCTCCTTCGGGCATCCCCCTGCTCTGGTGTGGGGTCCTCCAGGGGCTGCAGGTGGAGATCTGCTCCAGCATGGACCTCCATGGGCTGCAGGGGCACAGCCTGCCTCACCATGGGCTTCCCCAGGGGCTGCAGGGGAATCTCTGCTCTGGCACCTGGAGCACCTCCTCCCCCTCCTTCTTCCCTGCCATTGGTGTCTGCAGGGCTGTGCCTCTCGCAGTCTCACTCCTCTCTGGCTGCACTTGTGCAGGTTGGGGTTTTTTTTTCCCCTTCTTAGCTACGTTATCCCAGAGGCGCTACCACCATCAGTGATGGGCTCGGCCTTGGCCAGCGGCAGGTCCGCCTTGGGGCCAGCTGGCATTGGCCCTGTCGGACATAGGGGAAGCTTCTAGCAGCTTCTCACAGAAGCCACCCCTGTAGCCCTCCACTACCCAAACCTTGCCACGCGGACCCAAAACACAAGTGCATGGCTAGTTTGATAGACACCAACTTATACCAGTGCCTGACCTTGATCAAATTTACCTTCAGATGAGCGTGCACAGGCCTGACATTGGCAAATCTGGAGCCATGGCCTTATTCTATCAATTCAACACCTCGGGCTGCTGGTCAGAGCGCAGCTTCCAGTAGGGAACCTGCCCAAGCAGGTTAGTGTTTTGAAACTGAAACTGCAAGGTGGAATTTGCATGTAGTATTTTAAATCCTCTCCTGTAGATGAGAGCCTCGGTGACGTGCAGGGAAAAGATTGTAATGAGTAAAGTTAATCAAGGAGTTGGGTTTTTTTCAGCTGCCACTTGGCCCTTTGTTTCCTTCTTTGCTTTTTGGTGCTTTCCTGGCTGTCTCCGATTCACAGAGCCGAGCTGGGATCTTCGCTGCTGCAGAACGGCAGGAAGAGCTGAAACGGCGTCGCTGTCACGAGCAGACACGCAGGAGCCGGTCCGTGCCGAAGGACTGCCGCGTGCCAACGGGGCGGCTCCACCGACACGATCCTCCGGTGGCCGTTGCAAAAGAGGCACCAGGCGCTTCAGGCAACCACAACAAACACGAGTGGGTTTGCGCTGGAGAGACGGGGAAAGGGTGGCGAGAACCAAAAACACGCCCAGGGTAGCAGTTCCTACTTCTGCAGCCTGATGTCAGAGTCCTTAACATCAACAAATATTTCGGATGTACGTGTACAGTCTTCTACTCTCATTTAGGGTAAACGTATTTATGTTGGCTTGCTTATCCACTGAGCTTTCTTCACAGGTATACAGTGCAGTATGTGCGCGTCCCTCTGGCACGTATAATGCAAAATACTGCATTTGCTTATCTACATTATAGACTGACAGTTTTGAAACAAAATTATTTTCTTCATCAATAGTTTAATCATTGACATAACTAAAATACTGTGTTTCCCTCTTCTGTTCCTAAACATCAATAAATGCAATATACGTACTGAGCAAGAAAGCTGCTAGGAGCAAAGGTAAGATAGTTACTACTTTAGCCATGATATTACTTTAATAAAACGTACAATTGGATTCTAATCTGAAAGCACTAAATAGATTTTTTTACAAACTTACAGATTACTTGGGTACTGTCAAAAGAGTTGTAAGTTTAAGCTCAGCTGCCCTCATTTTCCCAGATAAACTGTTTTGATATCGTATCTTATCTTGCCCTAATTATAAATTGGGAAAGTAACTGAATCTCATGTTAAGATGGCAAATAACATAATTAGTGTCTTCACTTTGTTTTATTAGGTCTATGACCCAATCTCATTTCATAAGTCATTTGATTGCCACTTACTAGTAACATCCTCTTCTCTGGAAGGACGGGATATTCTAGGAGCATCTTGGTGCTGGAAAGATGTAAGAAAACTCGCTTCAGTGTGGGTGGGAGCAAAGTTGCGTCTGTGTTACCCTGTACGCGCCCTGCTACAACTCTGTTCTTCTGGGATGACGCGGAACTCCGACTCTGGCTGCCAAGTTAACTGTATCGGTGCTTCATCCCTGGCCAGCTCCAGTCCACGTCCGCTCTAGCCAGTCAGCAGCACAGGCGGCTTGCGTTTCTAAAAAACACGGACTTTGAAACAAAGCCAATTATAGGGCGTGCAGCACATTAGTTACCAAGTCCGCAGTCTCACGAGTTCATGTTTCAGACGCTACTCGACAGGTAGAGTATAAAAGGAGGTAAAAGAGGGGGGATAGGGAGTGTAGGACAAAATGAGAGACAGTGTATTCTAGGTAGGGTTTTTATTGGTTTTCAACTGAAATGTCCCTACCACAACTGAATATGGAGTTTCATGTTCTGTATGTGATACGCATGCTTTACCAGTCTTCTAAAAGCGAAACAAAAATTATCTTTTTCTTAAAGCCCAAGAAAATGAGAATTTTATTATAAATTTTCATGGAAGTAAACCCCCATATTTTTAATAAATCAACTGCATTATTTGCATAATGACAAACCAGTCAAGTAATTCATTGTATTAAATAACTGAGGAAACTAAATAAATAATAAAATCATTCTATAAATACATACATACCAAGCTTAGAGAAGCAGCTTATAGCTGCTAACTTGTATAGCATCGTGCAAAACCTTTCGTGCACACGTCTCTCCTGTCAGCAAAGCTATGGCAGACAAGAACAAAAGTATGCCGTACAATTTCTCAAGATGAAAACTCTCCATATCCAAGCAGCTCTCCCTGGAATAACAAAATATGCAGCACAGTTGTTTCTGTACCAAACCCAGCTTTGTAACTCCAGCCAGTCTTTAAAATTGAAGCTCTTTAAGAAGCAGTCAGCCAAACGATAAAACCAATGACTGATTGAAATTGTTTTGGCAAAATAATTTGCTGTCAGAGAGTCCCGGAATACAGAACATTAAGAGATACTGCAGAATAAGCCAGTGTTTGCACACACCCTGAACCTGGTTCTAAACAAAAGCGGAGTGTTAAGGAAAACACTACTTTGATCCAGAAGTCAGTGTCAGGTTGCCAATGTTACTTCACGATAGAAACAGTATTTTCATGTTGGTTTCCAAATAAGTGCAAGAAGAATTGAGAAGCCGTGCGAATGTGGACAGGGACAAATACGTAAGCAGTGTATAAAACCATAACTAACACGGTGATGTTGAAAGTGTAGAAGAGCAGTTTTTCCCAGGGCTCCATGAGATAGCTGCAGGTGATTAGTTCAAACTGGCAGTACAGCCAATAGAGATAGCTCTTCATGCTCTTAATATCCATCTTCAACTTTGTGCCGCTTCTGAAAGCCTTCCCTATTACAATAAAGGATAGTTAGTAGAGATCAAAACCTTACTTAAAAAAAAAAGCAAAAAAATACATAAGAACATCGTATGGGCAGTAACTCCATGCTCCTCAGTTTGCTCATACTGACCTTTTTTAGTAAATGATGTTTTAAAAACACGAGATCCAAAATTCCAAGATCGCAAATACATTTTAAAGCATAAAACATGATCAGATAGGAGCAGACTAGCACGAGTCGTTCTTTTACCCCGTCCCATAAAAGGCTTCATTTGTATTCCTTTTTCCTTTCCGACATTCAGTTCTGAACGTGACAGCCCAATTTAGACCACTGTGTACCAGGCACCATTATTTACCAAGGAGGCTCCACAATCTCTCTTTTCTCCAGCCATCAGTTACCCAATAATTGCTGCAATTCTCTTCTCCAAGCCAAACTCTACTTTCATAACTTTGCCTTGCACTGCATTGTTTAAGGCTCTGTTGAAGCAGCTTAATTCCAAAAGCACTGCAAACCCTCTCTCCTTCACCACTCGTGGATTTTGACATCGAACTTGGCTAGAAGTCTGATTTCTACTACCGCAGACTGAATTTTGTGTCTTATGCTTCAGTTGCTGCCGGAATGCAAACAGGGAGCATGCAGAATACCACACATACATACAGAACTACAATAAAGGGAAACTATATTCAGATTATCCAGCTTCTTCTGCAACAGAGACTGAATTGATCTGTTGCCAGAATGAAAACATATACATTTATTTTAAAGCTTTGTGTTCAAATCAATGCTAATAATTAGAGTGTCAAGTTACATAGTTACTAGAATACAGAAATGGAGAGGTAAAGGGAAAACAGGACTATTTCAGTTACTGGTGATTCCTGTCATTTCGTAAGTAAGAGGAGACAAAACGAAAATTGTGGTTCCCCACTGTTTCATTGGAAAGTTAGGAACTTCTGGTGGTGTCAAGATCTGTGGAAGAAAATTTATTCCACAGAAATTAAATACAACTTCATAGATGTATACAGAGTGGGATTCTATCCTAACAAAAGCCACCTCCTGAAGTTTTTAGAAAAATTTTGCCTCACCTTTTCCATTTTACTTCCCCAGCTTCCCCACCTCTTTTCTGCCTGACAGGCGAGATAAACTAGATAATGCTTCTGTAGCTAAGAATTATTATTAACTACTTTTAGGAATATCCTTACTATATCCATCACATTTCTGCACATTACATGCAGTTTTTATTAAATCTAGGTTATACTTAAGCCTCTTACCATCAAATGTATTGCCAAGCTACTTTGAGGAAAGCCTTTTCTTAGAAAAAATTGATTTTGTAAAAAGTAGAACTTACCTCTTCGCTTCTCCCTGATGACAAAACGTCTAGGTGAGAGATGCTTCCTACCACTTCTGCCTTTTGCAGCTGAACAGCTCCTATACAGATTGAGAAGCAGAAACAATTAGCTTTGATCCTCAATTACACAGTGTGTCCTCCATACCCCGCCCTTCTTCACTATTGCTAAAAACTCCTCTGGCCAAAGCTCTCTGCATTATGCAACAAGGACAGTCATCGTCTGGCTCGGTGCCGCGCTCTCATGACAGCATTAATTTGATAATTTGTACGAACTCAGAGTTGAAGAACTGCAGGTAGGGAGGAACATACAAGGCTGAAAATCAGCAAAAAATGTTTACAGTTAGTGCCCTCCCTAATTTTGAATCGCAAAAGATATCTCTGCTTCTGTGGGACTTCACGATGCACGTTGCCAAAGTTTCTACAAGGTGCAATTTAATGTCCAGGCAAAAATATGGTGTCAGAGTTAAGTAGCCACAAAAATGTAGCTCAATTAATATGTCACAGGAAAGTCTCCGGTGAAGCCACCACCTCCTGCAACCTTTGATTAATACCACTTTCAGACGGTTCCCAGTCTTCTCTGCATCGGTATCTCCTAGCCCCGTATACACACCTCAGTTGTCCTCACCCAGAAAAAACAGAGTGGAGAGAATATGTGGACGAGATTTCTGCAAGGAAAAGATGGTGAGTTTTTCTTAAAAATGCTACAAAATAAAACCAAGCCACAAATGCTTGAAGCATTTTAATGATCTAATTGGACAAGTAAATTAGGTAGAAATCTGCATAATACTTTATGTTCTAAACTATCTGCCTGCAGTCAAATCATTTCCAAATATGAATCAGCTTAATTTTGGGAGCATATGCCACAAGCAATGTCTAAGGCATCTGAGCCTCACCTTCTTTCTTACCTTCCTTACCAAACACAGCCTGAGCTGATCTATTAGTAAACGGTGACCTATTCCCTCAACGTTTCCCCCCCCCCCCCCCAGCTTTCAATAAACTAAAGGTTTCTGTTTAAAAACTGTCCACTTTCCACAGAAAATTCAGAAATGTCAAACCACTGCCCCTGGCAGCAGTGGTCAATGTGGCCCATGCCCTGCCTTTCTCCTGCAGAGCGAGGGTCTGTGCCAGGAGTGTGTCTCCCGAGCTGGACGAACAACTACATCTGGAAGATGTAACTGAGGTTGGGGTCTAGAGAATGGACTCATCAAATGTGAAATCTAATTGCCCTGGAGTAGCGCTGCAAGATTATTTTCTCAAGAGTTTCTACTTTCAACCAGACTTTTTCAGCTACATATTTCAATGCAGCATGGAGGGCTGGGGTGGGATGAGGAGTTTTTTAGTTTTTTTTTTTTTTTTCCGTGAAAATGTTGGTGAAAAACAACGCATACACAGGAGAAACAACATTTGACTACCGCAGTGCCCGCATTCTTGGCAGGCCAGCATTCCCGCTTCATGTTACTCACCTTCCCTGCAAGGTGGATCAGCCTCTTCCGAATCCTTTAGCAAGATGCAGTGGCAGAGCACCAATTACCAGGGCAGCCGAGGGCAGGGCTGCCACCTCAGTGCTCTCTGAATCCTCTCCGAAAAACATTTGCATAAAAGCCAGGAACACCCCGGTAGGTACTCCTGCCGTTCTCAAGTGCAAAACTGCACAGATGTTTTCATTCTTTTCAATAATTCTCCACTAGTTCTTTCAATAACAAATTCCCCGAGTTGAAACAATGCAGAAAGTGAGACTTGTCTGGGTTTGCTTTAGTTCTAACAGCTTCAAAAAGTTTTTACCTGACAGCTGAGAGCCATTGTGAAAGACAGAGGTGGTAGTGCAGAAGATCAGGCGATTTCACAGAAATAAAACGTTGGGGTAAGCAAAACCCATTCCCAACGTGATGCTGTAAGCAGATTTTGAACGGTGGTATGTAAAGCCCCCAGGCATCCTCTCCTCCTCGCTTTCTGAGCAGCCACTCCTGCTGCTTTTCCCAGCTTCCATCCCAAGGGGAAAGGAACTCATGAATACTCTTCACAATTCGTAATCAGGTGTGCATAGCTTCACTCAGAATACAGCATTTGCCTGAAATGCCTACCTTTTAAGGCAGTTTTAGCCTATGTGCTTTAAGATACTTTTCCCCACACAGAGAAGATACAGAAATAGTCTTCAAGATTAAAAACAAACAAACAAACAAACAAAACCAACAACAAAACCCAGACAAAAACATACTGCTACATTTGGTTAAGACGCCGCTATGGATGACTGCAGATGAATGGAGAAAGAATTTTTTTGCAAAGATCTTACTCTGAAGAGCAGGAAAGAGATTCTCCTGGGTAACACTCTGTCCCAGAGGGGCTGGTCCCTTGTTTTCAGGTCTCTCGATCATGTTGCCCACACAATTAAATTTCAAAACCTCTTTTTACGGTTTCTCACTGTGGTTTCCAGCCAAACAAATTCAAACACAGCCATATAAAAGTCATACAGTGAGACAACAATAATTCTTCCTAGCAAGGGCAACATGAATTAAAAAAGCAAATCAGAAACATTCAAATCACCACTGCACTAAAGGAAATCACCAGCCTCCCTTTTTTAAGCTCAGTGAGGTTCCCCATATAGAAAAGCAGCGACTTCTGGTTTATACAGAATTTTGCAGATTAGCTCCATAAGCAGAAGTAAAGGGTTTTTTCCTATTATTTCATGCCTTATACTGGATCCTCTGATGTCTAATAAAGTGTAAACCCATACTGAGGCATTTGCTGTGTTCTGTGTGGCCTGTCTGCTGTCTAGTAAGGGCTATGTAATAATGCTGCTTTTCTCTTCTTGATCATCTGACAAAAATTATATCTTTAATTTCGGTACTTCTTTTCCCAATGTAACTGAAATTGCTCATGGGTTAAAAAGTATTGTATGTGGGAGTACAGAGAGATAGAGGTAATGAAAGAAAATAAGCCTCATTTCCATAGAAGACCAGGCTAAAAATGCCTGAAATATCTTTGCCTCACACCTGTGATACACTGAGGTAAGGCATTTATCTGTCTACTTAAAATTAAGACACTGGAAAATAGTCGAAGCAGAAAGTCAAGGTGATCAAGAGAGCTTTCTCTCTAACCTACCCCACCTGTCTACCCACACAAAGCAAAGCACAGACAAGTTTGTTTTGTCGTGACAGTATACTTGAGTTTGTTTGATCCGTTTTTGCTCCAGCACTGTTTGGAAAGAATGGAAAGAAACAAGGATGAATTATTAACATACTGGGGAGGCAGCCTTCTGCAGCTCTCTGTGACAGCCAGCACCTGCATGGGCATTAGCATGAGCTCTTCTGGCTGCAGCTTCAAGTCCATAATGTGGTTCTTCTTGGCCTGGCAACATTTTCCTGTCCTCTCCCTCGTGCTGGCAAGCGGAGCACATCAGGGAACTAGTCAGGCTTGGCAGGACAAAGATGTGGCAGCGTCCTCAGTGTGTGCAAAACCTGGCCACACAGCTGCAGGTGCTGGAGGAAAGGCCGGGATGGAAACACATGACAAGGGCAGGGAGATGGTGGGAGGCTGGGCAGGCCAAGGCAGGCCAGGCAAAGACGAGCTTAACCTGCTACGTAAACAGTGGTGCCAGCCTCCTCCTATGAACATCTGCAGCCTCCGATAGCTATCCTCGTCCTCAAGACACCTGAGCACCAGCTTCACGGCACAGGGAAAGAAACTCAGCAGTAAGGAATGGCTCGTATAGTGAATTGTTAGCTTGACTTGCCAATTCAATGAAGCTGCACCAAAGAACCTACAGAATATACACTACTGTTCTTGGAAAGGAGAAAAGTTGCCCTATAGAACAGGCCAATTCTTAGAAAGGCTCTGTTCTGCATGGTGTAAAATATCTGGTATGCGGCTCCACAAATCCCAGCGCCAGGCGACGGGTTTATCTGGAGCAGTATCATGCCTGGTATCAGGCTATATGACACCACCTCACAACCAGATGAGGAACGTATCTTGATAAGGAATGTATCTTGGCTCCAGCTTACAGGGGCTTGACTTACTGCTGTTTGTAATGCAAATAACAGATTTTAATTATTACATTGTTGTCTGCAAGAGTCATACGATTTCCCAGCATGCTGCCCCACACCTGGCTAGACTAGTTCAGGAACTTTTTTAATTCTACATCAAGACAGATAATTAAGTCAGTGAAAAGTATGGAGGCTAGTGATCTCCAAAAGCACAAGGAATACGTGTAGTTGGCCCAGAAGGATTAGGCACAGACTATTTCAACTTGAAGTAAGATGGTATCATACCATTTAATGTCATGAACTGAGCGTTTCATAAAAGTTGGACAGTTAAGCATGTCAGTTGTGAAGAGCACCCAATCTACATCCTCCCAGTTGCAATTGCTTCTTATCTTACTACACAGCTCGCTCACATCATTTTTTATTTAGCTGCCACTGATGCACAGGAAACTCCAGCAAAGCAAGTTTCTTCTTCCCACCAGTGTCCCAGCGGCATATAAAGCACGCTCTGTGTGGCAGTCTGCTGCCACCAGTCTCGCACGCCTGGCCTCTCACCGAAGTCAGGGGCTCTTCTCAAACTGTGGTTCAAATTCAGCACACTATCCAGCTCCAGGCTGTGCCTGGTTCCTCCACCTGGCAGGCTTTCACATCCCTTTTGAATTGACGATGGGTCATTTAGGAATAGAAAAAATATGAGGGAAGCCACATGTTCCTGCACTTAGCCGCTAAGTTCTGCTTTCTCCTTCTTATTTCTCTAAGCTGTTAACAATGTTTATCAGTTTCAGTTCTTTTCCCCGCTGTTGCCCATGCTGTGGTATCACTCAACAAGTAGCTGATGTTGTTTCAGGTGTAAAGCAAATGTAACAGAAAAGTAAAAGCTGCCTAAAAGGAGTTCAAACTCTAGAACTGTACAGATACAAAGCCACGGCTGTGAGCTGCGCAGCTGAATGCCCAGCCTAGGACTAGGAGCTGATTAAACCAGGAGTTCTCCTAAGACCAAGATTCTCCCATTCTCTAATTTCTAGCATCATTCTGTAATTTTACTTTAAAATAAGGGTGATATACAACCCTCGCTATTTTGCAGACCTTCAGCACACTTTATATGAAGAACTGACTGAAGCAGTAAGGAAAAGAAATTTCATTTGACTTTTAGTAGAGAAATAGCTGCGGTTCTTCTTTACTTTAGACATTTTTACAAGCATACAGCAAATCATATGCACAATGACAGTCGTAATAAGCATAGTTCTGTCAAATACTATAGAAGAATTTATAGACTTGAAAAAAAAAAAAGTGCATTTTCTCAACCAGATTGTTTATTCTGCATATTATTCTAAAATCACAATTCCTGTCATTAGCCTGGTATACAGAAAACGACATCGGAATGCCCTGCTAAAAGTGACACCACTACAGAGCGGCACGGGATGGGAATTGCGGACTTTCCATTAGCACTGGTCAGGGACAACACATCCTCCTGCACTCCCATCTCCTCTTGTTTCTTTTCCCCTCCTCATTCAGATCAGAAGTACATGCACCTCTGCTGAACAGTCAGAGTAAACATTTCAACTACATACTTCAATGAAATTCCACCTCTAATTAAGGACTCTGAAGCTGACTCCAGAGTACTCCTACAGCAACTAAGTGTTGAGACGACAAAAAAAAACTACTGCAAAGTTCAGTTGTGCTGCTAGCAAATATAGTTGTCTCCCACATGTGTGTGGAGTACAGGGTTTCTATACATAGGCTCAGGATGGCAGCAGCTGCAGTCCCGATGTGCTCCATTAATGCTTCATCCCTTTTCCAGGAAGACTCTCAGCTGCCTGCTTCTGTCACAGGCATTGAGGGAATCCCAAAGCCTTCATGACTCACCCCAGTGGCAAAAAAAGGCTCTTCAGCAGGCAACAATTAATTTTAAATCATTGCAGCATGAAACCCTGCCCCATCTAATGCTGAAACCACAGGAAAAAAATGCACTGGGTTTGGAATATGCAAAAGAACATTCCACTTACAGAGCATCAAAAGGATAATAGCTGTGTGCTTGGTGCTCTCTCCCAGGTATGTCAACACATACTTAGCGAGGGCTAAGAATCCACCAGAACTGGTGCACCATACAGAAGATTTCTCTGTAAGATAAATTAGCATCGGGTGAGGTCCAAGGAGCTGGTTTTCAGGACGAATGACAAGGAACTCAAGACTTGTTTTTTTAAGAAAATATGCAAGATGAAAGGGTGACCTCAGTGATTTTCTCTTGTTATAACTAAGGCAGGTAGTTACCAAAACAGACGTCCCTTCCTGGGCAAGAATAATGAATTCTCATTCACATCCTCTTTAATTTCAGTTGTGGCCTCTAAAGCCTACCTGAAGGTTCTACCCCCCCAAAAAAAGAGCTCTCAAAGCTAAATTCGGTATTTCAGCAGAGCATAGCTCCTCATCCAGCCATCATCAGGAGACCCAGCCTTGCTCTGAGGAAAAAGCCCTGCCCGTGAGGGGCGCAGTGTCCCTGCGAGGCGGGAGCCCGTGGTCCGTACCTTGTGAGGGGCAAGCAGGAGTCACTAAGTGCTCACTGCCATAAAACAAACCCAAAGAAAAAAAAAACAAAAACACGAAAACCAACTCGCTCAGGTCTCCTCTCTTCATTACAAATGATGGGAGGAGGGCAGCCGTGCAAAAATTTCCTCAGCACCCCTCCCGCCGCTTGCCGCAGCCGAGCCCCCGCAGCCCACAGGGGTACCGCGGGCTGCCGGCCCTTCCCGCCTCCCCAGCCTTCCCGCCGGCCCCTCACACCTCCTCACCCTCCTTGCTGGTCCCCCACGGCCCCCTCAGCGTCCCCGCCGGGCTGCCCGCGGCTACCGGCCCGCGCCTCGCCCTGTGCTCCTGCTTCGCCTCCCTCCCTCCGCCCCGGGCAGCCAGCAGCGCCTGCCCTACAAGGTAACGCAGCCGGTGCCCCCCCGGCTCCCTCGGGCCGCCGGCCGGCCGAGAGGCGTCGAGGCGGCGCGGGCATCGCGCCGGGCCTCACCGAGGTGGCAGCCGCCTACAAGCCCCAGCAGCCCCCGCGGCACGGAGCCGGCAGATGCGGCGGGAGGGCACCGCAGGGGCTGCTGGGGCCGGTAGTCCCGGGGAAACGCCGGGCGGCAAGGCTGAGGGAGGGACGGGCGGTACGGGTTGTCGGCATATCGTGAGAGGAAAAATTCAGTGCGGGCATAGCGTGAGAGGACAAACTGTGTCTGTGACAGCGACAGAGTAAGAACAATCACACAGATCTCAGAAATTCCTCTTACACAGTGTTTATGGTTGTTGCTGCATCCACTCTCCTCACGACTCTTCCAGCCCAGACCCTCTCCGCTTCTCTAGCAGCAGTGACGCTATGTGAACGGCTTGGGGTTTTGTTAAGCTTATATTTCATTCCACATTTTCCAAACGAGAAATGGTTTTACTTAGGTGAGCCTCTTCCCTGAAGGACTGTCTGTGCCTCTTACCTCAGGTGGAGCGAGCAGCCGCGCCTCAGGACCACAGGGCCAGCGGCCGCCCGCAGCGCACAGCGCTTCAGGTAACCGGTGCCCACCATTTCTCCGCGTTTCTGTCCAGCATAGCCGTATGCTTGGTGAGTAAAATCCCAATTAGCTATAAGAAGATAAAATCTCCTGCAAAATCTAATCATACATTTTCTACAGACATCAGGTAATTAATTAAGAGTGTTGTAAGGAAACAATAGTTCCTGCCTTGTGTAAGTGATCCTTTGAAAAGGCAAATTTGAGAACATTCAGTGTATCCTTTGACTGTGACAGAGGGGTCTCCAGAGGAACTACACCACTAGGAAGTATTACAGTCTTTTCTGTAATTGCTTTAAAAAGTACATGGTGTTCAAATATGTCTGTTAAGAAATGCCTTTTTCTTTCTGTCTAGGCATAGGTATTTTTACTGGAATAAAACTTGTGAGTGTCTTTCTCATTTTTTTCAGCATTTTTTTCTTTAATTTTGTAGGAGACTATTGCCATTTTAGCATGGATTCTTCCTTGCCTTACCAAACCCGAGGCAGAGGTGTTTGTGCCTGGGTGTGCATAACTCTGCTCAAGTGAATGGGCCTTCAGACAAACATAGTGCATGGCCACAACTGTGGACATGAACGATTTGGCAGGATGAGAAACTGAAATTGGAGTTACCAAGTTATTTAATGCATCACTCCCGATTGTCTTGAAGAGGTTTTAGATATCGAAATAGCTTTGAGGTATATATACTGGAGTAGAAATGGCATGGTCATTTGGGTACTTACGCTCTTTCAGTGAAGTCCTAGTTGGTAAAGTTCTGCTTGGATTTGAATACATGGTGTAAAAAGTGGAAACAATGCAAGGGGAGAGCACTGGGAAATTGAATAATTCATCCAAATAATAGATATTTTTTTTCTCCAAAAGGCCACATCATTTTGCCTATATGTGCTTTATCTAAAACTTATTTCAAAAAACTCTTCGTCAATGTCATCAAATTGAAACTTTCTAATTTTATTTAAACTACTTTTTCTTTTATCCCTACACTTTTAAAATTCTCTTGCAACCTCTGATGCTTTATAACTATGAGGAAGAAGAATATTCCATGTACCTCTGAAAGGAAAAAGGTGGTATAGATTATGTGTAATAATGGAAAGATTGCTGGAAGTTTATCTTCTGCTAGGAGACTATCCCAGACTGCCTCATCAGTGCCTTTCACAGGGCAGAAGATGACTTTCAGTGAAATTTAATCTACTATAAGAGGAGCAGAGAAGACAATTGAAGACTCAGGAAATCATTTGTTTTCTTAATTGCTGACTCCTAGGAACTAGAAAAGTGAACATCCTCACACTACTATGAAAGTGGGAGTAGGTAGTACTCCAGAAAAGACCAGAAGAAAACAGCAAACCATGCCACTTCAGTTTTCTGGAATGTAATCTACTTGACGGAGAGAAAAGTGGCCCATTGGCGATGCTCCACAAATAAGGAACAGGGATTTGCACTTTTGCCAGCTGACATAATTAGTCATTGCTTCCTACAAAAATACAGAAAGCAATAACCAGGCTATTTCAACCTGCCGGATCCTGCCTCTTCTGACTGTCAAACCCACTCACGCTGACCCGTTAGAGCTCGGCTTACAGAACTGAGATGTTTGCACCCGGAGAGGATTGCGCCCTTTCTTTGATCACCATCTCTGCTCTCCCAAGTAGCTTCCAACAGCAAAGCGTAACGAGGTTCAGCAGTACAGAAAATGCCAGCACGCTGGAGTCATCTGTGCCCCAAAGAGACAGCTAATTCACCTCACGCTGCCGTCAAGCCCCGTGCTGTGGGACTGAAGACGCGTGTTTCACAATTGGCTCGTCACGGTCAGCAATGCCTGTCATCGCTTTCCAACTGGGATGCTTCAGGAGTCGAAGTGTGTCCTGTCACCTTTTCCTCTCGCAATGCTAATTAGGCTCTGCGCTCTGCAAGTGCACAACACAGACACAAAAGATGTTGATGAATCTTGTTTGTTGCTGCCCTGTAACTGTAATAAATGCACCTCAGGACAGGCAGATGGGTTGAGCAGAAATGTTAGAACTAATCCTGTGTTTTAGAAGTGAAACCAGCAGATAAAACAGTTTCTGCTTTAAGACGTTCATATTAGCTCATTAAAATTATATACAGACCCCAAGCAGAGACCCTTCACCTTTGCCCAGAACTCTTCATCCAACTTAGTTTCTACTTTATCACCTTAGTTTCTACTGTGGCACATGAAGGGGAAAAGGCTTGCTTTCAGGGCTAATTAGGATGGAGGGAAATTGTTTATTCTTGGATTGAAAAATAATGTCCTACGTGAAAGACATTTGCAGGTATGAGAGAGTCAGACAGTGGAAATTGCACGGAATGCAGCAATTTATGTTCAATATTAATTTCCCTAGCCAGAGGACTACAAGTTTATTATTTTAAAAGAAAATCTTAACATCAATAGCAATGTTTAAATTGTCTACAAAGAACCCAAATACCTAAAATTTATGCCTCCTCTGTGTGCATTAATTTCTCTGACTGCATTTACTTTTCATCCAGTCTTTCTATGTAAGAAGCTTTATAAAATCGGAAGGCTAAAATACACAGAAGTACATATTTTGCTTAACTATGTTACAGTTCTTTGTTTTCCTGGACACATGAATTTGAAACCTTCAGATAGCTTTTTCAAGTTTGCTCTGGCCATCTATACTTTGCAGTAGCACCTATCAGAAAAGTGGATCCACCTTATATTTTATTCCTGTAATTTCTGAGTAATGAAATTGATTAGTTGTGAGTGAGAATTTGAGGCATATTTTTCTTAATCTTTATGTATTTTCTATTAGAAAACAAGTCTGCATTTCTACACTGCCAAGATAATCAGTGATGCTGCTTCTTTGTTCATATTATTTTGACAGAGGTTTAGACCTTTTCCTCTATATGAATTCTCTTTATTTAGATACTTCTTTTACATGTGTCCTAGTTTCTCTAGGACTGTGGCATAAGAAATGGGAATTTACTTTCAGTGTAATTCCCAAATCACCACTGACAAAATCTGAAGGATAATTAGAACTATTCTAGAAATACCTGAGGAAAAAAAAAGGAAAATAAATATATTCATAGCTTATAATTTAAAGCAATGCAAAAACAGTCTGTGTAACTGTTATTACACACTGTGTTCACATGCATGCACACGAGTGGCAGAACAGTACGTACTGTACTAGTGGTACAATAATGTTAATTGGGTATTTCTTCTGTTAGGAAATTTTTACTTGTCAGCTTTAACAGTATTCCTATAAAATACTGTTTTGTGTGTAATTTCTTTGGTTTTTTTGCTGTGTTCTGAAAACTATTTCATACTGTTGCAAGAACTCATGTATGGAACATCAAAGAGGTTTCTGTTGTGTAGCTTTATTTTCAATGTAATCAAGCACTACCAGAGGGATGCTATCTTCTATGTACATACCTAAAAGGTGGATGCTTCATTAAATATGATACAGTTATTTGCTAAACAGTAAATTAATAAGAACTGGGATGTTTGAGTTTTAATCTTTGATCTGCCTTAGCTCCCCCAGTGCCCTTTCATAGTTGCAAACTACGAAAGCAGTGGGGCTTTGAGCCAGAAGGTCTCATTTTTAACATTTGTCTTTGCTTTTCTCTTTATATCCTTCTCTTATTAATACACATTTGTCAATGTAGAATTTTCAGAATTTTAGTATAGATGTAAAAATATCTTCTTCTATACATATCCATCTTTATGATTAATAACAGAAATGTAGTGACTGGCCTAAGAAGACTGATTCCTTTCAAAATTATAAAAGGCTTTCATCCCATCTTCTGATCTAATCTTAAATGAGGACATTTTCAGTCCTGGAAGAATGAGGCATTGCTACTCCATATAAATCAAAATCTGAGCTCACAGTCTAATTTAATCAAAAAAGGGAAGAACAATTTTTACTGGAAAGTGCAGACATAATCGTCAAATGATGGATAACATAAGGTCAATGGTAAGTCATATCTTAGAAGAAAAATAAACCAGAGATTTTCAGATGCAAGACTGTATTTACTATTAACCTTTACCGTGTAACTAAATAGAAACATTTCCCAGCAGGAATTAGTACCTGGAGTGTAGCTTTTGAATCTTCATGGATTTATGAACCACATTCAATTACATTTTTAATTCTTTCCTCATACACAACACTTTTATGGCCTTCCCACCTATCAAAGCACTATAAAAATAGGACTCCGCCACTCCAGAGAGACCTATTGTTTCAAGACTTCACAGACTTACTATTAAAGCCCATTTCATGTTTCATAAATTTTTATATCAAACATTCATCCCTGGCTTGCTTTCCTGTCTGAATGACATACTGGATTTTATTTTAAAGATAAATTAAATCCTTTCAGCCATCTTTTCCTTATTCCAGATGGAACCCTAGAGAACCTCTGTAAAATATCATTTGAGGGTGAGAGAAAACAAAGCCCATTTTGAAAACAAAGGGCAAAATTATCCATAGTTTGTCTCCTTGCTACTTATATGTTGAAATCCTCCTCCGTGTTGCTAATATAAAGGCAATAGTTGTTGATCTTCTGCCTCTCTTCATATGCAGATTTTAATCCCTAAGTATGCTTCCAATGAAGGATATTTATCAATATACTCTTAGTTTCAAATGGCTAGAGAAAGGGAGAGCTCTGAGTACACAATATAGTCATTTTAGCTATAATTCTGCCACTGATTCTAACAGAAAGCAATGTATTAGGCAAAGATTTAGATGTGGTTAAATGATACCAGCGTGTCTCTATGAGTCATTAAGAAATTTGCATCTCATGGAAGAGATTGGATTCAGTTGTCATATCCATATGTGACATTTCACCTATATAAATTTAATGCAGGACTATTTGGTGTTCTTTCAAATGTTTTTTATTTAAAAGATGGCGAGGAAAACAGTTTTCTGCAAAAAAAAGTGTTGTAATTGTCAGATGTTTCAATGATAAATTTATTTTTTATGAAAACCATACAACAAATGTCACTGATTCCTTAAACAGATATTTTCAATACCCTTTTAAAATATTTCTAAGGATCTAACATAAAGAAGAATAATCTCGGGCAGTTTTTAAAACTAGATCCTCAGGCTGTCGGGAAACAGAAGGGTGTTAAGGAATTGTGCAGGAACGGTAAGAAAGCAGAGAATTGCAGCGTGACAGTGGCAGCCTCTTAAACTGCTTTTGGCATTAAGGAAAAGTCCAATATAGCTATACCTTCACACACTGTTCTTTCTACAACCTTTCATATGTGTAAGGAGTTAAATGCAACAAAATGCAGTTCAACAGCACAACAGTGAAATTACGCTGTTTATACTTATAAACATGCAGCTATTAACGTTATTAAATAGTTAAGCAAATTACTGTGAAACTAAATTCTGTGAAAAGAACTAGTATTTAATAGCAACACAGGAGGTGTGGAAAGAACTATTACAAACCCTTCTTCAGGTCTTTCACTAGTTTATCAATGTTTGCCTTAACAGTACAGCATGTTGTACTTATTCTCCCTTTGTCATTTTTCCATTTTCTTATTTATGCGCTGTGCTATAATGGCAGATAACTGTGAGGTCCTTAGCTTTGAAACAAATGCCACAAACAGTTATATCATTACCCTTATAACTAGTCTCTTTGATTTCAGTAGTACATACGTTCCTAAGATAAATTCAGGAAAGCTGTATATAGCAGAGCACAGGCTGAAAGTCAGTGAGACTATTTATGTGCTGAATTGCCTTTCCAGAGCAGGGTCACAGTTAAAAAGCCTTTAATTTTAGATTTTTTCAGCAGAACTCAGCTATTTGGAGAAACTGATTTCGAGACACAAGACTTCATTAAATGTCTCTTGGTATCATAGAGGAATAAAGACTCAGTGAACTTATTAACCTTAAGGAAGTAATAGAGCAGGGAGAGGTTCTGTCTGACTTGCTTTCTTTTATTGTCACTCCTATCTTGATGTTTGTCAGCGTGAGACTTCTCAAACCTTTAAGAACACATTTCATTGGGGTTAAAGGCCTTTATTACGTGCCACTGAATCCGCCAGACAAGTACTTGAACTTTTGTACGTCTTCTTAACTTATGAATTAAAACTCACTGTAAGGGAACTTTGTGTGGTGTCTCAAAACTGCATTTTTCACCAGGCAACATTTACTGCCCCTGCAGCAGCTTCATATCTTGCATTTCTCAGACCGCTCCTTACACCTCAGCAGCGCAGATTTTCTTGAGGGTGCTTGTTACTGGTAGTTTCAGATAGAAAACTTATGACGATAAAAATATCTTAAAGGCTTGCAAGTAATAGGGCTCATGTCACAATCATTACAGGAATAAAGTATATGGGCGTTTAGTTTTTTCACTGTGGTTCAACTGTTTCACGCATCCTGACAGAACCAACCCTTGCTGAAGGAAACTCTTTAACAGGCGTCAGGCTCAAAGGCACTGAAAGAGTGGGGGGTTTCCATCTTTTACGCAGGAGCTAGATTGTAAATATTGCTTACTTCCGAAGAGTTTTGCGATTCAATATTTTTATGAATTTTCAGATCTAGAAAGACCAGATAAAGAAAAGCAATAGAAGAAAGATAGATGAATATGCACACGGCCCACAGAATCTGAAAATTATGCTATATTTTACTTTTCTGTCCTCACATGCCTCAATTCAGGAATTAATTCAGGCAGTTCCTGGTTGGGAACATAACTAGTAAAACTCACATCTTGGCTGGTAGCCCAGTTTCTCTCATATAAGTGCATCAGCCATCTCCTGTTCCATTACCAAATCCATAGCATCACGTATTTGTTACACAGAAAATGCTGTTAGTTAAGGCTTAGCCAAGCTGTGAAATGATTTCTTCACTACTTTACTTTTTCCATTACAGCAAGGAGCAGAAAGGAGAAACTGTTTTATCTGCACACAGTTATCAGGTTTTACTTCAAAAGCACAGGATTAATTCTAACATTAAGATGTTTCTGCTCATTTGATCTGCCTATCCTGAGGTACATTTCTTACGCTTAAAAGTTAAAGTAGAAATGTTATGAGAGTCCATAGAGGAAGGGGCGCTTTTTCTTTGTGCAGTCACTTCTGGTGACAGAGCAGAGGGTGGCTGATGCCCTTTTTCTGTAGCAGGTCAAGTCACACCGCAGTGGCCCCGGCCTCCCTGAGCCACCCCAGCACCTACCCCGGGGGGGGTGTGTGCATGTGGAACCAGGAGTGCAGGGGCACAAGGGGAAAGCAGAGCTGCACAGCTGCCGGAACTGCAGCAGGAATACGGACTGTGCATCAAGGAAGGGAGCAAGCCCTTCCCCTCCCTCCTCCAGCAAGAGCTCGGGACCTAGCGAGCATGTGAAATACTGTATCATCCCTCCAGCAAACAGCGTCACTTTCCATTTGCTGCAAAGGTCTCTTTTGTAATTCCTATGGGCAACAACAAACAAGATTCATCAACATCTTTTGTGTCTGTGTTGTGCACTTGCAGAGCGCAGAGCCTAATTAGCATTGCGAGAGGAAAAGGTGACAGGACACACTTTGACTCCTGAAGCATCCCGGTTGGAAAGCGATGACAGGCATTGCTGACCGTGACGAGCCAATTGTGAAACACGCGTCTTCAGTCCCACAGCACGGGGCTTGACGGCAGCGTGAGGTGAATTAGCTGTCTCTTTGGGGCACAGATGACTCCAGCGTGCTGGCATTTTCTGTACTGCTGAACCTCATTACGCTTTGCTGTTGGAAGATACTTGGGAGAGCAGAGATGGTGATCAAAGAAAGGGCACAATCCTCTCCGGGTGCAAACATCTCAGTTCTGTAAGCCGAGCTCTAACGGGTCAGCGTGAGTGGGTTTGACAGTCAGAAGAGGCAGGATCCGGCAGGTTGAAATAGCCTGGTTATTGCTTTCTGTATTTTTGTAGGAAGCAATGACTAATTATGTCAGCTGGCAAAAGTGCAAATCCCTGTTCCTTATTTGTGGAGCATTACTAATAGATTGGGCATTGCACAGGCCACTGAGAGACACAGCCCCTGTATAAGGAGCTGACAGTGTAAGCAACTGATTGGATTACTGGCTAAGTGTCCTCAACTCCCATATTAAATCAAGTTGTGGTTATTTTCTTTTCACGTACCAGGTTTACTGGTTATTCTGGAGAATACTAGCTATCCATAGTGACCAGCAATGGTAATTAATAAGGTAAAAAAGCAGGAGAGACAATAGTTAACAATGGATTCACAATACAGCAAGAAGCTTTTTTCCCCTGTCTTTTAGTTTAAAATTATTTATTTCATTTACTTGGCATAGTAGGTCTCCTGACTTTCAATTTAAGCATAAAGGTCAGCAGAGAACAATGTTTTTGGAGAACTCATTAGCTATAAATAAATAACATCTGATAAACAGCCTCCTGCAGAGGGATCCGTGTAAATACATTCCATTCCTTCTATGTGCTCTCTCATCCTTTGTTCACTTCTTTTTCATCAGCTGAAGGCAGCTGCCAGTCATTCTGCCCTCTCTAAATAGATACTGTGATTGTGGCAAATTTCGTGAGCTGTGAGAATGCTGAAAGCAGCGAAGCTTGCAGGGAAGAAAACGGAATTTAGTATTGTCTTGCTATCACCATCTTTTTCCGTATGCACGTGCAGAAATGAATCCTTGATAGCTGGAAGCAGCAGTAGGGAAGCCCGCAGCTGTTTGAAACTCATTCCCCCATCTGGTGTCAGCTTCACAGTCTGGTACCTCAGGACACCTAGGACTGATGTGGGAATTGGAGGGAGAAAAAAAAAAGTAGATATAAAAGAAAATTAAAACAAAGTCATAAAATTCTCTTGTAGTCAGATGATTTTTTCCATTAAAATACAGCTCCTGTGCGGCAAAGCTGCATCGTGGTGAAGCAGATGGTGCTGTGGTATGTATATTTCACAAAGTGGGAAGGAAGGAGAGACAGTTCTGACAGCTGAAGGTACCAACCCATGCAGCTATTTTAGTACAAACCATGCCGTTTGGATCTCACTAGACATATTGCCCATGAGAAGACGGCGAACAAACAAAAAGAAATGTGTTTGTCACTGCAGACACACAAGAAGAATAGATATCACTTAAAACATCCTTGAGTAGGAGTTGTGTATGGGAATTATCACTTTCATCACTGCATCCAGTTCTTAGGAACCCAAACTTTCTTGTATGATTCAGTGGGGCGTAGACAGCTAAATATCTCCAAGCAGCTTATCCCTATTACCTAATACAGAGTGGTTTTAAAGTCATCTTCTGCCAATGTCCCTAACAGTTAAATTGTGATTTTTTTTTAATTACTTTTGTATTTCTTTCTCTGCTTTTGTATTTATTTTTCTTGGAGGAAGATTATGGCTGTATCCAGTGGGCACCAGCAATGCTCCTTCAGTTTTCTGTGCCGGCTCTTTAGAGAAAGTCTGAGTCTCTTCCTTTTTCTGTTGCTTATAAAATACATGTCCCATTTCAGCCCTAGAGGTATGAATGCTTCATCTTTATTTATCGACAGACCCATTTCAAGTAAATTTCAAGCACTGGGCATGAATACAAACACTATAATTTAAAAAATGGGGAAATTCTTAATAATTCTGCATACCCCAATAAGAAAATTCTTCCACCACCCTTGTTTGAATATTTCTCTATCTCCATCACCAAAATCTGGGAAAATAAGTGAACCTTTTGAACTGAGTAAAAGGAGCCTGTCCCTGAGGTTGCATATGAAAATGAAGCAGTGTGTGAGAATCAATCCCATATTCCCAGAGACAAAAGGAACACAGGCTGCCTGCTTTGTGCCATTCAGGGACCGTAAAGCAGTCAGAAAACCAATTTACTTGGCTTGCTCAAGGAAATCTTAAGTAGCCCAGAGCTGAGTTATCTCTATCATACCTTTCAGAAGGCTTTGCTTTTTAGGGTATATTAAGAGTATGGTCAAGGGAGGGTGTCAGGGTTGGATCGCTGCTGCCCCTGTGAAATTCACCGTGGCTGTAACTAACCTCTTGAAGAGTGATGGAACTGAGTGCAACTTGGGATCTGTTTTAAATTGTGCAGTCAGCTGAGTCCACAGTTAATTTTAGTGTTCAAGTAAGTCACAAAGGCACCTGTAACCTCAGTTCCCCTCTCATCTCATTTTTGGTACAAGCCTAGCTTGGCTGACCAAGGATCTAGTCCAGAATGCAGCCCATAATGTTTTGCATACAAATGTATCTGAAAGAAGTAAAAATGCAAGGAATTAAAATGTATAAATCAAATTTGTAGTCTCTTGCTTCATGCAAATTAAATAGCCTACAACTCAAAGACACGAAACATCTGCTAAACCAAGTAAAAATTAATGAAGAAGAAAATTAAGATTGCTTTGTTGTTGATTTTTATCAATTTGTGTTCAAATCTGAGAAAGATTTAATAAGAATGCTGCCAGTTTGTAGCTAATTCAAAGTGATTCTAAATTGCTTAGCTTCTATTTATATTTTCCTTGCGTATTTTGCAGTTCTTCATAAAAGTGCTAAGTTTGTGATCCATTAATTCACCAGCAAATACTTTACAAACATTTCCAAATATATCTTCACTCAGTACTGATGCAAAGTTATGCTGGTATTTAAATGAAAGAATACTTTAGGTAGCAGCTTTGGCAGTCAGGATCATCAGCCCAGCTTTATCTGCTGGGCTTTTTTGGCGATATTTCGGTCATGCTCCAATTCTCAGTGAGTTCATCTCTGCAAACTGACACGGAAAAATGTGTTTTGAATAATTATGCTACAGACGGCCTAACCAGGGAAACCTCAGAATAAATCCGTGAGAATTTCCAAGAGTATGTCATGCCCTTGAGAGGTGGACTCAAAATCAAAATTTTGGGATCGTGCTCCCACCAAGGTCCAAGGCAAAGACTCCCACTGACTTCAGTGGGAACAGAGCTTCAGCTTTTCATTTGCATTTCATTGTCACTGTCGGTATTATAGTTTCTTCATGAACCTTTTATATATTTGGATCACCTGGTAACTGTATAACTACTGAGACCAGAATCACATCATATTCCTATCAATCAGCTTCTTTCCATCCCACTTCCTTATGCCAGCTGCAGATGATTGTCTTTACATCAGCAGGTGAGCTCACTGTTAGAAAAATGTTTTACTTTTCATCTACAATAGCCAAATTTTTCTGCAATTCTAGAATTGTATTAATTCAAGGTTCTGTAAGTTGATAGACTCCAGAATTTCCTTCTGAAATACATCCCTGGGTAAATTTTTCCATAAAACGAGTACTGGCATCTTTTCTTGATTGTGTGTATCATAGGATAGTTTGGCTTTGATATTAAAAGTAAATAAGAACATGTAAACATTAATAAACACCACCCTTTAGTTTACTTGGGAGTTACATTGATTTTTGTTTTCGTGAAATAATGTTACCCTCAGGTATAACTTACACCAAATTATATACTTATAATCAGAAATTATATACCCTAACATTAGTAAGCCAGGTCTGGGATTTCCATTCTCATGTTATCTGTATGCAGGTACCTGCGTACGTTTAACCTTCCCAGTGTATCCAGGATGTGCTTCAGCTGCATAGCGATACACTGCTTCACTGTTGTGGTTTGGTGCACACTATTCCATAGCAGAATCTTATGTTTAAATAAAAGATGTTGCTAAAACATGACTCTCCATTTTCCAGAAACCTCCCTGCATCCTGTGACTCTCATGCTGACTGACACTAAGATCACTTTATGTTGCCAGGAAAAAAACGAAAATCAGACTTTACACACAAAGATGTACTGTAATGAGGAATGGGAATTGAGAATCATGGAAAATAGAGAAGAACAACTTGTGTGGAAAATTGCTATTTTCATTCCACATCTGCAAATGTTCCTCTTCAACGGAGATGCAAGATGAGCAAAATTCCTATAATAACATTTCTCATGGGTTTACCAGGGAGAAGGCAGAATTTACCTGCAATGCTTGGCACTTGCTGCAACATAAAATTCTGGAAACAATATTAGAAAGCGTTGTTTATATCAACTGAGATAGAAAGAAAGGATAAAAATAATTGGCAGAAAAACTAAAACTTTATTTCTCTGTTATCAAAACTAGTGTAGAAAGCAGTTTATAATATTGCTATACTGGTGTTCCTCTGGAGAGCTGCGTCTGTCATGGCCAGAGAACATCCTGCATATTCTAGAATTTGTTTCTTTAAAACATCTGAAAAGAAAAGCATGAGAGATTTTACTGCATTGCAATTTTATTCCTGACACGCAAAAAGACAGTTTTATAGTCATCATTGGTACTATTTTTTCTATTATGATTTTATATATTAACAGAAGAAAAGGGAGATGGCTCTGTAGGCTTCTGGGAATATTTTCATATAAATTTCAGTGTTCTTACCTGCAACGAAAGGACTAACCTGCAGTAAGCTACATTACTGTGCGCTTCTGATTTATGCTAATAACGCTGTTTGAATCTGAAAATCCTGAGAAGACTTTTCAAATAGGCAGCAGAATACAGTAAATAACAACAGAAGCATACTCCACATTTTAGCATCCCAGAGAATATTATAGAATAGAAATTTTACAGATTTGGGTAGTATTTTTACAAGGAAATTTCCATCAAACTACATGCTTCATGTTAGTAAAATTGTCCAGTAAAGCTGATGGCCCATTCAGTATTGTATCTTCACGGCTCATCCCCAGGGTAAAATAATAGTAAATTCAGTTTGCAACTAGAGTAAATGAAATCATTTTTTATTGTGATTATTATTAAAGTTATCCTTGTAAGTATCTGTACAAAATGAGGCTTCTTACAATCAAAAACATTGGTTTTGTATTATAAGCAAGAAATGATAATGCTAACAATTTTGGTATTGTGCGGACTAGCAAAAAGTGAGTGCTCTTGCCAGTATCTTACTCCGTATTTTAATTACGGGTACCATGAAAATTGGCTATGAATGAAAGTTGTATGTTGCTTTTTTCCTCTTGGACCCAAAATAATTGCCCATTTTACTCCATAGCAGGCAATATATACCCAATTCCTGTGTATAATAACACTAAATAGACAATGAATACATGTTTATATTAGCAGATTATTTGCTTCTGTAGCCAATGCATGAAAACAAATTCTGCCTTGATAGCTTCATGCTACCTGTAAGCAATAGGAGGAGCTGTTGAGCAAGAAATGTTTTTTCCACATGTTCAAGTCATTACACAGCGTATAATTAAGTCTATTTGTGCAGCTGACTCAGTAATGGCTTTTCATTCCTTTCACAAATGAACAAAAGTCAGACTTTCCCCCCCCCAACAAAACCAAAATTAAATCCTTCAATAACAACTGATATCCCAAATAGTTATGATTTTTTTATGTTTGATTTCCAGTGTTTAAAAGAACGTGTTTGGATCTTGGAGTTCTGTTTCTCCTCTGGGGAAGTTTGCTAGAGCGAGCAGCGCAGGATGCAGCCACGGAGGGCACAGTGAAACCCCTGAGCCGGTTTTTTGGCTCACCCTGGACCAGACCTGGGCTGTCTCAACGTTGCTTTGAATTTTGCACTCAATGGTACGTTTGTGTAGAACTTGTACTTAATACCTGGATTATTAGCATTTAATTAGTGGCCAGTTCAATTTATAGGGCTGAGTATTTACCCGGATTATTTTGCGACGGCCCTATCACGATGACAATTGCTACCCCGTTGCATCTGTTTAGCAGAACAAGACTTTCCCTGTACCCTATTGTTTCATCTGCCTCCCATTCAGAAAGGAAGGCTTTAGACACTCCGCAGCTGCAGAGCGTTTCAGATCATATTTTCAGAGCCGAGATGCTTTTGAAACCAACTCAAACTCTCTTGCAGTATAAAATATGCATAATGCAAAGGAAGATAGGCAACAATAATCATTTTGCTAATGGACTGCTCCAAGGTAGTAGGGAGCATCTTCTGCTTCTGGGAGCATTTAGTACAGAGAGGATCCTGTACTTCTTTGGAGAAAGCTGTTGGACAGTGGATGGATACTAGTCGTCGGCAACTGAAGTACCGATGAGGAGATGCACGCTGGGGGCTGGAAGAGTGATTTGTGCAGTCTCTGGCTTGAAACCACTTTATTTCACTTTGCAATTCCATACTCTTAATTCAAATTGCCACCAGTGAAACACAACTTTTCATACGAGTCACTGTTCCCTGACAGTACATACACATTTACATTTCATTAAAAGGATGATTAAATAAATAATGAATTAGTTTGCGGTAGCGAGCAGTATTCTCCACAGTTTTACATTTATTTTATTTTTCATTAAACATAAAATCAAATAGAATTAAAAAAAGCCATAATACAATTATTATTAAAAGCAAACACAATCATTACAGAGCCAATTTTGCTTAGCGGCCACATACGGCTTCCAGCCGGTACCATGAACAACTCAAAGGGGAGTTGCTGCAGCAGATACAGCAAAAAGACAGGGAGAAGAAATTAGCTCTCCGAGGGCAAGCATACAAAGACAAATTGACTGCGCTGAGGGATCTGTGTTGTAATGCAAGTGCCCCAGGCACGCTAAGACACAGTTTAGATAGAACAAAACTGAGGCTTTGTTTAAACTGAGGAGTTTTGCTGGAAGAGCTCTGTTCACAAAATGGGGCCTTAGTCTGACCAAAAAGCTTCAGGCTAGATGTAGCTACAAAGTTTGTAGCAGCAAAAATATTATTTCATTGGTGCAACTTCTTTCAGCCTCTGTTTGTGACATTTAGCCTTACTTTTCCTGGGAGTACTCGTTAAGTCAGCTACTCACTCAGCATCATAAGCTACAGACGCTCTCAAGTCTGTGTTGTTACCGTACTACCGAACTGACGGGCGCTTATTTTCGCCTTTCAGGTAAAGAGCCCACAGCTCAAATCAAGTGGATGGGGACAGATGGGAGGATAAAGGTAAGAGTTTCCTCAGGCCTGAACCGTACAACTTTGGATAGTACGCACCTCTGAGATTGAAAGCAGTATCATCGTTATCTGTCATTAACTTTCCTGCTTCTCAGAGTTGGATGTAAGGATCAGACACAAAAAGGCTTAGATCATTAACTTTGGGTTAACCGGGTTTGGATTTGTGTAATTTACTTAAGCTGGTCTTTGAAAAAACTAGCAAAACAATAGTTTGGGTATGTTTATGTGTGACTTCTATCTTAACAAAAGTCCTCGGGAAGTGGGCGCTGCCGGGAGACTTGGAAGGCAGGTACCTGAACACTCCGCCTGGGCTGAGAGACAGTTTATTGTATTTTTCACTCGAAATTTCAGACTGGTCTTGTCGTTTGCTAATTCATTCTCAACACCACTCTTACGTGTTTGACTCTTATGTCAGCTGTCATACTCTCTGAGGTTGGTTGACGAATGTTGTCAGTTTTCAGACCCCCGGTTTGCCAGCTGGCTGAAAATCACTCCAGCTCATTTGCAGCTCAGGCACTACGCTGAGTTGTTTATATTCCAGCAAACTTCTGCTCGCACAGTCACAGCTTGTGATTTTCATTGCTTATCAGTTAGCAGAAAAACGACGCTTACAGAAATGGGTCAGAGAAAGAGAACACACGTTTCGAGTATTGGGGTTTTGTCCCATTAAAACGCTGTCTAGGCAAACTCTGCTCTCAGTTTAATAAGAGACATTCCTGCTTTGGTTCCCCTTCACCTGCGAGCCCGTGAACGTTACTGGAGACGACCTGATGGTCTTGCGAGGTTATCCTCCAGAAAAACCACAGCGCTGGTTTGTTTCTTGGTTTCCCAGGGTTTTTAGCAGGAGCAGGGGCGGCTGACAGGGTCCCCCCGGCTTCTGAAACGCGGCCAGCTGCAGCCGAGCGTTTCCTGCCCCGGCTCTCCCTGCGGAGGGCCGGCACTGCCTGCCACAGGGCCGCTCCCGCCCCGCTTCACGCCGACCTTTCCCCGCCGTGCGGCCCCGCGCCGCCGCCCGCCTCTCCGCGGGCCCAGCGCCGCGGCCCCCGCCGGACTACGAGTCCCAGAAGCCTTCGCGCCGCCCCCGCCGCGCCGTGCCGGCGCCCCCCCGCGAAGGCCGCCGGGGCGTGTAGTCGGGCGGCGGGGGCCGGGCGAGGAGGCGGCGGCGGCGGCGCTCCGCCCCGGGGGAGGGACGGCGCAAGGCGTGGGGGACACGGGAGACAGGTACCCGCGGGCGGCCCTGCCAGGCACCTCCTCGCTGCGGCCGGCCGCTGGCTCCGCGACGCGGCGAGCTGCCAGAGCGGCGGAGCGCGGCGGCCTCCCGCGGGGCCCTGAGGCGGAGCAGCGGCCTAGGGGCGCCCGCGGCGGGCTCGGGCTCTGAGGGGGACCGCGGCCGCGGGAGGGGTGCGGCACCGGCGGAGCCTTCCTCGCCGAGCCGGGCCGGGCCCGCTCCTCGCCGCTCGGCTCCCCCGCCGGAGGGACGGGGCGCCGCGGGGCCGGGACGCGCCGGTGGCCGCCGCCCGGCAGCGGCGGTGCGCGGAGCGGCCCCCCGAGGCCGGCGCCGGGAGGAGGGAGCGGCGGGGCGCGGGACTCGGCGCTGCCCGCCCGCCGGCTGCGCCCCAGCGGAGCATGCACTGACTCGCTGCCTCGGCTCAGAGCCATCCCAGCCGCCGGGGTGCGCGTTGCATGGTGTGGGGATACACGGTCTCGATAATAAATGATAGAGGATACAATGACTTTGCTGTCTCTGCTGGGTCGGATCATGCGTTACTTCTTGCTTAGACCGGAGACCCTGTTCTTGCTGTGCATCAGCCTGGCCCTGTGGAGTTATTTCTTCCACACGGATGAGGTGAAAACCATTGTTAAGTCCAGCAGGGATGCGGTGAAGATGGTGAAGGGCAAGGTGGCCGAGATCATGCAGAATGACAGGCTCGGGGGGCTAGACGTGCTGGACGCAGAGTTCTCCAAGACCTGGGAGTTCAAGAGCCACAACGTGGCTGTCTACTCCATCCAAGGCCGGAGGGATCACATGGAGGACAGGTTCGAAGTAATCACTGACCTGGTGAACAAGACTCACCCCTCCATCTTCGGGATATTTGATGGGCACGGAGGAGAGGCAAGTGCTCAGCTGGAAAAAAAAACACAAAAAAAGGGGGAGGGGGGGAAGGATTGTTACAGGGCAAGGAATGGATGTGTTTTCGCCCACCAGGTTTGTGCGGTTATCTTGAGACATTGTTTGGGGGGGGTTGTTCCTTGGGGTTTTTTTGGGGGGTGGGGGAAGTCTCTACATAGGGAGAGGGAGCAATACTCCATTCCCTTTATCTCTCATTACCCCTTCCACGATCGATGCGGTATAAATGTGTTTATACCCCTCTGCCCTTTACAGTAGTAAAGGTTTAATTGAAGTAAAAGCCGTTGGAGTGGCTCTTAACGTGCGTGGCATAATGATGATGAGCACAAACTCCCTGGAGTCATCTTTTGTTACAGGGAAGTGTGGTGTGATCTGATTTTGGCACGGGGCTGGTCTCCCCCTCCTGTCAGGAGCTGTGCTCATCAGCAGTGGTTAGAGAGGAGTCCTCTTAAAGGCAGGCATGTGTGCAGCCTTAAAGCTGGTGTGCGTAAATTGTGTCTTTGCAGTAATTGGCTCTCCTGTGAGGACCAGCGAGTCACTGAGAATGAGTATCATGTTTGTGAATTGCATGTAGTTTTTAAGTCATTACAACTGTGCTGTCATACTTGTCCCCTCCCTAGCGGAAAGCCAGGAAAACTGACATTTTGAAACTTTCTGGTGTTTAACCTCTTAACTTTTTTAGGCAGGGTGATTTCCTTTAGGTTGTGCTATGTAATTAGTATTACAGCTTGATGGGATGCTTCATTTATTACAGATGGCAAATGTTGAAACTATAGCTTCCTCTTCATTTAGGGTTGTGGTGCTGCCACATAGCTTTCTGTATAGCACAAAGCACATGTTTCATAACTGTGGAAAAGGACAAAGAATTTGTCCTTGTGTGACGAATTAGCTCTAGCAACCATTATGCTGGGTATGAGATTACCTTACGGGTCTTGCTGGGATGATGGAAGCTGCAGAGAAATGTTGAAGTTTTTCACATAAGTGCTCCTGCTGAGGAGGGGTAAGGCAGCAAGAGAGCTTGGGTGTTCCTCCAGCTGCTTTCACAGATCAAGTAGTCAAAGTCCTTCCTAGAAAAGCACTGGCAGTGACCAGACACTAATGGAGCACAAGGACGGCAGCTGCTGCCCCTCTGAACCTGTAAGTGCTGCCTGAAAAATCCAGGCCTTAGGCACGTAATCAAAAAGCTGCTCTTCTGCTGCCTGCACCGTTGTTGTTGAAGGGAGTCAGTCATCTGTGCTACTGGTGTCTCGCAGTGTCTAGCGCTTTGCCCCCTTTAAAATAATGCAAACACTTTGGATGTTGAAAATTGTCAGCTTCATAAAAACTTCGGGTCATCAACCTGTTTTCCTTTTTATGTCTGATTGCAACTGGGGCACAGTTGTGCCAACTCTTACTGGCATACTTGTGCCAGTTCACTGTTCCTTGGCCTTTCAGGAATACAGGGAGAAATGTATATGTATTGCAAACTGGTACACATCTTCTCTTGAAGGAATGTTAGCTCTGATCAGTGTATTTGGTACATGTGGCTCTTCTGTTTTCTGAGGCTTTGAACGGAAGGTGCTTGTGCTCTGGCTGCCTTCTTCCTCTTTGTTTAAACTGACAGTTTTCCTTGTCTGAACTGATCAGCCAAAACAAGTTTGCAGGAATATCTGTGTCATGTTTTTAAACAGTATTATGAGATTGTTACAGATAGAATTATGATATACACGCTTAGACTTTGGCATTCTGAAAGGGAGATCTTATTTCTTCCTTTAATTTTGTATCATATGTGTGTCTTGCCCGACACTTGATTGCAAACTCAGTATAGTAAATAATCCAACACTAACACAGAGAATAGCTAAATGACAAGAACGTGCCCTACACATATATTTTTTACTTGTTTGTTTTGTTGTGGATCTTGGAATTACATCCATAAGATATAATGATAATACTGGATCTGTGGAAAGCTCATTTGTCTTTTGTATTCTGGTTCCTCAGAACTTGCTCTAATTGATTCAGTGACAAAGTACGAGGCTTTTATGTAAGAGGCCTGTCATTTTGAAAGGTTTATCAGATCTCTCTCCAAACCTTACTAAAGTTACTATTTTAAAAATGTGTGTATTTAGTATCTCTTATTTATCTTTCTAATGAAATCCCCAGATGTTCTTAGTGGCCTTTACTCCTACAAAAATAGGTACCTAATCATTGAGGACATAACTAGTTTCTAGCTTTAGATTTTATGTAAAACTGATCAGAAAAGCATGAACTGAGAAAGTAAATTATGGAAAAAAGGTTTTAATCTAAGCAGGTTTTGTAGTTTTGAGTAGAAAAGAGGGGAGGGAAAAGAAATAACAGAAATTAATGCTCTTTTTTTAATCCATAGTACATAATACTAAATTTCAGGTCTTTATTTGAATTGGTTTTCTAGATGTCTTATTTTATTGGTTTGTTTTTTGTTTTTTTTTTTTTTTAAAGATAAATGACTCTGTGGACCACTTTACCTACATATGTAGCAAAGCCTTTGTGAAGATTAAATTTTCCGTATGGGCTCCCATTAGAGTTCTTTATGTGTGTTTAAAGAACAAAGACTGCTAATCTCTGGAGCTACACGTGAAACAAACTGTTCTATATGGGGAAAAATTGTTTTTCCAAACAGACAATACCACAAATGAGATGCTAGATTAATTCTTTCCAGCTATATACGAGGGAGTGTGTCTCCATTAATTACTTCCTGCCATATCATGTTGAAGTGGAAGGATAGAGAAGCATGATTCAAGTAATATGAATTACTGTGTGGTGCTCATTTATGAAGATTTTGGGTTTTGCTTAAATCTTGCCAAGATTTTGCATAAATTCTACTTTTCTGTTGTGTCACTTCCTCTTCCATCTTACAATTTTAGCCTGAATAGGTTGGCAGCCATTTACTTAAATTTTGTGGCTGGCTTGATGAGAAGGCAATAAGCAAAAATAATTATTAATGCTCTGTGTTACAGCTAAGAGTCTGGTGTGCTGCTGCAATTACTTGTTAAAGGCAATAATATTTCAGAGATAAAACTTGACGCATGGTGTGTAGTGCAGTCTTCCTTTTATAAAAAGTTAGTATCTTGAAGATTAATAATAATAATGCAGAACAGGTAGAGGGCAAAGAAATAGACCGAGAAAGAATGAAGAAAAGTTTCTGCCTGTTGTCTCACTGAATGACTTTGGCCAGAGGAGTCTTCTGGGTGATCTAACTTAGAATCAAAAAAGAAGAGAAGGAAAGTATTTGTCTGTTCTCTTATCAGCTTCTTTATAAGGCTTAAAGATGGCTTGAGTGCTTTTTTCCACCCACCCTCCACCCCCTTTCCCTTTTTCCTTTATTTAGAAGTTTTGGGGCTGTCTAGACTGCAAGATTGAGAAGTGGCAAACTACATAAATGATAAAATAACAAACAATGAGCTTGAAAGCCGAGCAAAGGAAAGGATGGATGCCTAATCAGAATGATTTAACTATTTTAACTAGCATTTACTAAAGGGTTCTTTTCTCAAATATTTAAGGTTTAAGCACTCAGTTTAATGAGATCTCAGTATTAGACAAGAACAAAGTAGCTCAGCTACCATCTGCAGTTTTATGGTTATGGCTACGTTGCATGTCATTGTTTTTTCCTACCCCTATGAGGTGAAGACTTTAAAAATAATTATAGCAATAGATAGTACCTTATATGTTGCCTGTGCTTGTTTGCGGTCGTAAACTGATGTGGATAACGACGGTGGGAAATTAAAGCTCACTAACTGTCTCATAAAAAATGTCTTGCTCTTTTTATTTCTCTTAGACTCCTGAAATAGGAACATGGCAAGGCTTGTTCCTTATGGTCTGTAGGTGTGGATAAGAGCATTTTGCATGATATAATTGGTTTTTAGAGTTGCTGATATAGTGTTGCAGTATGTGAAATACACCTTTTTATTTTTATTCATAGCGTAGGGAAAGACTGGGGAGCTTAAGTGTGAAAGGAGGGAATTTTCTGTATAAATGGCTAATGTTTGTAACCACATACAGAATCACATAATGCTTTGTGTGCCACAGGATCTTAAAATCAGTCGCACGAACTGTTGACAGAAGTCTCTGGTTACTGATTAACTTACAAAGACAAAAAAAGGGAAAGGTCAGAAGATAATGGCGAGAGTCCTTACTAGTGTTGTCTGAGGCTATGGAAACGTGAATGCTGAGGTAAGGCCTGGAGAAGAGGGCACAGTGCCAGCTGTGTTTAAATGAGCTTGCTGTGCATTTAAAATACAGATACTTGAAAGCATGATTAATTCCTCCCCGATTCTTTGGGGTGAACTTGCTGTTGTCTTCAGGCCCGCCACAACAAACAAGTTGCCGCGAGGTTAGGTTGGGAACTTCTGAAATGCTGCGTACCATGGTAATAGCTCGTGTGCATATTCTCCTCCTTTAACAAAACTGAGATGACTTAATACTCGGTGAAGGCGAATGGGTAAACCACCGTAAATTTAGCAAACGTGAGGATGTCAGCAGAGCAGCTGTAAATCATACTGTCAGAATAGGACATGGTGTCTGTACACTTGTGTTCACACCGGTTAACATTATTTTAACCCCTTCGCAAACTGATGGCCTGAACTCACCTGGGTGTAGGCTGTGCTATGATGACGAACATCTCTTCAGGCATTGATAGAGGGGAATTTATTCCATTTAATTGGAGATGATAGTTGACGGAAGATAATGTTTGCCTTCTACCAAATATGAACTAATGAGCTAATATTTTTATTTTGGTGATCTTTGGATTTTTTCTTAGTTTCTGATCCTAATAGCAGAAGGTGTTTATGCTGTGTTGAAAGAAGAGAGAGCTAACAAGTTTGGGTTTTTTCCTAAATTTATCTGGATCTGCTAATTCAAAACCTGTTCCTCTGATACTGAATTATTCAGGTAAACTTAGTGATGAAAATTTATCTATCATACTTTTGAGTAAAGGCCATTAAGGATTAATGGCTTGAGATTTTATGAAATATAAGATTAAATCAAACAACAGCTTTGAGTTTTTATGGATGTTATAGCCTAGTTGTAAAGTGAAGCCTTTGAGGCTTTGCAGTTTTTAAAGAGAAACTGCTGGGATGGTTTTTCCATTTATAGTCATTTCCTTCAGTTTCTAATCTAGAATCCTCTGTGAAGTGCCTAAATGTTTGAATAAATATTTACATAGGTGAGGTCATGTTGATATGCAAGTCTCAAATCTGCTTATAAATTCCACACAAGTGGCCTAAAATATAAGCCAAAATGATATATAGGAACATTTCTGTCATTTTGTTTAGTTTATCCAAGTTTTGATTCTTGGATATCATGTTACAGGGTTATGATTTTCACCCTACAAAACCACGCTTATTTGATTTTTAGGTCTACACTATATGCTTATTTGCCGTACAAAACTGTGACTTAAAATTGATTAAAATGGTGTAAAAATGTGTAATTGGAAGTAGGAACTCTTATCGCTGCCATTCACAGCTGTATCATTGGGTGTAGAATTGAGTCTTTTTCAATTTTTATAAAAATCAAAAAGTCAATTAATTTTAAATGTAGTCTGCCAGCTTAGCTTGAATTGGTGCTTCCATGTTTGGGCACACGGGCAGCCGACTGATTGCCACTGGCTTAATTAAATAAATTTTGATTCTTAGATGCCTTCAGATTATGAAAGTCATTTAAGTTTCTCCGTGAACTTGAGTAACTCAGAATACTCCATAGGAAGTGTCTGTGTGCGTGCTCTTGCTGCGTGGTCCATGCCCGGCAGCTTATCCGTCGCCGTAGATGGGGAGGGTATTTCACAGCTACCAAACAGGAATGTTCAGACCGCAGTTGTTAGAGTGCCTGACGCTTTTTAACTTGATACCCTGCGGTAGCACTCCTGGGGCCGCATCCTTAGATACATAAGCAATCTCTAAAGATGGATCAAGGCTCAGAAATGAGCAACATCTTAAATTGCTTAAAAATGTGCTGATTTGTGCCGCTGATACTGTTTACCACACAACATAGGCAATGGTGAAGACTCGTTAGCTAGTCCTGCTTAACCTGGTGTCCAGCTTGGATGTATAATAAACAAATTTAAATACAGTTTCGGGGCAGTAGGATTTTGATTGATTCCATTCTGCAGGTCAGGAACTTGGACATTTTTGTGTTTAATAGTGTGAGAGAAAGAACACTTGGATTCTTCTGTCATGTGGGGTTAGTTAAAACAGCAGATTGCTCTAGCTCTGTCTTGAGTGTCACACTTTCAGTAGCTCTTTTGGATCGGAGTGGTATTTCTCCTTCCTCCCTGTTGTTACAGATCCAAATATTTATGGTGTAAATTGTTCCTTAAAACTGAGTTTTGGCTTCTGGCAGTTTAACTTTTTAAACAATCTCCTGGGTGCTTTGGTTTGCTGCTGTCTAGTTTTTGCCGGCGGCTGCAATTCTCTACAGCAGTCTTGGCCCTGTAGGAAGGCCCCGTACTGGTTGCTGGGTTCCCATGCACTGGATCTGGCACCTCTAAATTTTCCTTTGCTCTCAGGACCCTTTAGCCCTGTCTCTCTTCATCTGGCCCATCTCACATGCTTCCTCAGCTCATACGTGTTGCCTTCACAGAAGTGAAACTACGGGCAGCGTTGCACATTTCCCCCATCCCCAGGGGCCTTTGAACATGCCGATCTCTTTGGAAATGGTCATGCGCAAGATCGATCAAGTTTTGTGACCCAGAAAGGCAGTCCAAAGGTAACTGGCACCAGTGTTTCTTGGGTCTCGAGGTTCAGGACTTGCTCTTTGCTTTAAGCACAGCATAGATGCTGCTAGATCTAGAAAAAGGAGCAAAATGCTTACATACTCCTTTTGTAGTGCCCTTTGGTTTGAATCTATGCCCTTGAAAGGAGAGTTCCCAAAACTAATTTAAGGGCAGCAGCTGCTATAATTATGCACAGAAAGTCATATGCCTTTAGCTCCACTTCTTCATGGTAGTATTTATTAAAACCTTAAAGTTTAAGTGAGCGCACCCACCCTTTGGACCCTATTGCCATCCTCCCTACTCTGTGCCCCTGCAAAGCAGGCCTCCTCACACACACGCCCACGTCCCCTGCTGTCCAGGCAATTTTGTGACCATGCTTTTGTACCTGAGCGTCCCACGAACCTTACACCTTCATCCATTCAGGGGATGCTCTACCTCAACAAGCCGTGCTCTGTTTGCCCATGCCAGCCCTTGGGTCTTTGCGCCGGCCAGGTTCTTGAGTGTGCTGGGACCCAAACAGACCCAGGAGGAGCTGCACAGCAGCGCTGGGGCGCTCAGTCTGCATCTAGGGCAGGATGCCAAAGACAAGCAGTAATAGGAGCCGTTGCTGCTCATACTGTGCGGCACATCCCATCCGTGCTGATTAAAATGATCTGCATGTTCCTAGCAGTGTGCGTATGTGCCCCAGTTTGAAAACCTCTGCAACAAGTTTGGGAATGTATACCCTGTGCCACCGCCTTCCGAAATAGGGAGTAGGTATGAGTAAGGCTCTTTTTCTTTGAAACAGCTTTTATAACCATCAGTTCCCTTCGGCTGCTGACTTCCTAGTCAGCTTCATGTTGTCATCGGTGTTCAGTGACTCTGTTAGGAGATACCAGTCCAGCTGGACAGCCCAGTTTCTCTGGCTCATGGCCAGCCCAAGAGATCTTCCATGTAAAAGAAGATCATGAAGATTTAATGACCCTTTGTCTTTATTGGACCTGTAGAGTTTCAGTTCAGCCTGAAGGTAATAAGACAACAAAGATCACAGATAAGGCAAGGCCAAAAGGAAGTTTCCATCCTGAAAAATATGTCCATACAGACAGCTCGTGATGTCTGGGCCATTATAAGTTGTATGCAGAATGAGTAGTTGCACCAAGTTGGGGAATTTCTTTCTTTTGGGCTGCTTGTGTGCTTTTACACCTGTTGTTTAGCTAGTGTTAACCACTTTAACTAGTGTTTTTATTAAAGCAGTTTAAAACTTACTGCCAAATGTAGAGATTTCACTTGAAAGTAGCATAGCTTTAAAAAAAGTAAATTCCAATGCAGTTTACAAGAAAAAAGGTTTGCAGATGCCAGAATACTAATAAATACTCAAGTCAGGGTAAGTAGGGGAGACTGGTGAGAGTGTGTAAATTGTAGTTTAAATAACTGCCCATTTATGCCATAAGGCCTGATATTTAGATGGCAAAGCTGTTCCTAATCTGGTGTAAGTGAACTCTCTTGATTACATTCAAGAAATAAAAAGAACAGGAAGCACTTTGTAAGACTAGGCTTTCCGGTCTAGAGCAATTTGCAGGTCATGAAGTAATCTGAATGGAAAAATCTACCTTTCTTTCTACTCTTGCAGAAAAGTTATTCCAGGAAAGTAGTTGTTGGGTGGTTACGTATGGCACTGAGCTGGGACAGGGGCTTGGGCTCCGGGGGGAGCAGGGCCCGAGTTGTCGAGTGATAGAGCAAAGCGGATGAGGGGAGAGGAAGAAGCATCGTTCTTTCCGTTGGGTGCCATAACGAACTTCTGAGAGCTGCGTGGCAGCACGGAATACCAGTCCTACTGCCGCTGATACAAATTGATTATGATGCTGAAACATTGCCGGCTCTCATCATCTCCGACCTTGTCTGATTCACAGCTGTGTGAGCAGCTGACATCTCCAGCCAGACAATCAAAGTACGTGTTTTAACTGCTAAACCACAATGCAATTATCCATAGCATGTCATGTCGGCAAACCTCAAAGCTCCCCTGGAGAAATGAACATTTATTTGCATTTACTTTCAGCGCTAAAATGTTATCCCTTGCAAATTTTCTCATTGTCATAAATGTTGAAAAGGCTTTTTTTTTTTTTTTTTTTCCCCCCAAAATCCCCTTCAGGGGTAAACATTTGATTTTATTAAGTTCTGTTATAATAGCTGAAACTGTCATACAATACTGCTTTCAATCAATACGCTTTTTAATGTAATAAATCTCTTTACTTTTTCTTTCTCTACCACATAGAAAACTGCTGGAGGGCATGAAACATTTCTTCTGATAAGTGAAAGTGCGTGGTCCATAATTCTCTGGTTGCCATGTTCTCTGGTGTGCCACGGCTCGCTTGCACTTCTTTAAACTTGCATTTTAAATGGGAGCATGATTTATTTGCAGATAGTATATGCACGGACTGCCTCACAGAGTTGCCTAAACTTTCCTTGAAATGTATGTTTCCTCCAAACACACACTGAAGCTGAGGTATTGAAATATCTGATTGTGATCAGCATTAAATAAAATATCTGTCTGAGGCTGTGTGCTTCAGGAATGGAAACTTAGTGTGGGAGTAGGAGGAAGGGGAGGACGAAACATGCTTCTCTCCTTAGTTTTCTTAATGTTTATACCCCTAAGCTTTCATCTACTTTCCTGCATTTGACTGTGAATGTTTTTTTTCTAATTTTTCTAGCCTTTTTTAAAAATTTATTACGTAGGTCTTTTTAGAGATGTATAGGACACTATGTAGGTTGTAGAAGGTGCTTTTAATGTTTTAGGTTTTTTTTTAATCTGACATATATGAGATGTGGGTACAGTGGGTTTATTTCTGCTGAGAAACAGGGAAGTTGGACAAGAGTCTGGATGATCCCACTGAACAAAACTAGTATATTCATTAGATATTTACTCCTGATCGTCCTAAGTTTGGCCCTTTATTGGTATGGAAGAAAAGGGAAACCACACCGGGAGAAGCAGGAAGATAACTACAGAGTAGATAAAAACAGTCTCTAGTTCACAAGAGAAGAGAGAAGCAGCAACACTGGGAAGGAGACAATCTTATTTCCCCAAAGTGGCGTTAACTGGGAGATGCCAAACTGACCAAAGTCATACGTAGGATTACAGTACACGTAGATGGTTGTGTGTTAACTCATGTTCTCCTATAATCGAGATTAAACAAGATTTTGTTGTGAAAGGCCTGTGATAATGATCACCTGATACTGGCATCATGGTGCTCAGCACACCTGATCACAGCTGCTGATGTGAGGACTAAGCCCGCTTGTCTGTGGGCAGGGTGCTGCTGGGATTCCCAGTGGAGAGAGGTGAAGGTGAGTGGCCTTGCACTACATGCTTGGGGGTGCCGTTAACTCTGAACCATGACAAGGAAAGTAAATTTTTACTAACTGCTTGGAAAAAAAGCTGTTGCTACCTTTTCTGGCCATGCAATTGAAAGCATCCAGTGTTCTTACTGGAATAACACAGCACAGGGACTCCAGTGCAGGAAGGGGGTGAAGGAGATGAGAAGTGGAGCTTGGGACTTGAAGACAAGAGTGTGAGTAGAGGAGAAAAGGGAGAATAGCGTGTGGGTTTGCATCATAGCTTGCCTTAATTTTAGATTGCTGTAAGACTGGACATATTTAATAACAAACTGTCCTAGCAAGATCCCCAGGCAGCCATAGGAAAACTACTATCAGTTTCAATGTGCCATTGCTCATATACTGCCTGAGATCCAAAACCTGAGCGATGTATGTGTAAGGGTTATTTCTGTGGTTTAGGATGAATACTGTTTTCTCTCTCTCTGTGCATGTTTGAGAGAAACAGAGAGCATGAGTGTGCATTTTGGCAGCGTTTCTTTATGGCTCTTGAAAGAGCACTAACAGTTTTGTAACTCTGGATGCTCTGAAAACTAAACTTTGCCCTCTTTGTTTCTACTAATGGTCACTGGCTCGCTGGCACATATCGACAGTCCTTATTGCTCGGGACTTAGAGAACAAAATGTAGGACCAGCTGCCTGTTCTATAGTGCCAATTGGCATCAACATGTCAGAGAAGAGCTCCAAGCAGCCCCTCTTCTTGCTTATGTTTCATGCATAAATAGTAATGTGAGGAGCTACATTAATTTACAAAGAGATTGGTATGACAGACTTTTTCATTTTGCAAAATGTTCTATGCTTTCATATAAAATACATCACATAAGCTTGACTTTTTTTTAAAGGGGACTTGCCTTACAACTACTATTACAGTAGTGGTTTTGGAAGGCAAAGTAGAGTGATTGAATTCTCTGGGGATGAATGTTGCATAAAAGATTTGTAATCTTTGGCAATTAGAAAATTGTTGCTGAGGTTAATGGTGATATTATTTTTAACTTTGAGGGCAGGAGCAATCTCCTGCCTCCGGGATGGAATTATTTCAATCAGTGCTTTAAATAAGCATTTTCTGTGATGGTTTAAATTGACAATCATTTAAATCATCAACCTGAATTCTTTTTTTGCTTTAGTACTTATTTCAGCAATTATGCATCCTGATATACCGATTCACATTATTTTGTATTGTTTCTGAAAAGGAGAATGGTATTTACTATCAATTTTTTATTTGGTGAGGGTTGTTTTTTTGCCTTGTTTTTGTGTGGATATTGTAACTGTAAATAAAAGACCAAAACACTAAATAAGAGGCCAAATAATGCATCTACATTTGTTAGAAGTTATTGAATGATTTGCATCTAGAACTAATTGTATGCAACATTTTAAGCCCCTGGAGGGTGGATTGATTTGAAGCACACTTCTGGGACTTTTCAGGTCGGTTTTGTGATGGAGGTGCTCTTATCAAGTGTCTCTTCCCAAGACCTGGACTCAGTGGCCAGATTGTTTGTGATGAGGTCAGGTACCATCTCCTCAGACTCAAGTTAGAACTTGAATTAGAGCAGGACAGACACGAATTGGACACGTCATTCTACCTGATCAAGCTAGCCTACCAACTCTTCAAAGAGAATGCTGGTAAGATAGTCAGACCCCACAATTTTTCCTGCTTAGGAGAACCTGCTATCCTGTAAGGTATGCTTTGCTGGAGTATTGGTGTCCTCATCTAAATCTGCTCAAAGGCTCTGTCCTAGTGGCTGTGGTAGGAGGTGGTACCTTGATATTCCCAGTTCAGTACCTCTCTTCAGCCTTCAGAGGCAAATATGTGGTGGTTCTAATTTATTATTTTAATTAGTTATCTTATTAAGGTGATAAATTATATTCTCGGGCTTTGAGATATAAATTTTGTTATAGTTTTCTTTTTAAATAACATGTTTTTTTTAAAAAAGCAACTTTTATCTAACTTACCTTCCTCCTTGTAAACAACAGTGCTAGTCTGCCTGGTAGTGTTGTATAGCAGCTGAAGACGGTAGCTGCATACTCGTTCATGTTGCAGGTCTGCACGTGATGACTAGAAAAATACTCTGAGTAAATTAGAGTATCTTTTGGGATGTGTTGGGTTTTGCACTCCACACTTTTTAAGTTGCATGAGTTGGAGTTTGTATATTCTATAAAGTGTTCATGTAAACTTTCAAGACTGGCAATTGAGATAGCTGCTTCTAATAAACTATAAACAACATTATGATGCCATGGCAGAAGAGCCAAAAGAAAGTGTATCCAGCTGCATATTGGAATTAGTTGTTTCAAATGTAGGTTTTAAAAGCTTTTTTGGCATGTGGGTTGTGCTTCTGTTATTAAGGAAAAACCTGACTGTGAGGGAAGATGAAAATCATGTTGATGAATAATATGAAAGGCCGTAACCTCAAACCTATTATAGTGAAGAGAGATATTTTTACTGGAATGTTTGTTACTGAGTTTCCCAGCACTCCCAGTTGATAGGAGAGCTAAATAAAATTTCAGTGACAAACACTGTTTAATTGAGAGGGTTTTTTATATACAAATTGGAAACTTAGCATTTTGTCTGTCACAGTGGCTTTAAGTCAACCTCACTGTGCTTCTGATTCAAAATATTTCAAAAGCGTGTCACGAAAACATATTATACCTCTGCGAACAGGTGTTTTCAGATCATTTTACAGGCTTAAATTTCTGCTTATGTCCCTTGGCTGATCTGATACAAGTCAGTAACACAACTGAAAATAGAACTTTATAGTCCCCCTCTCCTTCTCTCCCAGGTGCAACTGCTCCTTTTTTCTCTCAGTCAGACACCGCCATCCTTAACTGTGTGCCTTCCGTTGTTTCATGGAACACCATCACCTGCCTGCTGGGTTTTGCAGTCTTCAGTTTCTCTTCTTATTGTGGTTATCGAGAAAGTAATGGCACCTAAGACCCAGCAGCATCAATGCTTACTTCACATCGGTACCGTGGATCTTAGTGGTCATCTTTCATGCCAAAATAATGTTACTGATGTGTCCCTGTCACTGTGAGAAACCCTGATTTGAACCTGGGGCAAGCACTGTGCTACTGTTTGTCATATTTTAAATGAATTCTTTCAGCATTTTGTTGTGAAATAGAATTTTTGTTTAAGAAGTGATCTAAATAGCAAGGCATGAGTGTGAGAAGATGGCCAGCTGTTAGACACAGCTGGTCACTGACCAGCTCTGTTGGACATGATGAGGGTGGGGAGCACAGCTTGGTTTCTCATTAAGTGAACTTCCAGTCCCGGTGGCTGATTTGATAGCTGAAACTCGCTGCAGATGTCGTGAGCTCATCACGTGCATGACCTGTGAGTCTGGCACTTCATCAGTCATTTCTGGAGCTGGAGGGGGTTTGCCCGGCAGTTTCAGGAGACCCAAGCATATAACCATTTAACTGAATTAACCCCCAGAGCTTTCAGCCCATACCTGCTGTGTTGGGGGAGAAGCTGAACTTAATCTTTGTGCTCACCTGCTTCTCCAGAAGGGGGACTTGGTGTTCCCTGTCTTTGCCAAGAAGAATTTTTCAGTGTAGGGAGCTAATGGCAAGACTTGGAAACTTGGCATAATTTGTCCTCTCTTGAGCAACATAAAGGAGAGTCACTGCAAGCAATCTATTGCTTGCAATTTAACTGCTGCAGGTGTTGCAGCATGGGTTCCTGAGGCAGTACTCTTCTCTCTAATTTTCTGGTGTTGAGAGTTAAATAAATGCCCTGGAAGACTAAAGTCTTCTGGAAGCTTTTGATCCAGGAGACCAGCTTCTAAGAGGCTGGGGATGTGAACACAGCAGCAATGTGGAGGCTGGAAGTGCGTATGGGTAATGTTTTCTGATTTAAATAAGGAAAGAAAAGTTAAATTAGGGAACACAGAGGTTTTTTATTCTTTTCATGAAAATGCCCCAGAAGATCTAGTTAAGTGGTTTTGGTTTTGACTTCCAAAGTTACGTTAATAAAACATTTAAGACCGCCCGATTTTTCTTGAATTAAAGTGCTGTATTGCAAGAAAATTGCCCTTAGCAGTGAGAGGCGTTTCAAGGTGAAGAGGGATGAGTTGGGAACAGTAAAAGGAAATTAAATGAATTAAAATGGGAGTGGGGTGTCTGTGTTTTACCGTGCCTCTGTATAGCCACATGAGGAGAGGAAATCAAATGAACCAAATGAAGAAAGTGCGCGTATACCGCAGCTGAATAGGGATCTTACTATTGTCTAAAGCTTATAGCTTAAACAGCTCCACGCCACTGGAAGGGACCTACCGGCATTATTTTTGTGCAGCAAGAATTAGTGAGATACTGCGGGGGGGGAAGAGAGAGCGAGATGATGAATGCTCAAAAGGAACAAATATGTAAATATTTCGGAGGGAGAAGTAATAGTGGTAAGAATGAGCTAATGCCCAGGCCCTGAGCTGCCAGAGAATCTAGATTCCCCAATAAAGCGTTTCAAAATGCATCACGAGTGTGTTCTCTACTTCAATCGTTAAGCCTTAATACCCAAGAACTTATTCAAATGTTAGAGTTCAAGAGCCTGTCATGAAACTCTCTTTATAAGAAGAAAATGAGTCAAAACACTCCAGGAAAGCTTTTTTAAATAATGTATCTCTGCAGATGCCTGTGTCCTGGGGAGCACAGTTCCCATCGATGTACTCTAGGAGTTTGTGCGAGCACCTCTTTGCATCTGGAGGTGGAAAGCTCTGGCCCTGGGTTCACAGGGGCACACACAGGTGCACGGACGCCTGGAGGGAACTCTCGCAGTGGTGTAGCACTGGCGGTGCTCCACAAGTGCTCTGGGTAGCTCTTTCTCGAGAACCTCCTAATGAAAGCCACCACCATCCCAGAGGCAGTGACAACGCGAAAGTATCTGTGTGCGTGGGAGCAGCTGTAAAGAGAAGTTTCTGAGTGTTCTTAGGTATTCTTCAGCCTCTTTTGTTTCCAGTTGTTTCCAAAGCTCTTGATAGCAGAGCTATTTGTTGTTGGGGACAAAAGTGAAAAAGGAAAGATGGCTACTCTGTGAGCAAGATGCACAGGCTCTTAATATATTTCCATGCATTTCATAATGTAAGCTATTCCTATGGTGGTCTGAGAGGTGATACAAGAGTACAACTGCGAAGTCTTGGGTGTCAGTATCTCGTAATTGCAGTGCACCTTGATAATGTACTTCAAGGTTTGCAGAGAGCCAACTCCTGCTTTGCCTTGTGACTTCTTAATTGGGAAAAAGAGCCGCTTGTACAGAAGCCTGAGGCTATAATGGATTTAACGCTCATTTTAAATGTTTCTTAAGAAGAGGAGAAATATTGCAATAGAATGCATAATTGTATCAGGTTATGATAGTTTGGAGACTAAGACATGCTTATACCACCGTCACCGCTGCGACTGTGGCATATGCAACCTTGTTTGAACTAGCTTGAGTTCCATGACTTGTGTAGCTGTTGCAGCACTCTTTGAGACTGAATAAAAATGTGTAAAGTTAGCCTGTGTGGGTCTTCATCTTACAACAGCCACATGCTAGCAATATGCAAAGAAGCTATTTAAAATTAGCACTTCAGCACACTAGTATAGATTATCTTCAGTATAAATATATCTTCTGCTGTCTCCACCAGACCTACTTAATTCCTCTTCATTTTTCCCAGCAACAAAGTTGAAATGTTTAACTGCTTAAATGAAATATTTGTTAGCTGTTGTGGGAGTTAATACTTGGTATTTGTGCATGAAACTAGATCGTTGTTCATTAGGATAGAACTGGGATTTCTAGCTAGTCAGAGAAAAGTGCTGTTTCAGATTCTGCTATATGGGAGAATTTAGTACTAATTACTCATTCTATGGATATTAGCTTTTGTTATGTTGTATACAGCTTTTTAAGTACAGACTTTAAATCCTCATATCCTGTCTTGAAAACTGAATTCCAATCTGAACTTGACGGTCTGGATTTCGATGGTTTTGAAACATGAATAGGGAAGCTTGCAAAGCACAATCCAGCACTAGATCTGGATTTCATCAGAGTTAGTAATGCTTCTTTTTTCTGGACAAGAAATTTGCATACATACTCATTTAATGAATCAAGCATGGGGAGAAACATTCTGCGTGCTTGGTCATAGCACGTACGTAAACAGCAGGAGGTCAGAGTCCAAAATGTTACTGTTCTTTTTAAGTTGAAAGCAGATAATAACCATAAAGGTTTCATATCCTGAAAGTATATTTAATAGAGGTTTATTAACAATTAAGAGAGGTCTTATTTAAAATGAAATCTATTATTATATGGGTATATGTTTAAGATCAGTGACGTTTTGCTTTTATTGCTTATAGGTATACAACTTGCTTGTGATTTGACTGTAGGAAGGAGACGGTTAGCCTATAATCCTTGCTGTGTCAATGCAGACTGGATTTAACAAAGGAGGGGATGAGAGAGTTTGTTGGAGTAACTTTTTGCTCCCACTTCATAAAGGTTGTTTAAAACTGCCCTAAAAGTGACGTTTATAATTTTTTTTAAATTGTCCATACAGTAAAAATTGTAGATGTATGTTGGTTAAATAATTCATCGCTCCTTGGTTGTAATCCTGATGCGACTGCTGCCTTTCCCACTGCAGATTAGAGTTCTCAAGACTTCTTTAGTTGCAAGGCATTCATCTAGATGAAATGGAAACAGAACTTTGAGGCCAAAAGAGAAAAGATTTAGTGTGTTGCAAGTATGTAAGGAGAGCGATGAGGAAGAGCAAAAAGAGGATAAGAACTGCAGTGATGTGCAGCTGTATCAAATTCATTTCTGTTTTTTGTTAGTATGTCCAGGACTAGTAGTCTGTCCTCTCGTGATTCTCCCAGATGGTGTTTTCAGTCCTTGTTTGGCTGACAGAAGATGACTGGAATGACAACTATTTATTATGTCAGAGGAACGCCTTGGGTGGACAGCGGTCTCGCTCTGCGGGAGCTGATTCAAAGACTGTTGAACTAATGTGTGCTAATATAGGAAAACAGAGGCCATGAAACCCATGTAAAGTACGAGAGAGAACCCAACTAACAAAGTTTTCTTCCATCTTAAAGAAAAGGTGGAGATTTCTTTAGAAAAAAAAAGATAAGAATACCCGAAGGAAACGTGATATTTCACCAACTGAAAAAGAGCAAGAGGTCTCACTGAAAATTTGCCATTTGAGGGCTACAGCTGCTCATTGACAAAATTTATCAAAGCCAAATGTTGGGAATGGAGAAGTCAAGATAGACCGTCTAGAAGATGAAGAAGAATCTGTGAGCATTATTGGTGTTTAGGTCTCTATTACTCAAGACGGCCTTGAAGATTTGTTATTTTAAATTGTTCCAAGTAGAAAAAATAGGAAACTTTTTTTTAGTACCTCTGTAAAGCTGTGTTAGCATGTCAGAGGTTGGGCATTTGCTGTGTATATTATATCTGCCATTGAAATGGAGTAGTGGTATACAAAAACTTGTTTCACTAATTCTTTCATTGTGGAAACCACATTTTGCTTTCAAAATATTTTGAGTATCTGTTGTAAACATCATCCTTTAAAATAATTTTTGTATTTATTATTGGATTTATTAGTCCCATCTTAAATTAATCCCATCTTAATATATGACCTCTTCAGAGAAATAATGCAGTTTTAAAATCTGGATATAGTCATACTCATGCTCTGTGATTATTTGATCTTCCTCAATCCTGTAATTCAGTCTGGTTTTGAGGTGATGACCATCCCGTGGTAAATATTGATTGCAATGGTGTCCTCCAGAGTTCAGTCCACATTCTCTCTTTGAAAAGTTAAGTTTGAAAAACTGACTTTCAATTCTTTACATATTGAGGGAAGGTAGAAAAGAAGAGAAACTTTTGTCATATTATAAAGGCTGCTTATCTCTAGTAACTATAGCTTTTCAGTCTGAATTTCATTCTTATTTACTGTGCCAAAACCATATGAATATTATTTTTTTAAGTTTCTGAACTACTTTGCAGAAGTAGTACAGCAGTGTAGTTCTGGTTGGAAGACTCTTCTCTGCTGAAGATGAGACTATTTCTTTAATTTATCAACTGAGCAGCTGTGTTGCAGGAAAACATCTTGTTCTAATATTGAGAGACATGGAAATACACTTTTTGGGAATGACCATTACAGCTGTGATGCAAACTGAAGGACACTTGCTAGCAGAGCAAGTCTGTCTGGGAAAAGAAATTGAAATACTTTGAAATAATCATTGTTTTCATAGAAGAAAAAACAGAAGTTGAAACAGAATGCATCTGTAATTTGACAGTATTTTGACTGGACACAAGCAGTTTTCTTCAGTGCTTAGCAGTTCATTTAAGGAGAGAAAAATAGTAGTCTTGCTATTCCAGTAGACCTCAAAATATTGTCTGTAGCTACAACAGAGAAGAAGGAACTGATAAGTGTTAAAATGATCTAATTTGACCTGTGACACAAACACCTATTTGTTTGCAAAATCTATTGGGTGACTGAGTAGGAAAAAGACGTTTCAAAATGGAGATCAAACGCTGAAGTTCACGATGTTATAAAAAGACTTTGGACATGGAAAATCTCCAGTCAGTGGGCAGAGCTGGCAGGGAGTTGATAAATCTTTGCAGGAGTGGTCACTGCTATGAATTTCCCAGCTGTGAAGTTACTCTGGCGTCCCCGTACAACACTGACTTCCAAGCACCTATAAATGTGCTAATTTTTTCATGCACACTTTTTCATTTGAATATTTTCCAGTTCGATATTTTTTCTAGCTATGTAAGACGTCTGCAGCAAGCTGTGTCTCGGATGCAGTCTGTTGCTAGCTGCTCTTGTCTGTCTGAGTTCATGTGATGTTATTTCCCATCTGCCTTTTGCTTTCTCCTACATAAAAAACTTTGCACTGAAGTGTACCACCCTCATCTTCTGTTTGTAATCAGGACAAAATATATTTCCATGTTCCAGGAACACTTAACTCCATACAGTGTCTTGAATATGTGACGACACGTTCAAGCGATGGTCACAAGTAACTGCTCCCTTGGACTGCCTTGCAAGGAAGAACATTGTCTTTGTGATGCATTAAGATCCAGTTGGTACTCTTAAATATACATGAAATTAAATATATATTTCTTCCAAGGCACAATTTTATATATATACATAAATGTTTTCCAAGAAATGGTCCTTGCTGTGTCTTATGAGAAAGGCCACAATTATTTTACCACACATGGCAGAAGTAAACGCAACCTAATTCTTTCTCCATGACAAAGCCTGCGTGCCTACAATACTCCTAGAGATGCAGTGTCTGGAGAGAGGGAAAATCCTAAGATGCTGATGAAATGTCTAAGCGTTAGTAGAGATTTATTTATCAGTCAGCTTTCTTAGGTCATATGTCTTTTGATTTAGTCTGCTAGTCAGTAAGACGAGGAATCTATTCTATGCACAAACATGCGTGCACACGCACTTGCTCATAAGTGAAGTCCTAGTCTTTAAATGCAGAAATAAAAATCCTCAGTGTGATATTGGGCATAAAATGTTTGCGTAAGACTTAACATGGCAAAAATTTGCAATAGTTCGTTTAGATTTCATGCTAAATTCAGGTGCCATTGTGGCAAGAATGAAATACAGGAAAGTCCAAAATTCAAGCTGCTATTCCACTGAAGCGTGGAGGGCAGCAAAAGGTTTTAAGAGGCGCAATGGGAAATTTGCTTTGATTTAGCAGATCTTGGCCCCGCCAACACATTACTAGTAAAGAATCGAACTCTGTGGGTGAAAGCTTCATGAAAATGTTATTTTAACAGGTGCACTTAAAATGTTTAACAGGTTCTGATTAGTCCTATGTTTTAGGGATTTTTTTTTTAAGAAAACCTGAGGAAATGGTTTGAGAGTTACGTATTTCCAGCTGATCAAAAAATCCACACTAGACTGTTAGCCTTTTAGAGATGCAGATGTGGAAAACAGGGAGATGTTGATGGCAGCAATCAGCATGAGAGAGCAGTGCCAGCGTTGTGAAGAGGTATCTCAGAGTCCTTTGCCTTTCACGTGGTCCTGGTGTTCTCTGCCTTTGAGAAACACCTGCAGCAGGAATACTTTTATACTAGTAGAAAGAAAAATGTCCTAATAATTCTGATATTTTTGTGTAAAAACATTTGTCTGAAATCTTTAGAAAACCTTTAATAGGGTAAATGCATGTATTTTGGTGGCTCTTTTAGTAGAGCATGTTGTACCTTCTTTAAAAAGAAGAAGAAAAAATAATTGCGGTAGAACATATCTGTGACTGGACACAGTGTAAAAAGCACTAATCTGCAGTGGGTAATACCGTATAAAGTTAGCCCAGGTATCATCAGGAAATTTGCCATATGTGTAGCTTCCTGCTTTGGGTTTAGAGTCACAGAATAGGTTTCTTTCCAAGTTCATAAAAAATAGCTCCAACCAGTCTTCCACAGGCTGTAGCCTGTATTTTCTTAAGGCTCATCTATATGCAGATGTTCCGGTAGATTGACATTTAATTTGTTTGCACTTAATTACTTTGCATCAACATACATATCTTAAAAATCCTCTAGCATAAGGTGTCCCATTTCACCCTGTACCTACCCTTTTAACTGGCATAGCTGCCTTCTGCCTACCCTACTTGTTTTCTTCTTTTTCTGGGCACTCGAAACGCTGCAGTTAAAAGTTTTCTGTCTCACTGTTAGATTACCTCTCCGTGGACTGTGCTTCCTCCACAGCTTCACTGTGCTAAAAAAAAGGGGGGCATTCCTAATTCCACAGTCCCCCCTGGGTAGTGTCCTAATAAAAACCCAGCACCTTGTCAGCCGACTGAATTGAAATGAGGTTGTTTTATGCAGCTAGGTTGGTGATACCTCTCTAAGCCAAAAGATGTGTGTTTTTGTGGGTTTTGCTTTTGTTGTTTATAGCCTGCTATATCAGTAAACAAACAAGCAAGCAAAAGAAAACCCTGTGGAGCTTCTCCGCCAAGATGAGGGTACCTTTTCTAACAAGCTGTCTGTTCTATCCAGTGAAATTTGCTAAAGCCAACCAACCATTTCAAAGCTACCAGCCGGTGCTCGCTGAGATCTGACCCCAGGTGAGTGCAGGCGGTGCAAGGGAGTGCCTTACTGGGGCTCCACCAGTTGCAGCTTCTCTCCTCGGCCACAGCACCCAGCTGTGCTTGTGCTCACAGCTGCTTCACTCGAAAGTAAAAAATACATTAATTTATTTCAGCAGGATGACTGAGACTACAGAGGTGGTTTTTACTTCTCGCCGAGGTGCATGTATCGCAGCTCATCTGCTAAACAGTAAGTTGCTTAGCAGAAGTAACCAGGATGTGGGTTCGGGGTGTCAAGCTGATCTGAAAGATGCTGTTTCCCCTTGCTGCTGCCCCAACCTTGCCTTCCCTCTGCCCTGACACTTCACTGGCTGTCAAGAGCTGCTTCAGGAGGCTAAATGGCAGAAGCTGTTTTTTTCCAGCAGCTACCTACAGGCATGAGCTAACCCTAGAGCCAGCTAGAAGGAGGAGAGGGGACGTGGGGCAGGGACCACCACTTAGCTGGGTTTCAGTCCACGAACATTATAGTTTCAGGCACTTGTTGTTCTGTGTAAACATGACATAAAGAACCTGTTTTTCCTTGCAAGGGCAGTGCCTCGGGTTAGGCTCCTTGGGGCAATCTTCAAGTATTTCTGTGACTGACTCTCTGCTGTTTCCTACCCCCCCACACCCTTTCTTTCTGTGTTGTTTTTACACCTGTGTCTCATTAGAAATATTTTTCCTGTTCCTTCTCAAACCCTTCACTGCCTCTGAAGATGAGCTTAGCTCCTCCAGCCTTGGTGTCACAAGTATTCACTGCTGACCCCTTGCTGTATTCTTTTTTTTTTTTCTTTGTATGTTTGGTTTTGGACCTTAAACTGCTTACAGTTTTGAGTCAGTCTGGGAAGCTATGGGAGAAGTAATTGATTCTTTAGAAATGTTACAGAGGTGTGGGAGACTAGCAGTTCTGCTTTTCTGCATGTTTTTTTTTTGAACTACAGCAGCAGAAGCCAGCCGTAGTTCATGTCTTGCAAAAGAATATATTTTGTGGGAAGAAGGCAGGAGAGGTAATTAAGGTGGTGCTTGAGTGCATGGGTTTGTGTGTGCATCCATTGTGCTGGGGTACAATGAATTACTTGTCTCTGATATGATAAACTGTTATTGCAGATTTGAAAGTGCTTCATAATACGCGAGGCATAGTAGAGACAGAACAAATCTCCCCAAAGGCTATATTAATATTCATTACAGAGTTAACAGCATTACAACGCTCCAAAACAGACATAATATATAGAGAAGAAACTTTGTGGGGGTTGAATCTGAGGACTCTCTGATCTAAAAGTAGCTGCTGCACTTTTGGAGCTGAAGAATCTTGGCAGGAGGAGTAACAGCACATCTCTCCTTCCAGCCATTAAAAGGCAAGTAAAATATAGCATTGCAAAGCCTTTATATTTTGAGCTCCATAAATTCAATTGGAAAAGGTACCCAGGTCTCCTGGCACTGACTCTAGGCAACCTGTCATGAAGCCCGTAGAAACTCAAGTGATGTGCCATAACCTGGCAGTTCTGGGGTCTCTTAAAACTGGCTTGCAGAATGTCTTCTCTATAAAATACCTCCCTCGATGTGTGCGTGTATCCTGTATTAAACTAAATCTTACCTACTGAAACCACCGCTCTGGTTAAAAGAAAGCTGTTCTCTGTTTATGCATCTTTGAATTTGCGCAGCATTCTTGATGTTAACAAATGTTTTATTCTTAGCGATGGTCTTGTGAAGTAAGCAGTAGCCTTTTACAGACAGATGGTGGCTAAAATGGAGCAATGTGTTCCTAGAAAAACTGTGTCACTGGAAGAGAAAAGGGACTGTCTCCACACCAGTGGCTGGAATAGGAGTTACTGGGGATAAGCGAGCTCCGCACAGCAGAGGATGAGGGAATGTAGATGGTGTTTCTTCTGTGCCAGACCGCTACATATCTGCTTCAGCTCTAAAGCAAGGTGATGGTGATAAACTCCCAAATAATCAATAAATAAAATCTGTGCCATATTATTCCATCATTTTTACATGATCTAGTTGCAAAATACATAGTATCCCATACTGTATATAGGTATTACTCCTTTTTTTGGTTACCTGACTCTGATATTGCTATAAATTTATCCGAGTTGAAGCTAGACCTCGGGTGCTGCCTTCATGTGAGCCAATACGTAACATGTCAGTAAATTTCAATCTTACTGAAATGACATATTATTACATTTGTTTAGTAAGGTAGCTTTTGTTCTCTTGACCTCACTGACTGCATTTCACAGGTTCTCAGTCTTACGGTTTATTTTCATTTTGTAATTGAAAATGTGTGTGATTCCAAATGGGCTTTCATGCATCTTGACCTCTTTGGCATCATCTCAGACATATTTATTAATTTTGAATTCCTTTAATGTAAAAGTAGGTGTTCCATTTGATGTTTGCTTTGTGTTGTCTCTTTGGTATAGCAAAAATTAGAGAGAAAAGTCAGAGATTATCTAATAATAGCTATAAGCTTTATAAATAAGGCCTTAAACACTGCATTTTCTTGTAGTAATGAAGGTGGGTTAATTAGTTTTACTCCTGTATGGCAAAGGGAACTGAGTGGTAGGTGGCAATCAGCTCTGATCTGATGGGTTCCAGACCCAAGGGACTACAGCTGTTCAATGATTGGTTTGGGGTTTCTTTATTTTTAAAGTGAGTAATTGTCTAGGCTGGGTCTTTGTAAGGTTATTTTTGTCTGTTTAAGTGTGGTTGATATGGTCTGTCTCTTCAGTGGAATCAGTCTGCATTACATGGATGAGCAACCGTAGTTTAGTAACTGATACTAAATATTTCTGATTGCTTCAGAACTATGACTAAGATCAGGCAGAGCAAAATAAAAGGGAAATAATTAAAATTTTTAAAATACAAAAAAAAAAGACAATACATTTAAGATTATTCTATTTGTAAATTATATGGTACTTCCATGGAGAAAATACAGGCTGTCCTTAATTTGTGCTTTAATAATGTTTTTAAATGGAGGATTAAAAAAAATAAGTTCAGAAATAAGCTGAAGAGGACCAAAGTTTGTAAATTACTTTTAAAATACTACTTGCTGTAGTGTAAGATGAGCGTTCATCTTCCTGTCTGCCAGTGATGGTGAGGGTTCAAATCGCAGAGGTCACGATGACGGGAGAAATTTCTCTCTTTTGTTGATGGCCTCGGACTGTTGTTAGTGACGGCTGCGGCATCCCAGAGCAACGGTGTTTGGTTCAAGATTAAGATTTGTGTCTCCGTAGAAGTGCTTGCCTATTTGGCAGTGTCAGTTCAAAAATTCAGCCAGGAAAATAAGTGCTTCACAGCTGACAAGTTCACTTGAAAATCATCATGAGTTACATAAATAATATTGTTTTAAATTTTTCCGCCACAAATCTTAAGGGAAGTGTGGTTGCTAATCCTGCCAGACGTGGCAAAAGTGTATGGTGAAAAGCTTATAAACAGCTCAGCAGATGGATTTCTTAAAATGCTATGTTCCCACTTCAGAGCACAGTATTTGCTGGGTTTGTTTATCTGCCTCATCTGCACTCCAGAAAGTCTCTTCAGGCCAGTGCTGACAATTTCAAACCAGCAATGACACTGATGCATCAAGTTTTGGAGGCTAAAGGTTTTTTTCCCCAAACAGATTGCACTGTCTATCTATGTTATAAATATTTAGCTCAGGGAGCATGCAAGGTCCAGTTCAGATCACTGCCAGTCCACAAATAAGTGTTAATGTAACTTTGAAAGGGAAAAAAGTTGGTTATTACTTTATAAAAATAAAGGTGAATGTCTCTTCTCACTTTGTTTCAAAAAAATTTGAAGACAGACCTGTGACAAAGCATGCATAGGAGCATCACTTTATCACCATTTAATTTGTAGAAGAGCTTGTGGAAATAGCAGTGAACACAATAAAAATGACTTTGCACTTCCATCTGTTGAGTACCAGCCACAAAAGAGGTGTCTTTGTGTTAAATCTGAGTTGTATGACATAAGGCAGTCAAGCTGTTAGTGAGGGAGAGAAACAACTTGATAAGAATCCCCGTAGGTGCTGAAAACGGCGTCAGATGACAAATTTGAGGGGTGAAAATTACAAATACTTTACAATTACAAAGACTCAAAGAGAGATTTTAAATTAGAGTTGCTATTTTCTTAGAATTCATTTGACCTGATATGAAGCCAACAGTTTGGAGAGGTTAAGATAACAAATAATGAACCTCTAATTTTACAATTGATTCCCTGAAAAATCAATTACACGTCTAAGTACACTGTTCTAGAAATAATAGCGTGGTTTTATTATTGTAGTTTTATACATTTTCTTTCCAGAGCCTAAAGAAACTAATTTTTTAATTTTTATTTTTCCATATAAACCATCTGGGACTATAGTATGTTGTAAGCGTATCGTTTTATAAAGGATTTGCAGAGTGAGGGATTAAACCACGTTGCTAGAGCACCAGTAGTGAAATAGAGACTGTAGGCATAGGAACTGAATTACGTTTATGAAAACTGTTTTAATAGTTTCCCAAAACTCCTGAGTGCTGTAAATGTATCTGAAAATTTCAGGAGAGAAGAAACTCTTTCTAGTGCTGTATTTAGATATATGTATTTGTCATCCGTTTGCTGCTGTCGGTTAGTACAGGTGGAGCGTGCCATCCTCTGGAAGAGGTAAAAGTCCTAATGCTTAGAACTGAAATACTCATTTGACATGACAGCCTGGTGGCTTTTTCAGGCCGCCTTGGAGCTACGGCACTGCCATGCTGGGGAACAGCTTAAAACAAAGCCCTGACCTGATAGATAGGAGTTCATTCTTCTGGTGGAACTAAGACAGTCAAACTTGAGTGTTGCTCCTTGCAAGGTTATCTTGTCCCATCCCAACACTGTCTAAAATAATTTTGCGACGTGTCTGCCACACTAGAGAAGGACCGTATGTGCCAGGTAGGTAAATGCCAATACTGCAGGAGCACCTCAAGAGCTGTCTGAAGGCATGAGCAGTCCTCAGAAACACTTGTTCAGCTCCTTTCACTACTTTTGTTTTGACACTATTCTGTCACACCTGAGTCAGCGACACTCCACATTCTTTATCCTCTACGTCTCAACAGAGCCTGTCTGTTGAGACGCAGAGGTTAAAGGATGTGAAGAATATGGAGTAACCCTCAGATACTACTCCTAAGGTTTCAAAGTGCTCTTCCAGGGATCTCATTGCCTGCCCAGTAGTCCCTCCAAAGTTGATATTTATGATGCAGCTGCCTGTCTTCTGGTGCGTAGGGATGTCCGCACAAACTCTCTGTACCTTAAACGGAGAGATACCGAAAATAGTTACTGTCTTCATCAAAAGAGGAAAAACAAGTCAGATTCATTTTCATTTAGCTTTTCTTCACTGCTGTGGTCCATTCTGTGGCCTGTTTTCTGTACAGTTATTTTTATAGCAAAAAATTATATTCAATTTAAGTATTCTCATTCATGTTTTTATGCAAGTTTTGCAAATTATCACATCCTTGCCAGCATCTTTCTTCCTAAAACATCAGGCTCTCTGATCTTTGTAGCTATTCCTGATCTCGTGACCCCAATTGACTTACAGTTTAGACTTCCCAGTGCTTTTATGTCTCATATTTTCCTGGGCCCTAGGTTATCTCCCTCCTATCTTTCATACTTCTTTTTCAGCACTTTCTTTTTTTGCTTAATATTTTTCTCCTCGTGTTCTGGGAGAGTCCCTGGAAGCTGTCCTCTTGGCCCTTCTTTTTCTTCTTCTACAGCTAAAGGGAAAACGTGCAAATTTCACCCTCTGTTCTCTCTGAGCTAAGATATCAGTGTTTATGGCCAAGTCCTGATCGTCTATCACTGTTACTATTATGATTTCCTTGACTGACAGTTTGTATTTCTGAGGGCTAAATTTTGCAACACCTTGACACACGCTCATCAGTTTCCTCAGACGAGGTGTGTCTTGTCTTTTTTTCTGGTGGTGTTTCCCAGCCGGTTAATAAGTATGACTGCTCCAAGCAAAATAGTGAGGCGCTTTCTCCGGTCCGTTCCCAGTCATTAATACAGTCTTGGCTCCACTGTTCTTCCAGATGTGTTGTTAATACTGTCCTCCTACTCCCCAGTTGAGCTCCTAAGACAGCCAGTCTTGGATCTATGCTCAGATCCAGCTCATGTCTTGCACAAGGTACTGTCCTGCTTTTCTTTTCCTGCTGGGAAAGAGTCCTGGATTCCCGTTGCCTTGTTCTTATCTCTGTGTAGTATTTCTACACAAATAGTGTGGGTTTGGGAGGAGGTTTTCTGGTTTTATTCAAGTGAATTGCGGTCTGTGATTTTGTAGGATGAGTGTGCAGCCTGACAGAGGAGCTCAAGGCAGTTTAGAGAACAGGATCTGATACGGAAATAGGTACTAGCAGTAATATAATATTTTTTAAAAGTCACTGCAAAACATATTCAAATATTTTGCTTTGTTTGTCATCTTTGCCCATTAACTGCTCACTGTCCTAGCAACATCTGACTGTGCTTATTGAGTCCTGATTTATTCCTTTGCTGGAAACGTCATTATTCATTGCCTGGCTAGATTTACTATACTAGTTTATCACTTAGTAATACAAACGTGAAACACAAGTGGGGGAGCGGGATAAAAAGTGTGGTTAAATTGGTTATATGTAATGCCAAATGAATAAATTCCTTGTTTTGAAGCTATTTGTAAAGTTTTCTGCACATAGGTGATGTACTGTGCATCCAGCTGTTTCATGTTCAGCAGTTCTCACATGAGAAGAGAGTGAGGAGTTGTCTTACAGCACTTTGACACTTTGTGGGTTTCTAATCAGATCACCCGGATAGAGTCATCAGCTGTAAGTAGTGCTCTGCTAATTTGATGAAGTTCTGGGCCCACAGTTAGTTGAACAAATATATCTCTTTGCAGAAACCACAGGCGCTTCCCCAGTAGACAGCAGTTGTGCTTGGGTCCCGTGAGTAAAAGGAAAGAAAGCAAAGAAGAACAATGCATTATGTGTGCAAAACGAAAAATAGCAAAAAACCAAAGTCTGCCTGCCTTGCATCGTGTCTTCATAGAAGGCAATTGTTCTTGTGAAGCTTTTGCTCTCTTCGCCTCCTTATTCTGTTGCTGGAATGTCAGCCCACTCAGAGCCAGGCTTGGCTGTTTTGACAAAGGAGCTTTTTATTTAATTATTAGTATTCAGATACGGGCTTTGGTTGTTAGATACCGTATTTAAAAACTGTTTTTTACCTAGGTGTTTAGAGAAGACAGGAGTAAATTCATCTTAGCATCACTTTTTGTTTGCAGAGTAACTCGGTCCAGTGGTATGTTTTAGTTACATCCCCATATAGGCTAGTACCATCTGGTGAGCTTTGAGGAGAGGTAAGCATATAGTGACATATTTGCAGTGTTTCAGAACTGGGAGAAAAAATAAATATTTAAATATTCAGCCAATGCCAGATAACTGTAGTGAATTTCCCACACCTGCGACGACCCTTCTACTCCTTTCATCAGATCTGTATGTCTCCCTCTTGCAGATCTCTGTTATGGGGATCAGCATCTCTCATAATAACATCTAGCATCTTCCAGTACTTTTGCTGATGTTTGATCATTATAATTCGGAACGAGTCTAATACAAGCCCAATGAATTCACTAGATTAGGCCCTAATCATTTCAAGACAGATGGGCACAAATTAGATATCACAGGGTTGAGGACCATGTAAGTATCTAGCTAAATGTTTAATGATACAAAATATTAAAAACTAGCTCTCCCATGGGCAGAAAAATACGAGGAGTGGAAAACTACCGAGTGACATTTAATTGTAATGTGAGTGGCTTCAGCATGCGAAGAGCAAACACTTTTGGGCTTATGTGATGAAACAAAGCTCTATAATAAGTACAAGACTTTATTCCCAATCTGGGAATGAATCCTTTCATGGCTTTCCACTTGGATGTGGGTCCTCTTTATTTAGAGAATATAAAATCCTCTGCCTGTGATGTAGGCAGTTCCCTAGGAACCCCTAGAAATTTTACATAAATGATCACAGGACCATGTTGTTCTCCACAGTTGTATCAATTTCAGCTTTCCTTTCTTAACAAGGTCTATCCTGTGAGCTTAAAACACTTTGTGTTTAACTCTTGTCTCCCAACGCTAAAAACCATGTAGTCATAGTTGGGTAGCTTCTGACGGGCATCAGCATGGATTAGCGAGGTGGTCTCTGTCTTTGGTGTTTCCTGTTGATTGACAAAAATCTACATTTCCTCCTGACATGCTTGTTCCTGCTGAAATGTTATGTTGTTTTTATATTTACATATCAACTATGCTATCAAACTGAAGAAATTAACTGTCTGGGAATAAATACTCCCAGATAACATTAATATTAACTGAATATAATTAATTAATTAAATATTATCTATTACCAAAAGTTTTTCCTTTTGTAATCTTACAAATTAATGACATAAACACTACTGTCTCCTTCATTTCTTTGTTTTTGTGTTAAACTGACTCTCTGGCTGTTGAGAATATGGCGATACCTTGCAAAAAAAGGGCAATCTGGAAAAGTCCTTCTCTTAAAAGGCAGTCCCTCAGCTCCGCAGAATTGGGAGTATAGCTTTCAGTTGGTAACAAGTTCAAAAATAAATCACATCATTTAAACATAGAAAACACAGTATTAGGATAAAAGTTTGCCTATGTGTAGTAAATCTAACACAAGGCTGCACGCAGCCTTTCCTAAATAGATGCCTCTTGTAATTACAATTTTTCCCATTTATTTTAAAAGATTTAGTAGTTCAACCTCTTAAACATATTGAAAGTTTCAAAAAGTTACTGTGAGTGCCAGCTCCTCTTAGGAGGAATCTGAAACCATCTCAAGTGTTTTCTAACCTGCCGTGTGATGGCGAGAAAGCTTTTAATGCATTCCTTCGGAGCTGACACGTGGTGGTGGAGTGTAGTGGAAGGTTGACTTCACGCAGGTGAGCAAACGGAGTCTGAAAGCCTGGGGTGCACGACTGCAGCATCTCTTGACTTTTGCTGTTGGTGGCTTTTACAGTTATATCATTATTCCTGCTTTTGTTTGTCTTGATCTTAAAACAATTGTCTGTGATAATTAAACAGCAAAGTTTGTATTTGTTCAGGACCATGTTACATTTAAGTGAAGATAATTTTTCAGAATGAAGAATTGAACTATGTTAAAAAAACACTCTGAGATCATGTTACATGGGGTATTTTCCCTCAAATAAATTCATTCTTATGTTAACTTTACAAGCCTATTACTAGTGCCTTTATTGGATGCACCAGAGAGGCAGACTGGGTCGGTAATTACATCACCAGCCGGCCTTTTCTCCATTGCAGTGTTCCTGTGTGACCTTGGGTAATTATTTAACTTCTGTGTGTGCTTCATTTCCCCATCTGTGAAGCAGGGAGAAGAACTCTTCCTAGCATTACAAATGTCTGAATACAAATGCACCAAACACTGTGAGGCCTGTAGATATTATAGTCTAGGTTAAAACAAGGGCATTATTGATCACAAAAATATGTACCTTTTAAACAAACAATTTTTTCAATGACTAATCCAAAATAAGGATTGTTTTTATGTAGTTAACTGTACAAGTGGTCTCATTAGACCTAATGAAGTTCATTTCGATATCAACTTGGAAGTTTGTTTTCCTGTGGGGACACTTGGTTTTAGCCTGCTGAACTGAAACTGTATTAATTTTTCCATGCAAGCAGTTGGAGATATTCTTCTTAATGCATGTCAAGTGTTCAGTGGCTGGAGGGAGCCGTAACTTTTAATCTGGCTTCTCGGTTTAGTACCTTTTCGGATGTTAATACCTGTGTTGCCAGGTGGTTTGTACTGCGGGTTGCGTGTGTTTCTGTAAGTAACTGGGGAGTGGTTTAAAAAGATGGATCGATGTTGTTAACTGCAGCCAAATCAAGTGACAAATGAGTGTGCAATAAATTTTCTGTTGCTTTTCTTTATTGGAAGCTATGTTTATTAATTAATGCAAAGCAAGTATGTTCCACAGCAGGTATGCTGAACATAAAGCTAGACTTTGGAACAGATAAATTAATGACAAAATATTACAGGCATTTTATACAGCCTGCTGCTAATTATTTTCTGAGATTTTCACAAAGTGACTGTATGCCTAATTTACTTTAAGTTCAGCAGGATTGAGGCACTTGGGCACTGCAAGTTTCTGCCCGTCACCGATGTGTATCTTTCAGAACCTGAAAACTTAAAAATATCCAGCACTGCCTGATTTCCTTATTTAGTGCCTCATGCAGACCATTACAGGATCTAAAATTCCTAATTCCTTTCCTCATAACAGTAAATAATGTGTTCTTCCACGTAGAAATGAAAATTTTGAGAATAAAATGCTGCTTAATCAATGGCCTGGAAATTGTCTTTTTCAATCTACAGTTTATATGCACAAAGCAGCCCAGATGGTCTGTTCTTCTACACTGGGGGGAAGGATGAATAGCAAAGCGTTGGGGCTAAGCCCATCAATGACAATATTTGGTACAAAACGCAGTTGTAGGAGGCCTTCTTGAGTTTGAATTGTTTGTGAAATCCTCTGGCCTTTGCACCTTCCTGTTCACTGCAGTGAAGTCTGATCGTACCCTACTGCCGTGGTGATCTTGGAGGAACTCAGAGAGGTATCTTTTGAATCCCTTCAGTAAACCAAAACTGCTTAAAAGTATTACACGATAACTGTTCTTCAGCAGGTTGTACAAAGGCTTAAGCAGTCAATCAAGAATGAAGCTTCCTATCACTATGAGCCATTAGAGTCATCTTTAATCACATATAATAACTTGTGATTAAAGAAGGTTCGAGTCACAAAATTAAAGTTCACATGAAAGTCTTCATGTAGGATTGCACTCCATCTTCATCACTGTCCCCACAAAAAATTAAGCGATGTTGACACAGAAGTGTCATGTCAGTGAATTCTGAACCCAGACTAAATATTGGCTTCCCCCACCTGACTGTAATAAAGTATCACCTTTTAAAAATACTTTTGGAACTTGGAGAAGTGGTGAGGTGAGGTGAGGTGGGGAGCAGGGTTGATGCACCCTCCCAAGGGAGGGCCAGCAGGTTTGCATGGGGTTGCCCACCCTGGGGTGGAGGAGTGACTATCCCTTACCATCACCATTGCAGCTGTACTCTCTCCCAAGTAGCTTAAGAATAATCCTAATGAATTTATTAAAAAAAAAAATTACCATGCAACCCAGTATTTTTCATTACTTACTATTTGGGTCGGTTTAATTTTTCTTCTGAGGAAATACATATAAATAAAAAATTTGCATTGATTTGCATTGCATGCGATTTTTGGCTGGAATCAGGGAACAGGCTGATCCATGTAGCGAAGTGGCTGGTTTTACAATGACTGTACACACGATTTATTTGCAAGTGAAGTCCTAATTTCGGGCACTCTCTAGCTTTCTCCCTGCGTGCCCTGCATTCATGTTGCAAAGCCCGCATCAGTCGTGCATCTCTCCCGGCTGCCGGCACCCTGCTCCGCAGCCTCTTTTGCATCTATTCTGGGAAGAGCCATCTATGTCACTGTGCGCTTGGGGGGTGGCCCAGCCGAGTTTTCTGGCATTTAAAAAGAGGAAAGTAGGCTGTGCTGCAAATCCCTGGGGTGTGGATGCTGGGAAGGTGTCAGCATAACCTCTGTGGGCTCAGAATCGGGATCCTGCAGGATCAGGAACTTGTCTCGCACTGGTTTGGGTTACAGGCAGCAGGGCCAGGAGGCCAGCCAGGATTTGTTCAGACAACGTGTTTTGGGACATATTATGTTTATCAATGCTTTACTGCATGCTCCTGAGTGGTCTTCATGTACAAGAGTAAGAAGAAAAATTGGAGAAATGTTCTCATGTCTAAGAAATGTTACCTCTTTTTTAGCGGTTTGACATTTATTGGGCAGATTTGCATGCAAGAGGTGTTTTCAGCCTTCTCATCTTTCAAATTCAGAAGAACAGAATAAGCCTTTCCAAGGTTTGCAGGGAGTGGTAGTTGATAATTGCCGCTTTTCTTCCAGAGAATTTGACCAAACCGAAAAATAATACAGTTTCAGATTTCGAAGAGGTACTTTAATTTTCAACCTACTGTATCACTTAAAGGATTTAAAATATGCCCATTTTAACTTCTGATGTAGATTTATATAGGAGGGGACAAGCTCTGTATTGCTTTAAATTTTGATTACGGTGTACTTCGAGTCCTGAATAGATCTAGGTCAGCAGAAACGTTCCAACTAAACCAACAGAGTTTTGGAGTGTTACAAAGGCATTTTTTGAACACTAAGACAAAATATCCAGGATGGGTGAGAGAAAGATTTTAATTTTATTAGAAAAAGTACTGTCTCCTCTGTGGAGCAGGGGCAGCCAACTGAGGAGAATGAATTAGTCATGGTAGCTGGGTAACATCTCTAGCCGTGGCATGCTATAATCTGTGGACACATATATATGCAAATATGAAAGCCATTAACTAGACAGTTTACAAGACTCCCATGTGTCCCACGGGCAGCCGTCTGTTTCAGAACTACGACCCTATTGCTTCATCCGGAGGACGGCCATCCTGGTCGTATCCTGGTAGTTACCTGCCAAGGTAGAAAATAGATGCTGGAGGAAGGCTGACTGCACCTGCTGGAAATGGTGTAAGGCATCCCACAACACGTCTCCAAATCTCAGCATGAAAACCTGCTGCAGTTCTTCATTATTCAGGTCTTTGAATATACATTTCTTCTTTGTACTAATTTAGTAAGCTTTTTATGCGTTATATCATGCGTTAGCACTTGGATATCATCTTTGATTGTGCACCTTGATGTACTTTCCAATTAAATGTTTTTTTGCATATATTAAGCATGCAGTCAAAACCCTTTTAGCAGCACCTTTCCGCTCAGCTCGTGCTAAGCAGTTTTAAACGCCACATTCAGCCGCGTTCTGGCTGTACGTCGTGATCCGTGCCATACCAGGCGTCTCCCTTGCCGGCTGCCGGTGCTCTCCGTTCCCCAGGCATCCCGCTCACTACTCCGCAGCCCAACTGCTCATGGCATTCCAAAGTCCCCTGGTGCTATTGTTCAGCTACAGTAATTACTCATATTGTGTTAGGTTTTCATCTGTTTACTTTAGCCAGTAAATGGCTAATTATTTCCTACAGAATTCTCTGCCATGAATAACTGAATACCCTGTAAGTCCTACTATTTCAGAACAAACTTAAATCTTTCTCTTTACACACTTTTATCTTATAACAAAACCACAGGATCGTGCAAGATAAATTCTTCTGATCCTGAATATGCAGCGAGAAAAGCGATTATGGATTAATATCGTTTGATCTGTCTGTAATCCGTCTGTTTGAATTTATGTCTGTGTTTATTAGGTACTCAAGAGTTATATTGATGTGTATGATTATAGGGCAAGAGAAAAGAAGATCAACAGCAGAATGGAATAAAGTTATTTCTCCTCTACCATCACCACCAGGAATTAATTATCAGAGCTATGTATTCAAGGAGATACAGGTCTCGGTTTAGAGCTGTTTCCCTGAAGAGCCCCAAATCCCAGGTGTCCTCCTCCTCAGCATCATGTGCTTTCTCTCACTTCTTTGATTTGTCTGTGCCATATCCCAATTAGTTGCACAGGGTTGATTTTATTATTCTGTGGCCTGAAATGGAGAGTGATGTATTTATTTATTTTGGGTCACGCTTACAACATCTTAGTGAAAGTTTTGCAATTTAAGTGCAACATCTTGTAGGAAGAATGGCAATTTTAAGTTTATGGGCTTTTTTTTTCTATTGAGGAGTTCAACATTTTTAAAAAGGGATAAAAGCTTTAAAAAGTTGTTTGATGGGAGCTGCTCTGAATAACTTCCAGAAGCAGCTGAAGTTACAGCTTTGGGCCTGCTTTAGTTATGTTCAGGGAGATAAACATGTAGTTTTCCTTTACTTTGTACAAACAGCGTGATAAATATAGTCTCTTTTAATTTGCCTGTCTTGATGAACGGCATTTCAGTTTTTCATTTACAAATTGCTAGGGCATAGCATGTTGAGTTGTTGGAATAATTGTGGCTTTCAGAAGAAAAGAATAAATGAAAAGAGAATGGCTTTTTAAGACTGTTATTATGCAAAGACTGTGGGAAGCAACATTACTGTTATAGTCCTTTTTGGTGCATCTATTATATAAATGCTCACTATTCTTTAATTTGTTGCGAGTTGAATAATCTGACTTGTTAATGCTCATCGACAGCTTGAATGCTCAGTAGTAATCAGCCCGAAGAGATGTCACCACTTGTGACTTGGCTATTGCTTTCTTAAATAAAAATGCTCACTGAGTTTGGGTTTTTGTTTGCCGTGCCCGGGCACTCCTATGGTATATTTTTCGGCTGCTTAATTGTGGCAGCAGGTGTCTGTCCCATTGCTCGCACCAGGTCGGGTGCGTTTGCCTTGAGCTTCGTTGCGTGACGCAGCGCTGCACAACGTTTTTTTGTACTACTTACAGGCTGATATTCTTTGAGGCACAAAGTTCTGTTTTAAATGACGTAGTCTAATGCCATAGTCGGAAGTGTCCGACTTCACGTGTAAGGAAGCAATTAAGCCTTTGGGTGATTAGCTGTCGATTAAAGCATGACTCTTCTTAAATTGCTTCTAAGTAACTGTGAGTTGAGTTCATCAAGATGAGAAATTCGGCAAGTAACAGCAGAGTTTCATCTTAAAAAGGCTTTCGTTTCCACAGTGGTCAGCCTCTGTAAGACGAAATCAGTGTTATTAGCTCTGCCTGGCACGTGTTTAAACCCTTTCTCTGGCTTCATCAGCAGTAATTGCTATGATCAATATGCAATTATTGCAAGTAAAACAAGTTCCTAATGGACTTGGTGAATCAAATAGGTGTCCAGGTTTATTTCTATCCCATTTAATTCTGTTTTTCAAGGATTTTTTTTGTCTATCTTGTACTAAAACAATTATTTTGTGTTTATACGTCGACAAAATGATATGGTCTACATCTGGAATATGTATTTACCTAGCTCTTTTTTTTTGAAGTCTCTTAAAAAAATCTGTTTGCCCATGCTGCTTTATGGGCAGACTGAAATACAAAAATATGTTGGATGTCCTTTTGAGACATCTAAAGCCCAAGAACATAGTGGCCACAGATTTCAAAGATTTTTTTAATTTTATTTCAAATGAAGTTGCGAATGCTTTGTATCTTCACAAATTAAGCTGTACTGTCTCAAGTTGATAATCTGCAAAACACAGATATCAACGAGTCATCAAAGTCCACTTCCAAAAATTCGGGCTCAGGTCACCCACCAGACATGTCGCAGGGGGTTGATGAAGTCTGGCAGTGACAGGAGGGTTGTGCCTCCGGGCTGCGGCCATTAGGAAAGACCGGTTTGAGCTTTGAGGGGCTGGGGGATGCGGGCTGGGAGGCAGAGGGAGGCCCAGCTGCGCCGAGGGAGCTGGGGAGCTGCAGGATGGTTGCGATGGCCGTGGGGCCGGGGATGGCGGGGGCTTTGGTGGCCAACGTTGGACCCTGGGGCTTCGCAGGGCAGTGGGCCGCTCCACGGGGCCCGGCTCTGGGTGCCGCAGGGGTCTGCGTGACCCCTGAGCGGGGAGTGGTGGCTGCGGGCTGGATTTGCTGGGGAGGTGGGCTGCTTGCCGGCAGGGTGGAGGGGATGCAGGGACACCGCAGGGTGACCCAGGCTGATGGAAGCAGCTGCTACTGCTTTCTCCTCTCGCAGCTCCTCCTCCTCCTCCATTACACTGGTCTCAGCTGGCCTTGGCAGCTCTGTCCCCCCACCCCTTATGGACAGACTGACGATACAATCCTATCCTGTTCTCTCTTGACTTAGGGCATAGTAATTGGCAGGTATAAAGATATCTGTGAGTTACGAATGGAAAACACCCCTCTGGTATTCTCCATGAATATGGGTGTGTAAAGTATTGTATCAACGAAAGCAAATTATCCTGAAAAATGGAGCACTGGCAACAATGCTATTAAGAGAAAATTATACAGGCTTACCCTTTCTGAATAGAAGTGCCCCTAGCAATATCGTTTGTCCAAATTGCAGACTATGCGGTCTAAATTTTAAAAAGCACTTCAATATTCCTAAACTGAGGAATTATTCATAGCATAATGTACATGTGAACTATTTTTAGAATGTGCAGACTAGAGACTATTCATTTTACATTTACTTGGGGATTTAAACTCTATTTTATACTGTGTAGCACGGAGTGAGTTCTCTGTTAAAATGTCTTGTCTGCTCCGAGGAGGAGGAAAGTAGAAAATACTGTGCCTCGCTGCTGTTTTCAAACCATACAGGTATTTTGTACGTTATGGAAGGACAGAGATACTGCCTTAGTCTACTTAATTAATTTTCTACGTATTATAGGAAAGAAAGACATAACCTTAAAAGCCTCAATGAAAGAATACAGGCTCCACAGTGGTGCGTGGGGGTGAGCGCATGATATCGCTGCAATTCGAGTGATTGCCAGTAGATGTTCAAGTCAGATATATAGGCATCCGTATTGCCTTCATCCTATATTAAAAGCGTAAATATAATACTTGCAAATAGAGACTTAGCAGAACCGTGGCTTGAACATATTACCTGTATTTCCCCTATACAAGCACACAGGACACATGACCACTGTAAATGCTTTTCGGGGGCATGAGGAATATCCTTTACTCATAGTGTAAGATTGCTGGTGGTGAACAGGCTGTGTTGGCAGACTTCAGTGCCCGGGGGCTGAACACTCAGAGATGCAATCCACCTTGCAAAACCACCCCTCAGAGGGCATTTTTTTTCCAAGAGAGAGGTTTCAGACAAATTGCAGTTTACTTCCCCAGAATGCACTTGCCACGGAGGCCGCAGAGCTGCTGTCCCCACGCCTGGCAGCTTTGCACAAACATCAAACCCATTCTTATATGAGCCTTTAAATGTCACTGAGGAGAAACCCAAGCAAAGCCCAGAAAATACTCAGAGGAAAAGATTTGGTGGAAAAAATTCTTTAAAGCGCTTACTTAGTTTGAAGTAGCTGCAGAGGAATCACTTGAGTGTTTACTCCATACTTTGCCATTAATATTTATCTTGGAGGAGCTGAGAAGGCAGAAAGGGAAAGTGCTTTGGTATCGGTCCATTAGTCTGGAGGTGATACAGAAGAATACGTGAAAGCGTTTGCTGACCATGCAAGATATATCTCATTCAATAATAGAAATATATTTCTATTTTTGTGCTCTTGAGGGAAGCATTTGTGTTAATGGCTTTCACTGCAGTAAAAGCTGTGACATGGCTTCTGCTCAGCCTAATGACCGTTCATATCCAGGTCTTGGGAGGGCAGGGGCTGGGGAAGAAGGTATCTGGCAACCTTCTTTCCAGCACCAAATGCATGGCCAGATTTATGTCTGAGATCTAACCCTGCTGTAGGGTTACGAATTCCACCCTGCATTGAGTTTGTAGAAGAATTTGGCTCTTGAAATAGCTTATAGTTGATTGCTAGACTGTTCTTGACAAACGTCACAGTTAATTTGCAGCTAAAGCTGTTTCTTTGAAGACCATTTGTGTGGATATATATAGAGTAAACTTTTCTCGTATGTGCTGACCAGAACTGACTGCTAGATTAAAGCAGAAATTCCTCCTCTCTTCATTAGCTCCAGCATCCTGGCAACAATATCGAATAGGGTCCAGTGATTATCTTGAAACGAAGTGGGTGCCCTGCTTTATGGTTTTTTGGGGAGAACTATTTCCAGTTCCTATTTTCAGTGGAGGTCTGTCACAAAGTTTCTTGCAGGTCATAAATACAAAATACACCTTGCATTCACAACTGAATTATAACTCTTTGGTGAAGACCAAAATATAGTACATTATTAAAGGTGCTTTCAGGAGGTGTACCCATAAAAGAGAGTTATGAATAACTGTCCCTTATCTTTCATGCATGTTTTGCAGGAAAATATGTCTCGTCAGGTTGACTGGGATGGGTGAGATTTGTTGTACTATACTGAATATAGTAATATATAAGAATCTGTACAGTCGTGTTCCTAAGGGGGAGCAGCTGGAAAACCACAGGCAGCAGAGTGTTACCAAAACTTAAAATTCACAAGAGTGTCTTAAAAATCTCTAGACTTCACTGAAATTATTATATCCTCTTATTTTGGCCTTTTAATTATTATTTTAGTTTCCCTGTTCATTCTTTGTGGGTGGCTGCTGAGAGACTGCTATGGTATACGTGTGTGTGTGTGTGTGTGTGTGTGTGTGTGTGTGTGTGTATATATATATATATATAAAAGTTGGGTTTTGACCTTCTGTGGTAGAAATTCCAAGGTTTCTATCATGGGCTGCCTGGATATGTGGAACTTAGACGCAATGCATGAATTTTATGTTAGCATAAGACCATCTTTGCCTTGAACCATCGTGTCCCAGGCTTCTTTCCTTCTTACACCCCTTCTCAGTTGTGGTGTCGCAGCAAGGGAGGGCAGCGCTTATTCCCCCTGTTTTCCCAGCAAGGGAAGAGGTAGATCTGCTCCGAGCTGTTATGTCTCCTGGTGCTCTCCTTTCCTCTTCACTCTTGTGCAAACACGTCCCCGCATCCCCTGCCTGCCTCAGCATTTCTCCTGACTCCTGAAAATGGAAGGGGAGCATCCCTTTATTGGTACAGTTTATGGCAGTTTGCAGTCTAAAATTCAGTGGAGCAGCTATGACAGTTTATATTCAGCAAAAATCTGCCCTTGGGTAGTATTAATAGTGTAATTTTATATTCATATTAATCAGTCTGACAGCTTCCTCCTGGAAGGACAGCTTCCCACTGGAATGGGAGCTGCTGATCAACACGCTTCAGATAAGAAGGCAGGAGTAAATTATTGAGGTTTTAAAGTTTATAAAAAGTGGCTTAAAGAAGTGACACTTTTTTTTCTTGCTCTTGGCAAATCATCAGCTCTCTGCTGTCGGCAATTATGGTGGTAGTTGTCACTAAAAATGCATCTTGCTTGTCTACACCATAGTGACTAAGCGATACCAGTTTGAAACGGGTCTCTCTGCTGCTGAAATGCATTTCATGAGGCAAAAGCAGTTGTAAGCCTACACATTGTAAGGTGAAGGAAGAAGTGGGGAACCTGGCTGAAGCCTGGAGTTCTGCAGGAACTTGCATCTCCTGTTTTGGAGCAAGTGTCATTTCAGCAGTATTTCTCTGAAACTTATAGTCTTCTGGCCACTGATTGTTGGTATTCAGACTATTCAAAGAGCATTTTTTAAGTTGTTCAGCCTGTGAGCACACATATTTCATGCCTTACAAGTTCCTGTACTACTTGTCCTAGCTGAAGTATAGCTGGATTGTGTTAAAGTACATAACATGGCTCATTTTTCTTTGTATCTTTTTTCCAGGTGAGAACTTGTTTGTGCAGCAAAAAGTTTGCTTTGCTAGGCTTTCCTTGTTAAATGGACGCTTCAAAAGTGTTGCTTTGTCTCATATAAGAGGGTGTAGATGAAAGCAGCACCCCTTGGGGGGTGAGTTTTGCAATACCCTTCAATTTTGAGGGGGATTTTGGTTGTAAAAGCTGATCAGGGACGATTGAAAGCATGTCTCTGCACAGTTTACCTTTATCCATTTGGGTAGTGTTGCATTTTGCCTAAGTAATTGGTAATGTTTTCCATCCTGAGGCTTGAGATGGTGGACCCATCTCAGTAATTAGTGTAAGGCTAAGGACCAAGATTATGAAGCTGATTTAATTTGTATGCATATCTTGAATAGTGAGATAATAAAGCCCAATGCCAGCCTTGCACTGATAAAGAATTTATTAAAACATATCATACTAATGTGGATTTGTTGTGGATGTGATTTTGTATACACAAGGTTTGTCATTTTTATATTCAGTGTACTGACTTCAGCAACTGTATTTAAGCCCATTATTTTGTTTTTGCAGTAATAATGTTGCACGGTCTCTGTAAATGTACTTGCGTAGATTAAAGCCTATGGGTGCATAATGTTTCTCTCGGTCCCATCAAAGACATGTACAGTGCAGACATAAGTGCTATAGTACATACGTCATCGCAAAAAAATGGACAAAGGCAGCAAAGAAAATTGTCCTTTTCCAAGTGATTCTGGCAACAGTTAAGAACGAATGTTGTTCTTGGGATAACAAATCATGTCGTCTTTGTGCCATTTCCAGACTTCAGATTTGCATCAGCCTGCAATGACGACAGAACATCAAGTCTCCAAAAAACACAACAACCCCTGCTCCCAGCTTACCCAAACAAATAATTTCCTTTTTAATACTGCTGTTGTGTCAAAAACAACAAAGCAAGCTGTTTGGGTTTCTCATCATAAAAAAGAAAGAGGGGCATCTTCCTCTATCTCCTTCTCTAACTTTTCTGGAAATGGCCGTGCATCATTTGTCTTTAAATGGTGTTTCTTTTCTCTGATTTGACTTTTTAGTTGAAAGAGATGACAGCTTTTGAACGATAAATTTTTTTGCAATGTATGTAAAGCAAGAACTCGTGTAGTACTTGCCTAGCAGTATATATGCTGAATATATTATTTATATGAGTGTTATAATATATATAGAAAGTGTATGTATATATTATAGCATATGTTGTTTATACCGATGTAATGTTGTCTACAGTATTCAAAGATTACCTTCGATTGCCGATCCTGAATGAAGTGTAAATGGTACAGGCTGCTTTTATGAAATTTTTTACAGAATTAATGTATGTCAGAGATCCTGAGAGCATCATCACTTCGCTGGCACTAAGGGGTGGCGCATTACTATCAGAAGCATCTTTAGCAGGTCACTTCTGAGCCTGCTAGGCAGTAACCCACCTGCAGCCTGTGTTGCCAAATGCCATCATCGGTGCTTGTGCGTGGATACATGGAGAAATCCCACATTTGGGGCAGGAAACTCCCGAAGCGATGGCTTCACCTGTGCTTTAGCTCTGCTGCACATGCATCATTTTAGTCTCTTTTTTGGCGTTTCTGGAGCAGCAAGCAGTGCTTTCTGGATGCAGTAGGAAGATTCATGAGGTAGTGGGCTACGACAGGGGTTGCTGAATCCAAGGTTGTCCATGCTTGGAACTACAGCCCAGACTTTTTCTTCCACTTTTCGCTTGCTCCATCTTTGGAGTGATTTTATAGAGCAAAAAATTTCATCTCTGGTTTTTAAACATTGCATTGCAAAAGCAGCACTAGAGAAGCAGCTGGCTGCCATAGTAGTTGTAAGTGTGGCAAAAGATGCAAGTTGTTCTTGTGTTACTGAAATGTCTTAATGTTAGGTCTTCCTTAATCTAGGAAACCCATGACTGATGTTAATGCAGCAGCCTTACTGCGGGGGAACACTACATAAAAACAAAAAAAGCCAACAAAAAAATCTTTTTTTCACTGTCCTGTAATTATTTTCTATTAAATGGAGATAACATATATTAAGTTAGTATCTACAAAAACATTAGAGGTTAGACTTGAGTAATAACCCAGATACAGCAAACCCATAGTACAGTAGGACTGTTTCAGTAGACTGATTTCACAGGCTGCATCCATCCTGCTGCAATGTCATTTTCAGGTTTCATTTTGGAATTTCCTAGGTAATAGTAATGCAGAATTATTGTTTGATTTTAGTACGTTCTGCTTGATGTACTGGTTTTATTGTCCTTTGGCAGAACTTGCATAGCTCTCCTGACTTGGGATAGACTTCATCTCCCCACTCGCTGACAGGGCAGCTGTCCTGCTGGCTCAGCCAGCTGCCTCTTCTTCACGGACAGGCGACGGGACAGCGCAGAATGTGGAAGAGGATCTCTACTACCACCCTGCCCTGCTGCCTTGATGTCGCCTTTGGGGAGCAGTCCAGGCTCTCCCTCCCAGACATTTCTTTTTAACTTTCAAAGCAGAGCTGTTATCACAGTTTTGGAAAAAAAATCCAAAATGGGCTTCAGAAGGCCAGTACACGGTTTTACCCTTTACTCTGATGTGTAAATCGATTTCATCGTAGCTAACAAAGGGTGACAGCGTGACCGGGAGGCAACTGGAGTTTCTTTAGCATGAAGGATTTCTGGAATGGAAAGAAATCTTGCAGATTTTTAAAAATAATTCCGTATGTTAGCAGCAGCTGAAATAATAGTTATGTGGTCAATTCTTTGCTCTGCATGGGCAGCGCTTTACAGGAGTATTCACAGTGTAGCCTTTGGTCTCCATTTATAGTTTATTCACATTTAGAAATATTGCTTATATATTCAAAATACTCACTTCTGTATTCATACATGTTTTTGCATTCACATCTGAAGCAAAAATTACATCTGAAATTCAAATCTTAACTCTATTACAGCATCCTTCAGTTCTGCGCTAAGGTTTTCATTACGTTTCTGAAATTTATTTATTAAATGTTTATGCCGTTGTAAATTTAGGGAGAAGAACCTGACATGTGAGCCACATGTCAGCAGCAATCTGGCCACTTTTGTCAACAACAAAAACCCCCGTGATTAACAGTTTTTATGCATTGTACAGTATATGCTCAATAAACTGTGCAACTGCGAAGAGGTATATACGCTCACAAACATAGCGAGTGTGGGAAAATGCCATTTAATCTACTATTTTGCTTTAAATGTTTTAAGGATGTTTATAAAAGCACACACTCAAGCGGCGCTGAAAGAACATTCTTAAGGCTATAATCTCCTAAGTTCAAAAATGCTGGAGTTAAGTTTCTGATCCTTGTAGTGTGTACCACGCTTCCCCCATACGCTTCCCCCATTCCCCCCATAGTTTCTATGCTATTCACGCTATTAGCTGTAGCTTTAGATTTAATTTGTATCTTTTTTTTTCTTTCCCAGTGGCAGTTTAAGGTACAATGTGATCCTAATTTCACATTAACAGCAGAAAAAAATAATCTCATCTGATTAAATCAGTATGCATGGTTGTGATTTCATCTTCAGCTCCCTACTCCTGAAGGAGACTTTTAAAGTTGCCGATCTGTTGAAGGCAGGAGGGAGGATGTCCAAGGACAGGGATGGGACAGTGCTGTGCCCTTGCCCTTATTCCCTTGAGAGGAAACCTCTACTTGAGATGCTCACCCTTCGCAAGTCACAGCTTATTTCCCTATTTTGCCTGGGGTTCAGGCTTTAGGTATGCCAGTAAAGTAAACAGTAACGCTAACCTTTGCCTATAGCAAGTAACACCTTGTGCCAAGCAGTTTGTATTTTAATTTCCATAATTCTAGTGATTTAACGTCTGTTCCCTCTGGTACATAAAACTAGTTCTGGGTTAGATGTAAACAATAGTTACACCGCTGTTGTTTCCCTTCTATAATAACCCATATTTAATGAAGTGGAGAATAAGTAATAAATACCAACTGTTTGTAGATCTGCCTGGTGGAAGCAGAAGAAGGTGTAATTGCTTTTTAGTACATTAGTGCCATCATTCCTGTGATTAGCCAGGAGCTGGGCTGACATGTTTATAACGTGACCAGAATCGATACCTGCATCATCATCACAAACATGCCTCTCCGCTGCTCCGCGGAGCCTCCTTAGGTCCAAACTTGACTTCTCCTCTTTCTCAAGATCTTAGTCTGCTGACTCAGAACCCAGTATCCAAGAACTCAGAATTAAACAGCTATTTCATTTAAGCAAGTCTGGACTTCTAATAAATTCAAAATCCTTTTTCTGCAGTCAGTTCATTAAATTTTAACTTGTGCAGTCTTTTTCTAGAAGGGCTTTGAGCAGGATTTTCCCTTTGCTGGGATAAATTACATTTCTCTGTAGATGCTGTGGGTTGTGGTATATTTAAGAATGATGTTACATGGGTTCTAAAACTGGCGAATACCATTATATTTATTGGATTAACCTCTGAATTTTCTAGTCTTAAAAATACCTCAAAACATCAGACATGAAGCAGACAGCTTTTTTTTTTTGTTGTTTTATAGCCACACTTCGGGTATAATTTACTTCATTTGTCATCTTCTGTAATTATTTTTCCAATGCTACATCTACCTCAGAGACAATACGTGAATTTCAATAAGCTGTGAAAAGCTGTTCATGAGGGGAATAACAATTTAGACATGTGGAGGTAGTTACTTGCATTCATTTATTTTTAAATAGAAGTTTCTTTATCCTTCTTATTTTTGTCCTTTATTATTGATAATGTCGTGGCTTTTCCCAAAACACTGCCATGGTGTATGCGAGTTCTGCAGACGTCCGTGCTTGGAGGGCAATTTCTTTCGATCAGCCTGAATTAGCTAAAATGGTTTAAAATAACGAGGAAGTAACTTAAGCTGCTAAGCTGAGCTGAAAGCTGGATTCCTCCTCATCACGTGCATTATAACTGAAATGAAGAACAAACCTCTTTTGCAGAGCAGGGAACCTTAAGTAAATTAAGAGCCTGCTTGGTAGTAAAATGCCAGTAGAACTTCAGTCTTAAGTACGGGCCCATACTGGTAGTTTTCTGATGTGTTATTCAATAATTTCCTACTCAGTTTGCCATTACTACACAGGTTACACTTTTATACTTTTGAATTCCCTGAAGCTTTTTGCTGTAAAACCTAGGAATCAGCCTATTTATGAGACCTTCTCATAACTGCTTTTAATTTACTTTGTCTGTTCTGTCCTTCTGGTTGCAGACTTGATGGCTTTTACACAGCAATGAAGTTAGTAAATACAGTGTCTACATCGGGTACCTTGCTCCAGCTTGAGCCTTCTAAAAATCTGTGAGGGGTCACACGTCCCCTTGTTTGAAGGAGGCTAACAGCATCTGCCTTCAGAGTCCCAGCTGATGCCCTATTGTCCTCCCCCAGATCTCCAGACCTGCAGATCCCCAGCAGCGGCCGCAGAAGCCCAAGGTTTTGTGCAGGCCAGCGAGATCTGTCCTCTCTGGTTTCAGCCTCCTTTTTCTCCTGCTGGCTTTGAACGCCCTGCCGTGCAGAGGTCTGCCTGGGGGACTGCAGTCCAACTCAGTACTCTTCGTGGTGCTGTATGTAGTCCGGCTGTTCCTTGAGATCTCCCAGCCCTGCTGCTGAGCCAGGTTGTTCTTACATCTCCTCCTTTCATTTTCTTTTGTTGGTTGTTCAAGAGCAGCAAGTTAAGCGGCTGTGCCTTTATCTGTTCTTCTATGTAGTGACCTTCCTAACTGCACCAGATGACTTTTTCTTCACTTACTCATAAGTCATTTCCTATTCTTTTATCAGATTTTTTTCTCTTCTGCTTTTTTTCCTAGCGCAGTGCTTTATTTTAGAGCTGTCAGCAGTTATTTGAAGTATACCAATGTCACTGCGCCTGAAATCCTTCCAGTTAGTGAGATAACTGTTTCTTAACACCTGCAGATCTCTTCATGTAGATATCTCTCTATATAGATATATCTCCCCTATTTAAGACCTCCGGTCTCTGGTTCTTTATTTAGCAGAAATGCAACAATTCTTGTATTAGCACTGGCCTGCTGAACGTTTGGTTTATATTTGGACTTCGCTGTTCTTGTTCTTCATGAAGGAGAGGCAGTGGTTACCAGAGACCAGCTTTGTGAGTGCACTGTGCTAGTGTAAAAGCATGTATACGTACGTATATTCTGTGCAGGTATGTATACGCTGTGCAGACTATAGCTGCGGCACTCTCCACTCTCCAAGTCCTTTCCCACTGAGATTTGTGAAATAAATCTGTGGTTTCTTCTTATGCTGCTTGCTCTGTAAAGAATATTTTTCCAATCTCTCACGACTAAGCTGCAGTCCTTGCTACTTTCAGGCCCTTTGGGCAAACTCGCTTTCCTGTGTTTCTTTCTTCACATTTCCTTCCAAATCCTTGAGGTTGCACTGAAAGGAAAAGAAAGATAACTTGTATATACTGTTTACTTAAGTTGGTTTTCCTTTATATTGCTTTCATCTCATTGGACATGGTAAGTGTGTAACATACAATGCAATTAAGAAATAATACAGTTTATTAAAACACACAACAAAGCTCTGTATTCTGGGTGTGCTCAATAAATTCGCATCTTGAAAAAGTACCAAAGATCAATCCAGTGTTTCAGTCCAGCTAATACTCATTTGGAGGCTTTCTTGGACAAAATGAACACTAGCAATGATGATGAAAAGGTTTAAGTGTTATAAATTTGCTGGTGGCTGGATACAGAAATATGAGGACTCTTCCTAAAAGCTGGCAAGTCCCTTTCTAGTAAATATTATTATTGGAGAGAACTGTTCATTATAGGATATTTGGATTCAGTGGCAAGGGAAACAAAGCTGGAAAGAATATTTGTAAGTGCTCGCGCGGTGTTGTAATATGAGGAGCAATAGAGATAACGTGAGATTTATTAACGCAGACCTTTCAGTGGTTCCATTGTAAGAAGAGGTAATGAAGAACTTATTAATGCAGAATGAAATTAGCACAGAATCGCTATTTGCCGCTGCTGTCTTACAGAAAGAATATGGGAAACACTTTCAAAATTCTTCCAGAGGGAAATAAACGAGATGGGAGATGTAAAACAAACGACCAAACAAACTTGCTTATTACCCTGATTGGCAGCCTGAGATGCTCCACAGAAAGTATCTTAAATCGTGAGCAGAGGCCAAGCTGAGTAGGAGAAGGGCAAGAGGGAGGGAGGGAAGGAGATGAAGTTTGTGAAACTAATTAATGTGTAGCACGTGAAGTTATTTTCTTTCAGTTATACAGATTTAGAATTCACTATTTGCACATATATTTTTTTCTTCATTTTTGGCAGTCAATTTTATAACTATATTGAGATATTTAGGATGAGAGTCGTGAGCCCATGCTGTCACTCCTGACTGGCAGTGTGATTGACACTACCAATGGCCCCGGGTGGAGTAACAGCCCGAGCCCATTACCAGGTCACTCGTGTGACTGAAGGTCTTGTGCCAGTCCTTCATTTTTCCATGGTTAGCTTTCAGTCAGATCAGTCAGCCGATCCAAATGCCATCCTTGGCCGCTTTTTTGCTGGATGTAGTGTAAGTGACAGGGGAATGCGTGCCTGGTGGTGGGAGAGAGCAGGACTGTCCCTTTTGATGATAACTCACTGTTAAATCAGGCATGTCTTGCATCTGCATGGAAAAAAAGCACGGCACAGAAGCATTTTTGCTGCCACAACAAAAGCATGGCCATGGGGCTTTTCTTGAAGTTAGTGTTTTATCAGTTGCAAATGCAGTGATGGTCCCACTCCTGTCTTCCCACGTCCCTTCTTCTCCCAAACCACCTGCATTTTAAGAGGTTCTTGGGCTTGCAATCATTTTTAGCTTGTTCTTTTCCAATCTTATATCAACGTTGCTTTTTTTAGTGTATGCAGTGCATGCTTCCCAAGGTCCCAGCCGTGCCTCTGTGTGCTTGTAGACTGTTGATGTCAGTGGGACTGTGGAAGCCTACCAGAGGATGGATTTTGGACCAGGAATGTTTTTTTCCCCCGGTCATGGATTGAATGCTATTCCAACTTTTATTCTGGCAGCTACCATGAAAACCATGTGTTTTGAACATCAGGCGCTGCTATTTGTTCCAGGATACAATAATTCCATTTTCAAATACAAAATGTACAAACATCCTGTCCACTTCTGTGATGAACACTACTTCCAAAAAATGTCTTAAGATAATACTAAAAGGGATACATCAAAGAGGAACCTTGTAAAAAAATTTCCCCCCGTCGAAAATAAACCTGCAAACAAAGCCCTGGATAGGATGTTGGTATTAATGTTTTGCATTGCTTCCTTGTTAACAGAGGATCTGTAAACTTAGGGGGGGGTTATCTATTTATAAAGCATTTTCTATTCTAGCAGTTTAAATACAGTGGGTTTTATTTTGATTTATGAACGATAGTTAAGGTAGACTGACTAGCTGCTCTCTCTTCCCTCAGTTCTACCTGCTGCAGCCTGCGTACATGGAGTTGTGAAAGAATTCATTAAATTATGCTGCCCATAATTATTACACTATCCCCTGGAATGCGATACCTCCAGGAATGGGATGCTCCAAACACTTTATTTAGAAGCTATATATAAATTAACCCCCAAATTGTGGGTTTATTTGTTTATTGTGTTGTATGCAGGACAGTGAGATTGTTTCCTCCATTTATTGAGGTTTAGGAATATGTCAGATATTTTGTTCTGTTCAGACCATTGCTCTGTAGCTGGCCATAATCAATATTCCTTCAGTTACAAGAGTTTTTTAATTACGGCCACTACATTTTTTACCAGGAAACTTTTGTGCCAACAGTGGCTATGATTTAAGTACACGTCCTTGGTTTTGTCTTTCTGTGACCTGACTGAGCTCTTTAATTCCTAAGAATGAGGCAAACCAGCAATAAAGCTCAGAGCAGGGTTTTATGCTGCAACATACAATGATGCCACATAGCCTTCAGGCGGGCCAAAATACTCTGTTTTTAAATCCAAGATAATTCTTTCAAGTATTTATTCCAGTCAGAAAAGGCAGTGGGATCAGCACAAAATATATTTTATTTATGCCAGAGATAGAAAGTTGAGGCTTTCTTTTGGAGTTACACAGCTACTGCGACTTTTGCAGAGATTTAGGCCTGGAAGTGGCAATTCTTTGATTTTTTCCAGTTTACTTACCCATTCCTGAGAAAAATCACTTTTTAGTTTCTCCGTTGGCTTGTTTGTTTGCTGCAAAGAAACACGTCAATACTGCAAAGCAGCCACTGACTAAGGATATTAAATTATTTCTGCGTATTAACACAGAATGCAGTTTTGCAGATTTCTAGCTGTCATCCCATTTGTTTGGTTTCCACTGGCGGGCTCTGTGGGGAAACTGGTGGTCTCATTGCACCAGGAGAAACCTCTCTCAGTTTCCCATGATGCAGAAACTTCAGATGCAGAGCCAGAGCAGGGTTTGCCTATGCTGGGTTTCCCTTGTGTCGTCTGTGATTGCTAGAGTTGATCAAGAGATATCAAAAAATACGAGAAGGTTTAACAAAGTTATGGAAATAATTAAGGGAAAGCTTTTGCTTCCCTTCTTAACGGTTATAAGATTTGGTATTTTATTAAAAATTCAAAATGTCAAATCTGGCATATGTTTCTATGCTAGACACCTTTAATGAAAACAGTCACAAGACTGCTGGAGAGCCAAACGTTAAAAATGTGATTTACCCTGAATTCCCTGTCGTATTTTTACCTCAAGTCATTTTCTAGATGGATACTCAGATAAAGTTGCATGGAAATTATTTTATTAGGTCCCTTTCAAAGTTAAAGTAAGCGTTAGTCCTTTTAGAAAGAAAGTCTGCATGTTATTTTGGCAATATTTGGTAACAGAATAAGAGAGCATAGATTTTTCTTGTAATTGATTTCATTACAAAAAGTACATGATGCTAAACCACTAAGAGACATTATTTGAATGAATGGGTTTCTAACTTGTTTTTTAAGTGAAAGTTAGATTATTTCTTGGACACTTAACTACGAAAATACTTCAACAGCTTTTTTGCTTGACCCTGTAGTTAGAGATTTTATTTTACTTAATGCCTATGATCTGTAGCGCTGAGAAAGGCTAATAGCTGCCACCAATAAAAAAGCTCAAGAATCAGCAATGAAAAGCCAGAAAACAGCTAGCAGGTCCATGGGCCCTCCTTGCGGACATGCCACGCTGGAGTTTCCAAGGCTGAATTGACTCTCAGGTCCCATTAGTGTCACACTTTCTGTTGGACTCTGTTTGGCGGGGTGACAGAAAGGGAAGGCTGACGTGTGCGATTTCGGCATGGGTCACAGCGCCCAGGAGAAGGCAGGGAATATATCCGTACTGCTCCACTCTCTCCGTAGTATCATACCAACCGTTAACGAGACTGAGCTGGACAAGCAACTCTAGTCAGAGCGTTACTGAAGTTTCCACCTACGTCCAGAGCTGTCGCCCATGCCCTCTAATGCATAGAGCTCTTCTGGGTGGCTGGACTTGCTTCCAGGATTGTGTGAGACTTGGTTTCAGCTGGGGATAGCTTATACGTGTAGATGCTCTCCTCAACTTGTAGGTGACAATCCTCAGTTCCCGGGACAGTTCTGGCAGGAAGGTGCCACCAGCCACCGCGGAGGGAAACCTTTCTAAACCACCTCACCGCGCTGGCTGGCCTCTATGTCTGCTCTGCTCTCGGGGTAGCAGACCCACCGGGAGAGCCTGGGAGATCGGGGTCACTGGCCTCGGGGGGAGACGCGATGTCATGTCCACGTGTTAGAGCTCAGCCCAGCATAGCATGCACATTCATTAGCACAGGTGGCGGAGTCCTGTTGACGATAATGGAGCATCTGTTGGCACTGTAGGCAAGAGGACGCAAGGTCTCCTCTTGTTGAAGGCATCTGCCAAGCATGTACCAGCCTTTCCCTTCTAGTCATCCCCTGCTGCCTCCCTAAGCTGGAGAAGTCTGTGTTCAGCTTAACTGTGGTCCATATAATGGTAATGTTGTTTTAGCCTACGGGCCGTGATGCCTTTTCTCTTGTCCCTGAGGAGCTGAAGTTCTTTAGGGGACTGGCTGTAGTGTTCCTGCTTATAAACCTATTTATTCAGTTGAGTCAGAACCTGGGGTTCAGTTATAAGACTGACTGAGCCCCACCAGTCTGTCCCTTGTCTTGCATCTACCAGTAACAGCCTTTTCTAACAAGCACATCTTGCTGATGCATATGAAATACCATCTGAAATGATTTTACAAGGTTTTAATACCACTCTGGTCAGATTACCTAAATGTGGTGCTTGAAGAGTGCGCATAGTTTGGTTTTCAGATACAGCTGCGTTTTACTGTTCTATTTATTCTGTGTGTGTTTAGTATAACATCTAGCATATCATATAGCCCTTGCCACAGAAAATCTATAAAATAGATTTTAATATTCAAAATGGCTCGTTATGCAAAAAATATACAGTAGGAACACAAGGTTGAGTAACACAGTGTCTAGGCTATGTTGAAAAGTTGAGCCCATAAATTCTAGGTTGTTAAAGAATTTAAGGAGTTTACGGAGAATAAAACTAGATGCTATAAGGAAGGATGCCAAATAGCTGAGAGTTGGGGGAGGAGTAAAAGTGGGAAAGCTGTGCAAAGAGGCCAAGGGCAAAAGCATGGCAATGAGAAGTAAAAATAGCAGGATAAAGATCATACTGCTACCAAAAAATAGCCTGTAGTTCCTCGTGTGTATGTGAAACTTGAATAGTGACCAAAATAGCCTTCATGGAAGAGAAATCCAAGATATTTACTTACAAGCTCTCCAGAACACTGATGTATGGATATAAGTGATGAAGTATCTCCTTTGTGAAATACCTTTTAACCCAGTAGAATAAAAACAAGCCAAATTCAATTTTGTTTCTTTATTACTTCTATTGCTGGGATGAAAGATTTCACTTTCAGGTAGTTTAATCTGCAGTTCTTTAAAAATATAATCTCTCATAACTCTGTCTAAAGAAAACACTCATTACATAATTTTGTATTTGAATTCATTCTTCCCCTTTGATTTCTACTTTATTTCCAAGCAGTAGAGTTTATTGCAAAACTTTGGAAAAACAGTTTTTGTTAAAACAGAATATTTTTTTACGTGTCAGGAGATGTCAAGCATTTTATCATGATTTCCTACAGTTGTTGCTCTTGCAAATTTCATTTGTTCACTAAAACCTTCTTTTTGAAAATATTGCATCTACATGTAAGGGACAGGGAGTTTATGGACTCAGAAATTGAGATAAGAAGTTCAGAAGTAGCCCTGATTAAATTTTCTTGGGCTTTTTGTTTATATGTTTTGTTCTGACATTTTGTGGTGCCTCTTAGGTGGGAAACGAAATGAAATGTTTCCTTAAAGCAGCACTTTTGCCTACAAAAGCAACACGTGCATTCAGTTTAGCTCATCAGATAATTTGCTCTCAGTCATGCATTTTCATCCTAGGATATTTTTGGTTTTATATGTAAGTGTACATAGCTCTTCAAGGTAAGGCTCATTGTCAGTATTTATTCTGCAGAGGATTTTCTCCTTTCTATAACGGGATGGATTAAAAATAGCCAAGATTCAATCAGAAGGCCAAGCAAGGCAAACTAATCTGGTTTTGAACTACTGATCTGGCATGTACATCAGGAGAGGGATTGGCACAGGGCTTTTTATGTTGCTTTGCAGCTGGCAGAGCTACCTTTAACTGCAAGTTTCTTTTTGAGTGAAGTCCAGCTTAGTGCTCTTATCAATACTCATCCCAACCAAATAAGTTTTTCTCAGAAAACAGGGAATCGATAGACTCTTAAGTTTATGTAGTGACTTAATACCTGCCAGGGCACTGAATAACGCCAGAACCTGGGGATTTGCCTGCAGAAAGCCTCCCAGAAGTTGGTGATGCTCTTAGCAGCAGCATTAACTTCTAATCTGTGATCTTCTTTCTCTTTGGGGAAATGGGGTGACATTTTGTATGTAACTGTAGCCTGGTGCATCGATCTTCGGGTACCCATCTCACTGAAAGGCACTGTAACGAATGAGTGTTGAGAAGTCAGGTGTGTCCGTGTTTAGGCAATTGATGATGTTCTCTGATTGCCCAAGTGTCTCAAGCACCTCTAACTTCTTAACCTCTTCATCAAAGCTATCTTTAAAGGTGTCTCTTAAAATTTATCTTTTCTGTAACAAGCTTTTTGGTGGTTGGGCTTCCCTTTTGTCTACCCTTTTCCTCCCTGCATATAGTTTCTCCTGAAGTAATCTCATTATTCTTTGGCTGCAGCACTATACCAGTATGTTGGCTCCAAAATGGGTTTCTCAGTCTTCCACACACTGTGTGTCTGCCAGATTCCCCCCCCCCCCCCCCCAACATTTCCTTTTGGTATTTTGTTTTTCTGTATTTAGATTCGTTTCTGTCACACCCACAACATTCCCAAATCCTGTTTTATCCTTTTTTTGCTCAGTGTTGGCACCATTTCTTTCAACCATACTCACGACACTGGGATTCTTTCAAGTCTTGTTTTCTCATTCTCTGTTTGTGTCCCAACTTCAGTTGCCAAGAAACAGCCCACTTTTTGGTGCAGAAAACCTTGACTCCAGCAGTTTCCTGCTCTAAATTATTTTCTCACATTTTTGTCCTGATCTGTCGAGACACTTCGAGTAGCATATTTTTCCACTCTGCTCTTCTCTTCTCTTTTGGTTTCACCACAGTTCATCCCTTTAGTATGTACTTCTGCTCAAAATAGAGAGTTTACAGTGGCGTTGGCAGAGAAGCAGTATTGCAGCAGCATTTTGAATGGCTGGAAGTAAAGTTAGATGGCAGCATGAAGGGTGATCCAGTACTTGAGATCGTGCAGCGCTTGGAAGGAACCCGTTACCTAGATGGGTTTAAAAGCAACTGCATTTTTAGAGGATGTGCTGGCAGAATTGGGAAGGTTCAGACATGGTTTAGTTATCAAGTGTAGTAAACAGAGCCAAGTCGGAGAGATACGTCCTTCTCAGAATAATACTGGGGTTCTCCTGGTCTCTGGGATAAGAGGATGAGAGGAGGACTTGCGGGAGAAGATTAAGAGCTATGCTTCCACTGCTTTATCTTTCACCACTGTGTGAATATCCCCAAGTAAATGTTAAAGCTGTCTGACTTGGATTTTAGTTCAGAAAGCTCAGATGGCAAGTCATCAGCATAAAGATTACAGCTGATTTGGTTTCTGTGAGTGGGACTCGGCCGTGATCCTTGCCTTGGACAACCATTTTGAAACTCTCCTGGAAAATAACAGGTGGGATGGGAATAATTCTGTGAAAAAGATCCAGATGGAATAATTAGCAGCAGGGAAAAAAAAAGGAGAGTGGCATTAAAGTAGGCAAAATTTCAAGAAGGCAGTACTGTCGGTGGTGGTAATGTTACTGACAGTGATGTGAATGGAGGTGCCTGGGAAACGTGTCGGTAGAGACCTCACCCCATGCGACGTTATCCGAGAGTCATCCCCAGTTATGCTGCTGGTCTGCCTCTTGTGTTCTGGGCTCTGTTTTCCTTGATGGCACATGCATGTTTTGAAGTTTTACCTTGAAATACATCTGCTTGTGCGTGCCTCTCAGCAAGTCTGTTTCTGCTGTGCAGTCTGTACATAGTTTCTTCTGCCTGAAACTGTACCAGGCACGGTACAAGCTCGGCTGTAGGGTCTCGGTACAAGGAACGCGTTGGTTTAATACAAGCATTCTGCAGGGGGAAAAAAGTTGTTTATTTTACAAGGACTTAGAAGTACATAGCAGCAAGGAAATGCACTGCAGGAGAGGTGGGATTTGTAAAGCCTCAGGACAGCAGACAGTATTCATTGCACGTTCAGTGCACAGTCCTGTATGTGCCTCTGGTAGCAGTCCAGACTCTATTAGTGCAGCCTATTTGTGGTACATAGGTCCAGCTCAGTGTGCTTTAAGCTGTTATATTTTCCGTCAGTGGTGTGGCATGGAAAAAACAACGGGGGAGAGAATAGTGCTTGTGCGGGTGGAGTACAAGTAATGAAGAGGGGGGATTGGGAAACCCAGAGTTCGTCCATCCTTAGGGGGGAATACTGAAGTTAGGGCACAGCACCAGGCTGAAAGACAGAGCATAGCATCTTACCAAAGAGATCAAGTGTCTAAGAGTTTGGGAAAAGAAAATTAATAAATACAGAAAATAATAAATCAAAACCTGAGTGACAGCAAAAGAAAGATTTGCTACCAGCCCTTTTTGCTGAGAAAATAATCTTGATCTCACCAACTTCCAACTATATACCTCAGAGGCTGTCAGCTAACTGAATCAGAAAAACATGAGTAATTTATTCACAAGAGGCAGGTATTTCAAGGAGTTTTTGAAAGCAAAGGCTGTAAGATAAGCTGCTTGTTAGCCATGTTAATCTGGTTCATAGGAAACAGGCATATTCTACTTTCTGTTGCTTTTGATGAAAATCTGAGCAATATTATTCTTCTCACAAGATGCATTGTGTGCTGGAGCGCTGAAAAATGATGACCGAAAAGATGATGCATGTTCCCTGGAGGAAGGGATGCACAACTGTCCCTGAGCTGATGACTGCAGGGTGTACATAACACACTTTGTGAGAATAACTCCATTGCAAACAGGCCTGGGAGGAACTTTTCCATCAGCTGTGGCCCCGCACTCCCTGAGGAACCACGGGGCGATGGTGATGAGTTGGGGGTCTGACTTCTTAGCTCCTTTATCAGTGTGCTGTGCAACCTCGGTCCAAACACTTACTTTCTCCATGTCTGAGATTTCCTTTCTGTGGATAGGACACACAAGGGTGGTGATGGCTCATTCGTCTTCAGTCAAGGCATGTGCGAGACAGATTTCAACAAACTTAATACGCCAGGCACGTAGAAAGCAGTCCTCCAGATGTACCTACGTGGGGGGGTTTGGGCTCATACACCTGAGGTCGATGGGTTAAAGCAGCGGTCCAGGTCCTGAGGCACTGCTGGCACTTGCCGTTCTGCAAGACAGCAATCTCCCCGTGAAATGAAAGCACAGCCCGCCTTTATGATATATTGGGTTTCTCTGAATTTCAAATCTGTTTTTCTTTAGAAACGTTGGCTCAGGTTTGCTTAAATTTCTGTTTAAACTCCTGAAGTTAGAGGTTGAATATTTTTGGGAACTTTCCAAAATATTAAGCTCTGTTGCGTCAGTTGCTTCGCTACATACTCCTGATAAAAAGGTATGTGCTTTATGTCGTCTCAAGGCCTGCTGTGAAATCTGAAAACTTCAGGCTGTGTCACTTTAATATACAAACATGCTAAGCAATACAAAAAGCTTAAAATCAAAGCCGTGCTGTTATCTCTTCAGACCAGGAGCTTTTTCAAGGAGGTTCTAATGCAGAAGCAGAATAACTTCCAGTTGCGTCTTTGAAGTGTTTTTAGTGTGATATCATGGACATTTAATCCATGCTGTGGCTGCTCTTAAAAATAGTGAGAAATTGCAAAGTGAAGCAGTAAGGAAAAGAAGCTGTTTGAACATTTAATCAGTCTCACTTGATAGAGTCTGCTGGTTCGGTCCCAGTATGGAAGTAAGCTTGGTCACGGCTGTAACTTTAAGTCTGATGCTGCTGAAGTGTCCCAGTTCAGGTGTAGTACAGTGTGATGATGTACAGAGATATAAAAGCTACTAAAGTGATGACTACAACATATGCTTTAATGTTATCCCAAGACTCAGAGCGTGCATTTGTGCTTAGAGTCGACGGAGAGGTGGCGTATTCCCGGCAAAGGTCTCGCATCGTAGCAGAGTGCTGCTTATTCACATCTGTAAATCAGCATATCGTGAAGTCACTTTTACCCCCTTAGGTAAATGCATTCAACGTTGCACTGAAATTATTTTTCTCATGTTTGAGGGGTTTTTGCCTGTGTGTGTGTGTCTGTGTGTGTGCGCGTGTGCGTGTATGTTCAGTTTTCTAGTTTTGTGTTTGGTGGTGGTTTTTGTTCCGCAATTGCATTAAACTGTTGCAGCTAATGCGGCAAAAGAGGTGTTTGCTGAAACACTGGATCCTAATCACAGCCACAGGGCTTCGGCAACAAGTCATTTGGCTAAATAATTTCCGTGCTCAGCCCCCGTTTCTCCGTCTATTCAGTGATGAAAATAGCCTGAAATCTACTTGACCTTCTGCTTTGTTAATAAGTGCGATTAACAACCCCTTGTTCTAATGAGCTAGAGAAACAAAATTACTGTGTACTATTATATTTAATTAAACTGTGTTTCAGGAAACTTGTTCAAACAGTAACTTTTATTTCCCTGGCATTGGTTTAATCTTTTTCTAACTTCATTCCCCTTTACTTACTCTTCTCCCTTTAATTAGTATCCCTTTGTTCTTTTTTCCGACATCTGTCTCTTTCCTCCTTATTTTCCCTTCTTTTTTGTTTTGCTGTAACTTGGCTGGTCAGGCACTACAGTGATGTGAACGATGCAGAAATACCTCCAAAGGCAGACGCAATTCTGCTTTCATTGCTGCCTCCATGAACGTGTGTGGGCAAAGCACCGGAGCATGATGGAGATCCGGGGTGGATAATGGGAACTGAGGGATGTGCAGGAAGGGCAGACACTCCTCAAAGGAGACAAGTGAACAAGTTGGCTCTCCAGTTAAGGGTAAGATTGAAAAATGAGGTGGAAAGCCCCAGAGGCTTGTCCTGAGCTCTGCATCTCTTCACTGGTGGTCCACTGCCTTTGCAAATACCAGGTGAGAAGGCACGAAGGGCGAGCCTGCTGCAAACAGCCTCATCGCTCTGCTCTGCTGCCGTTGCAGCCCGGTGGCATGGTGCACCTTCCACCCCGCCGCCCTGGATGAGCCGTCGCACCTCGCTCTGCACGCTTTTCTTTCCAACCCGATGCAGACTTCTCTCCGTGTGCAGGTGCTGCCCACTTCACAGGCGGGCTCTGTGCATGCATCTGCCGAGAGCAGTAGCTGGTCCCCATGTGCTTATAGGCATTTGGGCTCGATAAGCAAAGATGTGTTGATCACACAGGCAAGAGGAATTCTTTTTTTATTCTTTAACTATGTACATTTTTAGAGGGAAGAATTAATAGCATCCAGGCATTGGTGTTTATCCTAACTGGAGGCCTGATTTATGCCTCTCCTTTTCTCAAGGGTACTGCTCTCAGTGTTTATGTAGTGAAATGGCACTAGAAAATGAACATGCTTTGGAAACTATTTATGGATTCGAATTGGCTGCTTTTCTATTTAATGAAGTCCCTGTCTTGGAGTATGTGCCATTTAATTAAGTGGTTTATATAATTACTCTCTGTCATCAATTCTGTCCACTCTGGAAGGTTTGTGTTTTCTTACTGAAGAGGTTGTTTTATTTAATGCTGGTTTATAAGTCCTTCGACTTGGGAGACAAAACAGCACACAAAAATGCAGAATCCGAAGGTAAAGACACTTTCTGTAGCAGGATGGACTGAGTTGAGTGGCGTGAGATGCTGCTAAGGCCATTCTTTTTCTCCTCAGTTACTGATTTACCAAAACTATCTCTTACTCCTCCTCTTTTTAGGAAGAGGAGCTGCGATCCAATCTCTGTGTCAATACAGACAACATCTGCGCGCTCTTGGCAGAATACCTAGCCTGGCTCTTTCCTTGCTATAATCCTGGAGATATTTTGGGCTTATGAAAGGTCTGGCATTCTTTACATGCAGGTAGTACCTCTTCGTGCCCTCAACAGCTGCTTTGCGTAGCGTCATTCGTAGCAGTGGACTCACTAAAGCATCTCTTGCTTCAGAGCCTTCTCTGCATCCTTACCTGTTTGACCTGTTAACGTGCGTCGCTCTTCAGAGGGAAGGTTTCCTTCTCAGCAGCGGTTATTTTGGTGGCAGAGTAGAGATTTCAGAGTAACCTGGTTCTCCACGAGAGTTTATGGGTGACAGATGCCTTCTCACTAAATGGAGACCCGTGTGTGGAAGACACATCTCCAGTTTTTCCACTTGACCGTAGCTTTGGTAAATTGAGACAGATCCTTGCTTCCCCTGGTGTAATCTTTGTGCGTTTTTTTAATTGTTTTCCTCTTTTGTTGTTGTTTTCTTAAACCCGCAGATGTCCTCTTGATTCTCAAATTCCAGATACAAGAACTAGACACAGTTCTCCATTAACAATTCCATAATAACTTTGCTACAATCAATCATTATTATTTCTCTATTTGTACGTCTTAGGATTCCAGTAGCCTTTTTAAACACTATGTCACGCCATAATCTTATGTTTCAGCTGCTTATCACCCACATGATCACAAAGTCTGACGGGCAAGAAAAATCTTTTTTCTTGGCAGACTGGCGTTACAGTAGCACACACGGAGAGGAGACAAAAGTTCGCTTTATTCTTGAATGGCATCACATTAGTTTTACATAAACTGTGAATGCAGCGCTTTCCTCACCAGCTCCCAGCTCATTATTTGCAACGTGGGTCAATACAGTGGCCTTTTCAAATCCGAAGTGAGGAGAGGACCTAAGCAAAAGAACCATAATTGCATTTAAACAGAGCTCATTGAATCTCAAAGTCATTAACTTCACAAATTTTAATTTCCATATACATTGCTAAAGGAAAATGTCATCAGGCCCCCATGGTAAATTGTTTAAAGGACTACCCTGCCGCATTTTCCTCGTTAACTGTTTCTGTGCAGGGTTTGTTCCCACTTTTGAAGAGACAGCGGGGGACTCCAGTAAATACGGCTGGAACAAATTGCAGTTGTGTCATCTATTCATTAATCCCTCCAGCTTCTCAGAGCGAACGGCACGGCAGAACTGCTTGGATTACCCCCGAGACTCTGCGGCTTCACATACTTTCTTTTTCACACTGAAGTGGTTTATCTCGATTCTTATCTCCCTTTTCATCACAGCATTGGATGTAACATGGGGCTAATTATAAATGTGATTTCTTAATACAGAATTTTTATAAGGTCAGTCCTAAGCGGGGACCTAAATGAAAGCTTAAGAATTGCTTCCAGCGTTAGACATACCCTGTTTAGTAAAAGCCTTATCAGTACAGGTCTCGGCTGTTGGGCTCCAGGGGACAACATCTGGTCAAAGCTCTTCCTCCAGAACAGAAGTAGGTGACGTGCTGCCTGCTGCTGCAGTGTTTGGGTGTGCTGGGTGGCTAAGGTGGTGATGTGCAGGTGATTTATTACTGTGGAAGGCAAAATAATAGTACTTTATATGTTGACACTCTGCAATTATTTGAAAATTCTTGTCCATTTTCTACTTGTTAAGATTTCTGGAGTTTTGAAATTGTACTGGGATTATTTACATAAATATTCCATTCAGGAGCACTGGACTCAGTATTGGGAAAAGGAGCAGTGGGAGCCTTGCAGGTGCTCTAGTTCTTGGGGGAAAATGTGCCCAGAGCAGCAAGGTGGGAACCAGTGTGTGTCTGATACTGTGCTTCCCCTGTTCTTTTAAGTCCATCAAAAAAAAAAAAACCCTTATACATTTGCTTTTTAGAATGAACCATACCTGTCTTCCACCCACAGTTACAGAAACATGATGCAGAAGGAAGGGCAAGACTTTTATTTACCTTGTGCCGTGACCTAAACCCTGAGGAGTGACTTACAGATCAGCATCTGTGCACCTGCCTTTCTGCATGAGAGCCTGTAAATACAGAACAGCTCTGTATGAGCCATCTGTATGAATTACTTCAGCTAAAAGTAATGGCCAGGACTGCAGCGAGCTTCAGTCTGCCAGTCCCAACCAGCGTTCCTCTGAGCACACTTCGCACCACGCAAACAGATGGTGGGTAGCAAAGCACACAAGCAATACTGGTACCTTTCTGCGCTGGGCATCGTAGGAAATGCAAATTCCCAGCTGTATGTGTGGTGTGTTATGCTGCTCTCTTCACCCATCACCTGGTAGCAAAGCCTTGCTCCATCATGGAGACATCCCAGTAAGTACGAGTGCCCTGTGTGTGCAGTCCCCTGCTCGGCGTGACCGAGGTGGTATCGAGCTGAAGCTATTTAAGGAAGCGTTTGCCAAAACCGTGACTTTTACAATGGGAAAAGCAATTTCTTGTTCCTTAACATCGTTCTCTAGATATATTAAATTATTTGGACTACTTTTTTTTTTTGCAGAATAAGAATCTAAAATAGAATACAAGTTTCTGACCAGATGGATGCATTTTCGTAAAATTCTAAGCAGGTGAAAATAGTCTTCTTGGTCTCCTGCGTAACGAACTAATTCTTAGAGTGTTTCAGCCCAGGCCAAATCTTTGTAGTTCTTATGATGATTTCTGCTTGGCAGAAAATGATGTCTCTAAATCAGAAGAGACCATTTAGACTAAAATATTCCACTACACTCACTCTTTCTTTGCTTGGAGAGAGAGAACAACAGCAAAGACAGAAGAAAGCTTCTTGCTATTTAATTGAGTCTAATAGGCTATAAATACATCTTTGCCTCAACTAAAGTAGCAGAATGAAAGGCTTCGGGTAAAACTGATTCTTCATAAACCATCTTGTATCCCACTGCTATTTGGAAAAGCATCTGCACCGAAACACTTGTAGAAATCCCCTGGAGTGGTTTTAAGGCACTTTAATTGCTGAGGAAGGCTTTCATTTCAGGATCTGCATTGATGCAAGGTTACAGTTGCAGAGTTTTAAGCATCATTTTCTTGAGGGTTGCACAAAGTTGCAGTCATTTTGCAAAACTGATTTTTTTTCACCTTCTATGTTGAACTTGATGAGCTCAGTAAAATACGAAATGCGGTATTTTTCTGTATCAGAAAATGCTTGATGCCTAGCTTGCAAAATAAGCAGTTCAATACTCTTGTAAAGTTAGTTGTTTTTATGACGTTTCAACCATTATTTTCAGTGTTATTTCTCTTCCTCACTTCTGTTTTTTTATGCCAATATAAAAAAATATTATCCCCTATTGCTTAGATTTGATTATAGTAATATAAGAAAATGTTTCAGTTCCTCCTGGTTGGGTGAAATTTTTCTGGCAGGTCTTCAGCAAATGCAGTCCCTGCTGGTACAGCTGTATAGGCATTTATATTTAGTGATCACTTGCAACCATAAATTGTAATTTGGGACCCAGATTTTCCTGCACTGTTAACTGGTAATGGATAAGTATTTTCATGCATTTTTAAACCTTTTTTAACATTTCCTAATTTAATATTCAGCTCATCTATGTTAATAGTTACAACCAATTAGTGTAAACATTGGGTTAAATCTTGACATACCTGTGTTTTTTTAATAATTCATTCTAACATATTTTGCTTTGTACCATTAGCTAAATCATGTCTTTTGGCAAAAAGAGATATTAGTCTCATATGCCAAATATTAATGTCCTTTAGATATGGCCATGTGGACATGATAGTCATAACTATTGCTTGTCTTTTGTGTCTGTGGTTATGTCTTCCAGGATTTATTAAATACATCACCTTTACAATAAGCTTCAGCTTCCTATTTGTTAAAACCAACAGGAGTGTTACAAAATAAGTGCTTTGTCTGTGGCTAATTTTCAGTTTAATTTACCCACTAATCTTAATTCTTCTCTTAGAAAGGGCATGAATAATAATTGGGTTCTTAGCACAATTAAGATTCAGAGTTTGTATCTGTGCATATGCAATTTAAGTGCTAATGCATTTCCTTTTATTAGGGTAATAACTCCTCTTATTCTCATTATTCTTAATATATTTACTAAACATTTTTGGGTGCATATATGCAGTTGTCTAAACAACCAGAATAAATATTCTGGGTGGAGTAGCCATCCCAGTGAATTCTCTGGGAATATTTTTATGGAGACACAGAAGGGCTGAGGTTGGAGGGGCCTCTGGAGACTGTCCAGTCCAACCTCTGCTGGAGATGGGGCAGCTGGAGAAGGTTGCTCAAGAACATGTCTGGTTGGGCTTTGACTGTCTCCAAGGATGGAGACTCCACAGCCTCTCCAGGCAACCTGCCTTGGTGTTTGACCATCCTCACCATGAAAAAAAGTTTCTTCTTGTTAAATGGAATTTCTTGTATTTCAGTTTGTGCCTGTCGCCTTTTGGCCATTCACTGGGCACCACTGAGAAGAGCCTGGCACCATCATTTGTGTTTGTACACATAGATGAGATCCCTCTGAGCCTTCTCTTCACTGGGCTGAACAGTCCCAGCTCTCTTAGCCTCTCCTTGTACAACAGGTGCTTCAATCCCTTAATCATCTTCGTGTCCCTTCACTGGACTCACTCCAGTACATCCCTGTCTCTGTTTTACTGGGAAGCCCCGCACTGGACCCAGCATTCCAGATGCATTTCGCCAGTGCTGAGCAGCAGGGAAGGATCACCTCCCTCCACCTGCTGGCAACACTCTGCCCAATGCAGCCCAGTGTGCTGTTGGCCCGCTTTGCTGCTAGGGCACATTGCTGGCGCATGGTCAGCTTGTTGTTCACCAGGACCCCCAGGTCCTTCTTCAACCAGCTTTCCAGCTAGTTAGCCCCCAGTGTGTACTGGTGCATGGGATTGTTCCTCCCCAGGGGCAGGACTTTGCAGTTCCTTTTGTTGAACTTCATGAGGTTCCTGTTGGCCCATTTCTCCAGCATGTCCAGGTCCCTCAAAGTGGCAGCACATCCATCTGGTAGATCAGGTGCTCCTCCCGGTTTTGTATCATCTGCAGAGCTGCCGAGGGTGCAGTCTGTCCCATCGTCCAGGTTCATCGATGGGAATATACTTGATTTCCTTGTGAGCAGGGTTTCACTTCATGCCTGTATTTGATTGTTTTCATCAATAATAACAGTTTTAATAGTGGTTAGCTAAAACTTAGAAGAAGGAAGAATATGTGTTTTGACTTGATATACATGCTATTTTGAATTCTTTCAAATCAAAACAGTGTATATTAAAGGGATTAAACTTGAGTTGCATGATAGACTTTGGGATAATTATAAATAGAAATTGTTGAGTGGGTATATTCATAAGGAGAGCCATGCATTTCAGTATAATCAACTGTAAGTCTATATATCTAGTAGTGCAGAGTGTAGGTCATAAAAGAAGATTTAGGGGCTACGTGAACTGTACATGAGATCTCAAGGCAAGGGTGAGCCAGTAAGCATAATGCAAATGGGCAATAAGGAAGGGGGTTTGGTATTAGAAGGTCTTCCTCCATGGTGTGTTGCCCTGCTGTGATGATTACCCCTAAAGAACAAAGTTGGAAAATAGGAGCGTTCAAACGAGAACCATATGAATGCTTGAAAAGATTAGAAAGCGTGCAGGATAATGTGACATGTAATAATGTGCCATTCAATGAGCTCCATCTATTGAGTTTATCAATGAGAAGATAATGGGGTGATTTGATCAATTTGCATGTATTTACATGAGAAAGAGGAATGTAGGTGAGCAGACATTTTGCTTGATTCAATGGCTGAAAGTCACAGATAATAGCAGATTCAGATTGGAAATAATGTGAACATTTTCTGTGCTATGTGAATTTATCCTCTAACAGTAAGGGTAATTAACTTCCAAGGGCTATGGAAGATTCTCTGTCTCTGAAACAGAGGCGAATATTTTTCAAAATGACTTATTCATTCAAACAGTGAGACAGGGAAGTTCCTGTGGTCCTGATTCAAGATGCCAGACAAGATAATCGTAATGCTCCCCCTCGCCATGATAAAATTAATCTTTTAGTTAGATGTCCAGATTCCAGAGCACTCCTTGTAGCTCTGCCAATTGCAGAGAAATCTCTGACAAATCAGTCTCTGTGCTTTGTTTCGTTCCTCATCTGTAGAATGAGTGACTGCTTGGCTATATCACATGGAGCACATTTTTGTTAATTTTAATTAATTAATTAAAAGTAGTTATTAAAAAAACGACTTGTACAAGTGTTTCGCTAACCACTCCCTCATTGGAAGATGGAAAATAATTGTTTTGCATTTATTCTCGCCTCTTCTGATCCATGTCCTAGATTAATGAGTACCATGCCAACATTGGCGTGTATGCTCCCTGCAATGTCACATGTTTCTATATGACTAATGTTGGGGGGAGTGGGAGGGAGAACAGAACATGTAATTTTTACAGTACAAATTTTGTTGACTTACTTGCTTCTCGTTCTAGGACATTTAAATAAGTCTATTTAAGAAGTGAGTGACAAGTGCTGTCTTAGGGAAGAAACTAAAATGCATAATTTAAAGCCATAAATCATCATCATTTTTTATTTTTATCCTTTCTGTTTGGTAATATGGCTATTTGGCTTGCTTGTAGCCATAAATCCACATATAGACTGTGTCAAAGAAGATCAAGCTCTCTGTGCTAAAGCATAAAGTCAGAGTAAAAGCTCCACAACAGATGGCCTTTTCTTTCCATTTCATGGACACCAGTTCTCACTGGGCAATTCATTATTTTCTACAGTTGAAGCAGCTGTGGATTACTGTAATTATAGATTTAATATATCTCTGACAATCCAGTGTGAATACTAATTTGAACTTTATACATCTCCTTGGGATCAGGTTAATTTTCTCATGATTATATAGCTTCTGATTAACTAAAGATGTTTGTGAGGCTAATATTTTTCCTGCTACGGAAATAAGCTGTGCATGGCTTGCAAAATAATAGTGGTGTTTTCAGTGTTCAGTCTTGCTGAAAGTCCTAGGAGAGGATTTCTGAGTTCCCCAAACGTTTTCAGATATCATGCTTTTGCTAATAACCTTGTTTTAAATTGTGAGTTTGGCTTTCCTAGGATACATATTGACCAATAGTAAATTATTTACTTGAATATTTATTATGGAGAAAAAAGACACTTTTTAATAGAAATAATAGGCTAAGTGTACCAAAAGTTTGTATTACAGGAAAACTCTACTAACGGGTTTCTTTTGGTATGTTTGTTCTTTAAATAGTACCTTGCTTTAGAGGGCAAAATGTTTGTCTTGGTGCCATTTGTAGATCTCGTATTATCCTCTTGAGAGCAGATTATGTTTTGCTATCATATGTTTTCCTTTTGAATAACTATTCATAGCTTCATGTCCTTATTCCAAGAGGTTTGCCTCAGCAAAATCCGACTGACTTCAGTGGAGTTATTCGTGGTCCATGCTGATGAAGGAGAGGCATCCGATCCTAAATGCTGAGTGTGAGACGCAAGAGTCAGGGCTGATGTACATATATTTCTCTGAAATCAGGTGAAGTGGCACATGTGGGCCTGGAGGCAGAATTTTTGTATCTCTTTCAATCAACACCAGCCTTTCCTGCATTGCAGTGTGAATAGGTTGAGAAGGTGGTTTGTCTGCAGTAAGTTTAGCTCTCAGGGAGGCAGGAACCCAAAGAATATTCTTTAACCATTTCCTCCCTATAGTAAGCACCCAACAAAGCATCAGGATGCCGAGAAACAACTCTTAAAGTTTTACGACTGATTTGTGAATACAGTAAAATGGGAAGAAATACTCCATACGCTGCCCCGCTTTTGAAAACAGCATGACTGGGCAGGGGGAATGTGCTCATAAAGTTGTCGTGGTTCGCCCCTGGGAGCAGGGCAATCTATACCAGAATGAAGTGGGTCAGGGGGAGATTGACTTTCAGGTCTTTTAATCTGATTTCTTTAACGTAATAGTCTGATTTTATATGTATATATGTAAATACATATATATTTGTAGTGTACTTTTTTGAAATAAATGGGAAAGCCTTATAGCATTGCTACAAAAAAATCACTAACGGACTCTCTGGAATACATTACTTGTCCAGAACCTTATTATGCCATGGTTTTTACCGTCCTGTTGGGAGGTAGCTAGTAAGTTAAGTGCACTGTTCCTAGAATAATGAATTGTGTGGGTGTTTGGGGTTTTCTTAAAAGATGTGAGTCCAGAAACCTGTATATAAAAGTATTTTTGCTAGCAGTGCTAGTCTGAAATGTGGAATGTGAAATTCTGCATGGGATCATTATATAGTTCAAATAGCACCTCTAGATGAAATCTTTTCCGTGAGCGTTGAACCGATTGAGCTGCGAATGAAGGTTGGATGGTGGCAGTGCCAGGCTCCCACACCCCGCGTCCGCTCCCCGGGAGCACCAAACACACGTGTTGGGTCCAAGGGGACTCTGCAGATGCATCTTAATCCTGGAAGATTCTCCGAAATGCTTAATCTGCATGGGATTCAGCATTCTAATTTACATGGAAAGCTATTTCTCTGGGATCCCCTAAGGCTTAAGAGAATAGCTTGAAAGATTTGTCTGTGCTGATGATGTGATCAGCGGTACTAAGAGTTTTAAGCACGGGCATGTTTGCTGGAATGAGCAAGGGAGCATTTGCTCCCTACACTGCCGTTGATGGGAACAGAATGAGCAGGTCTCCTTACACCCTGAGAGAACCGCTTTGCTCTCTGCGCCTTACAAATCTTGGTGCTTTCATGTGCATAGAAATCATTTGATCTCTTATCCCATTTTTTAGGCATCAAAGTTAAACTGACTAGTCTGTAATTCTGTTTCTCTCCCTTTATACTATTTTAAAAGTAGCCCCAACATTTGTGCTTTCCAAATAGCGTCCCGCCATCCTCTGTGAATTTTCAAAGGCAGAGGTCGTTAAAGAGATTGTTTCAGCCCACTACCTATGTATACCTGAATGAATTTCATCTGGCCCAGCCAGCTGGAAAATATCTAGCCTTTATAAGCACTTTCCAACATGTTCTTTCTCTATTCTGTCTTGAGATTTTGGTTATTTGCCTCTGATATTAGCTGCCAGTTGAATACAGCAAGGTAAAGATAGTGAGTACTGTAGCAAAAAGAGATATTAAATACTTCAGCTTTTATGGCATCATCTGTCAATAGCTTTTCTACTCTGCTGAGCAGTAGAGCAACATTTTGCCTGGTTTTTTTCTTATTACAAATGGACTTGTAGAACCTTTTCTTGCTACCTTTGCTAGCTCCAAGTCATTTTTTTCTTTAGTCTCCATTTGTTTCTCAGTGTTTGTTATTCTTTTGTACTCACATGGTACTCTGCGTATATGTGTCCTGCTTGAGTTTGAGATCACTGAGCAGCTTATGACTTAGCCAGGTTAATTCCTAGGTTTTTTCTGCATTGGGATAGTTTTCACTCACATAATTTTTCTAAGGAAATGTTTCCTCCCCATACCTTCTTTTCTCCTTTGACTTGCAGCTGTTGGTCCTTTTGTACTGTCAAGCCTCAGAGATCTTTAAGTGTCCTTCCTTTAAAGTCCTTCATCTTTATTATGTTGTTTTCTCCCTGAAGAATTAATCATAACCTTCATGCAAGTTGTCTTTTGCCTTCCTTATCTTAGGGGGCTTCTCAGTGCTGGAACATACCGCACCCACACTGTGGTCTTTGCTACTATCACCAACACACTCCAAGGCTGCTGGACAACCTGTGCTCCGAAATGTATTTCCTATAACATATCTGAGTAGTTGCAGTACTTCATTACATCTTGTGCTTTGGTTGGTTATTCCAGTTCCTGGTTAAAAAATCCCAACCTCTCTGTTTTTCATTAGGGCGTCTGGTGGACCTGTGCTGTGGTAGTGTCCTCTGCTTCTCTTTTTACGTGATGACTTTTGGCAGGTCTGTCTCCCTTTTACAGACTGGACCTAGAAGAGCAAATACTCTCTTGATGTGCAGGGCACTTCTTTATTTCCACAGCCCCCTTTCTCAGTAAATTATATCATCTATATTAACAATCTAGTCTTGTGAATTTTTTACTGAGCTTCTCTTATTGCCCAATTATATTATAGTTTTGATACTGTACTAATTCCCTTCCAGCTCCTTTTGTGTATTCTCCGTGATTCTTATAGAGATCTCTAATAGGGTCCACAGATCAGTCCCACTTTACTCTTCATTATGTTTCCTTCCCATGAGATTATCATGGCCAACACTCTCTTCCACAGGCTTTACACCCATGTTCATTTGTTGTACCCACCTCAGACTTTTATTTGTCAAACTTACTCGATCCTACTTAAAAAATTATTTCCCTGAGGTAAACCAGGAGGTGAACAAAGTTGAAATTCCTCTATTTCATAAGGTGAACTCCGTTCTTGCCCAGCAGTTCATGGTGTATCATCTCTGAAGAAGGAAACTTGTTGTAGTGACCCACGGGTCTTTGAAGGGGAGGGAAGCGTGTGAAAACGAGAGGCAGCAAGATGCGATAGAGGAATCTTAATAGTTTTTTTAATTCTTCAGTGGTGTACGTGCTACGCCAGCAATACCACGCTCTAAAATGGATCCTGTATTTTCTCATAGTCTCTGGATGTTTGCAGTAGCCGGGCAGGCAGAATGAATTGTCTCAGGAATATTAAGATCATAAATTCATAGTTTCCCTCCTCTCCCTGTAAATCATGGGAGTCGGTGTGGAGTGCGGGTCTGAGGCAATAACGTCTCAATCTTCCATTTTTTAAATTGGAAATCTGTGTTTATAAATAATGGCTGTCCCAGCTAATTAGATCCTTCAGTTGCTTGATGTGCCAGTGTGCTGATCTTGCCATAGCTCTTGTTTGCAGTCCTTGTTTTTCACAGGGTCGTGGAGCTGCTTAACACTTGCCATCTTAATTAACACATTTTGTCATAGAGTACTCGGGTCACTTCTTGCATGTTTACACGTGTGCCCATGGAGGTGTATCTTCTCTGTGGGCAAGCGTTTGCATGGAGAGCCGCGTAATTCAGGAGCTGGCCAGGATGCTCGGCCATCCCGCTCCTCCTACTGAACCCTGCTGCAGGGCAGACGGCAAGCAGGTTCCCAGGGCATCACCCCTTGGAGAGGGTTTGCCAGTGCCCGGTGTTCATCCAATGATAACACAATTTAGTGAGACCTGCTTGAGTGTTTCAAGTGCCAGAAATATGCAAGATCACTATGTTTGCTTTGGTGAAAACCTGAATTTTAAAGGTCAAGTGGGTTGGTAAAGGCAGGCTATGGGACGCGTTGAGCTGTAGCAGCCTGCAGAACATGATGAGGATGAGCAGGGACGCAACTGTCCCTTACGTGTGTGGTGGCCTTCCACACGCCCAATACTCTGTGTGTTCAAAGCCTTTCCAAAATCACCCAATATAACCCTGTAAGGAGACTGCTTTATCAAGCCGCCACTTGGCTTTTGAAGTAGCTTCATAACGAAGCCTTTAATTAACCATTTTAGACCATTACTTCCCCACGTACAAGGGAGCTCCCAGAAGGATACACTTCAGAAAAGCAGAGCAAATTTTAGCAGGCAGTTAGCATAATTTATAAAAAGGAAATTTACTTTGGATATGTGTTTCTCATCAATTAAAAGGTGTGGGCAAATTTGGTAGTTACAGAAGGGTGCTGGCTGCATTTGAGGTTCAGGTTACCACACACTTGAGGGATTTCAGCATTTCCTGATGTGATTTTTATGTAGGGTTTTTTTTAGTGAATAGAGAAAAATGTGATTTTTTGTGAATAAGCTCTGCACGTATATTTCATTGTATGTAGATATTCTAAAATTTGTTCTATATATATGAAATATTAGTTTTCCATGGTGGGATGAAATACTCTAAAGTCAATTAAGGTATTAAAGTCAATCCTTTATTTAGTTTGGAGAAGGATGCTTCAGACTGAAAGCAGATTCAGGGGGGATGCTGCAGTTTCAATTTTATAAAAGAAATGCATAAATTCCTGCCAGAAAATAGGAGGTTATTGTGACCGAGAGAGGTAACAGTTCAGCAATGGGCATTTCTGTTAGGTGGTTGCTTTGAGGCAGTGATCTGTGGGAGGGTGCCTGCACGAGCAGGACCACCCTTTCTTTGCATCTCTCACTGCTGCAGTGTGTACGGCTCCAAGTTACTTTCTCATCGGGGTGCTGGTGAGGAAGACTGACCAGCAAATGTTGTGCAGTTCGTTGTACCTATAACTCATGGCTGAGGTCAGGCATTTTCCAGGATCATAGAATCATAGAATGCTTTGGGATGGAAGGGACCTTTAGAGGCCATCTAGTCCAACCCCCCTGCAATGGGCAGGGACACCTGCAACCAGATCAGGTTGCTCAGAGCCCTGTCCAGCCTGGCCTTGAATGTTTCCAAAGATGGGGCATCTACCACCTCTCTGGGCAACCCGTTCCAGTGTTTCACCACCCTCATCGTGAAAAATTCCTTCCTTTTATCTAGTCTGAATCTACCCTCTTTTAGTTTAAAACCATTGCCCCTTATCCTATTCCAACAGACCCTGCTAAAACGTCTGTCCCCATCTTTCTTATAAGCCCCCTTTAAGTATTAAAAGGCCGCAATACGGTCTCCCCGCAGCTTTCTCTTCTCCAGGCTGAACAACCCCAGCTTTCAGCCTTTTCTCACAGCAGAGGTGCTCCATCCCTCTGATCATTTTTGTGGCCTCCTCTGAACCCTCTTCAACAGGTCCATGTCCTTCCCGTGCTGGAGCAGCTAGGTTTGTAACTCCTTCCTGCAGGAGTAAGAGGGACTGTACAGAGGAAAAGAGGATAAAGCTACTTTGAAGCCTCAAAGTAGTGAAATGGGTTTTTTCCCCCTAACTTCTGCCTGTGATGCAAATACATACATTAATGACAATAGATTTCATGAGAGCTCGGGGGGACCCCAGCACCGGCTGGAGGAAGAGCGGCCGAACTGGCAGCGGGCTGGCTGGCGTGGTGGGACGCTCTGCCAGCAGGATGCCATTGAGCGGCATCCCAGCAAACGGGTCTCTGGGCTGCAGTCTGCACCAGAATCCGTAACGGGTGCAGGGAGAGTTTCTGATTTACTCAGAAGTTGAATACTGTGGTCTGTGCAATGAGAATTGAGGTAAGATGGAAGAGCATGGAAATGGTGGAAGTCTTTCTTTTTAATTTTTTTTTTTTCATTTTTATTCACCCAGTAGCCTCTTGGTTTCTTTAATACCAAGCACGTGCATAAACACATGCACTCACACCCTCACACTTTTTCTTTTTGAATATTCCACGTACTAGAAGTGACTTACTAAAACCAAGATAAAATTACTTTTGTAGTGAATAGAATATAGTACTGTGTCTCATTGCTGCAGTGCAGCTAGGGATGTAATTACTTAGATGTGGCTGATCACTTTTCTTGCTAGAAAAGGAAAGGAGTTTGTATCAGTTCCATCATTGCTTTATGGTTTAAATCTTTAATGACATCTAGACGTAATGTGAAAGGCAGTGAACTAAGCAAGACTGTTGGGTTTTGCTTCTCACCAAGGGGAAAAAAAACCCACCTGTGAGATCGCACTTGAAATCGGTGTAATCCTCGGCCTCGATGCCTGTGGAAAAACGTGGTGACTGGGCTGCACGTGGCTCGCACCAGCTGTCCGTCACGCTGGCCGCGGCCGATGGTCCCGACGGTCTTCCCATCTGCTTGTAACCATCTGTCTCTTGACTTCTACTTGGGCTGCAAGATCTTTGGGACAGGATGGGTATTTTTCCTTATGTGTTTACAGCCGGTAGTATAGAAATATTCACTCGGCTGGCACAAGACGTATTTCAGAAAATGAATATGTATATTCTTTTGTTTTCTGCTCTTTAGAATTGCTGCGCTAGGGAGAGCACAAAAATACTCCCCCGCAGAGTAAAACTTCTTCTCAAAGGAAACATTAAGCACAAACGCCTGAATTTGAACTAAAATAATTAGTATACAGTGTATCTTTTGGCCTTCCCTTGGAAGAAAATCACTATTAAAATGTAACATTAAATATGCTGTACTCATGTGGAGAGTTCATGTAGTTTTCCTAGAATAATTTCATTCGTCTCACATGGCTTAGCTTGCAGAAAAATTTAACCCAACTTCAGTGATATTTTAAGGTTGCAATTTAATCAGCAATTGACTTTGGAAAACTAAATATAAACCCAGGAACAGCGTGTGGCTGAGTAAAGGTAACTTCTGGTCAGTTCCAGGCCTGAAATAATACAACCTTGTCATCATTTATTTTTCTCTTTTGTCTTGAGGTTGGCAGGGAAGCTGGAGCACTGAGCAGCAGCCTCTGCTACATCTTCCTTTTCCAGTTACATTTGTATCAGAGATGGAAAGCAAAAAAAAAACCCCAAACCCATGCCAGAAGGAGGGATTTTCTGTTCCCTCTTATAGTGGGAGTGTAATACTCGCTGGAGAGGGATGCTAATGCTTAAAAACCAGCAAGCTGGTTTGTGTTTGGATCTCACCAAGGTGTCTGAGCCCCAGCGCTGAGGGAGAGAGCTGTTCCAGTGGCAGCAGGGATCTTGGGGGGACCAACACCTCTCCAGAGGCAGATGCTCTCATTATTTACTACCATTTACGTTTTTGCACAAGGCTCCATAACATCGGTACAACCATGCCACCTTGTGTTAATTTCTGTTTCCTTATGGCCTCGAGCAGTCAGATAAAAAATTTAAAAGAATATTCTGTGTGTGGATGCGTGTGTGTGTATATATATATCTGTCATTTTTTAATGCTGTTAAATGTTCACTTCTGTCTCCCTGTCCAAGCCTGGTTGTGTATCAATAGCAGGTGAAATGATTCCACTCTGTCACTTTGTACTTTAGAATAAAGATGTTCTATTTCATAGTTGTAGTTTCAAAATATGTTAACGATGAAGAAGTTGAGCTATTGTGGTATGTATGTGTCTAGTCCAGCATGGGTAACGCTTTCTGGACTGCCATAAACTCCCTGCTGAAGTGTGGGTTATGCCTCAGCTCAGGGGAATTTGGTCTGTTATATCCCCGACTCCCTGGAAGTTTTGGGCAGACGGGGTCATTTTGGCAGAGAAATGACCTGTGGATTTTGCACCATGGAGCAGCATCAAGACTGTTTTATTGTGAGGAGTTACATTTGAGAATGCTTTAAATAAAAAAAAAACCCTATGGATATGTATAATGCTTTTCAAAAGAAAATGTATTAATTAAACCTTTGCCTCTTTTCTGCATAGTCGGCAGCAGAATATGTGAAGTCCCGCCTGCCTGAAGTCCTAAAACAACATCTTCAAGACTATGAGAAGGACAAGGAGAACAGTGTGCTGTCTTACCAAACCATCCTGGAACAGCAGATTTTATCAATTGATCGAGAAATGCTGGAAAAATTGACTGTATCCTATGATGAAGCAGGTATATTTGTGTTTCTTTCTAAGTTACATTTTACTAAAAAAAAAAACCTGCTCACTTTCAGTCTTTCTTCTGAACACTAGTGTGTGTGCTGGCAAATTGAACTTTGTCCTCAAAGGTATGAGGTAACCCAGTGAAACATTTCTTTCTCCTAAAATCGAGTTGAGATAGAAAATTTTCCACTTCAGTGATTGAATACTAACTAGCTGAAAGGACAGTTATTTTTTTTATCAGGGCTTTGTCCTTTGTAATGCACTGATGTTGATTGATCTAGCTGTGCCTCTTTATTGTCTCTGCAAGTGATGCGACCTGGTTTCTACTGGTTTCTCCTTCACTGCTAACTTATTTTTGGGGCTCGCTTAGCTAAGAGTGTACTGGGTAGTCACAGAATCTGATTTTAAAATGTGACATGATGCATGTGGATAGCCAAAACCAGGTAATGTGTAGAGTGTTGGAGTCATTTATAACAGTGCAGTTACAAGGGTTTTCAGTTTTGATATGTACATCTTAATAATTTGGAGGTTTTCTTAGTTACAGCTAATACTTTCTACTAGCATTTTGTTTTAAAGTAGTTAGAGATGTCTTCCAGCTTTTGGATCCTTCACAGAGTTGTCCTGATGCATGGTCTTATTTACAGTTACAGAGAAAAAAAGAGATGCTGTTGATGTTTTTTGCTGATCTTCCAAAATAGCCACCCATATATGCTATATGCCCACTCCCCTCAATCTCACCAAGTTTCTTGGTGTTTAGATACCTTGCAAAGAAAGAATCAAACAAAAAGAACAGTTCATTATTTTACTGCTGAATTAGTGTTCATGGCAGCGAGTGGACTGGCAGTGTGTACAGATGTCTTTACAGACATGTCTTTCCACCCAGGTGTGTGCACACCTGGCTCACTGCGCTCCCAATAGCGCATCTCTCGACATCCTTCATTTCTTAGCTTTACCTGAAAGACGCTGCTCTCTGTTTCTCCACTGTAACCACTCGTGGCTGAGAGCTGCAACACACCATCTCCTTTCATCCGCAGCCCTACAAACCGGCCTCGGGCAGCCCTGTAGTGCAAATAGAGAGTTTATACTTAGTACGTCCTCATTTTTGGGTTTTTCTTAATCCTTGGTGGCACTTTCTTTTTCTGTTATCCCCCTGACCGTACCTGGCACTGTGGTGCCCTTGGGGAACCATGCTGAGCTCAGCTCCAGGTTTTCCTTCCAGCTGTTTTAGGCAGAAGCCCAGACCTCATAACTGGGGTTTTCATCCCCTTTAGAGGGTGTTTGCCAGACACCATTCCGAGTGGATCACTGTTTTGGTTGGACCTGGTTAGATGGCACTCTGCTAAAATCACTGTCTTCTGAGTTTCTCGTCACTAGCCCAGCATCTCTAAAACCAAGCACTGACAGGCTTGTGTTATTTTGTCCTATTACTTTGTACTCACGCTGCAGTGCCCTGAAGTACTTAAAATGCTCAAACTACTTATCAACTTTGTTCAGACTCCTACTCAGACTCCCACTCACTAGCAGTACGATTCTCTTAAGCTACTTTGATCTCGAAGACGCTCAAGCAACTTAAAATGCCATTTGCAGACTGCACGTTTTGGGTACTTACAGGGCTGTGAGCTTTAGTAACTTCAAGTAATTACAGTGTTCTATTACTTTATCAATTATATTCATGCACTCACCCAATAAATAAGCCTGATTCTCTTAAACTGCTTTGATCTCGAATGCTCTTGAGCCCCATATGGCGCTACTTGCAGACTACACATGTCACGTACTTAAGGAGTCGCATCAGTTCTCAAAAGACAGCAGAGTTAAAATGAGGGCATGGGATATTTGTTTAATCACATATGGCCTGTTTTTAATGATGCGTAAAAAATAAGCTTCGAAAATTGTTGCTTTCTGTTGCTTCTGTTTATGTTTTTTAACGCAGAATTTACCAGTCCAATGAATCATGTAAATCTTTTTTCCTGGTTTGGTCACTTCATCTCTCCAGTTATTTTGATTGATAGAAGTTTGTTAGGAAGGAAAAAATGCAGTGGAGGAAATTACTGACTCCCGTCAGAAGAAAAAGCACACATTTTCCTTTATTGAAAACTGCATGTTTGTACAGAGAAAATAAAGATTAAAACTGTTTGAAACACACATTTGGGGATTTATATCATGCAATAAAACAATCCTGTGGAAATGAGAAGCTACATAAATAACTAGTTTAGAAAAGTCCCAGCGTATACACAGATTCAGAACGGAGAGAGAGCGCAGCTTGCTGTAAATAAAAAGCCAGAATTTCAGCCTCCCAGTCAGGTAGAGACAACTCTAGAGATTAAAACACGGAGATGGAGCCTGCTCATCAGTCTAATCATGTCACTTGTTTACTACAAAAGCAGAAATGGTGCTACCTGCTCTTGAAGTAAGTTCTGATTGTGAGCAAAGCACGGAAAATGGGCAGTTAAATATAATTGCAGCAGCTGTTTCTGATCCCGAGCGCTCCAGCTATTCAGCGCTCCAGCAGTTGTGTTGCTGACATTTTTCTTTTATTAGTGTTTGTCTATACCAAAGTCAATTTAATGAGAGGATCAAGCTGCCGGTGGTACATACAAAATGAAGAAAGAAATCTTTAAAAATCAAAATAGTGAAAATGAAAGTGATTGTGATGTAAGGGGAAAATACAACTTTGTCTGGCAGGGGCCTGCCTGAGACATGAACAAAACCCATCCCGGAGAGCACTGTCAAGGGTTTAATTTCTGTAATCATGAGCAGTTGGGAGTTCTGCTACGTGTCAGCCAGCGAAACTAGAAAGTTAAATGTTTAAGGTACGTGATACAAGGGGTCAGTAGCCGACTGTAGCAGGGTGCTGCATGTAGGGGAGCACTTCCACAGTGTCGTGGTTTAACCCCAGCCAGCAACTAAGCACCACACAGCCGCTCGCTCACTCCCCCCCGGTGGGATGGGGGAGAGAATCGGAAGAGTAAAAGTGAGAAAACTCATGGGTTGAGATAAAGACAGTTTAATAGGTAAAGCAAAAGCCACACGCACAAGCAAAGCAAAGCAAGGAATTCATTCACTACTTCCCAGCGGCAGGCAGGTGTTCAGCCATCTCCAGGAAAGCAGGGCTCCATCACGCGTAACGGTTACTTGGGAAGACAAACGCCATCACACCCAATGTCCCCCCCTTCCTTCTTCTTCCCCCAGCTTATATACTGAGCATGATGTCATATGGTATGGCATAGCCCTTTGGCCAGTCTGGGTCAGCTGTCCTAGCTATGCTCCCTCCCAGCTTCTTATGCACCTGGCAGAGCACAAGAAGCTAAAAAGTCCTTGACTAGTGTAAACTCTACTCAGCAAGAACCAAAACATCAGTGTCTTGTCAACATTATTCTCATCCTAAATCCAAAACACAGCACTCTACCAGCTACTAAGAAGAAAATTAACTCTATCCCAGCTGAAACCAGGACACACAGCAAGGCAGCAGGCCTTTTCCATCCAGGAAACCTTTCCCGTCCCGCTTGGAAGGGCCGTTTTCCGAGAGTTCACAGAGTGCTCACCCCCAGCTAACTCCCCTCGCCCCGGGAATGTCTCCCAAAGTGGGTAGAATTCAGCTGCATCCATTTGCCAGAATAAAACAGAACTGCACTAAAATGGCTTGGGCTTTTGGTACAATTTTGCATGTTAATTTGGCCTTTCTAGCAGCATGCAATATTAATAACGTGCAGCTTCAATGGACTCGACATCCTAATGCCTCTTTTTGTAAATCTTTCCCTTTAGGAAAAAGTATATCAGAGCTACCAAATAAAGTGAGTTCATCTAAAAATACTCAAATGTTGACAAGATTTTTACTTAAGTTTGACTAAGGAAGCTTTATAAAATGAAAGCAGGCCAAAAGTGACAGATGGGTACAAATCCTCACGTAATCTTTAAACGCCTTAGTTTAAAAAGTGGCATTCTTGACTAGCTAAGGCTGGGTTAATTTTGTGCCAGAATATTTTTTCCCGCTGAAGCTTTATTGGATGTTAATCCTATTCCTTTGATTTATAGCATCTCTAAACACCTAGGCTGGTCAGTGACTACTCTGTAGAAATACAAGTTTAGGATACTTAAAGGCACTTTGGCATTTAACGCTGGTGTGCCAGGTACCTAAAGCCTGCTGGGAGATTCTGGTGGTGTTTTTGTACTGTAGTCAATAGGTTTTGCTTTAATGGATGGCCCGTCTCCCCCCAGAGTCCTGTAGAAATTGAGTTTCGTTATTGTGCGACAAAAAAGATTAATTTCATTTTTCCCTGCTGTGAAGCAGTCATGAAATATATTGATATTTAGGCACTGCATCCAGAGCCAGATGTCAGTCCAAAACATGTTTTCTTAGCTAATATTTGCCAGGCTGCCCTGTGTTTCCTGGAGCCCCCTGCAAGGGAAGCGGGTGGCTGCTCCTCCACGTGTCCTTCCCGGGGGGACCAAAAGCTCATGCCTGGCTGGACCCTGCACGCCTCTCCCTATGGGTGCCGTTTGCGTTAGATTGCATTTGAAAACTTTTAGATACAGTCGATGTGCACCATTGCTTGAGATGCTTGCAGTCAGTACCATAGCGTTTCTTAAAGCGAGTTTTTATGCTAGCAGTCCATGTCCCCAGTTGCATGAATACTCAGATTTTAGCAACAAAATTTATTTTCTGCTGAGAAAAAATGTGGCCATTAGCACCACAACATATTGCACTTTGTCTCTGGATGAGATTGGGGTTTGTACTCTGCCTTCCCCAACCATGCCCAGGTGCTGTGCTCTCCCTGGGCATCCCATGGTCCTTCAAAGCTGGTGATGCATCATCCTCCGCTCCTCACTCCTGGCATGATTTAGGATATAATGAATGGGTAAGGAATTAAATCAATTCCTTGTGTTCAGCCTGTATTTCTGTGCCTTGCAGAAAACTGGGTCTGGTTTCTCTAGTAGCTGCAGCGGTGAAAATCGGCTCCAAGCGTAAATCCAAGGCTCAGACCTTCATTCTGACTGCAGGACTGCAACCCGGCGTAGATCCAGTCCCGTGAGCATTTGCTGTTTCTGGCAAAAGCACAGAAAAGCAAAAATATCCAAGATTAAACTTTAGCCCAAGAGGTTGGCAAATCCATCTGCTTCACGCAAACGTCCATGCCAGTGTGGTCATGCTGGGAAAAGGTTAACTTTAATCATCGAGGGGCCGATACTGCCCCTTTTTCAATTACAGTGCTCCCTTTCGGGCAGCGCAGACAGGTCTTTTCCCCCAGAGAAAGTGACTACAAGGAGAAAATGAGAAAATTAAAGCAGTAAAATTGCACCAGAAATATATCCTATAATTTGTGATAATAAATGCCTTGCTGGGGAAGTTCCTTTTTTCCCACTGCAAAGAGCTTTACCGGCTAAAGTCATCATTATGTTACATTGCAGTGAAGATAAAGTAAGTTATCTTTGCTGTGACGTTAATCTCAAGGTGGCTTGTGCACAGCAATAACCCATTAAAAATGCAGGAAGAGATCCGTTTGGTTTGGTATGTCCACCTTCTTTAAAATAAAAAAAAAAGTATTGTCGTATAATGCACACTCATGCTTGGACCATGCTTTTGGTATGTGTTTGACTGGTCCTTTTCACAGAGGGCTCGGTCTTTGGGGAAATACGGGAACACCCTTTCAATAGTGGTGACTTGTCAGGTGTTTAAATCCTTGTCCTGAAAAGGAGCCTCAAGAATATTTCTCTTCCAGTCTCGGCTACAGCCATTACCAGTAAGGCAGGGTATGGGCATGCTCTGCTGACAGCATTGGGAAGAGCAGACATCTGCAATCTCACAATTATACAGTGATAATGGTCCTGCAAGAACATGTAACACTGCCAAATATGAAATGACCTGAGCCTAAAAAATGGTTGGAAAGCTTTATGTAAGTTTTTAGGAGGGATTTAAAGAGCAGAAAGAAGGTCATGCACTAAACACGATAAAAACAGTTGCAAAGGCAGTGAGTTGCACAGAATATGCAAGAACAAAAACAGAAGAGCCGTAAAGAAGCTGCAAGGAAGAGAAGAGCCAGAAACAATGTCTTTTTCTGAAGAAAAAGCGTGTACAGGCAAAGGACAGTCATAGTAAACAATGTGTTTCTAGTATCTCAAGGGATGTTGCTCAGTAGACTTTCTGTGTGCTGTGGTGAGCATCCCTTGACAGGGGTGTAGCAATCCAGTAAATTTATTTTCTCTTGTGTTGCAAACACGTCGACACAGCAGATGTGTAACTAACAGCGCTCAAATGTGTCGGGGCGGCATTTATTGCTGTGCCGGAGGCTTTCTTCTGACAAGAAGAAAACCAGAGTGGCCTGCAGGCCACCGGGGGTGGTGGCTGTCTCTCCAGCTCAGGTTTGGTTTTTAAATGATTTTTAGGTACTCGATCTCAAGAACATGATCTAAAACATCTCCCTTCTTTGGGTCTTCGGTTGCTGCAGTGAGAACTTGGCACTGTGCTTTTTCCAGATAATACAGTAGGAAGTTTTACTCTTCATAGCCAGATGATTACTACTGAATTTATTTAATCTCTGCCTTCCAGCCAACACTTTCTTTGGCATATTCAATTTCTTTTATACATTAAAGCTACTTGTTAAACTTGGTCACCGCAAACCAGTGCTCTGATTTTCTGCAGAGGACCAGTACCTACAGCAGACATCACAGGGCAGTCACCAAGGATACAATTTGTCTCTTCCCTTTCAATATCTGCATTATAGGTATCCGATTCTGGACAACTTTTCTAGAGCTTTTCAATAGTCATTAGAAAGAAACGAGCATTTCTAGTGTGATTCATGGGTTTATTTTAAGCATCTGCTTTAGTATGTGAAGAGTCGTATCCTAAACGTGCCCGCTCTTTTCCGTTGGCTGTGAATTACCTTTTGCTCGCGGGTAAAATACAGATAGACAGCTCTAGTTGGGAGCTGAACGCCAGCCTAAGGGTGCCCGTAGGTGTACACATAAAACCATTTAAATTACATTTCAGGGTGTAGCTTCAGTGCAAAGCATGCGACTTTCTGATTTCCTATGTTGTGGTCTTCCAGCTTTCTAGAATATTGGCAACCTTTGTAAACAACGGACATGTATTTAAGCCAGCCCAAGCATGCTGTATTCTTTTGCTCCATTAAAATAAATTTTTATTATTCATATAATTACGACCTTTCAGCAGAAGCTCGGAGCAGAAATAGCACTTTGACAGGTGCCTACTTGGCTGTGAAATATTCTCCGTTTCCTCATCAAATTTTGAAGTAGGTATTTAGCTATTTAAATTTGTCAGCTAGCAGTCGATTTTTCAGAACCGACATAAACGCTAACAATATTTGGTTCAGGGTATTTGGTAAATTTATTTATATATTTGGTAAAACCAAAAAAATATATTTTTATATATTTGGTGAAACCTCAGTGCAGTGTAGGTGCAACGATGACTCTACAGGGCTGTGTCAGTAAGTTAGGAATTTTTTTTATTAATCACATGAAGTGTTCTGTTCGTACTCAAGCACAGGTAACTATTTTCAATCTTACTGTATAAATGCCATGTACTCTTCACTTTGGTATTTACACATTTGTAACAATTCCAAAAAATAATTTAAAAAATCTACTATTACCAAAGTCCCGCAGAAAGGGAAGAAACCAACGCAGCCCTTGCAGAGTACTGACATTCAGAAGTGTAAAAGAAAATGTTTTTTAAACCATTTAATGGTTTTAATACTAATTATTACTAGCTGACCATTTCCTTTCTGTGTACTTATCAACTAAGTCTGGAAAGCGTCTTAAATGCACAAACTTATTTTTAGGTGGTTACTTAATTCAGTCAGAAAGTGTGGTAGAGTCAGTTCAGGTTTGTGCCCAGGGGAGGGGTGGTCTGATGTCTCCTGCATTTGGGAAAGGTTGCTCCTCTGCGTTGCAGGGCTGCTTTTAAAGGGGTTTTGTAGTGATGCTGCATTATCGCCACTTGATTGCCGTCTTTCCTGGGTTTTGTATCTTTGGCCTCATGAAAGACTTAAAAAGTATGTAAGCTCTAGAGAATTAAAACCACTGTTTGAGGTTTATTTTGCATAAGTTTTTGTTAGATTTCATTTGAAAACCTTTAGATTCAGTTGATATGCACCATCACTTGAGATGGTTGCTGTCAGTACCGTAGTGTTCTTCCTCAATTTCAGATGCACGTGTTGCATGAGTACACAGACATGAGCATGGATTTATCTTATTTTTTTATTATTTATTAAAAAGATATCAGACAGAGATAGCATTTGAAGACACAGCTTGCTGGAAATTCAGTGTAGGCAGCGAGAACATCTGTTCCCAGCCTCTGGAAGAAAGCCATCCGTCTCGGCAGATGTTTGTCACCTGCTGATGGACGCAGGGATAAATGCCTGAAGGGTCTCGTGAGTAGCAGTGAAGGCAGCAAAGTTTGTTCTGCCCACAAACCTGACAGACCATTTGGAGATCCTTATTATATTTTCCTGCATCGTGACCCAGACAAGCATAAACAGCATTGCCATAGCAGGGTGGAGCGGCACAAAATCATCACCAGGTACTCCTTTGCAAAGCTGTCCATTACACCCGCAATTGCTAAATTTCAGTATTGAAATTTCAGTCTCACTGCTCCTAGCTTTGCCATATCATGTATGAAAAGCTAATATTTGGGTTCTTCTAAAAACAGTTTAAGAGGAGAATCATTGAGAAGAAAATATATTGTAATAACGTCAAGAACAGGCACATGCACAGGGATTTATGATCTAAGGGCGTTGCTGTGTTTCTGGAGATCGCTTGCGCTCTTGCACACATCTCTGTGTCATCTGTCCTTGCGCTCTCCCCATGTGCAGCAGCGTTCAGCTCGTGCTAAGCCCTGCTTTGCATGCGCAACTGCATTGCACACCACAATCAATCACTGTTAGCCTTTTCCATTATTTCCCGGTGTTTGAATTATACATGGGGAGATGTAGGAGGAAAAAGGAGCAGGAACAAAAGGAGGCTTTCTGTTCTCAAGTGAAGCTTTCTTAAAAACCCTATCCATAATGTGTAACAACCCATTAAGGTAAAGAACTTGGTCATAAACAAGCAACAACTGGCTCTTCCTCGTGCTATAATGCCTTTCTAACAGTGGCAGTTGCTGAGTTTTAGCCATAACAGTGCTTTTTCCTTCCTCCGTGTGCATCTTTTCCAGGCAGCTCTGGGATCATGGGCTGCAGCTGCTGTCTGCCAGTGGCTTGGGCGTATCTTTAGAAAGGTGTTCGCCTGGGCTCCGTCTGCCAGTTGAATTTGCTGATCTCATACAAAAGTTCCCCCCAAAACTGTGCTGTTTTCACTCAGCCACATGCCGGGAGGATGATTTCTGAGGTGACAGCTCTGCTGCCAAAAAATGGATGTTTGGCAGATGTGGAGGTTTTGCATTTGCAAATGGGTAAAGTAGGGAAAATACAGAAGGAAAAAAGTATGGTCTGAGGTGACTTTTGGCTGGGCATCGGAAGATAATTAGCCCCAGAGTCTGATTAACCCGAAGAGGGGAAAAGTCATCAGCTTGATTTAAGCTGCCACCCTTTCTCAGGCCAGCCAGCCTCAATTTACAGCTCAATAAAATCCGCATCAGTGAATTTTGTGTGTTTGATAGCAGAGGGGATGGGGACAGAGTGAGGATCTTGAATTAAATCACAAACTTCATTAATTGTGTGTAATTCTGGTGCGTTATCACTCCTCATCCCTTTTTTCCTCCTCCTCTTGCTCACACTCTTCTGCCAGCACAGGAGATAGATACAAAGTAAGATATTGATCCCTTTGGACGGGGTACATGTTTGTATTTGTAATTTGGCGATACACCTTGGGCACTGAGTAAATAACTCTTTAAATACCGCCTTGCTGTACAGCTCTGCCTGTATACTAATAAGTTCCTTATTTGTTCAGGAGTTAAGGTGAGTGATCCGTCACGCGAGTGCCTCAGGGCCAGCTGGAGAGCGCGGCAGATATTTACAGTGGTCCTCCATGAAATTAGCTGCAGTCTGATAGATGGTCCTGCCGCCGATGGCTGTTAGTCCTTCGTGAAACCCAACCCCAGGAGCCGAGGGATAATGCAGTCATAGTAAAAACCATTTGTCGGATACAATTGCCAGCCGCAACGGAAATTTTTGAACAGCCCCGTTAAGGCTGAGTGATGCAGAGATGTGCGCAGCATCTATAAGCTAGCTGTTAGTTACACTGTTTGTGAAGGGCTTGCTAATTATATGTCTTGAATTCAGTTTAGTGCCTACCCGCTGACACCTTATTTATAGCTGCTGCTTTAAGTCTGGTACTATGGCTCAGGCACCTCCGGAAAGTGCAGGTCAATTCCTGGGGCTCAAATGAAATTTTGCAGCCTTGACCCTTTAGGCAGGACTAGGATAAAGCCAGAGATGTCACAGGACTCGGCACAAATTGGATGCTTTTAATTATTTTTGTGTTTTTTTTTTTCCAACGGGGATTTTCATTTTGCTCCTACTTTTTCCCTGTGATTTCAGGCCTCGTTACAGTTGAATGTCGCTAATAAAACCCTGTTGAGCATCTAGCATAACATTTTCTAACTAGATAAGGTCAGTCATGCTCTTACGCAGCTTCGTGGGGCGGCATGTGGAGTAGCGGCATTGCTGACCTTATTGCTGACACTTAAAATCACCGAGCATCGGCTGTCCCTGTGCCACCACCGGCAAACTTCTGCTTGGCTTAAAATGTGGGGTGGATCCTGCAGCAGGTCGGTACCAAACTGACTCGCTCAAAGTCAGTTAGTGTCATAAGCATAACATCTTTAATACCTTTGACACTGTGATTGTGGAGGGGTTTATTTGTCTGAAACTGCTAGGAGGATGGAATCCCTTTTTTTTTCTTTGATCAGTTCTGCAGACTGTGTTTTACATTGAAATTTGATATATTTTCATAATGGGAAATGCAAAGCTGTAGAAGATTTCTAATGGATCCATAGAAGATCTGTCTTACAGATCACAGAATTTGGGACAAATCTTAACAAAGCAGACTATGCATATCTCACTGTAAAACTTTCGGTAGCTTTTATTTGTTCTTAAACTTTTATCCAGCTTTTCCTTTGAGAAGTTAATGTATCGTTATTTTGAGGGAATACTGTTATCTTTCCCAATGGAAAATGTCCAACTTCTTCCTGCACACCCTAGGTTCATGCGAGCAGCTTTTGTTAACAGAGGCAGGTATTTTGCTGGGCTTGGAAGGCTCGTGATATCCTCCAGCTCCTCTTCTGCTGGCCGTTTGACCCGATAGAAATCCCACCGCTTTGTTCTGAGATCGCTCAGCACAGTTGCCGAGCTAAGCGAAACCAAGCTAGTGACTGCCTGGGGTCAGAGTTACTCAGATCTCCTAGGGATGCCTCCAGTTCAAAGAATAAATTACATGAAATTGCCTTTAAATTTTAGTTCTGCTGTAGAAGTCTAGGAACTGGGGAAAACATGTTCAACAACAGATTGGGGGGAAAAAAAAATTAGGTGTAATTTCTGTTTGAAAGCAATAACTTTTGGTTTTCAGTTTATACCATCTGTGCTTTTCAGCAACGGAGTGTTGCATGCTCGCCGTTCTTTGAGTCGGGGGCTGCGCTTCGTCTGCTCTGCCTGACATCTCTAAACCTCACGCTAAGCTAGGCCCTTCGCTCTTGTTGCTTGGCTTACGTAGCAGCTGGTTAGAGCTATTGTAGGAGTATGGTTTGAAATAGCAGTAGCAGGATCCCTATCTGCGTATACACTACATTGCATGATCACCTACAGTCATTGTAGTTTCTAGCGCTTCAGGAGCTCTGACAATCGGAATTCAGACTTTGCAGCTTGTGTGCAAATCCTAGTGTTGCACTGACCACACAGACTGTGTTTCAGCCCGTGGGTACTGAAGGCTCGCAGGGAAGTGTCAGCAAGAGATTTCTTTCCCTCTCATGTACAGACCTTAGCGTAGGCATTTTTTCTTGTCTTATCGCTGCAAGGCTGCACAGGAGGTTTAACTGCTGCAGAACGCCCGAGCCCGTCCACAAAGGAGATAGCATGTGTGGTTTTCTGCACTTTAATTAGCCTGGTGACATACAGAAATTTCTAACCAGAAAAAAATAAACCGTTTTCAACATATTTCTACTTGTAGCGTACTAAACGGCTGAGTGGGATGTTCAAGCGAAACTAAATATGGGAGCATTGCCAAGAAATCGGCTTTTGAACTGAAATGGAGAGCCCCTTTGTATTAAGAGTATTTTTTGTGAGGACAAGAAATTAATCATGCGGCACTGGGATAGCGTGAAGGTGGGAGCGCTCCCCCTTTCTGCTGCAGTATTGATGAGGCAATGTCAGAGCAGTCTGGAAGATGGAGAGGCTGCCCAAAAGAGTTTCCATTTTTTGGTAATTAATTTTTGTTACCTGATGCACAAAACTTCCTTCCAGCTCTTGTTTTCCTACCTGGAAAACACTTTTAGGTATTTTTTACATAGCCGAGTCAGAACATCTACATGAATCTGCTAGTCTGTAAGTATGTCCCAAATATGATGAATATAATATGACTTATAGTAAACAGGATTGAGTTATATATACATACTCATTGATTAGACAGGAAAATAGGGTCTATCTAAAGAGAAATACAATATGGTTCTCTGTTTCACATATAAAATCTTAAAATAGTACTGCATATAGCCAGGTAGGAATTGTTTCGAGGTGGACATTAAGCTACAATCCTAGAAAGGTTTTAAGTCATTTCTATGTATTTCTAAGAATCCGGTGTTTCTTTTAAGCTATTTTAAAAGAAGGAGTTATTTTAATTTTAGGGGGAAAAAACCATTATGTTGAGATGATTAAGGAATTATGAGACCTTGAATTTTCAGAATGGTTATTTTTAGGTTCGTGCTTTACAGAACTGACTTTTGCCGAAGAATTTTATTAACTGAAAGAAAAGGCAGGTGCAGCTCATTTGTAGGAGACACCAGCACTGAGGGACTCAGGGACGAATGCCTGTATGATGTGTAGGCTCGTCAGTCCCGTATGCCTTGCAAGACATTTGAGGAAAAGGAGGTGGGTACTTTAAAAATGCACATATATTTTTGAAAGGTATTGTGAGTGATCAGCAGTTTATTTCATTCGCAGGCGGTTAGCCCAGTAATCTGCCGAAATTGTATATTTTGGAGATTATAATAGCATTTTCTCTAATCTGCATAGCTTCTGCTAAAGAAATTGTGTGGCTTTTTAAACATTTCAATAACCTGTAAAGGAGTAAAGGATGAAGAAGTGCTAATGAGCACAATTAGCTCGGCCTTTCACAAAGTCTTTGATGAAGGTTGGATGTCATTAGAGAAGCCAAAAATGCACATGAGAAACGGTGCCTCGGATTAGAAACCAGCCAAGGAGGAGGCGCGCAGACCACTGGGATCCAGCAAAAGGTCCATCCCAGCAAAAGGTTTTACAGTGATCCCACCCCAATTACCGGTTGTTGGGATCATTTTTCTTTGGAGAACTGTTGTTTTCAGTCCCTGGTTTGGCCCTCCCTTTCCGTGCAGACACGGTGAGGGGCATCAGAGCAAGGAAAGGGCTTCGACCCCTGCAGTTCCCGCAGTTCCTCTCACTGCTGTAGGACGAATGAAACGTGAATGTCTGCTTCTTGGTTTTATTGTTGCTTATCTTATAGATAAGCAGTGGATAATTTGATTTATTTTTATGGCTTTGGATTAGAATTGGTAGGTCACTTGGAAGGCAGATGGAGGCGGCGTTTTGTGATCTTGATGGTCTCACACCGCTTTTTATCCATATTCCTGGTGGCTGGGAAGCAAGAGACTCCCTTACCCTCCCTCATATACTTACGGCTTTTTTCTCAGTCTTGCCTATTCCACAGGCTATAATCAAAGTTTTATTTGCATTGCCTTATGGGTATGTGCAGAGCATGTAAAACAGAAATTCAGGAGACCCACGGTTGGTCTCGACGGGAGGAGCTGAGGCAGATGGGCACAGAGAACAGCTATATTAATGATAAAAACGTCACATATCTGCCCTGAAAACTACTGGAGTCTTATTGTTTAGGATTTAAAGTCCCTGTAAGGCAAGTGGAAATGCATGGTCTATAAATGAGAACGAAGCTGCATGCAGTGGGAGTTGCTAGTAGAGAGTAAATATAAATCTATATTTCTGTTTATCCTGCTTTTTGCACTGTTCTCAGTAATTCTCTTTCCTTCTGGAGATTATTGAAGCTCGAAAATATTAGCTCTTGCTTAATTATTTTGTGAATTCAAGCTTGAGCACTGTTGAAAAAAGATGGGAAGGGTTTTTTTGAGTTGTTTTTGTTTGTTTTTTAATCAATCCAGCCAAGTAAGTACCAAATTTCTTGACCTGAATTGCTCTGAATGCATTTTTGCTCAAAGCGTGTGGTAGACCTCTACTCTCCGGCAGTCAGGCATCACAGGAGTGCTGTTGTACACCATCAGTTTGTGAAAGGGGATGCAGACTTACCAAAAAATGGTTATGTGGGTTGATTTAATGTACCTCCCATCCGACTTGGAGTCACCGATAAGGCAGGACTGGCCGGAGCTGTTATTCCAGTGTCAGTTCAATACCCGGATAAAGGATCCGGCTGCTTCAAACCTGCTGCTATTTTCAAAGCTACTGTCAGTGCAGGGCTCACGCTGTTTACACAGAAATTTTTCCCAGCTCTATGTTTGACCCTACAAAACACAGACTGCGAAAGCTGTGTCCGTCTGAGCATGGTGCAGGTCCAGGCACCCGGGATATTCCCTTTCTAATAAAGGTTACTGGGGATCTTTTTCCCTGCAGCTTCACGGTGGTCCCAGCTGGTGCAGCCCACCTCCTCCTTCTGCAGACCATCTCAAAGGCTGCGCATCCTTCACCTGTGAAGCTTTGTACACTTCCAGTCACTGCCTTGTCATTTTCGGCTCTCTTTGCACACCTCTCAGTCTCTCTCTAAAAATTAATATTGATTACGTTTGCGTTTTTTCTCTTGTCACTTTGCTTTGTTTCCAGAGATGAGATTAGACTGATTTCCTATTGCACAGACTTCTGTTTAATACGGACGAGCTGTCATAAACCCTACCTGTGCGGGAATTAATGTAGCTTTTAGCCCTCTGGGGTTTAATGCTTTTAGTTAAGAGGACAGTGTTGGTCTCTCCAAAGATAATGATGATGGTCTCTGGTTTTGAGGTCATCATTCTGCCCGTTTTCTTCTTTTTCCCTACGGAGTGAAGCTGAGTGAAACTCCACATTGGACGTGTTAGAAAGCTGAGCCGAGGCAGCAAAGCGATCTCCTTCTGCCGTGGTGGTACCACAAGGGGCCTGATAGGGCTTTTCATGCCGCCTCACCAACTTGAGGTTTGAGGGCAGCATCATGGGATGTTGGAGTGGGAAAAGATGCCCGGGAAGCTCATGGGAGACAGCCCGTGGCACTGGCCACCCCATCCAAACCGAGCTGCAGAAGATGAGCAGTGAAATGTTGGGATAGATATCTGCAAGAAAACAGGCTGACCCTTTAGCTGAGAGAAGAGACCGCTCTGGGGTGGAGAAGCAGGTGTGGAGGTCTGTATGGCAACACTGGTGATGTACGTGTTTGCAGATGGGGCTATGCAGAAGCAAGCCTACAGAGGGGAGTGGGGGCTGGTCAGAGACTGGACTTGAGAGAGGAGAGGAGAGGGATGAAGGGGTCTTCAGAGGTGCTTGTGGTTAGAGAAGCAAAGGGGGAAACTAGGAAAGAAGAGTGTCTCATCAGCTGAGAAGAAGCGCTGAGCTGGCTGGGCTGGAGGCAGGTAAGAGGGATGAGAAAAGCTCGCTGGCTGCACTGCGGCTGGAGAACCATGTTATGGTCTCCGCAGAAGCCATTTTGATGGTGAGCCTGGGGCAGAGGCTGCGTTGGAGGAGGCGTAGCGTGGAGCTGGAGTGACTGCAAATGGCGTCTTGAATGAGCTCACAGGTGAGACAGGAAAGCAGTGGTAGCTGTAAAAATCAGCAAGGGTAATGATGGTTTTTTAGAGAGGGGGATTAAAAAGATGCACTACAAAAGAAAAGAGCCAGAGATGCATAGGGATGAGGCGATAACAAATAAAAAATGTTAAAATCAAGTCACAAGATGGGTCGATGGGAGGCAGCACATGAGCAACCTCAGCACGTGTTGTGCCAATGGGGAAGCAATGGTTAAAACGTAGGAGGGGGAAATCTCATTCCTCAGTTTTGTCTGAGGAGGAGACTGTGAAGAGCCACAGAAGAGGTGGGGGAGGACTGGGAAAGGCAGTGAGAAGGCACCTGTGGGAAGGACAGTTGTTGAGGAAGGGGAGCCTTGGCCAGGGACTTTCGCCTTCCAAAAGCCTGAGATAAGGACAGGGCAGAGGTGTGATTTCTATGAAGGAGGGATGGGCAGAAGTTCAGGGTTGAAGAGAGCGATGAGGGGGAAGAGGTTACATGTGCTGATGGCCTGAAACCTGTGGGGCATGGGAGACTTGGGAAAACAGAAGGAAAACTTGGCCAAGAGGGAGAAAAGAAGCGACGTGGTGAGCACCTGGTGAGATTAACTGCAGTTTTGCTAATGGGTTAGGGTGAAATGAGGGCACTGGGGGAATTTCAAACAACTTGGGCCACCCAGAGCCCAAGAGCTCTGGTCCTCCTTGCGAGCCGCCCCACCAGCAGGGATTTGGAGCCCGGCATCAGCAGGATTCTTTGACGCCACATGCGAAGCACAAGATCTCCAGCGGCTGCAGGGTGAGCTGGATCATGCCTGGGCTCTCTAATGCCTTTTAATGTGGTTAAGCAGGTCTTGTTTGCACTCTGGTGACTTTTCCTCCTTTTGATAAAGTGGTTTTCTAAAAACTGGTAGAGCCAGTGCAGCCTTGATTTTTACAAGGTGCCTTGTCTGATACTAAAATACAACACCAATAATCTTACCTGACTTTAAAAAAAAAAAAAAAAGCTATCTCTGCAGCCAGTATAGTAAAGGTTTTAAATTTTCTGGTGATTTTCTTTGTAAAATGTTCAGCAGGGTATTATTCAGGCAGCTGCATCGAGGGACTAATATAACATGTGTTCTCAATTTTGGACCCTTTATGTTGGGAATTTTCCGTTGTGCAACTGCATTAAATCTGAGGCAGCTGACAAGAGCACGATGTTTTCTAACTCTACACAAGGTTAAATGACTGAAATAAAAATAGATGGAAAAGAAAACAAAGTAAAATAAGTTTGCTTTCTCATGTAATGGCAGGCAGTAGCGTGAGGTCAGGGACTTAACGATAGCCCAGCCATCAGTCAGGGACCGTGAAACAACTGATCCTTCCTAAATCACTTTGGAAATTATCTTCTCTTTCAGACGCTCGTTCTCTTTCATTCACACAGACCATATAACCAAGAAGACTGTGTTCAACGTTATCATTTTTATATAAATTGTGGTAATAATGACTGTATTTGTGAAGCATTTTACTTTCCAAACACCAGGGCTCTCGGATGTTATTTGCAGTATTTTCCTTACTAGGAAACATATGATTTTTACTACTGCCTGTAGGAAAAATACACGCTGGGCTGGTGTCACGGGAAGGGGGAAGGCAATCTGCGGAGCAGTATGGTGGTCTTGCACCCAGGAGAGTCGATGAATTTACAAATGCAAATGTCAGGCCAAGACGGCAGCTGGAGGTAAAGCAGGAGCTCTGAGCTTCAGAAGGAAGCATCGGTTGGGTGGTGGATCACACAGCCTTGCAGCCTCGTGTGTGGCACGTGGGTCTCTCTCCTGCAGCACGCCGGGATCCTTCTGGAGTTGGCTTTGGTTCTATGTTCCCATCCAACAGGGCTTTCACTTTTGCCCCCGTTTTACCTCTCGCGGGTTTTGTTTTCGACCCATGTTGCAAAGACTCTTTTGCTCTCTGAAGTTTAGACAAAATGTCAGACCAGCTTCAGCAGGTACCAGCCCTCTCGTCTCTTGCAGATTTTCAGCACGATGCTGCTTGAATGTTTGTTAAGGAAAGTTTCATAAATAAAAGCAAGGGAGGGTGCCATTTATTGCTATAATTTCCTTATTGAAGCAGAGCTTTATGCATTTGCAGAGTTACTAGCTTTTGTTCAGGTAGAGAATGAGGTGACCTCAAATGCTAAACCCCATTTTGTTCTGCTTAAATGACCAGCTACACCCCCCTGCAGTAGTTTGTACCCTCATTATTATTTTGTTGTCTTTGTGTTTCGGATACTGGTATTTTAACTACCAAGTCCTCTGGCGTTAGAGCGGGTCTGTTCACCAGGGTACTAAGGCCGGCCACCTGCATCCGAACGGGGTGGGCATCCAGCTGGCAGGTGCCCCTTTCAGCACAGCCTTCTTCACGCCCTTTGGTGCAATCTCGTTTCGTCTTCAGAGGAGGTATTTCTCGAGCAGGCAGCTCATGTTGCTGGGTTCCTCAGGTGATCCTGGTGGACAGGTTCCTCTGCGTGTCCTGCTGTTAGGTGAGCCATTAAGTTGTCCAGTTAGCAGGGGGTTTTAGCAACAAATGGGAAACTATATCCATTTAGGTCTGCGATATGTCAGTCAATTGCAAAAAATAATATCTATGTTTATATATGCCTGTCTTGTGAAAAAATAGCCCTCGTTTAGAGCTGTGCAAGACAGACCATTAAGTTAAAAATAAATCTTCAGAACACAGTGCATCTAAACACAACTTGTTTATTACCGGCTATTTTATTTATACCAGTCATGGGATATTCCACTACTGACATGGGAACAGCAAAACATAGTTTTTAATTCTGGGTTTGGACAGCGACGCAACAAGCGGCAGCTATGAGAATTTAGCTTTACGGCCACAGAGCATAGACTTAAACCCTAATATAGCTCCCCTGGAGCAAAACCAGGGGTCAGGACGCCACTGGTGGTAGGCAGTGCTGCAATGCCCCGTTGCCAGCATTTTCATTAAAACTGCGTCTTTGTCTGATTAAAACGTATAAGCAGAGCCGCGTTGCTCTGTAACGCTGCTGTTGGTTGAGTTTCATCGCTGGGGCCCATCATCAGGCATGCTGGCCCCGAGTGCTTCTTCCAGAGCACCCCAGCTGGGGATGCGCCTTTTTTGTTAATGAATAATCAGATGTAAATTAACAGCAGAGGTGAAAACTCAACCTTGTGCTTCTCTGTCCTACTTAAAAGGAAAAGAAAGCAGCCATTAGGTTAATTTTATTTACTGTTGAAGGATACTAGAGTACCTTTTGTAAAAATTTTAGCAGCACCATGTAATCTAAACTGAGCGCCAGGCACATTGCCTTTTAATGTTTGTTAGTGTATATCTAAAAACTTACTTGCCATCTTTCTATTGAAAAATATTAATGAAATTGTGACATCTGGTCCAAAGCCCGCACGAGGAATATTTGTAATAGCTGGAGTTTTTATGAATACAGTTTGCACTAGCTAGAAGGGGAAAATATAGAAGAGGCATGGTCTTAATGGGCTCTGCTTTGCTCAGCATTCATTCCACTTAAATAAGAGAAATAAAAACTATAGTGTTCTCACTTGAAAAACATCCAATTTTTCCAATATTTTCCTGCCACCTTAGCCAACAAATACTATGCCTGTTGGATACGGTGGTCAATGACTAATTACATTTTCTGTGTATTTAAAGGTTAAAGTAATTAAAAATGTCAAATCTTTTCCTCTTTTTGATAAGAAAAGAAAAAAGCTGACCTCAGTTCTGAGGCGATGAGGGGAGAGGGCTCTGTTTTACCCATGGACAGTCCAGGGCAGTAGTTTCAGTTCACAGAAGCTGCGAGTGGACTCTGGGGCTGATTTGTACTTTCATTACTTTCCTTGGCCATTAGGAAAAGCCGGCTCTCAGATGGAGACTGGAATACACTCCTCCTGCTTCAGCCCCTCTCTGCCATTATTAATAGGAAGAACATTCTCCTGCTAATCATTTTAATATATATATATACACACACACACACACACACTCCATATATTTGTTTTGCTTCCTATTCCCTTCTATTTTTTCCAGGTACAACTTGTTTGATCGCGCTGTTGTCAGATAAAGAGCTCACAGTGGCCAACGTTGGTGATTCGCGAGGAGTCTTGTGTGACAAGGATGGGAATGCTATCCCCTTGTCACACGATCACAAGCCCTACCAACTGAAAGAGAGGAAGAGGATTAAAAGAGCTGGTGAGTTGTAATGTTTTTCCTTTGGATTGAAGGTTCACCTTTTTTCTTCTCTATTCTGTTAATAATATAAACTTCTCCCCTGAGAGAGACTGAAAAGTACCAGACTGAGGCATCAGCAGATGAAATCTTCCATTATTAATACAGCACTTTTCAGTGGGATTTCATGGTGCAGACAGAGAAGTGGAAGCAGATTGGCCTATCCCTTAATAAGCCAGTGTCGGAGTAAGAAGAGCAGCCTTCATCTTCAACAACCAGTTGACCGTCCCGGCCAGTTCCCTTGTGATCTCTGCAGGGAGCAAATTAATAAACGGGAGCAGGAGCATTACAGGCTTCTTCACACCAAACCGTATCAGCAGCCTTTATGTGAGAGGCTGGGTCTGAAGCTGAGTGAGATTTAGTTCCTAAAATAAGCAGAGCATGAATCTAATTCATCAAAGCTATTTTTTGTTCCCGTATAGTGACTGCTAATGAGCACAAACATGTAAATTGTAGCAGGAGTATAGGGAAAGAATACAAGAAACAGCAACTTCTCCGCAATAAATCTTTCTTGCTTTCATCACTTGTCAGTTTAGTGACCTCCTGGGCTAGAAGTTACAGTTGGATCATCAAGTTTAATAGCCAATTCTCCATCAATTTGTCGAAGTCTCTTTTGAACCCGTTTCTGGTTTGGCTCCCACAGCAGCCTGCAGCAGCAAATTATTTGATGAAGAAAAAAAAGTTCCTCTTGTTTGTGTTAAACCTACCGATGAGCATTGCCTCCAGAGATGCATTGCCTCTCTGCCTCCACGTCTTCATCTGTAAAGTGGAAATAACAAGTTTTTCCCTGAGTTATAAAACATTTTTAAAACCTACAGGTTATCAATATGCTCACGCCAGCATAAATGCCTGTACACGTGCAACGTGCGCTTTCCTCTCAGTTTGCTTTTATCGCCGAGGAGGTGTAAGAGCAGTGGGGATCCTTCCTGCTGTTAGACAGAGAGCCGAGGTCAGGTATCTTCCCCAAAGGGGAAGAAAAAGTATACAGATCCTAAGAAGGAATAGGAAAATCTTGGTCTCACTTTGCTTCAACTCTGTACTTGCGGGATGTATCATTAAAATCCGGAGATTTTTCTATAAAATTGCTTCTCTCTTAGCCAAGTCCAGGGCCTCTAAGCAATTGTTCACTTAGAGAAGGCCTTCAATTAGGGGAAAAAAAATAATTTCAGTATTTCTTTTGTGTAGAAGTGAGGCTTTATAACACAACAACATGAAAAATTAACCTGGATTTTTGCAGGAATTTCCAGCTTTGGAAGAAATTATTTTAATAGACAGGTAAATGTTATATCTGCAGCTAAACAAGAAATATTCTATCTAGCCTAGTGACTGAATGAATTCATTTCTCTGTTTCCTATTGCCCCATTGTATTATCATGATTGATATGGCCTCATAGTGCTGTTAAAAACATACAATCCAGTTTATACTACTGCCAGATACTTTTACATTTTGGAACATCCCTTCTTTACATACAGTAAGTGTAAAATTGAAGCAAAGTGCCCAAACTGAATTATCAAGCGTACATGGGTAAAAGTACTTGACTTTTTTCCACCATCTCGATACTTTCTTGTCATGTAGAACTGAAGAAAGCGGCAATAACCACATCATTATGTTACATTTCGGTTTTCCAACTTTACATTACACCATGAAGCTGTCCAGTGCCCTATAGGTAGTTACAAAATGACTGCATGTTTGTGTTAGTAGGATTAGATTTCATTTAAAAGTGAAATCCATATAGCCACGGTTGAGAAAATATCCTTCAAACCACAGTCTGATATAAATCAATTTGAGGCAGCCTGAAACAGCAGCTCAAAGAAAAGCATGACTTGCCCTGTGCATTTCAGCAGGGCGTTAACGTTGGGATGACAAGTCTAAACTAATCTGTCATTTTTTGCTGCCGTGGTGGATGTTAAGGAGGGTCGCTGCTTGCTGCTGTCAGCGGTCGGTGGCTGGGGAATGAATTCAGTCCCTCTCTTTTCCCCACTCCCAGCCACTGCGTACAAAGTCTTAGTCAACCCACAACCTGAAAAAAAATTTCCATTTCTCAGTCCGACGTGACTCGAGCAGCTCTCGCGCTGAAGCCCCAGAAGCCAACGCTCAGCTTGCTTGTGGGAGTTCCTGCAGTGCAGTGGGAGGTCGCTGGTACCCAAGCCTGCAGCCCAATGCCAAAAGGAAAGACAGCAGCTAAGAGAACAGGGCAGGGCCCTCGGTTTTGAGCTGAGGTGCCACATCCTGTGGGATTACCTGCTCCACAGCGTGGCTCTGCAGTTAACAGCACCCATCACAGGGTTTTTGTCAAGACCGACTGTTATTTTCACAAGAGGCTGGCTGATGCACGCCCAAAAGTGCTGCGGTGCCGCTTGTCTCGCAGCTGAATGAGATCGGGGTCCCACCAGTCTGACTCGTTCCTGTGGGACAGAGGAATGCATGTCCTGCGACACAAGGATGCTGGTTTCCCCAGAAAACACAAGGAATCTCCTTCCGACCGGGACTTGAGCGATGTGTATAGTATCAGCGTTAGACAGTGGCCTTGAAACAACTGTGGTTTTGGCTTGTGAAGAAACACTCAGTTGCAGAGCCACAAGGTGACTGTCACTGATAGAAGTTTAAGTCATTCACCTTGAATATAATCCTCTGAGCTCAGCTCTCGCTAACATGCAAAATGTTTGTGCGGTTGCCAAAAAGCTTCTCTTTCTTTAATGCCTTTTCTTCTCCGGTGACAGCCAGCGCTGCAGAACGTTTGCTTTTCCGTGAGCATTTTTATGTATTCTGTATGGATGGCTTTACAAAAGAAAACATTAGAAGTGCCAACAGACACTTCAGCAAACCACAGGAATTCAACTTGTGCCGTCGGCAGTTCCAGGTGCCACATGAGAATGGCACCGAAAAGTCACTTTGTATGCGTAAGCACAACCTGCAAAGGCTGGAGTAAGCACGCTGCAGCGAGTCAGCAGCATCAGCTATCTCCTCTGCAAGTACAGGAACGGGCGCAGGCATTGCTGTCCTCTAATTGCGTGTAAAATGTCAACTTAAAACTGCTTGTTCTTAATTGCGGTTTGCTCCCCCTGTCATTCCAGTACGTTCACATGATTACACTCCAGTTCCTATAGTCCTAATCACTTGTGAAAACACCCCCTGTGCTGGGGAGTAGGTGGCTGGGTGACATTCAACCGAGGCACCCTCAAAACCTGCAGCAGCAGCTGGACGAGGTTTGTCTGACTGCACATCTAGGGAGGAGTTGCGGTCGGCTCACCAGTCCTTCCTTTTTTTGACTATGGAAGGAAACATCGTCATAATGAAGACTCCATAGAAGTATTCATGAAAACACCCCGCTAAAAAAGTTTTCTTTCTGCCGGTTTTAACACAAATCAAGTTTCAAGCTTTAAACAACAATGAATCGTTAAATGAAATGTAGTTTCACCTGAAAGCAGAAGGAATTTACAGATTAGATCAGCCAACCAGGAATGGAAATGCTATCGCCAGATTTAGGTGACTAGGTGACTGACAAATAACGCATAGGCTGAAGCGCAGAGCTGAAAACATTCTGATAACTACAAAGAACAAAGGCATTTATAAGAACACCAAAGCAGACAGCTTGCAGATATAAAAGACAACAGTTCACCTCATTTTGTCATACACTTCCATGTTCCACGTTTGCAAATTATTTGTCCTCAAGTGGCTTTTCATTCACGTTAAGATGACAGGAATATTGCTGTGAAGCAGTGCAGACAGTGGCACGCAGATGCATGCACAGGAACTGAAGGTGCCTAAATTTTACACTTGAACCTTGAGCACTGTATGGTTCCCTCCCTGGCACAGTCAGACTGTCTAACAGCCAGGTGCTGGATGCATCAGTCATCGATTTCAGTGCAAAATGTATCTATCTCACTATAAGCAACCCCTAAATAAAATACATCTTTTCAACTAGAAGTAGCCTTAATCCTGGTGATGGTAAAATCAATCAGTCAGATCCCACATTGCATTTGTCTGACTTGAAGTAAATTTCATGATGGGTTTGTTCACCACGGTTTTTTGGTCCTTTTTGACACAGCTCATTCAAGGCAGTTTGATAGAAGAGCCTATAAATCTTTTTGCACTTGCTTCTTTGCTTTATGCCTTAAAAGTGAGATGTGGGTCCTACTACAAGGTGTTTTCAATGTTGCTTCCTTCATAGATCTTCTGAAATGGGGAAAACGTGAACTACACAGAAAAAGGAGGGGTTTACTAACACAAGAATATCAAGATTTGCTTTCGGTTTTTTTGTCCTAGCATTGCCATAAGGCTTTCTGAACAGTAAGTTGTGTAGTACGGGAATACCTGTGTTCAGTAAGTTGTCGGTCTCACTGGGGGAATCGAGAGGATGAAGCTGCTTCATTGGAAAGCAGAGCCATTCCTGACTGCTCTGCTTCAGCTGTTTCAGCAGCACTGGCAGCCGCAGTCCAGCTCTTCCCTGCAGCGCTCTGAGATTCACTTAAGGCATCTCCAGCTTTTTGAGATATCTAACATCTGTATACCTCGGGATACTGCAGGATGAATTTTTGGATGGGTCTGGCAGGAAGCCAGAGAAATGCTTTAACTTTAAAAAGAACTGCTTTAAGTGTTGGTGTTTCTCTCCAGGTGGTTTTATCAGCTTTAATGGCTCCTGGCGCGTTCAGGGGATCCTGGCCATGTCCCGCTCGTTAGGAGATTACCCTCTGAAGAACCTGAATGTTGTCATTCCTGACCCCGATATTCTTACCTTTGACCTGGACAAACTGCAGCCAGAGTTCATGATCTTGGCGTCGGATGGTCTGTGGGATGCTTTCAGCAACGAGGAAGCCGTCCGATTCATCAAGGAACGCTTGGATGAACCACACTTCGGTGCAAAGAGTATAGTTCTACAGTCCTTTTACAGAGGATGTCCTGATAATATAACAGTGATGGTGGTGAAGTTCAGGAATAGCAGCAAAACAGAAGAACAGTAATTACCAGTGGTTCTCTGCCTCACTCTGAACTTAAAACAAACTCTTACATTTTAAACATAGTAGAAAGCTCTAGTGAATACCGTTAAGATTCTACACAAAAGGAACAGATCCCTCTGGTCTTTGTTCTTTGCTTAACAAAAGGAGCAATACAGCAAATACATTCTGAGTGATTGTAAGAATTAAGTTTGTTCACATGTACCTGTCTCCTGTGACCTTGCTGCTCCTTAGAAACTAACTGTAATCTTCCATTTCAGAATATTCTTTACAAATCCTGTGTAGACTTTTCATTTGATTCCTTACCTCTCATTTCCAATAGTCAAAGGTTCATTGGATGCACAGCAGGGTCAGGGCAGCGCTGCCACTCAATAGCAAGCGATAGGAGTGATGCTGCTTGTCACTCGTAGGTGTGACTCTTCAGAATGATGCTCTCATGTTTCTCATCTCTTTTTCTTTTTTTAATCTGCAGTGATAAGGTTGTAAAGGAAAAGGTTTGCAATTATTGGCCTGTTACTGATATGAAGGAGGAAGAGGAGCCAGCTGTTAGCCTGCTACCACAGAACTGGCTCTCTCGCTTTGTTTAACCTCCCCCCTGCCCTTAAATAAATCAAGCATGTGATTAGGTATAGGTACTGAATTACCTGAAGCCACATGTTCATTCAGTCAGTGCATTACTCAAATAACATTGCTTCCATGCCATATTGTATTCAAACCAACTGATGTTAAACTCCAGCAAAATACTCCAAGGTCCGACACCTTCTGTATCAAAAAATAGCTCTGTTGTGATAGAAAAACGTCTGTCATTCACCGAGACTCACCCTTACATTAGTTTTTTGGCGTGGACTTTTCATAGGCATGTAAAGAAGGTAATGCAAGATAAAATTAATTTCGTCAGTGACTGTTTGGAAAACTAATCAAAACGGGGCGTTCCTTAGAGCCACCTAGATGGAAGTCAAGCCTATTAGACTTCCTTGTACCACTGCAGATTAATTTGTGGTGTTAATCCGGGGGAAGACCACTTCAGAACTGTTTTTTGGTATAATGTATAAATGCCAGGCAGCGTCATTGCACTGTAGAGATGAAAGCTTGTGTTAAATCTAGATAAAAATATGTTCAGATCTAACTTTCAGTATTTAATTGTATTTTGGAATCTGTGACTACTGTAAGTTTAAATGATGACAGTGTGAGTTTGCTCTACATCTGGTAACTTTGCTGGCTGCTTCGTGATTGAGAGGCAGCCGTGGCAGAGTGACAGAGCAATGCGTGTTAGAGGAACGGAGCCAGGGCCCGAGTTGGAGGGTAGCATTTTGGATGGCTTGCTCACCCGTATCGCGTCTTATAACAATCCTTGGGATTCCCTCCCCGCAAAACGTGGTCCTGGGCGATCTGCTGAAGTCTCTTGTCTTTGAGGTGATGGAGGTTGTCAGTATTTGGGTCCTGAGGTGAATCAGGGACATAATGCATTAACTAACTTTGTCTGTTTCTTGGGTAAAGATACAATATTACTTAGTTTAAAAGCTGCCTGTTTCTCGTCACCCACCTATAGCAGTTTTGGGCAAGTGGCTTGCTGGTCCCTAAAATAGTGTGATGTGTCATGGCTGTGCTAAGCGGGTGTGATGCTCTCAAGACAGAAATGAGAGAGCACAAATTCAGCTCTCTTCTCAAGAAGGAATTCCCATCTCAGTCTTTTCATCTTTGTTCCTAGGTTATCTCTTCCACAACAAACTTCCCTCCTTTAGTTTGTTTGGAGGTAATCACAGCTCCTAATTGGATCTGTTGCTATTACCAGTGCTATTCAAACTGTATACATATCCTTTAGCAGCCTCCTCTCGTCCCAGAGCCCCTTGACTCTGAGGAACAGACATTGAAAAGCAGAAGGATGAAAGCGTCCTGCATCCTCTGAAACCAGCAGGCACCCAGCCTGCACGGGTCCTTCCCCGAAGGATGGAAAGTTTTGAACTTTTTAAATCTCTTGAACGGTGCATTCAGTGAATTTTGAATGCAACTTTGCAGTTAAACTGAGCAGCTAACAGGAAATGTTAATAATTGCAGAGCGCTTCAGTTATTTTATTTTGAAAAGGTATTTGAAGTCAGAACGCTGTGAAATGAAAACCTTGCGTGATATTTTCATGGGAGTGCTTAATCATGTACTCATAATGCTACAGCAGCAGTATCGAAACTGTGCTCCAGGCAGAGCTCACAGCGCACGTAGCGTTTGCCTTTCCTTTCTCCTTCACAGATGATGTTTCCGTTGTACTGGCTTTTCCTTGTAGGACACTGCCTGGATGTTTGTCAAAACAGCTGCCCAGAGAAAAGAAGGATTAGACCCAGCAGCCTACAGAACTCCAAAGCAGCGGGACGCTTGCATAGCAGAGACATCACTACTAAACCTTCACAGGCATTTGAGAAACGGTCAGCTCCAAAAAAACCATTGTAGACTAATGCCACTTGAGCGAAAAGCTCACGGCTGCCACTAAGCCTCCTGCAGCTCACGTTCTGGAGGTTAGCGAGTGTTGCTGAGGGGTGCCCGACCTTCTGAGCGCAGCTCGCTTGCTGGTTGCTCCGGCACTCGAGATAGATAGACAGGAAAATGAGGTGGCAGGAATCGTACGCGTTCACAGCCTCCCGAAGCAGCCGAGAGGAAGCAGTGGGAGGGTGGCTCGCTCTGGAAGTAAGCCCTGCTCACAGGATTTAGGAAAACACATAGTGCAATGCAATACAGAACTGTTTTGCAGGCTTGTCTGGATATTTATGGCAGGATTCATTTTCTCTGTCACTCATGGGCCCACCCAGCCTGTTACCGAATCAGCCCTATTTCGACCTTCGCGTCTCTGCAGTTACAACAGTAGCTGTTCGAGCACCTCCAGTTTTCTCTGCAACACTCCCGCCTTTGTGGTGGCTCTTTCCTGGCCAAAGGCATTTATGCCAATGATCGCTGGTTGTTGACTTTTGTTTTTATTACTTTAAAAAACTAGTTACAGCTACTTTAGGTTTAAAAATGAAGGACTAATGGAGATGACAGGCTTTGTGCAGTCTTCCACAAAGGTGTGCAGTGCCTACCTATGCTTCCTGCTAGAAGTCTTCTGAGAAGTTTTTAATCCCATCCTAGACATCTGTAACTTTCCAGTTGTGCTGATTTGTGCCAAATTCTGTCGTGATGCATACAGCTGTTGGATGACAAGGTTAAGTAATGTACATATCACTTATGCAACCTAAATGATCCAGGGTCTGAGCCTCCACTGCCTTAATAATATATCCTGCATCGGGAAGGGGTTGTCAGACACCGTGGCCAGAAATACCCCCACGTGTGCTCGAGCAGCGTGGCAGAACACGCTACAGCATCGGAGAGGCAGTCCTTCCAGCCCGCCAGCCTCAGTCCTGCTTTCCTGCCTGGGCACTTCTCCAAGAAAAGGGAGATGCACCTTGGTTAAAGTGGCCCGCACGCACCTGAGAGCTCCCTCTTGCCGAACACGTTCACAGAAGTTTTTTGTTGCTTCAGCCCGAGTAGCTCCGCTGGTGACAGCTGTTCATCAGGTAAGAAAGAGCTTCACATGGCAGAAAACTGATATATTAAGTTGCTGCCACAGAGCGTCTTTCGTATGGCCCATTATGAAAAAATGTACCTTCTAGTTAGCCATCTGGTCCGGTCCTTGAAAGAATTTGGGCTCTTCCCAGTGGTGTTGCAAGCTACCAGTTTAACTCACGTAGTACATTTTAAAGATACTACCATTTAGCTTTTCATCCTGATTATAGACTACCATTTAGTTGACAATTCTGATCATATACTGCTGAGGTTTCAGAAAGGCTGTTCGTTCGTGTAACAGAGGGGCTGCAGCCTTCCCCTTTGCGGCTGCGGGTGCAGTCCCAGGGATCCCCGGTCTAGGCACCAGCCTAGTTAGGCGTGGCCAGAGCTCCGTCTAGTGGCTGGCCTAACCACGTTAACCAAGCAGTGTTCGGTAAAGTGAACAGTTGCTCTCTTAGCCCGGGTGAAAAATGTGTGTGCTTAAAACTCCCCTTGCCCCTGTGCCGAGGTTGGCTGTGAGGCTAAGGCAGACCTGCTCTCCCAGGCTGAAGTTTGCAGCAGCGCTGGAGCAGCTCCTCGGCTGCCAAAACCCCGCGTGAAAGTTTGGCCCGCGGCAGCCCTGCCCTGCGTCCCTGCCAGCTCGCCCCTCCGCCTGGGCGTCTTCGCAACTTCGGTGAATGCATTTGAAACGCTTGTTTGGGGGGATCCAGAGGTTTGGCGGCGGTGCGGCTTACGCTGACCGCAGCGACCCAGCGCAGGAGACCCCGGAATTCATCGCTAGTCTCAGGGGCGGCAGGAGACGCTGTTTTATTTCCTAGAAAATGTACAGCGCTTCTTTTCTTGCGACATCCAGCACTATTGGTCTGGGCCTGTAGATCCTGCCTCATGGTGGAGGGACGACATTGCGAGGACTGCGCCAGCGCTGGAGTCCTGACATTTCTAAAAATAGGAAATTTGAAATGAATGAGCCTGTTCTACTGAACAGAATGTCTGGATAAATTTAAATAAAGTAAATGCCACCTCACATCATGAAGTATTGTCTACTGACTTGTGAACAGGTCAGTACCAAAACTACAGCTAATGTTATTACAGTAGTATACAATTTACATAAGGTAAAATTAAAAAAAAAAAGCTGTGAAGTTTTTAGAACACAGAAGTTAGTACTAAAGCACTGCAACAGTTTTAAGCGTTTGCTACATAAACACTAACGCTGCATCTTGAAAATTAGGGAGTTTTGTTGTTCAGATGCCTCGGAATACATGACATCCTTGCTTTAAATACTATTAATATATTGCTAATCTGTCTAATCCTCATTTTACACAGAGAAACATTTAGTAAGTGACTATACTAAAGAAAAAACCCCCACCAGCCTTTCATTTCCCAAAGTAGGTTTTTAGGCCTCCATCCTGAAATCTGGCTGTACAAAATTGCAAGGTTAAAATTCAGAGCGCTCTGCTGAAGTTTGGCAGCCGTACAGACCGGAGCTGCTGCCCCCCAGTGCTGGCAACATAGTTATAAATTATTTTTCGAAACCTGAGGACTCGTCTCTAAAAAGATATATACAATTAAGCAAATATCGATTTGAATTTTAAATCACTTTTATTTATATAGTGCTGACCGTAGAAGGCTTAGGTAAGCAGCTGTTTTACATATAGCATTCCCTCAGATAGCTTAAAGTTCTAGGTATCGGTGTCTCTAGTTATAGATGATAGTCTAGATGCTCTCTTAAGCAAAACGCTTGCAGTCGAAGCAGTTGAAGCCTATCTAAAACCATAAATAGCATAAAAAAAAAAAAAAGGCAAAAGCAATTCTTGAGTGAAGGTTTGCAATCCACTTTTAGGAGCAGGTCAGCACCTATGTCTGGCCTGCTGAGTCCTAAAGAAGAACTCTGAATGAGTTGAGCAGTAGGGAAATAAAGCACTTTTTCTGCATTTAAAAGACCAACCCTATACTCCTTTAAGCCGGTGGAGACGCATCAGAACTTCTAGGGACGCAGATGCTCAGAAATCTACTTCAGCCTGTATTCCGCCAAGTTAATTAAATGAATAGGGTAACATTTTAGAAATCTAAATGCGGGCCTGTCAAACATTGCTCTCCGGGAACTCCTACGCTGTATTCAGGGGTGCAAGAGCAATGCAGAGGAAACTGTACTTTACCGCACTTGCTTTAATCTTGGCAATAGCAAGAGCCGGGCAGCCGAGCCGTGCGGGCCGGCAGCGCGGTGCCTGCGCGGCACCCGCTGCCTCACGCCGGTGCCCCTGCCCCGGGAAGGCACGCTGGCGGCTCCTCCGCCTCCCCAGCTGCACGCCGTCGCCTCCAGCTGCCCTGGATGGCAGGAGACGCACGCCAGAACTGCCAAAGTCCATCCGTGAGCTGTAAATTTTCTCCTTCTGGTAAGAAAAGCTTAGTTACGTTAAAAAACATGATTCATTTGGACAAAAGTTCTTTGGAGGTGGGTCCGTTCTGTGCTGAATCTCTGCACCGCTCCTTGGTAAACCACTCCTATAGGCATAAGCTCGGTGCAAAATATAAGCAGTAGCTAGCAATGCTGGTTTTACAAATGAAATGCGTTTTTATAAATTCCAAACCCATCTGCCTTTAACACTCGTGTAACCGTTAACTACAAAGTTAGGAGCAGCATCTGGAAAAACAACCTTAAACCCCCCACTGTGTGAATATTACGCAGAGCGACCGTAAAACCACTTCTACCCCGTGCATTTGGGAACGCTCTCTAAGAAACGATCAAGACAGACTCACCGTGAAAATGAATGACACGTGCAGAACTCTGCGAGGGCAGGTCGGAGCTTTATTAACGAAAATCCTACACAACACACAAGATAACAAACCCGCAATGTTAAAGCGATCCGTCTCGGTTTGAGACAGCTTCCATTTAGTACAACGCGGCTGTGCTATCGTAGATAAGAGCCACTGCAGGCTTTTGCCTGTACCATTTTTTCACTCGGCGGCAGAAGTGTTAAGATGTTATCTTTATTGTGAGCCGGGGAGAGGCTGCACTGCGCTCCCGGGCGGAGGACCCCGCCGGCAAAGCGCTGCGGCCAGGCGCGGCCAGGGCATCGGGCTGGGCCCCGGCCCGGCCGGGATGGACGCGACGCCTACGCGCCGTCGCCTCTCGCACCGTAAAAAACCAAACTCGTTCAGGTCATTGGGATTGACGTGGCCTGGAAAATTAACGTGCTGCGCAGCAACTGTCAAAGAGAGCTCAGACACTTAAACCATCTCAAAGAGAGGTCGCTTGGGGTAAACTTTGTAGTTTTAAGTCCTTATTTTACAGGAGGAAAACTCAGTCCCAAAGTCCCGTAACTGCAGGTGAGGCGAGCTGTACTACACCACGGGCGGCAATTCCTCACGCACGTCGCAGGCCGGCGCTGCCTTTAGCCAACAGTCACGTTAACAGCAGCATCTCGGAGGCTCGGCTTCCTTCAGTCCTGTGAAAGAGAGGGGCTTTGGGGTTTTTAGAAACCCAATATATAAATAGAGGGGGGTGGGGTTTGTTTTGTTCTACAATTTTAGGTTTCCTTAAAATGTGGACTCAACTAGATATATAAAAAAAAAAAATAAACCCAACCATCTGCTTAGCTTCATTTTAACTTTGTTTTCTTTCCTTCCTCCATGGAGTACTTGCATTTGGCTGCGGTTTACAGCTTCAGATGCGATACGCAGTAACTGCATTAAAACCTGGCGAGCTGAATTGCACAGAGCCTGCAGAAAGCTTGACACCTCATTCCCTACCACCTCTCTCTTAAGCGAACTGCAGAGTAGTTAAGAAATGACCAGAATGGTCCACGCTAGACACAGAAACATGGGGACGAATGAAAATTTGAAACATAGGGAGCAAAGCTCTGCCTCCCGGACTCCTTCAACACACCGAACCTGACCGACAGACACCTCCCAGGAACTTGGCGTCCCGTTGTTGGGTTAACCTTCCATCAGTTTCTAGTTTAAATTTGAAAGAGATATGATAAAATGCCATTATTTATTGTGCATCCAGGCATTCGTGAGTTACAAGGACCTTGAAATGCTTTAGCAGTAACTAGACAACGTAAGAGAAAACTTCGGAAAATATTCCAAACCCTCTACGTCCCGTTAATACTGATCACAGAGTAACGCCCCGAAGGCTGCAGCACGTAGCACTTCACCGTTTATTTTGAACTCGTTTGTTCTCCAATGCACACAGAACATTTAAGCATTTTGACTTTTTTAACTCTTCTGAAATAGTATCCAGGCTTGAAACTTCACATTGTAAACCCCGTCGGCGATCCACCCCGCAGCAGTTCGCAGACACCCTTGGCCAGTGGATTATAATTGGGCTTTTCCAGTCAGAAAGCCCCACAATTTTTGTAGCAAAATCGCAAGTGCTTGGAGTTCTGATTTAATACGGCTTTGCCCGCATGAGAGAAAGGGTCTTGGCATTTGGGAAAAGCTTAGCCTGTGGTTTCAGCTTCGTTTTTAGTACAATATTGTAGGCAGACGCGATCAAATTTGGGCCCACCGCTGACTTTAATGCTTACATTAGTTCACAGTTGTAAGCGTTTTTACCTCTTACATGGCTGCTCACGCTAGAAACTTTCCTGATACTTGCTTTAAGCAGAAACGTTAGCTTAGTTAGGGATTTTTATGGTCTTTTAAGCAAGAATAAGGTCAGGCTCAAATACAAACCAGATTTGGAAATGCGTTTTTTAAAAAAGCAGGAGCAGGCCTAATTTCCAATGTAGATTTCTCGCAGAACTGATCTCTCTTTAGATGACGATTTCAGGTGGCATAAACAGATCACGGTGTATAAACCTACATTTGTGAAAGCAAAAGCCCTGTAATCGAGGATCGGTGTTATCGTTCTGGGGCACAAATAGAAAAAGCACCTTGCTTGGCGACAGTTGCATTTTTTTGCGGTCCCGCACAGCCACTTCTCCGCGACAGGCGTCTCTTACTCTCCCAACAGGAGCTTTATCTATCCAGTTTCCAAAGACTGCATCATCTTTCATAACCACATTTTTTTGAGAAAGCAATACAAACTGTGCTGTAGTATCAGTGTTCTTGTGACAAATAATTTATTTCGAAACATTTAACATGGCAGGCTTATAAAAAAAATGGAGGGTTTTTTTTTTTTTTAAGCTGTATAAACAATCAAAGAACAAGTTAAACATTCCCCACAGAGCCCTTGGGATCTGACCACGGTACTACAACAATCAAATCACAGATCCTAAATCCATAGGAACAGCTGTAGTTTCACCTCTGTTTCTAGAAATACAATAGCATTCTTCTCTCAGTTATGCAATATCGTATCTTTAGCTATTTAGTTTAACAAAAAAAAAAAAATCTATTTTTGAAAAGCTTTGACCTTCTTAACATACATTCTTAGAACACTGACATCTGGAATACTTGTCTAGAGAGTATTCTCCCCAAGACCTCATTTTTATATCTAAAAAAATAACACGTCCTATAATTCCATCAGAAATCCATGTGCAGTTGTTGAAAAGATAGCAAAATTCAATACTGACCATCATCACAAGGTAACAGAAAACCCGGTGAAAGCTCAAACTTGGTACTAGAGGTTTCTGCACCTCTTCTAATTTGTCTCTAAGAGACTATCTGAAAGACAGCCAAATGTAAATACGTCATACCATCTTAGCTGTAGTACAGAGACGGTGGCAGTGCTCTGTCATTCTAGATGTACAGGATGTAACGATAGTGTCTTCGCTGTGTAGTGGATGTGTCAAGAATAATTATGTTAATGCAACTGCAAATTCTGTATTGTTGTCTATTAGAAGTGTAAACTACTGAAAACTTGGCCTTGCTGATATGAATAAAAAGTGATTAAAATACCCATCTTTCCAGATACGGTAGTTTGTCTTCTTGAAGAAATAAGACTCTTAGAATTTCTTACTTTTTTCATTTTAAAATTTGAAGAAAGAAAACTATTTTGGAAACAAAGTCACAATATAAATGCATCTGTTTTCGTCTTCCCTGCGTGGTTCCAAAACTCTGGGGATGCATCAGTACGCACGTGCGTGTGTATAAACGGAGGTTTGACTACCCCGATGTACGAGAGGTGTCTAGTAACGAAACTGCACAGGAGCTCTGCTGCATCTGGCCCTGCGGTGCTCTGTGAACATCATCAGAGACACCAAAGCCATTCTGTTCTGCACACACATCAATGCACCTCGACAGACACGCGCACAGTGCATCACGTCCAGAATCTCCCATCGGCTTCTGCAGACCCAAGATCCACAGGCTTGTAACACGCTCAGAAGGATTACGGAGGCGACATGGTTAAATAAGAAGGTGTAACACTCTCGGAAGGATTACGGAGGCGGTAGAGTGAAGGAAGACGGTCATCCTTAGTTTCATGCTGGGCAGAGAAAACTTGAGGGTTGCAAGGGATGATGCAGTCGCAAAAACAACTTAAAAAATCCGGTGGGAATTTGGGAAGCATCTTCAAAGCTAGTTTCTTGGTGTAAACGTTATTCCTCGGTGACATTTCGTACATTCCAGAAGACTCGGGTGGAAATCCCGTGGTTACAGCCGACCACATGGAGAAGCATCGGAGGACGACAGTATTCCAAAGCATCCTGCATGCGTAGGATGCATACAGGGAAAAGCGCTCTGCGAATGCATCATGGGTTTCTTTAAGAACATGAGAACGTCCCAGGGAAGCGCTGCCACCGCAGTTGTGCCCCGGCAGCACGGCCCTCCTTCAGTCCCAGTCCTCGCTGCAGCTGGGGTTTTGGTTTGTGTTGCCCTGGACTTTCAATGTTTTTACACCAAATAGGTTTAAGTTTATACATTAATGCAGAATCAAAGGCAAGTAACTGAAGTGTTTGATGACAAATCCTGCCAAAACCGGATTATTTCACTTGGTGTAATGCCATGTACTGCAATCAAATGTCTATACTTACAGACATCAAAATTAATTTTATAAAGAAAGAATTGTTTATCTTCTGGAATACTGATGTTCACTTTAAGTATATTTAAGCAAATTCCAACATAAACATCCTCGAATTTAATAGGTTTGATATGACTCATCAGTTCATAAATCCTCAGAGCCAGTTTGCCGTCCAGTATATAACCCATCCCACTGCAATACGGAGGATACAACTTGAACGGATATTCGTCGTAAGAGATGTACGCTTTTTTGTAAAAGCCTCTGTAGGCTAAGTTGTCTATAAGAGGATAACCAGTGAAAACATTTTCCGAGGAATTTAGCTTCAGAAGAAATTTTACCAAGTTAGCAGTATTGATGAAGACATCGGCATCAGTCTTCATGAGGAATCTGGTATTCGAACAGAACTCCGTGACCCACCTGAACGCCATGATCGTTTTCAAGGTGAGATTGTCGTAAGTGTCCATAAAATCTTGGCGAATGATGTCACCGTAGAGGATGCTTTCATCTTCTACCGACAGTGCTGCAGCATTGTCTTCTCTTTGAGTGTCCTGACCTAGTAAGAACAGGGTTACAATTCGATGTCCCCACCAGACGGTCCGAGATCCCCACGTTATCCTGATGGCCTGCCTTGACTTCACATCCTTAGGACTTGAAGACACCAAGATGACTAGGAACGGATTGATGTCTCGGCATTTCAAGTGCTCCCGCAACGTGAAGAGGTAGTGCTGCTTGTAAATCGGTTCATATTCATAGAAATACATGAGGTTTGTATGCTCAATCACAGCGTTGGAAGAAAAAGTTACGTACCACATTGTTACGAGAGAAAATAAAAGGAGAAACAAAAAAATCCATTTTAATGTTCGTACATACATGACATCAACTGGAACTGGGCAATAACTACTTCGCACAAGTGCGTCAGTGACCTTCACAAATCTGTACCACAAATTCTGAAGCATGTTTCTTTCTGAAAAAGAAATGAAAAAGGGGTATGCAGAATGCTATTACTCAAGTATTATCTTCTTCTTGTCTAAAGCGTCAGTTGAAAGCATGCTATAACATAATGAAGACAAAACCAAGACTCATTGGTGCAGCTGTTGCACTCCATGGTCCAGCGTCCTGTACACCACGAACCAACGCTGTCTCCCAGAAACAAGCGCGAGCAGAACACTGGGCCGGTACTGGGCGCGGTACGGACTGAAGCCTCATAGCTCTCACCTTGGGAACTTCCCCTACATAAACCCGCTCACTGCAAAAGATCGCCCGTCAAGCACTGTGATCCCAGAGATCTCAGCACAACGCCTGCCACTCAAATCCCACGGAAGGAACACCGTGCAAAAAAAAACGTAATGGCTACAAAGTGCTCAGCAAACTGATGTTCAGAGGCTTCAAAACTTTGTAATTTATTTCAAAGAAAGGAAGTCCTACTAGTTTTTATAAGCTGGAGCAAATCAGCCAAGAAAGCAGGTAAGAAGAGAAGCACAAGCAAACATTTCACCCCTCATTTAAGGGTTGAGCAGCTCCTCCTTCTGAGCTGACTGAATAGGTGACGGGGGGAGAAGGAGAAAATCGGCTTCCTCACGAGCTGCAGCCATGCAAACACAAACGCGTCTTGACAGAGAGACTGGGCTCTTCCACTGCCCAAAGAAAGGGCTGCTCCCACAACACACAACATTACACAGCAATCGTTTATTTTCTACTATGTACTAATTAAATCAAGTGATTTAATAAAGGGGCATTGCAACCAATTTTGTCATAGCAGCTTTACAGTTGACCTAACGGGAGCAGCAGAGAATCCCCTGCAGCAGATGAGCTTCAAATCTTAAAGAAATTTTGCAAATTCTTCTAGTATGTTCCATTTAAACAAACGAGACGCTACAAAATCCTCCTGCTACCTCCATCTATTTAAGTTTTAAAGAAGAAAGGATCCCATCTGCATGATTGATTGTCACGAAACGTCTACAAAAACGCAACAGATTGGCTCAGCTCCATGGGGCATGCCACACAAACCGACGCGGCAGTCAGCACCAGAGATGGAGGCAAACCAAAGCCATTTTTCTGCTGGAGACACGCATCCGGGGCCGGAGCCCAATCTACACGGACGGGTGCTTACAAACCCCCGCGGAGTCCGTGCTGAAGACAGTACAACAGCGTCGGGGCTAGATATTCAAATCAACACATCTGTCCCAAGCTGAATTTAGAAAAACAGCATCTCGGTCCTCTACCCTCCATTTAGCAGTGCTTGCCTTTACCGTGTTTCTTTAAAACTACACACGCTGTGAACGTACACTGGATACCTTTAAGCCAAAATAATTACAATGTCTTACTGTGGGAGCCCGGAATGATTTCTCATGTCTGCAGTAATAATATTTACCCTGCACAGTAAGGTATCCGCAAAGGCAGAATAAGGACAACGGAAGGTTCAGTTTCACAGTCCAATTAATTACTATTTAACGTATCTTCGAAGTAATCACCGCAGGGCTTGTATATGTTTTATATAAAAAAAAAAAAAAATCCAAACCCCAACACGGCATGCTAGAATTTAGGCGAACTTGATTTGCCAGAGCCCACCTGCTTTGTGTTTCTGTGTACGATCTGCCTTCAATTTGACGATCCTTTAAAGGAAGCATTTGGAGCCCATTTCACCAACAATGCATAGTGCATCACTTAAAATGTATTAAAGCAGCTTTATGCAAACAGCTATTTAAACAGAAGAATTTCAGACTGATCCCTCTCAAAGCTGCGTTACTCCAGAAGTACTGCGTGGCTAACGGGGGTCACTCCTTCGTTAAAGGTACCCCACATCCCCGCAGGTGAACAAGGGAGTTTTATGAAGAACTTCCTAACATCACCAATGTCCTAGCTTATAAAAACATGGAACCTCAGCAGCTTTATGTTGAGTCACTTCTTTTTCTCCACAAGGATTAAACATACGCAGGTATTTCAGAATAGAAGTTTGGCGAGTGCAGAGGAAACTCCCATCGCAACTGTTCAAACTGCACTTAGGGAAGTGATTATAACCATAAAAAACTCGCATTTGCCAATCTGTTATTTACCTCCCAGCTTTGGGGGGAATAATAAAAATGCTCAGTTCTTCTCTATGTACACCAACACGACTTTCCGTGAACAGTATGAAAAATACATACTGGAAGAAAATACCCTAAGTTACATGTCAGTGCTTTTGTATTTGATTTTATATAAATAACATTTCTCAGGGTTTGATGATCAATTTAAAGTAAAAGCGTATCAAAGTTTGAGCACTTCTTGACTACCTAATGGAAAAAAAAAATCTGATTATAAGGATTTTGATTCTTTACGGACCGAAAAGCCTGATTTTCATGACATTTTGAACAACAGAACTGGAGACCAATGCCTGATCTGCTACATAACGAAAAATCTGGGAAAATAAATAATCAATTCAGGCCCTTTGCCCACGCTATGCAAATCAAAATCTTAAAGCTACCATATCCTTATGAAAAGCCTGCACCACAAGGCATCCAGGACAAGCACTGTAAAATGCTGTTTCGCTGCATGAATCCCGAGGAGCTAGGAAGTCCTGTCCCCACAAAACCTGCTGTTCTCTTCCCGAAGGTCACATTCCTCCAGTCACATGCTGAACTGTTTGCAAGCTAGCATAGGATCACCAAAACACATTTTTTATGATGGTCATGGGGTAGGAACTACACTCCCCAGAACACGAGACGGCTATTTCTGCAGCACCGAGAATTCAAAAGACAGGCAGTCATCCTCCAACATCATTAAGCACAGACCTCTGGCTTCAAACACACAGAGAAAGGAATAAAAGGGGAAATTAAACCCTAACCACAGCCCTCAATAGGAAAATCCCCTCCTCTTCCTATTTTGGATGCTTAAACCAAAGTAATGGGGTTGAAGAAGTGATGCCTGAAAGCCGAGCTGGCACTTCTGCTTGCAGGTGGTGCAGCTGCAGACCCTCCAGCTACGCGCAGGACAGCTTCTCCACCGCTTCCAGACTGGATCTGCCTGCAGCTTTTGCCTTCCAGTTGTACGGCGGCAGCACGGGATATGCAGCAGGGAGCACCACCAGGTCAACAACTCCTTTCTGGGAAATACTTACGTTTGCTTCCAAGCTCACAGCTTGCTGCCACGACTCAATGGAGGCTGAGATTATGCTGACGGATAGAACTGATCAGCTTGAAAACAAATGTGAGAAAACAGGTAGTGAGCATGCTCTGTAGTAATTTTAGATAGATTTCTCATGCTAACCAATAATAATAATAACCAATGAATAGTCCAATTTAAAGATTAAAAAAATTACCATATTTATAATGTTAGCTGTATAGAAAAATAAATCCTTTTTTTTTTTTTTTTTAAAGCTACCAGCAGAAATAGTTTGGAAATAGATTACTGTTCCTGGCTCCTTGTTTTCTTCATATGGCTTCCTACCAACAGAACCGAGAGGAATTTTTGCAAGATCCTGGGCTACGATGACCTTGCATAACAATACTTTAAAAATTATTTTCAGTAACCTTTTAACAAAGCCTTGCTCTCACTTCAAATTGCCCAAGCAATCTTAATTCTCCGTTCTAGGCAACTTTTCACAACGCACAGATTGATTAAGAGGTGACAGCCCAAAAGGCAGAATTCACGAAGAGGAAATCTCGTCCCCCTGCTGAAACCGTACCAAAACGCAAGCCATTTGACGGGTTTCTATTAAGAAAAAAAAAAAAAAAGGAAAATGCGGTGACAAAGGAGTATTTTGTATCCATACAGGGTCTTTCCAGGGCTTTCTTTCGCCCGCAGCCCCGCCAAGCGCTGCGCCCGGGCGGGTGCCCCGCTCCGGCCCTCCCGGCCCCGCCGCCCCGGGGGAGCCCGCGGGCGGCCCTCGCCCCCGGCCCCCGCCACGGCCTTAAATGGCGGCGCCGGCGTGGGGCCGCCCGCCCCCTCCCCTCAGGCGGGTCGCGCCCCGCCGCGGGCAGCCGCTCTCCCCTCCCTCCCTCCCGCCCGGACCCCGCCGCCCGGTGCCGTGTGCCCGGTGCCGTGTGCCCGGTGCCGTGTGCCCGGTGCCGTGTGCCCGGTGCCGTGTGCCCCGTACCGTGTGCCCGGTGCCGTGTGCCCGGTGCCGTGTGCCCCGTACCGTGTGCCCGGTGCCGTGTGCCCGGTGCCGCCCGCCGCCCGGTGCCGCCGCCAGCCGGGCGGGGCAGGGCGTCGCGACTCCCGCCTCCCGCGCGTAGCGGCCGCCTCTCCTGACAGGAGCGGCCGCGGGCCCGGCGCGGAAGGGGCGGCGGGGGCGGCGGCCCGCGGGGAATGGCCGCCTCCGCCGCCGCGTCCGGGCCGGGGGCCGGGGCGCGGGAGGGCCCCCGCGCCGGCCTGAGGCGGGCCGCAGCCAAGGGCGCCCCGGGCCTTCCCCGCAGCAGGGCCCGGCGCCGCTGCCGCCTTTTAAACATCACAGCGTAGCTGTTAGGGGTGAGATTAAGGCTTATGGATTCCAGGGCAGGAGAGAGAGGTGTTTTCAAATCTTGCTCCAGCTACTAGACTTGATGGATTGCGGTGAGGATTCACCCCCAAGCCTCCCGAAATTATTAATTACGTTTTGTAGCATTACAAAAGCACGCAGCAGTTGTGGAACGTCCTGCTGGGGCAAGCTGGGAACCTACATAGTTTACGTAAACCTGCATAGTCTACGAAAGGTGTATCGTGCAAAGTTTGAGTTCAGGTTAATTGGTGGTAAATCGGCTGTCCCCGTTTCGGTTTATGACTCTGGGATTTTTAAACTGAACACATAGGCAAACCCTACACAAACAAGATAGCCTCCCCCCGGCAAAGCAAATACACCTTGGGACAAATGAAAGGCAGATTTCTCATTCTTCCAGATGCTCGCCTGTCGGTGTAAATGCAGATGCAGAGCCTGCGAGCGGGAGGCTGCATCGCGCCGTGTCTCCTGCAGCTGACTCCGGCTCTGGTTTGATCTCGTGCTGGCATACCAACGCCAAAGCGACGCGGGAAATCATCGCTGGAAGCGGCTCTGCATCGCAAAATTTTGCGCTGAACCAAACTCACGTTTGACTCGGGTACAGTTAAACACTGTCAAACCACGGAGTCTTCAGAAGCTAGCTGTTCCGTCCTGGAAATAAAGTTAATTAGCTTGTAAAAAGTCAGACATTGCTTAATTGCTTCTTCAAAGTGATAGCCTGATGTAATAAAATAACAGTTGAGACCATAAATATCGAATACAGTTGGAGCAAACATACAGAGCAGAGAACCGCGAGCAATCTTTAGGTCACAGCACGGCCCAGGGACACGGAGCATCCCTCCGCCGTCGCTGCTCGCGCAGACGGGAGGTTTTGCCCTCGATCACATGGCCGTATTTCAAGGAAATGGGACGCTATTTTGCAGGGAATTATGATTCATTTGATGGTGTTAACAATGTGTTTTGCATAGTTTCCTGTCCCCCCATCTTCTGACTCGTTCATATATGTTATTTATAAAGAAATGCAAACACTTTCTTCCCTGGTTTAATACATCATGACCTGGTCCTGAAAAAAATCTCACCATGATCTATACATGTTATTAAATATGAAAAATGCACAACAGTGAGTATGTCACTGTCATCTTTTGTTGCCCCCAATTAGCTCCGGTATAACCCTTTTGGCTTCAAGAGAAACCAGATTATAACTTGTCCTTCAAGACTGACGCAACGCGTGTAATATCTGAGCAACCGATGTCGTAATTATCAAAATGATTACCCTATCAGTCAGCAGCTCGTTTGGCCAGAAGACCTTCACGTCTTTTTGCTGATTTTGTACTTTCTGAAGCAAGGACAAATGGTAATAACTAATACTAGTGCATCTGGGTATAAGGGCAAATCGGTACTGCAATACTCGGTGTGCATTGGAGCAGCCCAGCGTCGGTCTGCTAACTGTCAAAAAAAATGGAGACTCAGTAGGAATTAAATAATATTGGACTAAATTTTCTATATCTCCTCTTTTTTTTATTCATAGAATCATAAAATTGTTTAGGTTGGAAAAGACCCTTAAGATCATTGAGTCCAACCGTTAACCCAGCACTGCCAAGCCCACCACTAAACCATGTCCTCGAGCACCACGTCTACCCATCTTTTAAATACCTCCAGGGATGGAGACTCAACCACTTCCCTGGGCAGCCTGTGCCAGGGCCTGACTGCCCTTTCGGTGAAGAAGTTTTTCCTAATATCCACCCTAAACCTCCCCTGGCGCAGCTTGAGGCCGTTTCCTCTCATCCTATCACTTGTTACTTGGGAGAAGAGACTGACCCCCACCTCGCTACAGCCTCCTTTCAGGCAGTTGTAGAGAGCGATAAGGTCTCCCCTCAGCCTCCTCTTCTCCAGGCTAAACAACCCCAGCTCCCTCAGCTGCTCCTCACCAGCCTTGTGCTCCAGACCCTTATTCTCCTCGTTAGAATGATCTTTTGATCAAGACTCCGTTATTTCCCCCCTTCTTGTTCCTTTCTTGAAGGAAATCTTCATCGTAGATCAGTGGGCAACAACATAATAGAGCACAACGAAGCTAACAGAAATTTTTAATTTCAGGTAGCTGAATCTCAGTAATGACCAGATCGCAAGATCTATATTTAGTCTCCACCATGCAGAGTGCAGTTAAACTTGCTCATACAAACGTAACTCACCAAGTTTACAAATCAGACAGGTGATGGAAGCAGGCAGCTTCATGCATGAGTGGGCAGGAGGAGGAGCTGACGGAGTCCGGGGCCGCCAGCGAGAGCAGAGCCCGTTTTTAAGCGGAATTCTCTTCTGGTTTGACGTGCCCGTGCAATACCACGTTAGCAGCCTCTTGAGATTCATCTGCTGCTGGGAGATGAGATGCACCGATGAACCAGGTACCTTGTCATTTTGTGGATTGATAAGTGTGGACAAACCTTAAGATTTCCCCTCCTCACTGGCTGTGTTTATATTTCGTTTCTTTTCCAAAACGGATGCGGACGCAGTAATAAAGGGGTTTATCTCCGGGCGCACGCTGAACAGGGCAGACAGCTAGCGGTTCCCTGGCCCACGGGATCGGGCAGTATAAGCAGGCTGCCGCTGATTCGGTAAATACAATTTTACAACGTAAAGAGTCCTCAAATGGTCGTGTAAGTGCGGTGCGTCGTTCAAACACGTTCGGAGACTGTAACCTTTGCGCTTGTGACCAATTGGTACGTTACTCATCGTTGTTCCACCCACAGGCTTGGCACTGAACATTACACCTTCATAAATACTGCTTGTGCATTATCAGGTTGATAGAAGCCAGCATGTATTTGCACAGAGCTTGTACTTACTTTTCATAGCGCAAAGCTGCTTCTTCCCCTTCCTCTTCCTTAGTCTTTGTGCTTCATCTCGCGGAGGAAGACAGACAGCTTACGGACAGACATCGGCTTCACGGACGACGGTGAATTCCAGCTTTAAAGGCTTGCTAGAGAGCAGCACGGCACAGATGGGCCTCCAGAACACCAAACACTCCAAAGTCAAGCAAGCCAACATACTGATGTTAGGGCTCGATTCTGCGGGAAAATCTACGCTGTTGTACAAGTTCAAGTATAACGAGGTCTTCCTAACAATTCCAACAATTGGCTTTAATGTTGATATGATTGAAACCGGGAAAGATTTTACATTGACGTTTTGGGATGTTGGAGGACAACAGAAAATGAGAGAGGTTTGGTGCGATTTCCTGGAGAACACAGACGGACTGCTCTATGTTGTGGACAGCTCTGATAAGCGACGTCTGGAAGAATCAAAGAGAGAATTTGAACTCATTTTAAACAATGAATTTTTAAAAAGCGTACCAGTCGTCATGCTAGCGAACAAGCAGGATTTGCCTGGAGCTTTGAACGCTGAGGAAATAACCAGGAGATTCAAAATGAAGAAGTACTGCAGTGACAGAAATTGGTATGTACAACCCTGTTGTGCTATCACAGGGGAAGGCTTGTCAGAAGCCCTCCAAAGACTGACCACATTTGCAAAACACTACAGCAGATCAAAGGAGACTTCTACGATCTTTAAGGAAATTGAAACACTTTAAGAATTTCTATCATCAAATTCTGGTGAACTTTAATCAACGTGTTTTGTTGGACAGACTGAATCTGAAAATACTGGATTCTGGAGACCTCTTATAAGTAAATATTTATAAAGAACGTCGACAATGTTAAATTATACTGTTACACCTGCAGATCCTTCTGAGATACTACTCTGCAGCATTTTATTAGTGCTCGTATACTCGGGGTTATTCAGCTCAGACGTGTGGCCGTTGAACGATGAAACAGGAGGAGTTGAGCTTCTGAATTTTAGCAAGTGGAAACAAAATAGGTGAGCAGTGCTTAAAATGCTTAAATCAAGTTATTTCGTCAAGACGTAAAATACCCGAGTCTTTTGTTCAGCAAGAAAAGCAAGAGATAAAATGTTGTTTTGTAATAAATGCTCCGTGGATCTATTTCTCATGTAAAAATATAGTCGTTTTGGAGGTTAAACTCTTGGTTATGTACAAGAGAACCTATGAATCTGAAATACTCGTTGGATATTGTGGCATTCTAGAACCAATTACTCCAAACGGATTTTAACAAACAGGATCTGCTCCTCATCGAGCCACAGCCAAAGCCGTGACCCAGTGCTGTGTCTGAGGTGCCGGGCTGATGCCCCTTTGCTATAGATTTCCCCGTACCAATGTCTTTGTTTCTGCACTGGGGGATTGCTGTGGGCTTAGCCAAGAGCAGAGCGATGGAAGCCAGCATGGGATCAGTCCAGCGAAGCACTGATCCCCGTTGGTTTTGGGGTGGGGGATAAAGGGGGGAGGAATGGGGGGATTGGCTCCTTGGTCGTTTTTTTTAATAGATCTTGATGGATCCTGTCCTGCCTGTACTGAAGCCACCTGAAATTCTGTTACCGGTAAATTTAGCTTTGATTAACTTTGACGTAAGTGGCACAAAATTGCTAATCCTATTGCTACAGTTTGTAGAAAAAATTCCAAATGAAATTTCTGTTCAGATTTCCTGATTGATGAAGGAGTGAATTAGTACTCTGAATGCCATTAAAGCAACAAAGGATTGATACTAGAAGACTAATTGAACTGTATCAACCATGAGAACAGTTTAAACACCAAGACTGAAAAGTTAATAGAGCCTGCTCTTTTAAAGGCAAGAGAAAAGAGACCATCTAATTACTGGTTATACAGTCCCAGAAAATCCTGCCCAATTATTTCTGCCTTCTTGAGCAATGTCTGCAGAGGTAGGATGCTCCAGTGGTCAGGATGCTTGCTTAGATAGCTGGATTTATTTTGCCCTACATCTACCACAATCTTTGACCGCGGGCAAGTCATTTAATCGCTCTGTGCCTCAACAGTCCCTTGGCAAAATGAACTTCCCAGTTACGCGCTCTGAAAAAGTTGTGGCAAGGGTCCGCTCGTGAGCCTTTCTCCTGCCACAAAATGCTTATGCCAAGTAATTCACGTCAGAAATTTACATTTCGTTCTTACTAATAAACAGGCAGGAATTTCAAGTTATAGAAGGGTGAAGCAGCAAGAAAAGCACCCAGACGTACCCTGTTGTCTCATGCATATATTATTCAAAAACAAAAAATCATCAGGTGAATTTGCTGAAATAGTAAACAAAGGAAGGTTTCTCAACAGAAGCTGTTATTAATACTGACAGTAATCACCACGGGGTAAATCTTGAGTCATGTTGAGACTGCATTTCTAAAAGGAGAGCAAGTCTTTAGACTTCTCATTGCCTGGCTCAGCATTGATTCAGGCTCAATATAAAATATCATCTGCTGTCCCAAAAAAGATTTTTAAAAGGCTACACCAAAGGGAATATTATTTTTCTAAACCCAACAATTCAATGTTAAAAAATGTAGTATTTCAGATCAATGCATTTATAAGCATTTGTATGCGTATGTTACATACTGAATTCTCCCACGAGTTTAATCTAATCATGTGCCTATTACAAATCTGAATCTAGTCCACTGGCCTCCGGACTTCCTCAGGGAATATTACTCCTTGAGAGATTTAATGAGAGCGCACCAGGGTCTCTAATTAGGCAAGAAGCAGGTTCTGAAGGGAGAAGTAAAGTAGTGTAATAGACCAGCTCATATAGCTAAAAAAGAGAATTAAGCTTTCAGGCACACAGTCCCTTCTCCAGGTTATCAAATTAGATGAAATAATACTCACACCGACTTGAAGAAAATCTTTTACATTAGGCTTCAAAGGAAAGAAATAAACTCTATTCCGTTCACTTTACAGGATATCAAGTATTTAAAAATGGATTTTTCTAAGAGCTTGGTTTCCTAAAGAAGTGAAGCCGTGCCCATTTTCTCTGCCCATGGAGACGCCTACCTTTCTGAATCATTTTTAAGCCGTAAAACAAATATCAATCAGGCTGGATAGAGAAGCAGGTTCTCAAAGGAACCATATGCCTGCAAGTTTAATTAAAAAAATCAGTGAGACAGAGAAAAGTGACCATACTGGTGGCCCCAGTGAAGGCAAGGCGGATAAGGTACAAAAGACTAACCCCCGAGGAGATAAATGTTCTGTTTTAGCCGCAAGAGAGCCTGCAAGAGGACATAAATCCACAGAGCCCAGACTTAATTAGCTCCTCTGCTCCTGGGCTAGTTGGTCTTTTCCTATAGTGCATGAGTAAATAGTGTACCTGGGGGCTTCCTTAGGATGAGGAGATAAAGGATATATATATCCACTGCTTAAAATTTCCTTTCTACACCCGGGAGTAAAGGATCTCCCCGACGGCTCACCATGTTTTGGGCAGGACCCCTGCAAAGGCACGTTACGTGGGCAGGAAGGCGCAGGGGAAGCGGAGCTTCTGGCTCCGGTCTGCAAGAGCGCAGAGCGGAGCACCGCGCCACCCGCTCTGCAGCCGCTGCGGCTCGCATCCCCAGCCAGCCCGCAGACCGGGCTCGGTTCTGAAGGAGGCTCAGTGGCCAGAGGCAGGAGGGAGCAGGGCCCCCCGCGCCCCTCACCGCAGCATCTGCGCCGTCCGCCCTCATGCACGTGCTCACCCCAGGGCACTGCCTGGTCCCTGTTGGAAGCCTGGACGTTGTCTGATGTCCCATCCCAGCGTGTGTCACGTGGGGAAATCAATAGCAAGGAAGTTACAGAGGCATTTTACAGCTTCATCCTGTTATGGAGAGTTTTAGATCTTTTGACGGCTTGGCTGAACAATATAATGAGCAGAATTGTCTTTGTGTTTCAGAGCACAGCAAAGTGGAATTCTACATGTGCTAAAAATACAATCCATAGTATCGTAGGTGTAATTTATTCCTGCACAAGTTTTGGTTTATTCTATTATTTAGAATTTATAGAGGTTACTCACTAAAAACAATTCTAGGATTTTTGAAGGGTTGAGGGTGCTTTGAGAAGGTAAAAAATCAGAACACGAAGCGTGCTGCCCCCCTGGGCAGTGAAACCAAAGCCTATGAGTTGAAAAGTTTGCATGGGATGAAAGGCCTTAAAGAGTCTGGGCTCCCCCTCAGCTGTTTATATTGCTTCAGGTTTTGGATCTTCTTTCATTCTTCTTTCATCAGCCTTCCTAATCAATCACACCCTGATCACCCTGGTGTTTCTCGACGCATAGTGGCAGTCTCGTGCAACTGCAATGAAGTGGTAGAAGCACTACAACTATACTGTGGCTGAAGTGTACAAGTCCTCCAGTGTCTGCTAATATTTCTTACACGAGGTTTGCTGTACCCGTTCATTTCTGCTGACGGAACAGTCGTCCCTGAAGAAATAAATGGTACATGTCTGAGATTGTGAAACACAGAGGGTCGGATCTGGGAAAGCTGAGGCATGCTGTATCCTGTGGCCTCTCCAGGAGATTATCCACTGGGACGTGTTTGGATGTGGCAATTCAAAAGCTGACAAATCCGGAGTACGGGGAACTGTCCTGTTGGCCATTCATTGATAAGATTACTGTGGTATAAAATCATGATGAGCGTTTTGAGTTTTTAAATGGCTGTGGTGGAGCTCATTGAACGTAGTTCCAGTGGGATGAAATGCTATTTTAAGGGAAGGTGTGGAGCGGCATAAAAAACCATTGCCAATTCGGATGGTGACGCTCCCTCCTTCTTTGCCTGGGAGACAACTCTCCCAGTAATTGAATGCTCTGCGGAATCAACGGGAAGCGTAGTGTCTAAGGAACGCCGGACAAGGCTTTTTCAGTATCAGGTAACGCAGAGCTGGGCGAGTTACTCAAAATGTCTCTGTTGCCATCTCCTCCTCATTTCTGACAACTTAACTGAAACAACCAAAGGAAAGACTTGCATGTATCAAACAAGTTCTAAGCCTCCTGCATAGGAAGACAATACTTTGAAGCACTGTATGCCTATAAAACTGCTTAAAGCAGGTTTTCTTGCCAAAGTAAATAACCCATGCTGGGTTCTGTGCTGCTACAATTAGACTTCTTCCACTCATAGTTAGCTCAAATATTCCTGTTCAGCACAGGCATAAGGATTCTGGACATACATCTCATCAGATCACACAGGCTGGGTTATACACGTCTCTAATTTGGGATGTAAACTCTTGAGGGTGGAGGCCTTACTTACAAAGCACCACCATGCTGCAGGTACAATTTGCAAATATGAATTCATAAAACGGCAACAAGTCCAAACACATCTTATTTTGAATGCCTGTAATTTTACCAAATTGTACCCTAGCTTATGTTTCAGTTTCTACAATATTCTGTTCCTTAGCTGTGATAAACATTCTTGTACCACGCCCGCTCACCCACGACGTGTTCGCAGTGTAACGCTACCTCATCTAGCGCTAAGTTGGGCTGCCATCAAGAGACATCTCCCCTCACCCTCCATCACCTCTGCCTCCCCCTCCCCAGCTATGTATTTACACCTGCAGGTCTCTGCCCAACGGAGCTTTCTCACTCGCCTTGTCCTTCACCAGTTATCCAAATGGTGATGCCAGGTTTCGTGCTCTTTTTATTAGATTTTCATTGAGTGTTTTTGTGCTTGCTCTCAGGCTGCTCCTTATACTTGGAATTACTGACACACACATACAAAATAACCCAATTGTTTTGTTTTAGATCCTTCCTTAAAGCACTCCTTTCCCACAATGTATGCAAAAATCCTGACAATAGCTGTTAGGGTTTTATGAGGAGGCCCTGGCCCATATCTTTTGATGAGTATTCTTTTATTATTTCCTGGTTCTCCCTGTATTTATTCATGTGTTCCCTTTTAGCCTTAGAACGTGTTTTCTTTGGTGCAAAGATCATCTTTTTGTTCTGTGTTTCATACACTGCCTGAGCGATGAGAAGAGTTTCTAGACCTTATATTACTGCTATAAGTAGCCCACATCTCGTGGAATACCTGCTAGAATAAGTAATTTTGTGAGCTTAAATAAATCATCTAGCTCTGAAACCTGAGCCACATGTATTTTTTCTTTTTGGCAAATATAGTTGGGAACTGCAGCCACAACTTCATTGATCCAAACAAAGGCTAATCTCCCTTACAATTGTGCTTGGCTGTTAAAGGATAACCGTGCCTTAATCAATAGTTTTCAGTTACTTTATCTAAAACATACACATTAATCACTACAGAATGCTAGCCTTAACCTTTTCTTAACCGATTCATAATTCTGAAAAGTGCTCTTTTAGTTTAGGACCGTCACAGATTGATGTGAAAATCCCTCGTATCATTTGGATGCAAAACAAAATGTAAAGGCGTTCTGAGAACAGCTTAACTACTATACGATAGCTGAATGTCGGTCGGTCTCCTCATCGGCTGGGTCTCACGCCCAGACCTCCGCTGCTGGCTGCTGTCATTTCATGTACTCACAACACAATGCAATGGCTTTTGACTGAATGCGCATGTTTTTTCCTTTGTTGAGGAGTTACTATGTAAGGTTCAATATACATAAAATGTCCATAGCTGTTGACAGTGTGAATGCCGACGCACTCATCAGTTATTTACACGTTGCAGACCAACCTGAGTGCATACAAATCCAGCTTGAATTACTCTGTTTTATCTATAAAGGTAAAACAAAATAAGAAATAGTATGCTACAGAAAAAGCATCTAAGGAGTTGGCAGGAGGGGAAGCGAGAGAAAATAAGCTAAAGAAATACAATGGAAAAGGATAGAGAAAAGAAAAATAGGTGAGAAAAGTTCTCAGGGCAAACATAGGACTAAGTGCACGCAGATACACAAAGCAATAGAAAGCAATAAAAAAAAAATAAATCATGTTCCAGACATCAGCTCTTGAATGCTTTTTGCATTCCCCTCTTGTGATAATAGTGTGTTAAGAAGCCTCCTCTTACTCTAAAATAAACATTTAATGTAGGCAAGCGTTCCTGCTTGTGCTCACATATGTAACTTCATGCGTATTCTCTCTGAATATGTATTACATAATAAAGGCAATGATTTCATAGATTTTAGTAACATTAGGCCCCAAAGATAATGTAGCCTTAGAGAAAATATTATGCAAACAACTGGCTCCTTATAGTAACTCTAAACAATATTAATCCTGAATACGAATAATTAAAAATATGTAACATCTTATTACAATCAAATGTTGTGGAAATTAAATAGAGTAATTTCAAATAGCTCTTCCATTGAACCTACCGAGGAAGACATTCATACGTCTCAGCTATCACCTGCTTACTAAGGGCTATACACTGAGCTTTTCCATTTTGAAGATTAAGATTTTCCAATGAGTCATTTGGTTCATTGACCGTTTAAAATAAGAATTTCTTGCCTACGCTAACGGGTAAATTTGTAGACACTTTCCTTTGTCATGTGCTACTAAAAAGCCCCTGTCAAGTCTTAAGTAAAACCCAAGCCAACTACTAGAAAATCTATATCTAAATTGAGTAATATTACAGAAACACTTGTATAAAGTTTAGGATTTCCGCACTGAGACATCTTGTGGTGTGTAAGACATACTGCAGTTAATAAAACCGAAACTATCTGGTTGAAAATTCAAATGGTGACATGAGCTTGAGAACTCTCCGTTCTGAGAGGTTTAAACCACACAGCTAGAAATCTTGCACATCACGTTTTCAAACAAACACTGGCTAATTACAGCATTGATGGGGCTTATTTTCAGATATTAAGTATTTATAAACCTGAGAGTAACAATCTGTTAAATGAAAATTTCTGTACTTCAGGTAATATCCACATTTGTTTTATTCCACATTAAGATGAATGTTTCAAAAGCACAGCATTTTGTGGAACATAAATTTCATAACAGTGAGTGACGTCCAAAGTGCTGTTTCTTCAAAGTGTGTCAAAACAAAGAAATGCATTTACTTTAATATTGCATTTACCTGATCAAAAGAATGCTGGCTTGAGTCACTTAAAAAGTAAATGTTCCAATTCAACTTGAACTGCTATGAAAGTAAATATTTTTTAAAAATTATCAGAATATTTCTCTGAAGATAAATTATTTGAAAAAATTATTTGACAGATTTCTCTGATGAAAATTTAATTCCTATTATTCTGCTCATTTGTGCTTCAGTCTTTGATTTAAAAAGAAGACAAACATTTTCTAGATGACCGATAGTTAAATGAGTACCTGTAGCTCCTCTGCTACAATTGTTTAGCTAATAAATGCAAACAGTACCCCACGCTGAAGGAGTACCTCACTGGGAAGAAAGTACCACAGCAGTACAGCCTCTGACCTTAACCTTTCTTTTTTGGATCATCTCACCCTCTCGCAGCCTTTCCGACCCACTGGGCTGCCTGTGCCGCCAGAGAGAAAAAGGGAAGGAACAACAGTGCCCAGCTGCCGGAACGGCCTCGGAAACAGGGAGACCCTCCGTATGCGGTTATTTCCATCAGCACCACAGGACCTCCCGCTATATGCTTTTTCTTCTGCTTTGGAGGTCTTGGCATTACCAGCCTCACTAACTGTAATTAAAAACCTATTAAATATGTTAGCAATGTAATTCAAATATAAACCAAATTGTATTAAGTTTTTCATACTTCCTTCACAGGGTTCTGATTTATTTACAGCATGTAAATGCTGAGAGGATTAAAAACTGTGTTTATATCTCATGGGAATCCCTCCTGCAATCTGCTCTATAGAACCAATAGTGATTTTCATATCACGGGTAGCTTAAGATGAATAATGAGCCATGGTTAACAAAACAACAAGCCTGAAATTTACTTGAAACATCTTTTGAAGTTAATGAGAATTGAATATAACTCTGGAAAGAACTTGGTATAATACTCAACTGTGAATATTGTGGTGGTCGGTGGTAATAAGTTGGCGGTCCACGGTACTATTTCATGTTAGTAACTTCAGGATTAATTCTGTAACGGCACTGATCCTGACCTGCTGCCCCCTCCAGCAGTAGCCAAACTTACCGCCCCAGCAAGAGAATCCTTGTGCCGTCACGCCGATGGCGGCGCACCTCCAAGCCCCAGATGGCTGTTATGGTGGGTTCTCGAGGGAAGCAACTGCCACCAGCATGGACACCACCCGTTCTTTCCTTCCTTTTCCTGCCTCTTGGTTGTAGCCTTTGGTTTATGCTGGAGGAAGAAGCCAAGCAGACAACAGTCATTTCAACATTCACTAAGCATAACCCAGTAATACAGATGTCCAACGCTTAACAACCCGTTAGTGTGCAACACATACTCCTGATTAAAGTGTGCTCCCGTCAGCGCTAACAGCATCATAAGCAGGAGCAATCAATAGTGGGTTGAGTGGATCCAAATGGAAACTGGCTCATTGCTACAGGGAAGGAACTGTGGGGGAACACGCGCTGCGCTGGAGAGGAGCCCAGGGGAGGCAGCAAGAGACCCCCTTGCTTCTCTTCCTGGCCGGCCACTGGCAGTTTCCCCTTTCCCTTCTCCTTCCTCCTCTCTGTCCTTTTGCTTTTTATTTTTACCAAAAAGCAATTTTTACCACTAGAGTGAAATGTACCCTATCAGCTACGGCTCAAGAGTAAATCTTTAGGTGGATGAGTCTGTCTCAACATCTTCCGTGCAACGGATGGGAGCGCAAGCCAGCTTTACATCAGTTTTCTGCTTCCTAGGTTGCGGGTGAGTGTTGTTCATAGTCTACTCAAATATATTATACTGAAAAAAATACTCTGTCGGTCGTTACAGCACCCAGGATAGCCAGACTGCCATTCTCCTGGTCTGACTTCACTCCTCAAGAGTCTCACCCCCGCCCCGCTCCCTTCTCCATGCCAGCAGCGTTCTTCTCCTGAAGGAACACTACAAAATTCCATCATATCTGTCTCGCAGCATCAGGCCATCACAAAGTTACTCCATAGTTTATTAGATTATAATTATGTGTTCCTAAACTGGAATTGCCATTAATGTTAATTTTTTTTTTTTCACATTAAGTTGGTAGTTATTTATAAGAGCCCCAAATACCAGTTCCTAACTAAAAGGAGATTTTAATATAAGAAGAAGTAATTAACATTAAAAGAAAGGGTTGATCTAGGTGATCTGACAGAGGCATAGAGTTCCTGAAGCTACTAAAACGCTATATATTTCAGGAAAATTATGTGGCCATTATTCCCCCCCGAAAGAAAAGCTGAAACAGAAATATTGCCCTTTATCAGACACCAGAAAATCAAGGAGAGCTCAGTCAGAAATCCTTACGAGAATGGGCCTCGTTAGTGCTGCTGCTCAGAAGTACTCATTTTCCTCATTACAGCGTAACAAAGAGATATGCATACTTCGTGTATTTTCGCATCTCTACTCAATATCAACCCTTCGGCCTTTCGAAATGCCTTATTCAGTTATGTATTCTAGTTTCCTTGCAAAATTAGCCTGAAAGACAGCACTGATAATAGCAGTCTGCATCTGGATATTTACATTTTTGTTGCATAAAAGATGCATCTTGGATTTGACGCCATCTTATATGCTAAATTCTGCTCACTGGCAGTGTTAACAGCCAGAAATAAGACAGCTTAAATTTTAGATGCTCCCATAAATGTCTCCAGTTTTGTGATCCTATTAGTGTTTCTATGTACAATGTAAAACACGTGTTACCTACCACTTCATACTAGCGTTTAATCATCTAAGCATATTCTATATATTAATTTTTAAAACACAGCTCTCAGGATCATCCTTCCATTTGAAAACCTGAGGAACTAAGGATACGAGGGCCAGCGACTTCCCCTTCTGCAGACAGCCAAGCGGAACAGAATCCCGAATACCGGAGTTCCCAGGCCTGCCAGCAGGTATTAAGTTTTCCTTTCCTTCTAGAAACATTATGGAACTCACCCAAAACAAGCGGCTGTGACAGAAAAGTTTTCTGTCACCGTCTTACCATCAGCGGTGCTACCAGAGGATGACTTTGTTCTAGGGGCTTCTTAAAAAGGAATTTTTTTAGCGTGGAAACAATATATCCCGGAATCTTTCAGGGAAGACTGAAATGGCTCATTTCACTAACCATTTCCTCACTTTTTATCTCAAATGATTTTTCTTTCCCTTGCCTTTATTAGGAACTTGTTCTGTTTGAAAAGTAGAGCAGCTCAGACAAAGGCAGGAAAGTGCAGCTCCACAATCTGCTGATTCGTGATTGATTCCTGTTCTTCGTGGGCTATTTGCAGCTGATGGGTTTTGTGATCAACTCTGGCTCCAGTACCGAGAAACGTTTTCAGCAATTGTCATTTCGTGATTTAGAAATTTGTCTTCAAATGGTCTGATCTAATGCATTAAAAACTGAATGCATCTAGGCTGAACTGTAGAAAACTCCACCAATGTAAATTAAAAGCAATCCCAAAATCAAAGGTTGTATTAAATAAAAAGTCGTATTAAATCAGAATAAGTGAGCTCAGAAGCAGGCTCACGTACTATTTCAGAGAGAGCTTTGAAACCGTGATCATAAATTTTAGCAGGACTGCCTCCTGCTTAGTGTTTGCAGTCATGGGGGAGCCCTAAGTTTATTTTCTAATCGCAGGAGCAGATGTTCAGCTGATGTGAATCAGCAAACGGCCACTGAAGCCAGAGGAACTACCTTTAATTTGCACCATCTGGGGATCTGTTTTGCTGTCTCTCCTTTTGAAGAAACAGAATATTGTGCATTATCTTATAACTAATCACACGGTAGCTTCCAAAAAATGGAAAAGAAAAATATCTAGAGCTCTTTATCTAGAAAAAAGTGCTCATTATGTGGTGTTTCAAATACAAACAGGCCTTGTGGGAAGAGATCCTGAAGGCACCTATGCTACTCAGGCTGTAAGCAAGCAGAGGAAAGCAAGCCTGGCGAGGGCCAGCGTTAAACGAGTGACAGCACTAAAACTAAATTGGCCTGGTGACATCAACGGGCCTTTGGCTTCACGAACATCTGATACGGGCCGGCACTGAAACCAAGATCAAGAACATCTCTCAGTAATTTTAGTGTCTTGTACAACACGATTGAAGCGTTATAAATGGAAAGGCATTGAATCCTACTGTGTTTTGGACATTTTAGGATATTTTAGGCTGATTTTCTTTTTTAATTCTGTGCAGTTCATTACTCTGAGAAACTGTGTTGCTATAAAGCAAGTTTTTAAATATCACTCCAGCTAAAGAGTATTTTTTTTTTTCTAAGTACAAATACATCAAGTTTTTTCTGAATACAAAAAAGGTAAAATACAGTGTTACCAATGGTTCTGAAGGGGAGCAGAAAAAAAAAGGGGACACATGCACAGGAACCCTACAGCCTTTGGGTACAACAGAAGTGCACAAGAGAATGACCCCTGCGTGAGACTGAATGTAGCCAAAAGATAGGAGAGCTGTTTAAGAGTTCGTAGTCCAAATCTTTTTTCCTACTGTCGTCCAAAGGACTTCAGCCAACTTCCATCAAAAAGCAACTTTCAACCGGTAAGTTAGGGTAACAATTTGAAAAACAAATTGAAAAATTAGCTGAAATTATTACATATCATTTTTTTTTTCAAGTGAGGAGGGAAGCAGGGGAGAAGGCTGGATGTAATTTAAGACTTAATAATTTATCTAAGAAGATAGGGGTATTAATACGTCTTTCTAGCTCAAAAGGAATGATGTGCATCCACGCCAGATGTACCGTCAATGCATTGTCCATCACACTGCCTTTTTCGCATGCCTCTAGACAACAGAAAGAATAAAGGAAATGTCAGCAGCGATAGCAGGATTTGTGGTGGGTGCTGCAGAATCTCAGTGTGCAGCCTTCTGTTACAATCTGGCATACAACTGGGGCAAAGCGTATTTGAGCAACTAATTAAGAATCGGCTAACAAAGCAATTGCTCAGGAAGGAATTTCCACTTTGTGTGAACATTTTCTGAGCGAGAAACAGTTACTGTCTGGCTCAAGCAGTTCAAATGGGTAAAATAAGAAAACAGCAGCAGAGAATACTGAGGCTCAGGCAAAATCAAGCACTGTACTAAAAGGCGACATCCTCGAGGTAGAAGCTGCTTAATGGCACACCTGAAAAAATTATTCTAACACACTGGCGTAAGAGAAGACTAAATGCAAAAATAGCGTTCAGAAACCAAATTTCCTCCTAGATTTAACCTTAAAAATGTGCTGTCTTCTGCAAAAGCGTGTCTTTGAGTTATCTCCCCCGAAAGCAGCCTGTGGTTCTTGTTCCTTCGGCGGGGGAAGTCTGAAATGCAAGCGTGGCATTTGCTGCTCGCGACCCGTTGCCGCGTGGTGTGGGGTTTGCGCTAGCTCAGGCTGAGGGTTCTGTGCTGACTTGCCTCTGGGGTCGCTATGCCTCCACCTGCCCGCTCCTTCAGCAGAAAAACTCTGTCAGCACCTCTAGCTCTTTCTAGAAAAGGCTTCTCGTGCTAAGCAGCTACAGCAGGGCACTTCGGGGAAAAGCAAAAATGAGTGCAAAAAAACTTGGAGTTGCTTAATGGAGCCCAAGAAAACCATGGTGCTTTATGGGATTGGGCCTGTTCAATCTTAGGTAGGTTGCTTTTGTAATAATGTCCCTTTTAAAGTCAAGTCCTTGTTCTGTGAAGCTCAATTTTGTATATTTACTATTTGCCTGTGACAGTTTTTTATGTCTTTTTCACCTGGTGCAATACTCACAGCTGACTCCAGTTTAAGTTTAGGTATTATTTGATATGGCTGTTTCGATGTCCAGCAAGTGCAGTTGGATCCCAGACTTGGAGACGCTCTGTGTAAAATGAAAACAAATAGCTGTGTTTGCATACCAGATGAAAGATTATCATAAAATATCCTACCAGCAGTCCAGTGGTCTACTTTTTTGTTAATACTAGCTATTCCATTGTGATAAACCCCGGGATTAATGAGAATTTTTCTATGTGCAACACAAATCTTCTCAGCTTTACATAATATTTTGTTTCTTACACTAGGGAGATGGATTTACTGGCTATGAAAAGCCATTTGCAGGAACTCACTTTACCTAAAGGTATGTTTAGGGCAAAATATATTAGTGAAATATTTCAGATCAATCGACATTATTCCTTGAAAGAGATTTTCAAGGTAACTTGATAATTACACATTTTCTAATTGCATAATCAAATGCAAAGTTCACAAATTATAAACATGCTACCTGTTTGTACATGTAAATGATCTGTAGCACAAATCTGTCTAGCTGTGTATACATATATGGACGGGACAACAGTGGCTAAAAGCCATTTCAAACATACATATCTTGCCTTTTTTCTTTTAGTCTTTCTTTTTTTTCCTTTCTTTTTTTTTCTTTTTTCTGTTCTTTTTTTTTTTCTCTTTTTCAGAGATCCAACTGATCTCTGAAATAAGAATGGCCTCTCTATGATGTAGCTGCGTGGCAAGCCAGAATTTTCATATGACCGAGCACAGTGCCCGTGCAGCGTATCCTCTGTGTCAGGAACTTTGAAAAGTGACAAAATCGGCTCCTTCCATCAACTGGAAACTTTTATTGTGGAGAAAAATTCCTCCTCGCCAAATGGTATCTCCTTTCTCGCACCTATACATCGCCAGACAGCTCAAATCCTACACAAATTATAAGCACCTCAAGCTACCCTAACTTTATGTTCAGGTGCCAGGAGCAAATAACTTAGAACCACTCCTTAATGAGAGGTTAAGGCGGCTCTCAGTATCTTTCCTGTTATTGCTTGAAGGATCGGAAGGTGAGCAGAACCTAATTCACATCTTTATATTTGCATTACTATTATTTCCCAATCTGAGAAATATGCAAAAATGTAAAAAGATACACAGCTTTGTATTGTAATATCATGTGAGGTTTGAACATTATCATACCGAGATAATTTGCATTATATGCATAATTTATTATGTTGTAGGCACCTACATTTAGCCAAAGCGTAGCCTTCTAGGAGAAACTAATTTAGAATCAAAATATCTGGGTGTTTTGTTGCTTGTTGGTTTTTTTTTTTTTTTAACACAGCCCAATGCCACAAGATCAAGAATTTGGAAAGGAACTGGTCTATTCTTCAAAACTAGTCTTCCGAGTGTTGGGAGATTTGCACTACAGATCTGAGGTAAAATCAAACCAATACAAAAATAACACGGTAATTGTTCCTCCGAGAGCTAAACAGATTAATTAGACTACAGTTAAACAAAATGCACTTGATTAATCTCCGATTGTGTCTTCACTGAAGTCACACTATAAATTATTCTTCAGATGATACCAGATCAAAAATAGAGATGAAAGACCATGGAAGGATAGTCTTTCTCCAGACATACATAATTTAGTAAGAGCGAAGCATGTTCTTATATTTCATATGAAGGTACGCAGCAGGAAACCTACGCACGCCAGAATGGTACGTTAGATCTGATGATGCGGCAATGTGATTGTAAGACGGGTCTGGATTTGAGGGAAGATTATCCACGGAACACCACCTCGGTGATTCTCAGTTATTTTCAAATGGTTACTCATGAAATGACATGATTATTGCTCAGTCCCTTGTCTCTGTCAGTCTTTTTCCAAGAACCCAGAGGGAAGGTCAACAGAGAGATGGCTTCATTAAAAGGTCACTGTTACTAGTTAGGGCGTTGAGTCAGTTCTGGTCGCTAGAGAATGCGCTGGCTTTCCAGTTCCATCTTTCCCAAACCACACGCTACGTAACCAGTCAGCGCCAAGCGTGGCGACAGCGGGAGGTGGCAGAGGTGGGATGAGCATAGTTACGTTTGGGTTAGCAAAGACGTGGAAAAGGTAGCTATGGAAAGAGCAGTGATGGAGCAAAATGGTTTTCTTTCCTTTCACAAACTTCGGGGTCGGGTCTTCGACACCACATATAATTTTTACCTTCATAGCCTGAGTAGTTATAATCTCCAGACACGGTCAGGAATGTAACACGCGAGTACCAATGTACTAGAGTCCAATTTCATTATTCATAACCGTGTTCTGCTGAGACAGAGCCTCAGTTGTGCTTTAAGAGACCGATTCACAAAGACACCTTTTTGGGGCCACAAAATTTTAAAACTTATTCTGCAAAAATGTTTCTCAGGGACGCTAAAATTGTTCCTCAAAGGAAGTGACACTACAACTAACCAGTAAATTATTGCTAGATCTGTAAAATACCTTTTAATTTTGAGACCAATGACTTCATGCCATTAGGTAATAGTAACTTTTCAATACTTTTATTTATACTTTTAGATAAAATTGCAAAGCAACTTCTTTTGTTAAAATTCTCATATGTCCTCCAATAGCTGCATGATTTCCTCAGAAGGAGCCGAACTTTAAATGTACCACCAGATGAGCCAGCCAGAATAACAGATTCATAGTGCCACATCCTGAATTTTCACATCTCTTGTAATAGTTATTAGTTAAACCTTTGTTATTTTTAGGTATCTCTTTCTGGATTTCATACCCTTATTATGTAAAAAGCTGTGGTTCAGCAAAAAGTATTAGAGCGTGGTTGCCAGTGTAATACTATTTCCATCGGATCAACTATGTGATTACAATAGGTATGTTCAGCTAGGGCAATTTCAAAGATGACAGAGAATAAAAAATATGAAGGATTTTGCATGTCCCCGTGAAACATACCACACAATCTGTAATCACAAAAGGAAGCAGGGTTAAAATATGCCTGAAAATTAAATCAAAAGCAGGGAGTTTTACTTCAGTTAATTCAAACCATTCAGATGTAAATACGGGGTTATAAAATAAACTCAGCGTAACAAAAGCCATAGCAAATATAAGAGATTTCCAATTTGGTAACGCAAAATATTCTACTTGCTGATCATTTCCTTCAACAGTAAGTGCAGAAGCTAAAAGCAATGAGAAACTACCTGTCAATTCTATTCAACCGATTTAAAATGGAAGATGCCGATAGAATTTCTTGTTTCCCAGACTTCACCCATTTCTACTTTTTACATATTTTACTATTTTTCTTGTTTCTTTACTAAAGACTTCCTTCTGAAATGACAGCATCAATTTGAAATACCTTAATTTTGAAACAGTGAGGTACAATATTGGCATGGTTGTACTTTTATACTATCCTGTTTTCTTAAGACAGTTGTGCTGTGATACCAACCAAAATGAAGGAGAGCACTAGCTAAAGAGATGCTCTTTTTTCTTTTTCTCTATGTAGTCTTCCAAAACATTGCCCAATGGACAAACTGCATTACTTTTTAAACCGTAAACAGCCGTGTCAAGAAAATGTCTTTTTTTGTATAGCCAGACTGCAATGTGAAGGGGTTGCTGTACCTACGCCAGCTTTGAACAAAATGGTTTACATATTGGTCGACAAGTAGCTATGCCTATATGGAATACCGTCAGGACTAATTAACCCTGACTAATTTACCCTACCCATATTGCTGTGACATTTATGCAACAGATGTGGCTGTGGTGACTCGGACTTCTGCCACTTTCAGTCTTGATGAGAACTCCTTCTGTCTGGAACGGAGCCTCATCCTCTCAGAAATCTCCCGGAGATGCAGCACACGGTAGCCCACAGTCTGGAAGATCATCATCTCCGTGTTTTCACAAAGAACTAAATCAAGTTCTCTTTTCCGATATTCATAAATCTCTGAGTGACTTAGTTTACACGCTTGGGAGACTGCATCTCCCATCACGGCTTTGACTTTTCTCAACAAGTATCGTGGAAAATCGTAAGGCCACTGATGAAACAAGAGCTCTGTCAACACACAGGGCTTATCAGAGAGGAATCCCCACAACCCCTGACTTAGTTTTCCAATCATTAAGAGTGAGTACAAACTACATGCAGGATCAGGGAAGTATACATTCCGGTGAGCGCTTCTAGTTATGCACAGAGGAACTATTTTCTGGTTCAAGTTATAGAAGTAGGAAAAAAATTACCGTCCCCTCCGCTCTGCAAATGTATCCGTCTGTTTCTTTCAATACTCTTTACCTCATTTCAATAAAAATGAACCAGGTTAGCTTAAACAGTTTGGATAGCAGCTTTTTTTCCTAATATTGTGGAAGACTGGAAGGAACAGGTACTACTCTGAGCATATTTTCCTCACAAGTTAAAGTTGAGTCCCAACTGTCACAGGTATTACTAAATGAGCTTTAAGAAGAAAAGAACACTGGATATTTTGTAAATAAACTACTTTTTTTTTTTCCCCCCCTAGCAATTGTTGATCTCTCTACCTTTCCAGAAACTTTCTGTAGTCTAATCACCTGCATCACAGAAAAGCTATAGAATTGGCAGATTTCTTTTGTATTTCTGAAGAGTCACTGTCAAGAGGCAATTGTTTATCAGATGTGAGTTCCAGATAAATCATCTTTTATAGTTAGGATTTACCTGAATAAAGACAGGGACATACTCTGGTAGCCACGCTATTTGGTGAAAACAGAATGTCTTGGGCTGTGTTCAAACGAAGCACATCTATGGAGTTTTCATGGCATCATTCCCTTTGCTGGTATGTTCAATGCAAATTCAGGAACGACTTTTTAGGTAACGTTGCTTGGTAATGTTGCTTGTTATAAAGCACCCTGGAAGAAAGCTTTAAGTCCCAGAAGGGAGTTTACAAACGTAGGTAACGCTGGTGACTGTACTCAGACGTGAGAAGCCTGTGCGGTGAAAGCTCGTAATTAGTTTGGAAACCGCGTCCACCTACACCACCTGACAGTGAGTTACAGCAGTTACTACTGGCCAAAATGCACTGCCACTAAACCTGACTGTCATCATCAAACTGGTAAGACGTTGGCCTGTAAAAAAATTCCAAGACAGCAGAGACCAAAAGATGACAGCAACCTCTTTTGGACCCAAAGAGGCCAATTTGGCCTCTTTTAATCATGCTAAGAAACTAGGAAGATCCATGAAATCTGATCTTACTGAAAAATAATTTTGCTCACAGTCCTGATCGTCCCTATCAGAAATATTCTGTCTTGCTTGTGAACTTGGTCCATAGTTGCTGTAAATGAACATATCGCCCAATACAGCGGAATCCTGCGATACATCTGCATACACGATGTTCAATTCTTGAGGAGAGCTTCCCCATGTCTCCAAAGACGCTGCCAAAATACCTGCTGCTGTGTATCCCGTGCCCTACTTCCTTCTCTTTCCAAAATCAGTTGTGCTTAGGGCCAAAGCCTAGTGAAGTGGTTTGGATTAAAACCTGGACCGTGCCAAACGCGACAGCTGCAGCGGATCGTTTTGCTCAGTCTTTACCGAGTGCTTTGCTCAAACTCCGCAGGCCCGACACCGGCGCGGGGCCGGCCGGCCGCCCCTCTCTTCCCCCGGTCAGGGGCCTGGGGGGCCGGGCACGTCCCCCCCGCACCAGCCCGGGCACCCCCTGCCTGCCGTCCTGCGGCCGCAAGTGGAGCAGTTTTATTAAAAAAAAAACTTATTTTTTGAAGTTGGCACCGAAGTGCCGCGGGGCGAGGCGATGCCTCCGGTCCCCCGAGGGGCGCGAATGCAGAGTCGAGCGGGGCGAAGGATAAGGCTGAGAAAACAGCGGGCGCCGGCGGGCGGGGAGGGCTCGGCCGCCCGCCGCTCCTCCTCCCGCCCGGCACAACGCGCCACCCAAGATGGCGGCGGCGGCCGCTGAGGGGACCGGCCGAAACACCGCGAAGCGCCGCTCCCCTCCCCGCGCGCCGTCAGCGCGCGCGTCACGACCCCGCGCAGCTCCCTCCCTCTGCCTCCCCTCTCCTATTGGCCGCCGGGCTGGGGCGCCGCAGCCAATCGGCGGGCGCGGCCGGCCGGCCCAGAGCGAGGCTGCCCCTCTTTCCCCTCCCCTCCCCCGCTCGCGCCGTTCCTCGCTACCGGCACGTTCGGCCGGCGGCAGCCGGGGGCAGCGGGCAGCGCCGCCCCGAGCAGGCCGGCAGCGGCGGCGGCGCCTCCTCCTCGCCTCGGCTCCTCGGCTGCGCGACGCGGGCCGCGGCCCGGCGGGCGTCGAGGCGTGAGCGGGCTCGGCGGCCGCAGCGGCGCCGGGAAGGGGGACCCCGGCGGGCTCGGGCAGGGGCACGGGCCCGGGAGGAGGCGGAGGAGCCGCGCTCCCTCCCACCTGCCCCCCCCGCCCCGCCATGGCCGACAACGAGAAACTGGACAACCAGCGGCTGAAGAACTTCAAGAACAAAGGCCGCGACCTGGAGGTAACCGCCGCGGCGCCTGGCGGGAGGGGCCGGCCGGCCATGGCGGCGGGAGGGGGCCGCCGCCGCCGTGTGGCGTCTTTCCTAATCCGCCGGCGAGGGGCCCGCGGCGGGGCCGCGGCCTGCGCCGCCCGCCCCGCCGAGAGGCGGGAGAGCCGCTCCCCGCCGCCCAGGGAGGGAAGGGAATGGAGGGGAGGGAGGAGGAGGAAGAAGAAGAAGAAGAAGGGGAGGCCGCGCTGTGGGGCCGGGCGCGGCCGGGCCGGGCCGTTGGGCGCCGCGCGGAGGCGGGAGCGCCGCGGCTGAGGGGGCAACGGCCGCCGCCGCCGCCCGGCCCCGCAGCGCCGCCCGGGGGGCTCCCGCCGCCCCTCCGCCGCAGGGCGGGCGGCTGACAGGAGCGGCCGGCGGCGGCTCCCCCGCGGGGCGGGCCGGCACCGGCCTGGCGTTGAGGGCGCTCGTTTGGCGTAGTTGAGTCCAGGCGCTCGCTTGGGAGAGGTGTTGCCGGGGTGTTCCGCCGTCTACGGCAGCGGTCGTGTTGTCGTATGGCTCTGCCTTAATTTCTTGCTAGCACTTAACACTTTTCGCGCTGAGTAGCCCCTAAAAGCCTGAGTCAGGGACTAGGGCCCAGTTGGGTGTTCTGCTGGGTGCCTCTGTAAGATACTGAAGTGAATAAATGAATTAATTATTGCCTACGCTTTCTAGTAAAGATTATTTCTAAAGAAACCAAACCCACTCTTTTTTTTTTTTTTTTTCTTTAAACAGGGCGAATGTTACTATTTTACTGTTCAGTTGGTTGAGCGCAGAAACAGTTGTGGCTTGTAGTCTAGAGCCTCTAAACTTTTTGGTGGCTGGATTACTACATACATTATTTGAGCTGTGAAGGTGCTTCCTCAACACAGCAGAAGAGATAATTAACTTAGAGTTTCCCTAGCAGATATTCAAATTTTAAAATTAGGTATCAATCCTCACCCATAAACACTTGGCCAGGAGTGCTGATTGGGGAAACTTGTGTATTGTAATATTGTCACTCTAGGGTTCTGATCAAGAAATGGGCTTTGGCATGCTCATTTCTGTTTTTCACTGGCCTCAATATGTGTCCTGGTGATTAGCATAATATTCTCATCTTTCATATGAAGACAATTGTACAGTATTTCTTTTTTGAAAGTAAAAGATGCATTTATGTTGCTGTCATTCATTAAAACATCTGCCAAGGTTCCCATTTGGGTAATTCAGAAGTCCCCAACACCTTAATTTTTAACTCGTCCAAGTATATTGATAAAACAGTTTATTATTCAGTTATGTACAAAGTTTGGTGATGCCAACAACGTTGGAAGTGGGAATAGTTACTGCAGCTATCACTCTGTTTATGAATAGGGTTGTTAGCTTTGTTAGTAACTACTTGCCTTAGATGTTAATTTGTTTTTGTATAAATTGTTTTGTTATAATTGAACAGACGACTGTACAAGAAAGGTACGTTTAGGAAGGTGCACAGTAAAGCATATGCTATCATAGTAAAAATGAAACTAATTCGCACTACAGGTGGGAGTTTATCTGCGTTTTCTGTCCTTTGGTGCCTATGTACTGAGTTTTAAGGTAAGTCAGCTAAAGTAGGGAAGGTTCAAGATGAACACACGCAAGTAAAAAGAACACGTGTGTGTATCAGGAAGCAGGTAATCTCTTCAGTATTTTTTGAATTTGCTGATGCACTTAAATGGCCTTCCACACAGTGAAAACACCACTGCTAGGCCATGTTAAATTTTAGATATTGACATCTATCCAACAAATCCTGGAACATGTGCTTGGTACCTAAAATAACTACCGTGGATGGCTGTTTTTCATACAATAGCTCAGGCTTATGGCTATCATTCTTGCTTATTAACTGCTTACACATCACTTTATTCATTAGTGAGAGAGATGTGGGTAATGTCCACTGTATGACAAGTATCCTATGGTAGCAACAGTTGCTAATGAGTATTCAGTTAGTTCATACCACCTGTGTTCCTGTGCCGCTTTTAGCAGAAAGATGTCTATGTACTTCACATAGGAAGCCAACATTTGATCTTTATCTCTTTCCCTCCTCCCACCTCCTTCACTCCTCCCCCTTTTTATCTCTGCTGAAATTGTGCATTTAGCCATTGGTTTCTTTTATTCAAAACCGTGATCTTTCTTTTCTGTAACAGTTTACCTCCATTTGCTATCATCAAACAAATAATAAATCGCTCTAGTTTTGATGAATCCCTAATTAAGAGATACTTCTAGAGGCTATGAAGGGTTGCCATGTTGCAAATTACAAACCTTTTAAAAATGGTACGCACACGATACCATTTTGCTCAAAGCTGTCCATTGACAGTTATACTGCTAGCAGTTGCTGTCACACTGTACTTGCCTTCCGGGTCTTACATCTTTACAGACGGTTATTGTATATCTTACAAAAGACAGGGAATTTCCTGTATTTTGTCTCCTAAAGTGCTAAGCGTATGTTTAGCTTTTTGGATACTTAATGAGTTAAAGTTGGGACTTTCATTTTCCAGTCTATATCAATGTGCTTCTGAAAATACAAATCTTGGCCTTGAAAAGGAAAAAAAAAAAAAAAAACCAAAACACACACCTGTTTTACGTAAGATGTTTAGCAAAATTCCTTCATATGCTTAAGTATTGGGTAAACATGCATGCATGGACATGTTATATTGTAAACAATTGCTGCTATGTGTTTTAAGATGACAGATTGGTGCCGACACTGGGAATAGAGAGATTCATTGTGACCAGAAATATAAAATACTGCCTTGTCCTTTTTTCTTATTTATATACTGCCTTGTCCTTTTTTCTTATTTATAGTACTGCTCAAAGAAATACTGAGTATAATACGCTTTTTAATATCAGAGGAGTTTGTGCCATGAGAGCAGTAATTTGTAGTTAATACTAAGGCAGTATCTCTGTGTAGTGTTTAAGGTTTCTAGTCTGGTATGTGCAGCATTCTGTTACGGTCTTCCAAGATTTAAGAGTTGTTAGAGCTGTGGAAAAAAAAAACAGTATTGTTACAGCACAAAAGGGAGCCAGCCTTACAGAACTGGTCACACTTTTTTTAACATCTGAACCCCAAATCTTACTTATGTGCTTATCTGGACTCTTATACAAAATTATGCAAATGCCTATCTACAAAGAAAGCTAGTTAAGGTAACTTTTTTCATCTTATGTCTTCAATGAGGAACAGGTTTTACTTGGGCTTTTTTTTTTTCCTTCAATAAGAAAGGATGAGCTGTTTTTTCTGTTTATTGTGGATACAGCTGTGATGATACCCAATTTTCTTTCCAATATTTATTTTTAATTGAAGTACCATAGACCTTGGAATTGAATACTAGATCTTCACTATACAAAGACCAGGATAAGTGCAAATTGTTCATTGTGTCTGCAATAGACATAGTTTTATGAACAGTTTGTTTTTGAGTACTTGCTGTTCAGTACTGCTTGTTAGGGGTCTTGACTATAGCCTTGCTCCTGGGAAGATTTGAAAAGAAGATTTGGGGTTTGGGGTGGGTTTTTTGTTTGCTTTGTTTTGTTTTACCAGGTGATTCAGCATTTCATTTTCTGCTGGTGATTGTTGCCTGCTGCAGCATTCAACTTTGACTGACATTTAGGTTTTTTGAAATGAAATAAAAAATTTCATGCATATTATTTCTCTGGGAATACTGGAAGAAACTGATGAGTTTCTGCTGGCCCTTTCTTCCCTAACTTGCCTGTGTGGTTGGGTGAGAGATTAAGAATTGCTTTAATAGTGTCAGCAGAGGAGAAGTGTCAGATAGATATTTCTGCTCTGTAATTGAGAGACGCATGATGTGAAACGATGATAATATTGTAATGCAGTGCACTTCAAAACGAATGTTGGATCAGCCATTGAATCTAGATGTTTTAAGGTCAGCAATGTCAAAATTTTAAGAGTTGCCAGTAGCATTCGCTGGACTTGTAATACTAACAATATATTTGAGAACACCAAGGAAGCTTCAGGGGAATGTTCTGAGATATACTGGATATCACAGGTAGGTAGAAGCTTTTCAGCCTTTTCTGTGTCCCACACAAAATAGTTTGCTTGGGATTCAAATATGGAGGAACTGAAGGAGAACAGGAATTTCATTCACTTTGTTAAAAATAGGTTCCTTTAAGCTGACTTGCAGTTCTCTAATGAAGCTCATCCATTTTGTCATTTAAAAAAAAAAAAAGATACTGAGATATTTGTTTGTATAAGGCATTTTATTTGGCATGCACGACTTCTCTAGGAAAAACTAGAAGGACAGCATGTGCAATGTCATATTGATTTTTATTTATTTATTTGTACCTGAGAGTCCCGTTATAACTCTGAAGGGGGAATAGTTGCTGAGATGTGTTTTCTGGTGGTATCTTGTAGAGATTGTGTTGGCTTTAAAATCCCATAGCGCTTTTGTCAGTGATCTTGAGAGTAGGCTTTATTGCTCCAGTCTGCAAGTGAGCCAGAATTAGTATAGGAGGGAAATAACGGCTAGAGGAGGGCCTAAATCACTTCATTAAACTGAATGTGAAGAGTGTGGATTTTCACCAAATCCAAATACGAACTTGCATGTATCTCTGAGGGGTTCTTTCCTTGTTTTGTAGTTCAATGCCTTTCATACCTGTGAAGGACAAGACAGTTTCTTAGTCATTGCTGCGGTCACTACACTGGATGTTCTGGGTTATAGACTAGTCTTCTCCAGCTGTGGTCTGCAGACTGGGTGCTTTCTGAGTAGCTGTTGTAGTGAGTAAGCAGTTTGTGCACAGGGTCATAGTAAGTGGCATTTGAAAAAAAAAAAAAAATTAAAGTGCCTTACAGCTCATAAAAGTTTTTGAAGGTAAATAGTAGTCTGTTTCTGCTCACGCACACACCCTCCACCCCACCCCCTTTGTTTTGTATTTTGAATCATAGACCAGGCTAGTGCTAGTGTAGAGTAGCAACTTCCTAGGAGGGAAGGAAGGATGGCTCAAGCAGCTCTGCTGTAAAGTAACTGTTGCCTTTGCAGTTCCACAACAGAAACAACATGCCTTCAGAAACCATTCACTACAATGAGACGAATAGGTAAAGCTCTACCATTATTTGCATGCTGTCAGACCTTCCTGTTGTAGATGCATTGACAGAGCTACTTGAGTGAAGTATTTTATAGTAGCAAAAAAACCCCACCCCACAAAACAGTAAAGACAGGCTGTATGCGTGATGGGGGTCTGAGTATCTGAGAAGCAGTGGTTCGGAGGAGTGGAAGAGGGATCGGGATACATTAGCTGAGCCTGAGCTCCAGGTATAGGCCGGTGTACTTTGAAAGGGCTAATAGGTCTGAGCTGTTCCTGAACAGGGAGCGCAGAACACTTCTGTATCTGGTATTGTTGTGAAAAACGCTAGAATGTGTCAGGATCCTGCAGGCATCAGCTAACACAAGATTTTAATGATAAGCTGAAGGGCTCAGTAATGACTAATGGTCAGAAAATAGCCCTTATGATAAAACTTAAGCTAAATATAATTGAAATAAGGAGGATGGATGGGTAGCAATCATAGGCTGACAGAAATAGATTTGATCATTTGATTTTCAATGTAGCAAATAAAGAACAGGATCCAATGACTGAAAGAGCCGTATGAATTCATACTGAAGTGATGTGTGTTTTTAAATTGGAACACTTTTCAAGGCCCATTCTGAATTCTGTTTCTAGATTGGTTTCCTACTCACAGTTGTGTTAATGCAAGCTAAGAACTGATTCAAAGAAGTCTAATAATCAAGTCAAATCTTCTGCAGAACAGAAGGGAGAATCTAGCTTTACAATGCCATCTGCCAAGAAACCATTGTAGCTCGGTTTCTGCCCTTTGAGCTGTTTTCCAAAAGACAACACAAGTTGATTCAAGTCTGTTTGTCATTTTAGTTTCTCCAAACTACCTATTCTGTTTCTAGGCTGAGGTGATGATGCTGTGAAACTCCTTGACAGAGTTAACTTCAGTTCTTATTTGTTGTGCATTTTCTCTTCCTGGGAGGAAGAGCAGTGACAGGTTGACCAATAATAACTAGTTTGTCAACCAACTACTGTTTACACAGAAAATTATTTTAGTGGAGCCCTATTTTGGTAAATTGTTCTTAAGAGTGACTTCACTGGTCGCTTGTCTTTCATGTGGAGGCTTTTGTGAGTCCAAGGTACGCAGGTCCTCTTCAGAAGCAGGCAGGAACTAAAACCAAGGACCTGACAACTTTTGGCTGGAGGGAGAACATTCTTCTTGTTCCAGCAGAGTGTTGATGGAGTTTCAGGATTTTTTTAAGCCTGATCAACTGCATATATGATTTTTCAAGTCAAACTTTTAAACAATACGTCTGAGGCTTTTTGCTTGGAGTATTTCTTTCAGTCCCATTCATCTCTCCCCATATCTCTGTCACACACGCATGCATATGTGCTTGTCCTGAAGGTATGTTGCAACCTGAGTTGGAATACATTTCCTTTTGGGATCAGTAGTAATGGTAACTATTACTTTTTAATATTCTTTACAGCTTAATGTCCCTTTAAAGTTGCTGTTCCAGCACTTCAGTCTTCTACTCCTTGAAAATGTACATTGGGTCTTGCTCTTGGTTAGCAACAGCTTTTCTGTGACCACTAATGTCATTATTGAAGTCTGGCAAGAATAATCCTTCTCACAGTACAGCTTTTCTATAGGTATGTTTATTTTGATAGGTTGCAGTAACAGTTGTGGATCGGGAAGGTGTTCATTAACAGTCTTGTGAGATCATCAGGGGCTTGCTACAATTCTGCAGTCTTATTATCAGATATTGTCCTCATTTTATTTTCTTCTTGAATATGCCGGGTTGTTAGACTTCGGAGAAACTACACTGAATACTACGGTGCAGGCTGAGAGCAAGAGCCTGTAGTAGATACGTCAGTTGTAAAGCTGCAGCGTCTTTCTGAAGCCCCTAAATGGTGGGTGGTATCCAGTAGCATATCAGCTTCTCTGGCAAGGCAATAGCACTTTGAGCACAGATAAATGACTATTGAGTGCTTCTTGCCTTCGACTCTGTTCTTCAGGGTTAACCATTTATCATTCCGGTGGGATGCATGCCTTCACTGGTGAATCCTAGGCTTTGCTTTTCTGGGCTCAAGCCACGTAACGCTGACCTGCAGTTGCTGGCATCCTGCGATGTGAGCAGCTGTGGGCTGGGGACTTGGCTCCCCAGCGCTGAAGTGATGTGCACTTCGGAGAGCTGAAGCGTGAGCTGCCAGATGACGATGCCAGTAGTCTGTAATCGGATGTTTAACAAATGTATGTGTAGGAAGACAGCTGCTGGAGAAGCTTTTCTCCTTTCTCCATTTTGTGTTGGTATAGACACTTGAGTTGGAGCTACTACAAAACCTTAAAACTTCATTTATGTATTTATAAGACAGGTATTATATTAATTCAGAGAATACCTATTGGGCCAGAAAAGCGTTAATTAAAGTTTATTATTAGTTAAGTATATTTTTTTCCTCTCTTCAGAGATTACACCTTTGAGATTCTCACTATCATTTGAAGAATTTTAAGAAATATTTGAAAAGCTTATCTAGCTATGGGAGAGTAAGTCCATAGCACTGGAATAAAGTTTATCTGCATACTAGTAGTGTTCAGTGTTAACTGTTGACCTCATGTAGCAGGTGCTACTTTTTATAGGTTTAAAACTGAAAAAGCCATGACTCTAAGCTGCATTAGACTCAGCTATTAATGCTAATTTTGATTGAGCTATTGAATTAATATTCTTTAAAGATGCACATATTTCCTGGAAACTTGCTTTGGTGCTTTTTAGTGTGGGACAGTTTGTACTTGCTTATTATGTCTCTTATCTAGTCGTTCCAGGTGCTGCAGCTGCATTAGGTACTCTTGTGTACTTTGCCTTTTATATACTGGGAAGCTATTGTTGTGTGGGTGTGTTGGGTTTTTTCCCTCCTCTGCCTGTTTTTCTCATGATGAACAGTGTTTCGGTCCTCAAGCGATGAAAAGTTCTACCTCCAAAGCAGTGGGGAATCATCCCTTCTTTTCCACTGGCATCCTTTTCTGCCCTTTTCTTTGTCTTGTAACTCCTTCCTTTGAGAAGGTAAACCGTCTTGCTCGGAGCTGGAAATTTGGTTCTGATGAAGTGCACATTCCTTTCAACAAAAATAATTATGCTCCTGAAAGTCAAGCTTTTAATTCTTATCTTCAGAGCTGCTTCCTACTGCTGTTCAGAAGCTCCCTTAGCCGTTCCTTTTCCTTGTATTCTGTGTTAATGTGGTCCCTTACGCCCTGGAATTTCAAGCTTTCCCTGGGCTTGTGAATGGTTAAGTCACAACAAAAATGCAATTGTTTTTAACTTTGCTGTTCTCATTCACTGTAAAGTTCAAAGTATAGAACAAAATCACTATAGACTGACTTTTTTTTCCTATTTTCACTTTGCACTGTAGTAACACAAGCAGTAGTAAACCAATTTCTATACATTTACAGTTGCTGCTTTTTCTGAATGCTCTCAATGGGAGCTGTAGAGAAAACGACGAAAAAAACCCCTTGCTCTTACAGGTCCAGGGGTTTTATGTGGTTTTCATTTATAAATAATATTTTTGTAACTCAACTTTGCTTACGGGTCTCTTAATTTGAACTTGTTTATAAAGCTATTCCACAAGGCAGAAAGCTGGTACTGTTTCGTACAGTAATAGAAACATTTGTGTATCAGAAATATGTGAAATCTGTAAATGTACTTAGGTATCTGGGAGAAACAAGTAGTGGTGTGGAGGTTTGGGTGAGCGAGAGCTCCTGTAGAACGTCCCCATCTTTTGTGTCTGGCAGGGGTACACTTATGGTGCTGCACTTGTATGAGAGGCCTGGTAGGCATCGTTCAAAAAAGGGCCTGGTGTTGTCCAGATCTATTTATTCTGAAGAATTACATTATTGAAATTCTTTTTGCTTTAGCAGTTGTACTTTGTTAGGTGAAGGATCACCTTCACAGTCTGAACTGCAGCCTGTTTTTCAGCATAGCGATAGGGTGCCAGTTACCTGTTAGTAATGGACTGTGCTCCTTGCCGGTGTCTGGCTGATCAGACGGCCTGGCAGCGTAGCCCCGGGAGCCGAGGGTCTGTGCCTGGGGAATCGCCCGATTGCCCCGCCAATCTGAGGAAGCCAGGGATGCCAGTTCTTAATTAGATAGGCAGTTGTGCTTGACTTTGACTTTACAGTTTTCAAGTTTACCAATACGCCTTCTTACAAAAGTGGCAGTTTTGGATGTCTCTGGGTTTTTGACTCGTGCTCTCTCTATGAGTGTATGTTAAAAAAGCCTTGAATCAAGGAAAGGTTATAAATGTAGGGCAAACTTAGTATACTTTCTGTTAGTTTGCCGTGGTGTTCATAATGCTTTTGGTGCTGCTGTTTTATGCACAACTCCTTTCAACATTGCCTTTTGTTACAAGGCACTTGTTTATTCCCTGATTCCGTATACTCTTTTTTCTTCAACATGAAGAACTAGGAGACTCTGTTTTACTCTGAAATAATACAGGCAGAAATAATATAGTTATCTCCATTTCCTATTGGATTTCTACTTTTATAATGAAAATTAAATCCTGTGTGTACAAGTACTGTTTAAAGGGCATGAACTTTAAAATAGTTGTGCAAGAACTTTTTAAATTACTTGGTCTAGATTCAGAACATAATGTGCTTTGATCTTGATTCTTTTCAGACTATGAGAAGACAAAGAAATGAAGTTGTTGTGGAGTTGAGAAAGGTGAGATGACCTAGCATTATTCTTACCAAATGGGATTTGGCTATGTTGGTATTTCAGTAAAATTTAAGAGTTTTTGTTAAAGGCTTAAAAAAAAAAAAAAGATACCATTGTGTGTTCTTTCTGTAGTCCACCAAGAACACCATTGTTAAACTATCTATTTGTCTTTACTAATTCTGTGAAGGTACTTTGGTTTAAAAGTTACCATGCTTGGTACTAGAAATTCCATAATTTTTGTCTTGGAAAACCCCAGAATTTTATTTGTCATCTATTGAAGGGAATAATTCTTGCTTCTCCAGCTACGTTTTTAATTTTAAAAACTTACAAAAAGTTTGTTTTTTCCTTTGAAAATCAGATGTTCCTACTAATCTGTAGACAGCTATTTTCTTTCCCAAAACAGTAGTTCAACACGCAAGTGAGAGTGGTAGAGTATATGTATGAAGATAACACTGTTTAGAATTGTTGGAAAACTAGCTCTTGAGACAAGTAATCATAACTTGAATTATATTACTTCTGGGATGAACAGAAAACTACCCTTTAGGAATTGCCTTGTCTTGTTATAAATAATGACAGATGCATTGTAATGCCAGTGTTGATGGATGTGTTCACATGAAACTTCGAGCAAAAAGTAGTTACTGCTGTAGATAAAGTTAGATGCAGGATTTTTCTAGGAAGAAGTGATTTCCAAGCTGTGCTTCTCTGTGCAGCCCTTTCCAACTTCTTGAATGTTGGAAATTTTAACAGTATCAATGAAAGCATGTTTATGATGCTTGTTTAAAACAGAAGCTTCTATTCCCTTTTTAACATCCCCAACACCCCCTAAATCAAAGTTTTAAAGGTATTAAATCATTTTTCTCTTTAAGAACAAAAGAGATGAGCATCTTCTAAAGAGGAGAAATGTTCCCCATGAAGATATCTGTGAAGATTCTGATATAGATGGTGACTTTAGAGTGGTAAGAATTAACTTAACTCTCAAGCATGTCTTATTTTTATGTACTTAAAAGAGATTTCTAATTTCTAACTGTTTTTGTTTCCATTTTCAAGCAAAACACTTCTTTGGAGGCAATAGTACAGGTAAAAAAAAAAATTTATTATTTGAACATTCTTCACGTCGTGGTGATAAATATGTGAAAAGTTTAAATTCTCTTTTATTTTAGAATGCTTCAAGTGACAACCAGGGTATACAGTTAAGTGCTGTGCAGGCTGCAAGGTAAGCACACTTTTCTCAAATATACTATTTTTATTCTTTATCATGCTCTTACATTCAGAAAATGTGTTCTAGCTTAACTAAAAAAGTATGTCATTTACTGATTTTAAAAAAGAAAACTTGATAAATAGAACTTTACAAAAAAGATCAAAATAGCTACGTTTTTGAAGTAGTCAGGATTTTCATTATGTATAAATAAATGCTAGGATTTACCTTAGTGCAATACTTGATGCTTCTCATAAGTAGAGTAAACTATATAGTTAGCAGGACTATGAAGTCTTTAGCTTTAAATACGGAAAGAACTGGCATAATCCTTTTTCTAGTTTTGTCATGGGTTAGGCCACTAAAACCGCTTTTGCTTTAAGAGGAATTCTGTGCAGTTGTATGTATTCAAGAAGTGATCCTAAAATGCTCTTAGGAACTTTGCTTGCATAAGTTTAGTATTTAACTGCTATTTCATGCTATTTCTTTTGTTGTTGTTGTAGCAGAAAGCTACAACTTTGTATTTGTTTACCCTCTGTGGTTGAGGGAGGTTGATTCAAGTGCAAGGCAAGACTTCCAGATCAAAGAGAAGTCAGGTGAATTGGGAAGTCACTTGGACTTTTGGGAGTTAATGTGACTGAAGCTGGCAGGGGAAAGAACAGTTTCTGTGCCCATTTCCACTGGGCAACTTGTCTTTGTTAAAAAGCTTCATCAACGCAGGGTAGCATCATGTAGAATGCTCTGTTTACTATAGCTGATTTAAACCAGGTTAGATTAAAGTACCCTGAATTAAGCCTGATTTTAAATGAAACAGGAATGTCCATGTGAATAGGCTGGTATCTGAATTCAGAGATGACTACATATAACCTCTCTTCCCACTGCTAGTGAAAGTTTGGCGCGGCAGCCCAAGTTGACCCCTCCAGTAATCTTCCTTCATTGTCCTTAATTCCTTTGCTGCAGAAGGGTGAAGCTAAAGGGATTAAAAATTGAAACAAGTTTGTACACCTCTGTTCTTTGCAGTAGCACTTTGTGAATCCTTGCTCTCTGACATCATATCATTAGTAAAGAAGAAACAAGTTTCTGCCTTTCCCGTCAAAGCAGCCGGCATCTGTTTATCTCCCTTCTTGGGTGGAGGAGGAAGAAGCTGCAGGAGGGTGTAACTGAATAAGTCTAGTGATCTTTATTTTACTGGCTGGTAATAAACTTCAAAAAATAGAGAAACATGGTGACTGAAATGGGCAATGAATGTAATGGCTTCAATTTGTCAATACTTCAGTTTTTCAGTAGTTGAATAATTTCAATTTTGAGGACTAGTTATTTTCACTTAAAGTTGAGAAAGCAAATCCTGCTTGGTCTTTGAGAGTATGAGAGAGACACTGGGGAAAAACTTCCCAGCCCAGAAGGCAGTGCAGCACCGGAACAGTTGTCCAGGGAGGTTGTTGGATCTCTCTGCTTGGAGGTTTCTGAAACTCAACTACAGGAAGCCGTTACTGACCTGATGCAGTGTCAGCAATAATCCCACTTTGAGCAGAAGGTTGGACTAAACAACCTCCAGAGATCCTTTCCAGCTATGACTTCCCCTTCTGTGATTTGCCTAAGTCTTGTGTTTTCTCCTTTTCCTAAACAGAAAGCTGCTTTCCAGTGATCGCAATCCACCAATTGATGATCTAATAAAATCAGGAATATTACCTATTTTAGTGCACTGTCTTGAAAGAGATGACAAGTGAGTATTTCTGAAACTCAAAATGTTTAATTGTTGCAAGAGTTCTTGGTATTTAGCTAATGTGCCTATAGCGTCTGATCTGAAAACTCATGTTACAATCACTTTTTTATTCTTACTTTGCAGTCCTTCTTTACAGTTTGAAGCTGCATGGGCTTTGACAAACATTGCCTCTGGAACCTCTGAACAAACACAGGCCGTAGTTCAATCTAGTAAGTCCAACAGTATTTGATCATTGATAAAGCACGTGCTGTAGCTTCCACAAAAATAAGATGATGTGAATGATACTGTAAAGAGCATCCACACTCCTGTTTGTCTCTATCTCAAGCATGTTCACCAATCCCCATGTTAGGGTTGGTCCTTTCATGCGATAGCCAGGATGGTTGAAATTGAGTTGTCAATCACAGGCACGTTGCTGAAGGACCTGCCCATGAAGTCTCCTGCCAGATGTTCTACCTCTTCTCTGGCAAGCAGCATCAGTTGAAGCGCACACCTGCTTTTGTTCTTCATTTTCTCAGATTTTAAATTCAGTTGGGTTTCCTAATGGTGAGTAATCTCTTCTGGAAACTCACACTATTTTAGCAGAGTTGATACCTGCTGGTTTCCAGTTTTCAAACTTAAAAAAAAAAAAAAAAAAAAAAAAAAAAAACCAACAAAAATCTTGAAACAAAACCAAACAAACAAAAACCTTAAAAAAAACTCCCATGGAGGGATTTCCTGTCCTACTGTGAAGAGGGAGGAAAAGATGTGGACCAAGTCCAGAGGGTGCCTGACATCGAACTCCCTTCCAAAATCAAGTTGAATAAAAAACGCTGTCCTTCATATTTTGAGGAATCTGAAGCATGGGAAGGAATAGTTGTTGGACTTGGAATCTGAGTTGCCAAGCAAAGCAAGCTTTCTTCTGTACTCTAAGCATGTCCTAAGATGAAGTAGTATTTGTCTTGGTAAAGCAGAATTAAGTACAAGTGTCTGCGGGCTTTTCAAATTGAGTGAATAACACAGCAGAGCTTCTTGAGACCCATGGAAGAATCAAAACATACAGTAAACCAAGTTTTTTCCTAAAATTTAAGGAAAAAATCCACAAAACTTACATTACGTGAGATACCAGCAGCTTTAATGGTTGGAATCAGTATTGTGTTGCAGCACATGCTGCTGATACCATTAAACATGCTGTGCTTCCAACAATGAAAAGACACAGAATTATGCTGGATCTTTTTTTGTGTGTTTTCCCCCACCACAACCATCATATATGGGCTTCTTTTAGAACTACTTGGAACTTGTATTCAACGTAGTAAGTACAGTTTCTAAGATGTGTGGTGGTGTTAAAGTGTTGAAATGTCAGTGTTTGTTACGTATCTTCCATGACTGACTGTTTCACTTCCGTGATCAAAGTCGATTGTTTCTTTTTTTGTTGTTAGTGCTAAGCAGTTACAGGTTTCTCACAAACTGTGTATTACTGGCTTTATATTTAGAAAAAATACATATGCATAAGAAAATTCTTAGCACCATCTTCTCTGTTAAATGGCTGGGTGTGTTTCAAAAATCTTTAACTGGAAAAATAGGTTAATTCTCCACAGCAGATGTGAAGGAATTTAAGGCAGGTGACTTCAGCTTACAGGATTTTTTTTTTAATTAAATGTATGTTTTGAGATTGCATCGGTTGCAAGATGAGTTGCCCTTTGCTTTTACAAGCTCTCAGTGTTAAGAGCCTGTTAACTTTGATATAGCTTGGATTTGACCATTATAGTATGTATCTTTGCTAATACTTCTAACTTTCCTTTTTCCCATCCTCCTCCTCTTCCTTTCCCAGTTGCATCCTGAGTTTTCTTTTGGAAATCTAACATCTAATCTGTCCGACACCTCTGATCTAGAACACTTCTTTTTATTTAAACGTAGCTTATCAATGGATTGAAGATGAGTGCCAAGTATAGTAATTATTTCTTTCAGTGATGATCTCTGATTTAACTAGGTCTGCGCATATGCACTATGTTGGCCAATTTCATAGGTATAACACATGAAAGTATGGTTTATTTCTTGTAATGATTTATTTCAGTGAAAAAGATAGTCTGTTGTAATCTTTCCAAAAGTGCTTATTGATATGCTTGCTGGGGATGTTTTTTCTCTTTGCATGCAGGCATTGTAAAATACATTTATTTAGTAGGAAATAAGAAATCTGTTGTGATTTGTTATTTCTCTAGCAAAAAATCTTTTACATTGAGAAAGAGTCTAACTAAAAATACCAGCCTCTCTTGAAATATATGATCTAAAGTAAATGAGTTTTCTTACAGACTAAACTATCACTATAGCAAATCATGTAAGCAAGCACCTTAGTGCTGGGGGTAAAAAAACAAGGATCGGTTATCTACATGTGATGTGTGAAGAATGTGTTTGAAACAGTGGTTTAGCTTTACTTCTAAATATTGGCAGCATTTTCCTGTCCGGCACCAACATAGGGTAGAAAAGCAGCTGCCTTGATAACAGTTGCGGAGTTTTGTGTGTTGCCTTTTGAATCCCTTTCTTACTGCTCAGTCAGGTGGATCTTTCTTTTTTTTTTTTTTTGGCACATAGCAGGAGCATTTGAAACAATCTCTTCTGCAGCAATCAGTTAGGTTATTCCAGTATGTTAGATAATGGGTGCCAAATTGAGTAGAGTCAAAACTTAGTGATGTAAAAGGAGACTTCACGTTGAGGAATGCATCTGTATTAGCTTTCAGGAGACCAAGATGACTAGGTTCGTAGAAACAGCTGCTGTTGCTGTACATGTTCCTAAATAATGGTTATCAAAAGATACTGAATGCAGAGCTGGAAATATTAGGGGAAAGTACACCGTGGCTTGGCGCTTAGTAGCGCATCTCTATCGGCCGCAGGGGTTCTTTTGGTGCCGTTTACCTTGCGCGTCTACTTGCGTATGCTCGATCAACCAGGTGTCCTCTTGGTAGAGCCCCAGGTGAAGTTGTGCACTGAAGCGTTGCCTGGAGCTCCACACCGGCAACGTGTACAGAAGATCCCTCAGTAGTTAGCTTTCTCTGCGTGTGGTAGGACCAGCAACTGACACGTACTTCACTACTAGTAAAGATGTGATGGGGGATATAGGGTACTGTAAATCAGTAAGACTGAAACAAATGAAACCCGTGTGGTTCCCTCTTGCTATGTTACCAGTCAGTAAGGTAGATGTGTACCTACTGACTCTTAAGTTGGTCAATTTGAATGGGTGAGGTTGGTCTTAAACAGTTACTGCTTTGTTGGTTCTGATAGATAACTTAGCACGGAATTTCTAAATTCAATAAGTATAACTAAATTTGGAGTCCTGACAAGCTTCGGTAAACTTGTGAGACTTACAAACAAATTAAATGTCAGGGGTTTTTAAGAGTTGTTTTCATAGTATTCTGAAGTGCAGGCTCTATAAGAAAGTGCAATGAAGGAAGAATTGTTACAGCGTGTTTTATTTTCAGTGTCATCTGGGAAGTTAGTAAAGTTTTGACCAATACTTAACTAGGAGAAAAATTTTTCATGTAGTACTGAAATTTTATTTAAGAGCTAATTATGTGAACTATTTTGTCTTTTGAGATGTATTTTGTAACAATTGCCTGGGGTTTTGTTTGTATCTTTCAGATGCCGTGCCACTTTTTCTGAGACTGCTGCATTCACCTCATCAAAATGTTTGTGAGCAAGCTGTGTGGGCTTTAGGAAATATCATAGGTTTGTGTTACTCCTGCCACTAAAAACTTCTAAGTTCCCTGTGGTATTGAATGAACAAACTAGGTGGGATTTTATGTGTTAGAACTTGGAGTTGTTCAACTATGAGACAAAAGGCAGCTGTTAGGCTGGCAATTACCCTGTTGTTAACTTATTCCTGTTTTCTCTGTTGTGTATCGATGGTGTGCACCCAAAAACCACACGCCTACACACGTTTCTTTTCAGGTACAGGAAAAGGAATTACTGGCAAACAGATGTGCAGATTGTTAAAATAAAGTGTTTTGCATTGAGTTCTTAAATTTTGCCTGAGCTTACATACATTGTGTTGAGTTCTAGATAAGTTGTGATCTCTCGATCTTTCATTTGATTTTTCCTGTTGTTGTGCAAGCATTAGCTTTGTGGTTTACAGCCCTGACTGTGCTTGTAGTGCTTGAGGACGAATATTGGTTCTGACATACTGACATTTCTACAATCTGATATTTTAGAAATGCCTAGTCCTTCTTAGGAAGCAAACCAGCAAAATCCACAGTATTGTAACTGCCTGACGCCGTTAGCGATATGTGCGCAGTACAAGGCAGATGCTGCTTTCGAGGCAACAGTAGTGATACCGGGGCAGTGGCGAAGCGTGTTTATCTCTGATATGAAGATGACAATACCTGTTTTCAGGCAATTTTGAACTATTTTGGGGATGTTTTAGCATTGATTATAAACATTGTGAAGGGATCTTCAGGAATACGTTGGGCTATCGGCTATTCTCGGTGGTTTGGCATTGCCTACCGCCCCTTTTCCTTTGCCCGCCACCACCCGAGCCTGTACATCTGCTATAAATTACGGAACACTTTTCTGTGAAGAATGTAGCTGTTTTTAATGAGTAGTTCAAAATGAAGTAATTAGGCAGGCAGCACAGGTCCTATTAAAGCTTTCTATAAGTGTCTTTATGATAGATGTATCTATATAGATATGTGTATCTCTCTATATATTTATATGCACCTTTCCAAGGCCCATATTCTTTAACTTTGTACGCATTTTAAATAACTAAAGTTTCAAGTGTGCAGAAATCAGACTTTTTGTGAATGGCATGGGATGATCTTTGTCTTCGTCATTCTTTGATGTCTCACACAGGTGATGGACCCCAGTGTAGAGATTACGTTATTAGTCTTGGAGTAGTGAAACCACTGCTGTCCTTCATCAGCCCATCTATTCCCATAACTTTCTTAAGAAATGTTACTTGGGTCATGGTCAACTTGTGCCGTCACAAAGATCCTCCTCCACCGATGGAAACCATTCAGGAGGTGACCGAATTACTCGCTGTTCTGTGTAACTAAACTGCAGTTGAGTATCTGTCTGCCTTAAAAATAACTGTCAGATGCTTCTTTTCCTCCTTAGATCCTTCCAGCGCTCTGTGTTTTAATTCACCACACAGATGTAAATGTAAGTAACACCACATAGAGCCAGTTTTGTGTTCTGGTATAGTTTTTTAGCTGAAGTGTAAAGCTTGTAACAGTTAACTTTTTTCTTTAAAAAAAAAAAAAATCTGTGATGTTCTCTTTCATTATGGCAAACTTATTTTGGTGCTTATTTAACTGCTTATTTTTAAGTACCAGTTATGATTTTTGTCTGGTATTTCTCTGTATCTTTGCAAGTGCTTATTTGCATGTACTTTCCCTACGCTTAAAAATAAAATGCAGTTTCAGTTGTATTTCTGTGAACGTTCATGTACAGATAAATACAGGACTTTTTGACTAGCACTTAAGTTTCAGGTTGAAATGAAAATCAGTGTAAATGAAAGAAAAATTAGTGTCTGCTGCATATGTAAAATGTAAAATGTTAGCTTTAGATGTAACTTCTGAGGTGTTAAATATGAACATTAGGTTATTTTAATAGTGAAGTAAATGAGAGAGACTTTACTGAAATTATGAAGTAGGTCAGCTTTTTGCCTAAACATAAGTCAGAATTGTTTAATTCTTTGCTTCCTAGTGAAGTTGTAGCTCAGTTGTCCAAGTCAATAGCAACAGTGCTTTACCAAAATATGTTTAAATATATTAACTGAAGTCTGCATAGTAATTATACTATTTAATTTCTTGTATATTAAGTAGGTGAAATTAAACTTATTTGAATTTCTTGAAATGGCTGTGTTTGTAAATCGGTCAAGAGTTGTCAGCTGAAACAATGCTCACTCACTTTTTTGTGAGCTGTTACTTGAAGTGTTTGGATTTACTGCTATGTAAGTTGGCTTTTCTGTGTGTGAATACACATGTGTGCACGCACAGAAGAAACTCAGTCTAAGTGCTGCTGCACCAGATGTTAAAAAAATTGATAGCTTTTCTTAAATTTTGTGATGGAATGCCAAGAAAAAAAACAGCTTGATGCCATATGATGTATAGTTCATTGGTTTGAGAGTGCCAAGTGCCCATAGTTTAATATTTGCTATGGCTTTATCTTCCTTCCAGGGGTGAGTCTTTCCTGTCTCACATTGTCTACCAGTACTTCATGAAAAGAGCAGATATAATTGAATTGCTGTTATTATATCCTTCAGAATTTAAGCTGTAGTTAGCAGTTTAGCTGTTGCTTAGCTGGTTTTTTAATCTCTCTATTCTTTGGAGCTAGAACAGGTTGAGCAGCAGTTGTATTTTGGACTTCTGTAGAGTGGAACGTATTAAGTTTGTAAAACAAAGTGGGGTTTTGCTGTGTTGCATCAATTATGGCCTCACAATGAGAACTGTTTTACATTTTAATTTATATTATTTTTGCTAAGACTTGTGATATTTCTGTACTATTTACAAATAAATGTTTTTACTGTTAGATATTGGTAGATACAGTCTGGGCGCTCTCATATCTAACGGATGCTGGCAATGAACAGATCCAGATGGTGATAGACTCTGGAATAGTCCCTCATTTGGTTCCTCTTCTCAGTCATCAAGAAGTTAAAGTGCAAGTAAGTTTGGATAACTTCGAGGAAGTGTTGCTCAAAAAGTAATTCTAGAGAAAATAGCTGATTTCTTTCATAGTTCATGTTGAAGTTTAAAGAGTACTTTTTCCTGTGTGGTACAGCATTTGCATAAAACCTTTGCTTTTTTAACTGTTAGTGTTTGAAAGTATGTGCTCAACTAGAAAAATCTTTGATTAAAAGAACTCTCTTTAAAGAAAGTGTTTTGTTTTCAGACTGCTGCACTGAGAGCTGTAGGAAACATTGTCACTGGTACCGATGAACAGACACAGGTAGTTCTGAATTGTGAAGCTCTTTCACATTTTCCAGCACTTCTGACACATCCCAAAGAAAAAATTAATAAGGTAAGTAACTGCAGAGATTGCAACCGATTGGTAACTTTTTTATATTTGGCTTAGCTCTTTTGGATTCCACATAACGTAGTGTGGTAGAGATATGAGTAAATGGCTGCTTACACCAGTTTATGGCAAGAGCAGGCAGGGTGCTGAAATTTTTCTTGAGGTTAACATCTGTGGAAAAATCTCTTAAGGAGCTTCAAACTTGTACTTGACAAGAATGTTGTTTCCTGATTCTTCTAATTTGAATTTTTATGAAATTAAAGCTTTATCTTATAATTCTGGCTGTTGACTTAAAAGTTAGAGGTCTTGATATGTAAAATGTCACTTTAATTAAACTGACTCTCTCGGAAGTGATGAAATAGAGATAATTGGATGTCTCTTTGAATGCAGTGTGTGTGATAAATGGAATTTAAACCAAGGCAAAGTGGGGGTGGGGGTGGGGAGCGTGTGTGTGCGTGTGCATGTGTAGAAAGGCTTTACATGGGGGCACTGATAATGCAGTGCTGATTCCGGAGTGCATCTGAGGCATGTTGTTAAGTTCTAGGGTGCCGCTTTACAGCATTGCCAATGATTAAAGCCCAAACCAAGCCCACCAAGACAAGCCTAGGCATCCTGAATCTCTAACAGGTTCATTAATGACAGTGATCCTGTGATCTGATCTGAGAGACTCAGTTGAATGAAATGTGAGAATTTCTGAATCTCATGTTGAGAGAAATATTTGTCTAAAAAGTTGCCATGCCAGTTAAATTGAGAGGAGAAGGGAATTGGGAAGGAGCGATGGAGGGTTTCTAGGAAGGGAGAAATTTCTCAGCTGTAAGATTAAAGAAAGTTGATACTCTGAATATACGTAAAATTTTATGGGAAACTGTGTTCGTTATTTCTTGACTAAAGTATAGATTCCCACTTAAAAAGGGAGGTGGGGGGCTCTCAGTCCCTGTTTAACATAAGAATCCAGATACAGTCTTTGGCTTGGTTCAGAATTTCAACTGTTCAGGACTGGGAGGGCCTGCTGGGGAAAGATCTCTTCTTACACACTTCCCTAGGCATCTGCTGTTGGTCCTTGCTGGAAGGAGAGAGTCCTGGGCTTATGGACAGAATGATCATAAAGGGTCCTATACCTTTACGGTATTCTTGAAAACCAAGCATTTAAGTAATAGCTGTTGCATTTTCTTGATGATTGACACTAGGAAGAGAAACATTATGAAGCAGATAAAGAACACATTGTCTTCTACCACTCATGTCTGGAAAGCATGTTGGAGCTCATCTGACCATCAGCTGAAAACTGCTGTAGCATTCATTCTCAGTAATAGAATCAATTATGAGTGCTCATTTGTAGCCTTGTGACTTTATTTGTCTCCAAATAATTTTTCCTTTTGATCTGTGGATCTGGAGTATTCAGTTGTAACTTGGTAACAGTGAAAGACTGAGGAGCCTTGTGGAGTCTTCTAAGGCGAGACTGTCCGCTTTGTTACCTGTATGTCTAGTCTACTTACTAGGAATTCAGCTGTGTACAATCAAACTGATACAGTACTTGATTGTATTTAAGATTGACTGGTGTATGAATTGCAGATCTAAAAATGTGAATGTATAAAATCTTGCTGGAGTGGAAATAAAATAGAAGACTGAATTAATTTCTCACATCCTTTTATTTTGCAGGAAGCAGTGTGGTTCCTATCTAACATCACTGCAGGAAATCAGCAGCAAGTTCAGGCAGTAATAGATGCAAACCTTGTTCCAATGATAATACATCTTCTAGATAAGGTTAGATAACAAGAAGGATTTAACAAGTTTGTTTCCTTAATTGGGGAAAGTGACATTGGATTCCTTGTGTCATGTTTTACATCATACTGTAAACGTGAGGGGGCAGGGGTGAACTGTGTCCTTGAGCATTTTTTCGTGCGTTGCAAGATAAAATACATTACTGTTGATATTCTTTTGTGAAGTGCTGTGAGATGATGAGTGCCAAATGCGTTGGAGAAAGGAAGCTCCTTCTCAAGTCCTTCTAAATCTCATTTAAATTCTTTTTCTCACTTTGTAAACAATGGGGGTAGAATTCTTTACTCTCGTGTAGCCTGAAGAGGTCTGGATGGGAACAGCATTGAGTTAGTTCCCAGCATTTTGCCAAAGCTTAAGGACTTCATCTTTTTTTCCCCGCATTATCTAGAAACATAAGGAAGTGTTCAATGGTGGCATTTATTAACCTGTTCGTGGTACTGCATTTATCTAGTCTGAGAGTAATCCAAGTAATGATCCTGTGACGCTAGATTGTGGACTGGGGTTGTCCCATCTATTTTTTCTCAGATGAGTAAAACCACATCAACAAAAAATAGGTGGCCACAGAAAATAATCGTAGCTTTTCAGAGTTTTTTCCCCATGGAAAAGCAACGTGCTGTATGGATGTATGCTTCTTTTCAGTAATAGATGAAACTTGAGATGAATGCTTTTATTACCTTTTTTTATTAAATAGTAAATTCAAGTAGTTGCTCACAAACGCTTCTGAATGCTTTTCTCATGCTTTTTCACAAAGTCTCTCATTGCTTGTTGACTACTAGAGAGTGAATGCTAAGGGGTCATCACTTGGGACTTCAGATACCTGTATTCCTTTTCAGTTGTTGGGCGTTAGTGTCTCTTAAAACATGAGTTTCCAAACCACGTTGTGCTCCCAAGGATCTGCCTTGTGAGAAGGAGGAGTAGCTAAAAACATGTTTTTAAACAGGAACAGTATAACATTTCTATCTTTCAAACATTTCCTACTTTTTGCTTTATTCATTATTTGATTTTTTTTTTCTTTCCTGAAGTGTGAAAGGAAGCCAGAAATAGGAACTTTACGATGTGTTCAGCCATGACCAAGATGCAATATCTTGCTTCAGTGTAGAGGCTGGGGTTGACACTGAAGAAATACTTGTCTTTTCCCCTAAGGAACACATAGCTGTTCACAAATAGTGCTGTTAACTGCCAATTCATTGATCACTGAGAAAAGAGTTGGAGACCTTTCTCTTTAAATTTAGTAAGCAGACTTAAGTTGACTGACTTCAGAGGCAGACACAGTTATAGTATGTACAGTGGTTTATCAAAATGGACACTTAACTGCTTATCTCTGACTGTAATATATGACAGCTGTTGATAAGGAATGCAAGAGAGTAGAGTACTACAATTTTATTTACTTTCATGCAAACAGATTTCCCTTCCTCTGGAAGATCGATGTAAAAACATGGTTGCAGGGAAGGGGTGAACACTCTGTGAGTAGTCTCAAACATCTACAGGATTTGTTAGTTACTTTCCCTACTTACTGAAAACTGATATGGCGATACTGTGCAGAATGGACTGTAACAAATACATGCTTTTACAAGAATACTACATAACATAAAAACTGGAATGATTATTTCTATTTATGGTTGTATTTTTAGGGTGACTTTGGTACTCAGAAGGAAGCTGCTTGGGCAATAAGCAACTTAACGATCAGCGGAAGAAAAGACCAAGTGAGTCAAACCTTAAGAAAAGGTCCATTACCTTTCTCGGGTGCATTTGAGAGAGTACCTCAGCTGATTGGTTTAGATGTCTTCTGTGCCAGGTTTATGAATGTCTGGATTCCTCCCCTGTTCAGTAACTCTTCCCTTTTCCACAAGGGATTTAAGAGTGAACTTCAGTTGTCGTTTCTGGAACGACCTGAGGTCAAGAGTATCAATGGGGATTTGGGTAGAGGCTCTCCTGTTAGGATGGCCTAGTAGCTACGGATGACTGCATTCAGGCTCTGATGAGATTCTTGGTCATTCGACATCTCTATCTTGCTACTTTTTTCTTCCTCTATGAATAAGAGTGTGGTAATTATAATGATAGTAGCCACTGAGTAGAAATATACTAGTTTCTTGTAAGCGCAGAATATTAAATTTGTGGCAGGGTTGGGGTGGTGGTGTCATTCTTCAAAGATGAGGTTGAAACTCCTTGTCTAATACTGAAAAACTCACAGTATCTGCTACTTGTGTGTTCTAGACTTGAAATGTATTTGTAACACAATTCACAAATGTTCCCTTTTTGTGCTCTAAAACAAGAATTTCTGAAAGGGACTGCTGCAGAATACTCTTACCTTGTTGGGTAACTTTGAGTACTTTGACTTCATTAAACTTGTTTGCGTGTGTGCTTGCGGTGCATTGTTTGCTTCTGTCACACCCCTGATACAACTATTTGCTTTTTTCCCCTTAGGTGGCTTACTTAATTCAACAAAATGTAATTCCTCCCTTTTGCAATTTGCTGACAGTAAAAGATGCGCAAGTTGTGCAAGTGGTTCTGGATGGACTAAGTAATATATTAAAAATGGCTGAAGATGAAGCGGAAACCATAGCCAATCTTATAGAAGAGTGTGGAGGTACGATGTTTCATGTTTTGATACTGTTGTTCTTCAGAAATTGGTGGTTCGGCTTCCTACCACTTGTATATGCTGTCGGCTTCACTGTGTGTTGGCAGAGATGTTGTAAAGCAAACCTTTTTTAAAAGTGACCTTTTCATGCCTATCAGGTGAATATACTTAGCTCTTCCTACCCGATTGTGTTCATGATCAAGTAAAGTGTGGAGGACCTGGATAATGGCAATAAAGCTTATTAGGTGCTCATTTTCTAACAGTCTGGTGTACTTGACAAATTAGTTTCTGTTAAGGTAGAAATGATGTGCTTACCTTAATCATGCACAAGTCATGTCCAGGGGAGTTTGGGGGGAAAAAATCCACATACAACAGTTGCAGAAATATGATAGCTTTAATTTCCTAATGGCTTTCGGACTTTTTCTATATTGGTTGCTATTTAAGTTGACTGAAACTCTTCAAGGATGAAAGAACAGTGATACTAAATTTGGGCACAGGTAAAAATCTGTGTAGGTTTTCGTTAACATGGTGTTGAATAGTCTTTAACATACAGAATCTTGAGAGAGGGGGAAAGCTTCATTGATTGGTGACGGTGGGGGAGGGAGAAAAGAGGTGTTCGTGGCTAAAGCTCTGCGTGTCAGAACTTCAAAAATATTTATATGTATGCTCTACTCATGTCTGCCAATAACTTGGGCTGTACTGGAGCTACTTGCTATATAATCGAGCTACAGGTCAGTCACTGATAGCATGTGTCGCACCGCAGTATGTGGCTTTGGGATGTCACAGCTTGGGGCTGCTACACCAGGTGCTGAAAAGATGTTTTTGTGAGAAGGGAGTAGGTCCTAGTGCTTGGCCCTCGCCGTATTTCCACAGATCAGCTTAACCACTCATAGCAAGAAGAGAAGGGAAGCACTGTCATTGCTGGAATTGACCTTTTATACAGTTTTTTTTTGTTGTTGCGGTATGTATTCCTCAGTCTCTCCAAGAAGCTTTTATGCTTTAAGCATGTCAAATGAGTTTAACAGCATCTTGTTCATAGTCACTCTATTCCTAGATTTGTTTTTAATTACTTTGTATGATGAGGCCTGAAGAAGAGGGAGGTTGTTTTGCCTGAACTGAGTATTTTAACTCTATTACATTTCTTGTGAATTTATTGTAGGCCTGGAGAAAATTGAACAGCTACAAAATCATGAAAATGAAGACATCTACAAACTGGCTTATGAGATCATTGATCAGTTCTTCTCTTCAGATGATGTAAGTGTGTAATAGCTCTGTAATCTGCTTTTGTAATTGTTTGTTTATAAATATGGTTCAAGACAAAGGCAAGAGCTCTAAAGCCTGCTCTGTAACATTTGTTTGGTTTTTCAGTGAAGAATGAGCCCTTATTTGAACCTGTTGCATATCTTGCCATTTTTCATGATGAATTATCTAAAGATCTGATGCCTAATTTAAGCCTCATCTGTAGGGATTAAAACACTAGGCTTTGAATAGTTCTATTAACTGTCAGCTTCTGACTAAGCTCGACACTTCACATTTGATAAACTCCCTGCTGACTTGAGTACTGAATCTGAGATTCTGCTTCTTAAGAAGCAAACTATTTTGCATATTTTAGTGATTTCAGAGGGAGGATGTGCTGATCAAGAATGTTGTTTTCAGTTTAAACATGTAACGTAAATCAAAGGAAGGTTTTAGATTTGTATGCACTTTAAATCGTAATTGCATATAAAGGACATGCAATCGTGTCAGTCTCTGTCACGAAGTGAGAGGGTTTTCTACCTGTTTGAAGAACTTTTGGGAGCAGATTACTGCAAAAATGGTAGAGCTCAGTTGCATTCATGCCCTACAGTCTGCACTGGAAGTTTATTTTGTGCTAGAGTTTCACTTTTACATGAGTAATAAGACATAAGTCTCGTTAAGCAACTCAAATTTTGCATATACAGAAGGACTTGGAATTTAATGTAGTGTCAATTTGGTAAGCTGTGTATTACCTATTTAAATTGGAACTGCAGTTTCGGCTTAATCCTTACTTGATGTAATGGTACTGGTCTTCTCTTAAGAACTGTGACAGTTTATAGGCTGGCAATAAGGATGATGCATGACTGACAGAATGCTTTCCAGGAGTGAAAACTGCATAAACAAGAGAGGCTATTGGGGTGCCACGTAGCCTACCTACTAAATACAAGCTAAAACATTTCAGCCTCAATAACTCTGTCATTATAGCGTTCCTACTAAATCGGGGGAGAAGAATGGCAAGACTTGATGCAAGGAAGTGTAGATTAGGTGAAGTGGATGCTCTTTAGGATTGTCTGGCTCCTTTTTAGTGAGGCTTTTGTCTTTCTCTCCTACTCACGATGTTCTCGTTCTGTTACAGATTGATGAAGACCCTAGCCTTGTTCCAGAAGCCATACAAGGCGGAACATTTGGTTTCAATTCATCTGCCAATGTACCAGCAGAAGGGTTCCAGTTTTAGAGTGGTATTTTGGAAGTTAGGTACAATGCAGCACTGAATAAAAAAAAGGTTTGATCCATCAATCTTGGCTCATGGGATCCGCTGCTGCATTAAATCGGGAAAGAAAATGTGAAGATTTCATTTGGAATCACAGAAAAGCCCAAATGAAGTCAAGATGGCGAGTGGGTGCGAGTGAGAATGAGTGGCAAAATGTAATGAAAAACTTCACACTGAATGCTTATTTAGATTGTTCAAAGAAAAAGGGCTACAGGTCAAAGATCTTCAGTGCCTGAGAAGGAACAATGACTTACTAGAGCAATTGGGGGGAAATGCAGTACTATCATCATCAAGCCTTGTAAGCATAAGAGAATAGGATGCCCATATAAGTCCAAGGAGAATGAGCCCAGGCCTTGCTATGAAGCACCGTGTGAATGGACAACATTGAATGAGTGTCTGGACTCGATGCTGTGGAGCCAGGCTCGTGTTTCCAATACGGGGCTCTTCAGTCCTGAAGCAGGCTCCTAGTCCTGGAGTGGCGTGTGTACGAGAGTATGGTTGTGATGCTGTATGTGAACGCATGCAAGCTTGATTCGCCTTCAGGGGGCTGATAACAAACCTAGTAAATCATCAAAATGAGTTCATAAGTGTTAACTTACACTGGACACAAAAACAAAGACCGGTTTAGCAGCAGACTCTGGTTTACTCCTGCAGCCTGTGTTTCTTTTTTGGTTGGTTTTTTTTTTTTCCCCTCTTATTTTTCTTTTAGTTATTTTTAATTTCTTTCCTGTATGGCTTATTAGTTGTTTGTAAAGTCAGAATTTCAGGAAGGCTTCCCTGTGCATTTGCACCAGATGAATGTTTGATGTTATGAAAAGCTTTCCATATCATCAAAACTAATTTGTAGATTTTTGCATGAAAAAAAATCATACATTTCCCTTCAAATAGACTGTGTTGCAGTACACAAGTTGCCATAATAGTAGAGAGCAGTAAAATGTGGTAATAAAATCTCATCCTTTTCATTTTCAAAGATAACATGAAGACCTTTGCATGTGGTAATCTACAGCATAGTTCATTTTTAGATTTCGTTGAGTCCTGTAACCAAATGTTTCTGTTGTGGTAGAATACCGTGCTGTGTTTCAATGTTACTTGTTTTCAAACTTTGTTTTCTATGAAAATGATATGGAAACTTCTAAAAATGAAATTTGGTGCATATGTACTGCCGAATAAAGACCGAAAAAGAGGTGTGAATAGATGTACAAATCAAGTCATGGTTTGAACACCTTTAATATGCCTAATCCAATTGTTTTAGACTCTTTTTATCTTAGATGTAGGCAGCCATGAACAATCTATTTTGAGCCACTTTAGAGAGAAAACTTTGTATTTTTAAAACTTGCACAAAAAGGATGCAAGTGTTTTTATAATTGGAGTAATACCTCAGTTTTGAGGTTCTGCACACTAAATTAAAGGTGACGTTACAAATTTGTACAAAATGAACTCTTTATAAGGTGGCTCATTGTAGGAAATGCTGTGCCTTCCCCTTTGAGCACAAGTGTTGCATGAACAACAGTTTGCTATAATAAAACATACCAGATTAGCCACCATTAGCATCTATATCTACCTTGTGTTTTAAAATCAACTGGTAATTCTGAAACACTGTAGAATGGATAAAGATTATTTTGTGATCATAACTCTTTGTTGGACTAGAGTATTTTTGCAGCATTCCTTGTCATCAGAAACATGGTTAAAGTTTAAAACTAGAAGCAGCGGAAACTAGCTTGTGAAATTTATCCAAGTAGAGTGCAGGCTAGGCTGTCTTGGGGAAATAAACATTAAAACTTGCAACAGTGTTGTATGTGGTGTGTCTCTGTATATGCTCTCCAGTTTCCATCAAAACGGGAAGAAGATCATTTGAAGAAAGTTACAGTGAGATTTCTGAATCTTGTCTTTTTTTTTTTTACCTGCCGAATGTCGGTGTGTTGCGCGGTATGTTTTGTAGGCTTGAGGTAAATAACTATTTTGGTATAAATATGAAGAAATAACTAATTTACCTAATTACATAGTATGTATTCACTAAATAAATTAGGGCTGTTTTCATGTAGAATGTCGGGACCCCTTAGAGGAGGTAAAATGGTTAAACTGGTGTTTTTAAGGAAGTTGCAATGCCGTAAGTAAAATTATACTTATTACTAACTTCACACCGAAACACCTTTGTGAAGGATGTACTGTAGAAAATTGCTTTATCGGTAGAATCCTTTCTTGTGAGAGGAGATGTTCGTAGCAACTTTCCAAAACAAACAAACAAACAAAAACCTGGCAAGGCCTGCATTTACTGCCAGTAAACGCCTCTCTTTGGCCCTTCCCCTGACGTGCTACACTGACACAGCGTTACCGTAAGCTGGTGCTGTTCTGGCTGCAGCCTGGCGTTTCTGACGTGGCCAGTGGTGGTGTTTTGGTGGTTTTTTTGTTTTTTTTTTTTTTTTTTTTTTTAAAGTGGAAAATTGTCTTCATCTGCTTCACAAGAGATCCTCTCACTATTCTGTTCGTTTTCCAAAATATGGAAAGCTTAAACATTTCAGCATCCACAGGGTGGCAGCATTCAGAGTTCTTGAGCAAAACTGAAGCCGGTTTGTCCAATGCCTTTTTTTCCCAAAAGTTGCAGTTTGAGGTAATGTAATTACATGGTTGGGGAAAGGGGAATTGGTTGGGAGGCTTGGGATACAAACAAGAAATAACTTAAAGACTTAGTTTAGGAGTACTGATCAGATTATTAAGATGTCAGAAGGTAGGAAGGCAGAGTTACAGATACAACCTTGCATTGCTGCAATGGAAGTCAGACCAATTTTCTGCCTACAGGTGAAGATGAATAAATTTTAGCCTCTGACTTTATTGAGCAGTGGAATTAGGTAATCAACGGTAGCAACTTGGATGTTTCCCTTTTAATGTTAAAGCTGTGACATCGAGTGTACTTTTCAAGCTGTTGGGTAGCAGAACACCGCTCTGTGATACTTAGATTGTCTGTAACCATGCAGATGGTGACTCTTTGGTCACTGTTCTGCAATTCTAATAAAAAGAACCAAAGATGCAGAGGTGAGGCTGTATGTTAATCTACTCTTTTCAGGATTTTGAAGTAGAAAAGCAGCTTTTCAGCTGAACTTAGGGTAGCAGATACCTAGAAAAAGGCCCTTAAAATATTAAAAGGACAAAAGTTAATCCATAGTATAAGCTACTGCAGTAGTATTTTTATTCTAAGGAGCGGCATTGTTGGACCAAATTGGAATTTTAGGACCTTAGGGTTGGACTAGCTGATTTAGCTAGGAGGAGGAGTTCTATGGAGGGAAGAACAGTACGCTGAATCACAAGGAATAGCTTGAGAGAAGTTGACCCTGTTTCTTTCTCTCCCACTACTGGAAGTAGAATAGTCCCTGACACTGTGAGGCCTCTCAGCACAGGAGAGTCATTTCCTGGATGCGTGGAGCCTTGAACAGAGACGACCTTTCATCGTCCTTCACAGAACAGTATCTTCCGGTGGAGCACAAACGTTCCCAGTAAGTTGTCTGCTTCTGCTGTTTTGGTAGTGGAACAGGCTAGTCTGACTGTGAAAAAATAATAATTTCTGGATGGCGTGTTAAGATACCAACAACTTAGAAGGGTTTCAAGTAAAATGAAATGCTGGCTAAGGCAACTTAGCCAGCCCCGAGCAGGAGAACCTGATGACTTCTGCGTAACCAGAGCTCTGCTCTTACACAGTTTGAAAAGCCTAAGGAAAACAGTGGACATGCCAGGAAGAAAGGGGGGTGACTTTCTTTCTGCTTGAAAGCGAAGAAATCTGTATGTATTTGTTAACAGCTCCTCCTATCATACAGTATGTTGCATAAATTCCCAAATTACTTTTGCTGCTTTAAGAATGCCTTCATATTAATACTCGTAGACTTTGCCACTTTTAACTATAAATGTTTCCTCAACTGTGCACGTCACCAAATTACTGTCAGGAATGCTGGTCACAAGGCTGGAAACAATAACAAGTCCTGCATCTGGATCGAATAGACTTTATGAAAGGAAACTTAGTAGCAGAAAATGTGTAAAGTTTACAAACTCTTCTTAATAGTAAGTTTTAGCTACTACCAGATTAAAACTCAGAAGGCACACAAAATTAGTTGAAGGAGTTAATATTGCTTCAATACCTACAGAAAAGTGAATAGAAACTTAATTTCCATACAGAAATTCCCATTTTTTGCTTGTAAACCCCTTGAAGTGGGGGTCCTGTATTTATTCTGCTGGTTTGGTGTGCTCCAAAGCTGAGGAAAACAGTTTTCTTCAAGCTGTCATTAAAACTGTCACACGTAAATACCTTTTGATAGACTTGTAAATGTCTATACAACAAGACTGAAAGCTACTATTACTGGAAAACAACAAATGTGGGAAGCTTTAAATGCCAGCTATTGGTAAAGGCATTACGGAAGTTTTGTAATTTGATGGAAAGGCAGATCGTCAGTAGTCAGACTTTGTATCAGCAACACCAGATGATGGTATGAAGAAAGTATGTCATTCCTAGAATGGCAGTTTTTCAGATGAAATGTTGCTTCATCTTGAATTCTTAATTCTTTTGAGTACATAAAAATAAACTGGGTATAAACCAACATATGTTCTTACTCTGAACATCAGTTATTTATATTGTAAATTATTGTCAAAAGCTCCCTCATTTGGTCTTCTGCTTCTGTAGCTTTTTCCTTAAGACTTCCCTGGTGCCTTGAGGGGGGCAGTAGAGGGGAAAGGATTATAATAATTTTTTTAATTCTGTGTTATATAGTGCATGTACCCCAGAAACAAAACTACTGCCAGGTTGAGTGCCTGTGCTATTTGGACTCTTTCAGGCACTGTGGTTTACTAGGAGGTCTTCTCTGTTGTTGCAGTGTACTTAGTATAGATCCTGGAGTAAAGTGTCAATATGTTCCCATCCACCACCACAAAAATTAGAGTACTGATGAGCTAGAGAAGGATCTTCCAAGAAACATGAAACAGATTTAGACCTTTAGGAGCTTGGGGTAGGGAAGGGAGGGGAGTAGCCCGATACCATGGACAGCTACAGACTCATAGTCTGAAAAATATCGTTATTTAAAATACATTAAAATGAGAAGAGGAACTGGTAACTATAGTAATTGGTTCGGCACTGAAATTAAGGCAAAAATCTGAGTGCTTTGTCAGCCTCAGAGTTTTTCCTTAAGTGGCTGTCCGTGCAACCAGTGAAGTTCTGTGCATGGCTATCATGGGTAAAACCCTTGCCTGAGCAATATTGTGGCAGTGAAATCTTACTCTGTCCTACTGTGTTACTTCCCTTCTTACATGCTTTAAATTTTTTTTTTCCTTAACTATATGCCCAATTTACCTCTTTCTCATTTAAGCTGTTTGCAGTCTGTCACAGATCCGGACTCCTTCACTCACACTACACAGTTCATACTCACTTTTCTGCTACCTTTGACAAGGTATTTGTAATGAACCAGAAGTGTGCAGCCAGCAATTAGACTTTGGTGGTGGAACCAAAGCCTTAGTTTGCAGGTTAGTTTTATTGTGGACCTGAAGAAGGCTTTCCTCACCTAAAATGTTGTATTTTCTCTTAACTGTATCGCTTGTTCTAAAAATATGTTCAGTTATAAGCTTTGACCTGCTTACACATTTATTTTGGCTATATGGCATTATTATTTTTTTAGCTGCTGCGAGTTTGTGTGTTTTGCCACTTGATAGCTTTCTAAGCTTTCTAGAATTGTATAAATATAAAAGTGCAGACTTTTGTTTTTAATGGGCTGAATCTGAAGTGTGTTCCAGATTACTTGATTTGTACTGAGACACAAATGATACCTATGTTGCTGTGCCATTTTTATGTTAGTAGACTTGGGGGATACTTCTTTTGCACTAGCAAAGCATCTTCGAAACATAGTTCTTGTTACGATTTTCATATTTCACCTGACTTAAATTGCAGAAACATCTTTTAGCATGTTATTACTGCACCAGACCCTACAAATGCAGTTAGAAGGGGGCTGTCTCTTAAGCTGATGTTTTCAGAATGGCTCTGGCATTAGTATGTTGCAGACTGTCAGCTGTGCAGATTGAACACTGGCCCGTTGTCCATTGCAATTTGTGTCAGATGCAGAATTCTGCTAGAAGATACTTATTTCCAAAATTTCATGTGCAAAGATTTCCCACCGTGAGCCAGTTAACGTAATGCTAACAGTGGAACATCCACGTGGTTGCAGCCTCTTCTGCAAATCGGGCACAAGGGCAGAACAAACTGGATGTGAAGATTTGTATATCTGGCTTAATATTACTTTTTCTTGTTCAAATAGTAAATAAAATGTTTGAGATGACGCTTCTGTCATAGCAATTGGATTATTGATCTGTGAATGCACACATTCTGTTCATCTGACTTTTTATGAAATGTGCTCCCACCATCTTGACATACCCACAGCAGGTGGTTTAGTAATGACCCATCTGGTATAATGACTAATTATGTGGCATAATCCTCCAGCCAGTGGATCTGTTCTCTGAAAAACACGTTATTGTCTGGGTTAGTTTTCAGCTAGTTCTTTAAACCCGTGTGGCTGCTTGAGCACAAGGGAGATGGGTGAGGCCACCTTTGTGATAGATGCAGCCCGGCCCAGGTGGTGAAGCTGCTAGCTGGGTTAGAAGTGGAGGCAGGGGGTGAGGAAGGTAATTCACAAACCAAACATCTGCAGAAGCAAGGGTATGTAGGACTCTGGTCGCTGGTACCATCAGCACGCAGGATGAGCACGATTGTCTGTCCACCTGTAATTAAGGGTAAGGTCATGATTTAAAGAACAGTTTTGACAGAGCAAGCAACTTATTAAAACCTGGTGGCTTCAACTAAGACAGTCTTCTGGCTTGAAAGGATTAAACTGTAAGGTGGTAGAAAGGGGGAATTTCCCCAGTTAACCCCAAACTCCTATAAAACTAACAATGCAAGATGTACTGACTATTTATGTGGCAAAATAGGAAAATAACTAGCACTGGCTCTGGATGGCTCATATTTTATCTCACTCCAAGCATAGCAAGAAAAAAAAATATACCTTGCACCTGCAGTCTTGTACTATCCTCTGATCTGTTCCTGCGAATAGTTTGGGCATGTGAATAAATGAAATGAATGCTGTTAGCAAAACTTCTACTGTGGGACATATGGAATAGTCAAATGGAATATATAATGAAGGAGCACAGCTTGAGAAAGAAATGCTCCATGTTTGGACTGTGTATTCACAGACCAAATATGTAAAATACTCTCTCAATCCTACTGTAACATTACCAATATGCAGAATTGCCCCAGCATGGAATTAAAGCCCGAGTAAGAAGTCCATGCTGTTTTAATCTTTGTTAACTGTTTTAGGTTGCACAAGTCTAAGACAAACCTGAACTGAAATTGGTTATTTAAAGAACCATATATATTACTTTGGAATGAATTTAAAGTTAGAGAGAATTTAATTCTAAGAGTTAAGCAAGTATTTGGACTTACACTTTTTTTTTCCCTCACTTTGTTACTGCATCTCTTCTGGAAAGGACATTACCTTCTTTTAGAAGAACACTTTTCAGACATCTAAGTCCTGTTCTGAAGTCAAGAAGGACCTAATGTTTCTCCAAACCATGTTTTTTAAAGGAAGGATTTGTTTTTCAACATCTTAAGTCCCTTTTATGGCAAAATAAGAATTTACTGAGACTTCCTAATTCATAAGGTTTTCTGGATAAATCTCTTACTGTGTGGTGTCTGGATAGTTGCCTAAGCAGGCCTCGTGAGGCAATGAATGTAGCCAGTATCTCTGGGAAGAGCTCTTCCCTGTGTCAGTTAGCCTTTTCCTTTATTCATGAGAAACTTCTTTTTCATGTTGTCTTCCTGTTTTGAAGGCATATGCCTCTTCCATGTTGGAGTCAGCTGTCTTCTGTATGATAAGGAGACTCTCTGGCATTTGAGCTTGTATCTGCTTGCTTGGGAGAAAGATCTTCCTCTGTTCGGAGGTCAGTTTCTGTGCAGATGCAGGCGACACCTCCCTCTGCTTGGGGTTCAGCTGCTGCTTGCTTGAAGGGCAGATGTTCCTCTCTCTGGGGTTCAGTTTCCCTCTGGAGGAAGGTGGCACACGTTGCCTTGGGTAATCCAGTCTCTCCTTGCAGCGAGGAAGGAAAGCCATGGATGTTGCTAGTGCCATCTTGTTGATCCGTGGGGCAGGGCTTTGTCGCTTGCTGCTTGATCCTGGCAAGGCAAGGGGCCGCAGCTGGTTCGAGCTGTGCTGAGGCAGTGCAGAGAGCTGTCAAGTTCACGGGGGCGAGTCCTGCGCAGCCCGGGAGCGGGCAGTGAGAAGGGGTGTCTCTGTGGTTAAGGACCCAGGCGCTCCCTAGCATGAAGCTGGTCGATGCACCTCGGACCATGACCCAGCGAGGGTAGGCTGCAGCCGTGCACATCATCCTGAGGGATAAGCACTGGGCTACAGCTGCCTCCAGGCTGCCCCTTCTCTGCCTTTTCCCTTTCATAGAATCATAGAATCGTTAAGGTTAGAAAAGGCCCTTTAAGATCGAGTCCAACCGTTAACCTATCAAGTTACCTGCCAAGTCCACCACTGAACCATGTCCCTAAGCACCACGTCTGCCCGTCTTTTAAATACCTCCAGGGAAGGGGACTCAACCACTTCCCCGGGCAGCCTGTGCCAGTGCCTGACCACCCTTTCGGTGAAGAAGTTTTTCCTAATATCCAACCTAAACCTCCCCTGGCGCAGCTTGAGGCCGTTTCCTCTTGTCCTGTCACTTGTTACTAGGGAGAAAAGACAGACCCCCACCTGGCTACAGCCTCCTGTCAGGTAGAGAGCAATAAGGTCTCCCCTCAGCCTCCTCTTCTCCAGGCTAAACAGCCCCAGCTCCCTCAGCCGCTCCTCACCAGCCTTGTGCTCCAGACCCTTCCCCAGCTTCGTTGCCCTTCTCTGGCCACGCTCCAGCACCTCAATGTCCTTCTTGTAGTGAGGGGCCCAACACTGAACACTGTACTCAAGGTGCAGCCTCACCAATGCCAAATACAGGGGCACTATCGCCTCCCTGGTCCTGCTGGCCACACTATTCCCGATACAAGCCAGGATGCCATTGGCCCTCTTGGCCACCTGGGCACACTGCTGGCTCATGTTCAGGCAGCTGTCAACCAGCACCCCCATGTCCTTTACCACCAGGCAGCTCTCCAGCCACTCCTCCCCCAGCCTGTAGTGTTGCATGGGGCTGTTGTGACCCAAGTGCAGGACCTGGCACTAAGCCTTGTTGAATCTCATACAGGTGGCCCTGGCCCATCGATCCAGCCTGTCCATAAGGTGGTGCAGATGCTTGGGGCCTGTTGTGGAGCTCGTCACTGCTTCCATGGAGCTGTGCTGGAGTCGGGCAGGGGAGAGTGGGGCAGCTCCTGGCCCCCCACCAGACTCCTTCCTCCCCAGCCTGTGGGCAGCCTCGCCTCAGCCGGGCAGGGAGGCAGAGCAGGCAGGCCTTGCTGGGTTAACGCATCCAGAAGTGCTCTGCTCAACAAGGGAGAGAAGCAATTAGCTCTGCTGAGGGAGGAAAAAACATAACTGTATGCCCAGGAATCCTGTAATCCCAGGCCCTGCAAGCAGGCCTGTTCAGAAACAAACACTCTCCCAAGTACTAGAGCTACCAGTTAATAGGTCAAATCCTACATGACATTCCTATTAAAAATTATGTAAATAGGTGAGTGTCACTAAAGTATTTTTCTAGGTTGCCCCCTCCCCATCATTGAGCAAAAGAAACCCAGGTATGTTTTTAATCCCTCCTCCTCCACTGCCCATTTTGGTAGCAAAAATAAGAACAATTTTATCAACCTACCGTCCATGGGGAGTATGTTGAAAGCCAGCATACGCAGAGGCGTGATCATAAGGAACATGTATTAGAGACTGTAATTAGATTCAGGCAGCAAAAGTAATCAGCAGCCAACAGATATTTTTTTTTATATAACAAAAAATAAGAAACAATGAGTTGAAAAATGTATGGGTTTTTTTAGAAAACTTGTTAGTTTTGAGCAAGTAGCACTTAAATTGCAGCGTCTGTACTGCCACAAGTGGAGCTACAATGATAAGAAAGCACTATTTCAACTTGTTAAGGTTGAAAAGTTGAAAAACTTCAACTTGATAGCACACAAAAAAATTCCAATTAACATTGTTAAATGTTCAAAACTAAAGCGGTGTAACTGACATCAAAAGATACTAATTGAAGGTTAGTGTTATTATAACTTCACACAAAAAAGACCAGTTACAGCTCGATGTAGTATTGCAAACTGGGCCTATCAGTTAAACAGTATGGTTAATTTGTTAAAGCATGAGGGTTTTTTTTATTATTCCAGACATAATTCCAGATGTTTCCCAGATATTTGTGTAAGGTCTTCTAAATACCAGTTTTAAGACAGATGTTTAGGCAACTTTTGAATGATGATGTGTTATCATTTACATTACAACAGTAAATGAATTTCAGTTCTCTTTCAAATTCACTGTAAAAGTAACATCTGAGAATAACTTTAATGTTTTAGTTTAGTGTAGTTTGATGAACTGTAAATAAATGTAGAATAATCTGGAGTATGAGAAAAGTCTACACAACATTGGGTACTTGACTGATAAAATCTTGAGAGTTACCAGTGTCACAGATGTCAGTAAAACACTGGCACTAACCATACTCCTAATCCATTCGCTTTCTCCTGCAGTCTCCGTTTTTGCTCAGCAAGATGATAAACTCCGTATTCTTCATTAAAATCGGGCTATTATAATGTATGGCAGTAGCGATTTTGCTTCACTTAAAATACTTTAACTGTCTTCAGTAGCCAAAGTAGGTAAACAAGCTTAAATTGAAACTGAATGTTACCACTTACGTTTCTTTTTATTTCTGGGATTAGTAGTTGGCAGAAGGTCTGCTCCTGCTCCTGCTCCCCCTGAAGCAGATGCCAGAAGTTTGTCTCCCTCTCGGTGTCCAGCTTCAGGGTGGCTTTCTCCCCAAACTGTGGAGAAGAATCAGTTTGGCGAGACGTTGATGGCAGTAATGGCACCAGAGAGCAGACAAGAAGACACAGCCGTGTACCGAGGTGTGTCCGCTTCCACGTCATTAACGCCTCGCATTTCGCTGCTGCTGACGATGGCGTCCAGCGCATCGTTCCTGACTGGCAACTGCGCCCTTTCGTGCCTTGCTGAGGAGGAGGAGAAGCGCCTCACGGCTGCGGGGGCCGCGGCTCGCTCCCTCCGTGCCCACCGTGGGCAGCCCGGGCCCGCCCGCCGCGGGGCGGGGCGGTGGGTCTCGGGGCGGCCGTTAACGGTCGCCCGCCCGGTTTGAACGCGGCGCCCCGCCCCGCCGCCCGTTTACTTTCGAACGGCGCGGCCGTTGGTTCGCCCGCGCATGCGCGGCTCGGCGGCGCTGTGGCCCGGGGAGCGGGCGGGCGGGCGCGGCGGTTTGAAGGCGGCGGCGGCCTCGCCGTGCGGAGCCCGCCGGCCCCCGTGAGGAGGGCAGGGTAGCGGCCCTCCGCCCGCGGCCCCGGGGAGAGGTGTCCGGCCCCGGGCGCCGGGGTGGCGGCGGACCGAGCGCCCAGGTAGGTGACGGGGCGGGCGCCTCGCAGGGAGCGCGGCGGCGGGAGCGGGGCAGCCCGTGTGGCCCCCTCGGGCTCCGGTGTTAGACCCGCCGCGCCGGGGGGTGTTCTGTGAGGGCTTGACCTGGCGTCGGAGCAAGCACGGCCTTCTGAGGTGAAACCGCCCCGGGAGCGGAGCGGTGCCCGGAATGACCGCTGTCCCCTCCTCCTGCCAGTCAGCCTCGGCGGCTGGGTAGCGCTCGGGTTGCCGGCAGCCTGCCCTGCCGGCCCCGGGGACGGCTCTGTCCTCGGGCGGTGCTCAGCCGTCACGTACCTGACCGCTCCTTCCGCAGCCTTTAAGCGCCTTTCTGTCTCTCTAACCGTAGCGAGGGTTTGGTGTCAGCGCTGGTCCCTTTTCTAGTTATTAACACAGGCACGGTTCCCGTCATTGCTAGTCGCCGAGTCGTCAGTGGGAGCTGGCAGAGGGCCTGCAGCGGGCAGGAGCTCTGTAGAGGACAGGTACGGGTGCTCCCTTCCTTCTCCCCGCTCCACCGAGGCAAATGACAAGTGAGCGCTCGAGACCAGAAGCTCTGACAAAGTTCAAGAGATAAGGGATGGAGAACAAGTCTCGGCAACAGAATGTGAGCCTGGAAAGGACGGAGCGGTGTAGTTGTTGGTTTTAAATGTGGTAACTTGTGTAAGCTTGTTGTAGTAGCAGACACGGAGCCGGTGGAGGGATATACAGGAGGGAACTGTCAGGTTAGCTGGACAGGGAAAGTAGGCAGGCTTCGCAGCTGTGTTTGTCTCCTTTCAGGTCATAAAAGCCGTGTAAAAATCTGGGATGGTGGTGTAGTAGCTGTGGTAGGAATAGGGACAAGGGGCGGAACATCCCTGGTTGAGAATTGCTGTGACTTGGGCATAGGATATTTGTGGCATTGGGGTAAAGCAGTACAGCTGGAACAGAAAGGTTTAAGGTCTGGCTGTTGTTTCTCATCTCTGGTGCCTGGCCTGTTGTTGCAGCCAGCAAACCCAGCAGCTGTGTAGCAGACTCTGCTCCTTTTGATGCACCGACAAATACCGGAGCTGCGCCTCGGCCTTCTGTTATTTTGTTTTTTTTAAAAAAGTTCTGTCACCCTTTACCATGAAGGTGACTTATAAATGGAAAATACTGCCCATAGTGTCATTTAATCTATTATTTTTGCACAATGTAAACTTGAGCTTTTATGCTGGTGCTACGGGAGAACTTCACAGACCACTATGGGATGGGGCGACAGCATTTCTGATGTGGATTTAGGTTAAGTGCAGTACAATATTGAAAGTCAAGTGAGTGTTACAGTGTCCTTCAGGAGAGAGCAGATGAGGGTTTCTGTCCTGGCAGTGGTGCGAAGGAGCAGGGAGCCTGGCAGCACCTGGCTCCCAGGGAGGGTCTGCCTTAAGTGCCCCTTGTAACTCTTTGTTCAGGCTGTCACAACTGTTATCCGATGCCAAATTCACCTTCTAAAATCCTCCAGAGTAGCATGAGGTGTATCGGCTTGTTACAGCCGGCTTTTGCTATAAAGCACTTATTTATCTACCTAAACACTGAGATATGCTGTATTCCAGATACAATTGTTTCTAAACCTCTTGCATAATAGCTGGATGAGCAGTGGCCTGATCGCTAGGTGAGGAAAGCAGCGTTATCAAGGAATACACTGCATTGCTTTGATCTGCTTATCTGAAAGCTTTGGCCGATAAACTGCAATACAGGTATGCTGTACGGCACGTTTACACCTTGTCTACAGTATCACTAATTAGAAGATAAAATCGTAGCCACTGAGCAGCCCTTCCATTGCTGGAAGGTGAAGCTCACTGTGTTACTGGCACAATTACCCTTCTGAATTTTTCAAATACCTTCTAGTTTGTAATTTGCTTATACTGAGTGACTCTTACCATAAATATGTGTGTGTATACACACACGTATTCGCTGCCACAGCTGTTTGGATCATTTAAGGACAAGTATTTGCTCTGTGCAGGAAAGCATTTACCAGTTTCCTGCTACTTTTTTTTTTCCTGGAAAACTTTATTTTCTTTCTCTTTGCTTAACTCTGTGATGTTGGGTCTTCTCTTGTCTTTTTTCGTTGGTGTTCCCAGTCTCTCTGTTTCTGATAGCCATCTGCTGATTTATTTGCACTGTTGTTCACAAGTAGACTGTTTCCTCCACACTGCTGCCAGTGCCAGAAATGAAACTGAATTTCGGGATTTCTACCTTTTGCTTTCCTAGTACAACTCTAGAGTAGTTGTCTAGAAGAAATTAAAAAAACATAGGGTGCCTGTAGCAAAGATCAATATTAGCATTCTGAATACTGTTTTGAAACTGGTGAATAATAACGAAGAAATGAGGTGCCTGGGAGGCCGCTGGAGCCGGGGTGCCCCACGCAGCCTTGGCCCGTGCCCGGAGCTGGGAGCAAAAGCTGCTGCGCTGCCAGCCTGGCTTTCCAGAGCTGCTCGCTAGCAGCAACTGCTGTCACTCTTTAAATTTCTCAGTTGCCTGGGAAACGGAGCGGTAAGTTTCTGTGGAAATGGGAATTTCGGTCCCTCTGGCTAGCGGCTGCGAGGGTTATGAAAGGGCCCTGAAGTGAGAGCAGGCCTCCGAGCTGGCTGGCGTGTGGCGGCTTTAACCTGCGCCTCGGTTTGCTGGGGGAGGCACTGCCTGGTTGGGGGGTTACTCCTTCGGGGTTTGGAGTGATTCATAATAGAGCTAAGAAAAATTTTGGAAAGTTGCTCCTTTGTTTTTATAGTAGCAAGCAGCTATTTTGCAGTTAAAACAATTTTTTGAAGATTAGTTTTATCTTGCTCTTTATGTAGATGAAATAAGCTAGATGTGTTCTTTATAAAGGAAATTTCCTTCCTCTGACGGTTCCTTTGAAGAGAACTACGGCCCTAGATTTAGGAAAAAATAGTGATTTTAAACATAGAGGTTTTTTTTAAACTATATTCATTCCATATATATGAGAAAATAATGAATGAGAGTACCTACTAAGGATTCTTTCTTTTCTGGCCATGAGCGAAAACTTAACTGATTTTTTTTCTTCTGTTTAAGTGGAAGTGACATTCCCAAGATTCATAATAATTTTTATATATATATTTATTATTTATATATATAAAAATATATTTTAATATATATTTATATTTTTTATATATATATATAAACCCTTTAAATATATTTCCTATGGGAATTAATTCTCAAAAAATGATTTCTCTAGACAGTGGAGTAGATCTGTTGTTCGGCTTCCTTTCATTATTGACACATTTCTTCAGTTTCAGCGTCTGGAACATCACTTAACAATTGTTGAGTTATTAACGTATAGACCTAAAGTACCTAGTGTTGTCACAGTGGCTGGTTGGAAAAGCTGGAAAATCAAGTTTTGTGGCTCCCCAGTAAAAAGAGAGAGACCTCATAGTCTTTAGCGAGAGCAGTGCGGTACGGAAGTACGTTTAGTGTCAAAGTACTGTGAAAGGCTTTTGCTAAATGTCCATAGACCTTTATATTAATCCTTTTCAACTAGGAGAATACACTAGTTAGTCATAAATGCTAACACACTTTATCATTCTTATTTTAAAGGGTAGTTCTTAAGAATTATATCTCTCTCTAGTACATTTTCTTCCAACTGTTGTCAAGGTGTCTTTAAAAGTGGAGTTCAAATACGTGGAACCAACGTTTTATATTAATTAGCTGAAGAAATGACCTGAAGAGTGTTGGATAGATTTTTTTTTTTTTTTTTGAAAGCTGAATTAATCAAAATTGTTTTCAATATAAAGTTGACTTGCTCAAAAAAAACCATACAAGTACCTTCTGGAATTGAACTTGATTTTTTGGGTGATGATGGCCATTAGATTTTGTTTGTTTGTTTGTTTGTTTGTTTAAATTACTATCCAGTCTGGTTTGACAGGGCAAAAGAAATCTGATCAGACTTTGTTGAACACTTTCGCTTTTGGTGCACCAGCCTGTCTCAATAAAGTGAGATAAGCCACGCTTATTTCTGTACAAGCAGGATAGGTTTTTCTGTTCAGAGCTGATTTAACTCTCAAAGAACCAGGGTCTGAGTATTTAGCTTCTGACTGCCATCAGGTTAGCTCTGTGCCTTTTGCAGGAGCAATGCTGCTTCATTTATTTACTGTAAATTGTTTATTAGTTAGTGCCAAATTTAATCCTTAGTAGCTTTCATGATTCCAAATGCAATTTAAGGTTTTCTTTTCAAAGGAGACTATATTTAACAATTCGATTCCTTTTAAGTAGATTCACTTAAAATAAATCAAACTTTGTTCATCTTGGTGTCAATGAGAAATGCTGATGGATCGATGCAAAAATATGTTAATGCATTAAAAAGATTAGGAGGGCACATCTGAATCAAATAGCCTCCTTAAAAACATCTCATAGCTAGTTACCTTCCCGACTGAATCAAGCAAAGGTTCGGTAGCACTTAGCGCAGCTGCGTTAGCCCAGCTGCATGTCGTTGTTTTCAGATTTAGAGTTAGGCCCTAAATTGAGAGTCTTTGATACTAAATGCTTGGACAATTTCTTTTCGCAGCGTAGCAAAGTCTACAGAGTTGACTAGAACTGATGAAGGGGACAGGAAAATGTGACACAAAGATAAGGAAAGTTCGTGCTAATTTCCCCATTTTTTTAACAGAATGAAAAACAGAATTATGATTTATTATGAAAACTGGCATTAGACTTATTGTTATTTGTGACTTTACAGTGTCATTTCACTAAGCTGGCGAAGAAAACCAAGGCAACATTACAAAGGATGGAAATCGAAAGTTAGTTTTTTCGTTTTGTGCTTAAAGTAACCCAGGAATAACACCACGAGTGTAATTACTGTTAGTGGTATTGTATTTAAGGGCCATTGAGTTAGGCTCTCGTTTGTGCCAAAACCTAGGGATAGCTTTTAGTAAATTTGACTGCTTAATACTCTAATTACTATTTATATTACAAAAGAAACATTTGAAAAAAGGGGAGGGGAAAAAGTTTCTGTACTTACTGTTCTATTATGTTGAAAATGTTACTCATAGTGGGAGAAAATGTTCGTGATTCTTAGGTTATTTAGAAACTTTAGTTCTAACTTTTATCACTCTCTTCTGCTGTTTCCCACTGTAAAAAATGTCTAGTAGCAGATTGCCACTTTTCCTAGCTTTTTAAGGCAGCAGTTGGATACGGGCAAACACTGTCTAGTCACATAGATCATAAGTGCAGATCATAATTTGCTGAAATCTTTAAACCATTGCTCTCTTTCATTCTGTTGTTATCTTTTTTTTCCCCTTAGCAATAAATTGTCAATGTTACCGCTCGTTAAATGTCATGCTGAGGTGCTTACGTTAATAAAACAATTCTAAATGAGTTGATGGTAAGAGATTAAACCGCTTTTTCTTTTTGTTTTTCTTTCGTAGGACATGCATCGCTTTGAGGAAGAATTAACGTGTTCCATTTGCTATAGCATATTTGAAGATCCACGCGTTCTGCCCTGTTCCCATACGTTTTGTAGGAACTGTCTGGAAGGCGTTATTCAGCTGTCAAGCAACTTTTCCATTTGGAGACCCCTGAGAGTTCCTCTGAAGTGTCCCAACTGTAGGAGTATTGTTGAAATTCCTGCCGCTGGTACCGAATCGTTGCCTATCAACTTTGCATTGAAAGCTATTATTGAAAAATACCAACAGGAAGATCACTCTGATGTTGCAACCTGCAGCGAACACTACAGGCAACCGCTGAACGTTTACTGTCTTTTGGACAGAAAACTGGTGTGTGGCCATTGCCTTACCATAGGAAAACACAACGGTCATCCAATAGATGACCTTCAAAGTGCCTACATAAAAGAAAAGGAGACTTCTGGAAAACTTCTCGAGCAGCTAACTGATCAACACTGGACTGATGTATGTTTGCTTATTGAAAAGCTGAAAGAACAGAAGTCCCAGTGTGAAAGCATTGTTCAGGATGATAAAAAAGTAGTAGTGCAGTATTTTAAGAAACTTAGCGATACCTTGGAGCACAAAAAACAATCTCTGCTGACTGCACTGGATGAAGTTAACACACAGATTTTGGAAGAATATCAACCTCTCATTGGGAAGTTGAAAAAAATACGGGAAGAACAGCTGGAATTAATGTCACTGAATACAGCTATTCAAAAAGAAGAGTCCCCGCTTATTTTTCTTGAGAAGGTGGATGATATGCATCAACGCATAAAAGCTTTGAAACAGAAGCAGCTGCCAGATGTGAAACCTGTGGAGATTTATCCGAGGATCGGGCACCTGTTGAAAGATGTGTGGTCTAAAACTGAAATCGGTCAGATCAACAAGATCCTCACTCCAAAAATAAAACTGATTCCGAAAAGGAAGTTACGCAGCAAAGGCAGTGGAAAGGAAGGACGAGAATCTAAAGAACTCCTCCAGGCTGTAAATCCTTTAGCAGCCCTGCTTCTCTTTATAATAATAGTGGTCACTGTGTTTTCATTTCACGAACCTGTGTCATCAGTTGTAATCGAAGCTACTCCCGCTTACATCTCGGAATTCTTGCTGCTTATTTATCAAGACTTCTGCACCCATTTGCAGAATATAGTGGACGTGCTGTGCCACACGTTTAATTTACTGATGGAGTTTTGGGAGAGAATTGTTTCTCTTTGACTATTTTAATGATTAGATTACAAGTGTAGGAATCCACAGGATTTTTTTTTTTTTTAATTTCTACTTAAAAGCTGGATTGTTAAAGCTCTCCACTTTTCCTTTCCATTTCCATACCCTTCCTTTTTCTGTATTGTATAGATTTCCTCTTAGCTAACACTTAGTTACCTGAGGAGACTTGCAACAAAAAAGGCTTCCTCTTGTGCTCACGCCGTAGGGGGGTCGGTAGGTGAGTGCTTGTTTAAACTGGAAGCTACTCAGAAACAGGGTCTGCCTAAGGAAGCTGTAATCAGCTTACAGATTGTCAGCTGGAGTCCTGTTTGCACAGACTCCTCAAACTCCTTTGGTTTTATTTTGGTAACGTAATTTTAATTTTTTTTTTTTTTTTTAATAAAAGCACTACAACATTAAGGGTTAAAAAAACACCTCAGGCTGCAAACTGGCTAGTCCCGGATGGATCAGTCACTGGCTGTATAGGAAACTCTTGTTTTGTGTTTTACTGACCTCTCTCTGAATGCATTTTAACTGATACACCTGTGGTCTTTAAAGTGTATATTCAAGGCCCTGGGTTTCATTTTGTTTGTTCCCGGTTACTACTGGATGCCATGATTTCATCTGTTTGGTTTTTGGTTTTGTTTTTCTTTTTAACTTCGTGTCTTTCAAATGGTTCTCTCCACTTTACAGAGCAGTATCTGGGGAAATATTGCGCGCGGTTTGTTAGTGCCAGCTGTGCATAAATCAGGTGTTTGTTTGGTCTGGCAGGGAGCTCTCACTGCTTACTAAAATGAGCCCTGACTTTTTGCTAAATCATTTAATATGTATGTAGTGAAAATGGCTACATGCTGCAGTAAGCAGCAAAACTCCCACTGAAGTCGGTGGTATAAGGATTTCAAATGTTGTCAAGAGCTCTTAAAGCAACTTGACAAGGACTGTAAATTTATATTCGACTTCTCGGCCCAAACACCAGAGATCTTTACCCTGACATAGAGGAAACACGATAGCATTTTATTCTGCAATCAAATGATCCCTAACACTGATCACTACTTCTGAGGAGATGCTCCAGTCTAAACTGCGCTCGGGAGCGAAATCCCCGGTGAGAGCCGTGTTTGGCCTTCAGCTACGAACAGTCTGGTTACAGTCAGTGCTGGGGCAGCCCTGAAGTGTCGCAGTTACAACAGCAGAAGACGGGCGAGCTCACTAAAAAACCAACGAGTATTCGCCATGTCTAATTGTATCTGACTTGATAAAAACAATGGCGTATTCTAGCATAGCAGCATTCCTTGGCTGTTGTATATTTTTAAATAATAAAAGCTGTTTAGAGAGTGATTGAATTCTGAGGCTAGCCTTTCACTACTTGGTCTTTTAAACCCTTGTGCAAACCAAAACGTGCCCGTTGCTACCAGCAGACACCAGTGGGGTCCTGCAAAGTACCAGCTGCTGCCAGACTTCAGTGAGAGCTGAGAGCAAGGTCGGTCCTCAGGTGCGGTGCTGATCCCTTCCTTAAGCCTGCAGAAAGATCCCGGTCACGATATTGGTGTCGTGGCGTTGCTGTACTGGTACAACACCGAGTCCCGGCAAAGGGCCACCCTGCGGCTCCCTTCTCTGCGGCTCGGTGGGTTTGGTGGTCGAGGTTTGACTGAGGTGGGAGCCGGCAGTGCGCCGGGGAGCGGGCCCGCGCCGTGGGTTAGGAGCGGTTTCTAGAACTTGTACGTACGTTTTCCGTAATCTTGTAGAGTTACAAAGGCAAATCCCGTGAATGCCACGGGTCAGGTTTTGAAATGGCGTTGAGGTGTATCCTGGGACTGGATAAATGCTGTCGTATTCGTTTCCCAAGAAAACTGGGAATTTGTTTTTGTCTTAAGCCCTGCTAGAAGGCTGTCCCTTGGCATGTAAGTCTTAAAACCTGGCACTGAGTCTCTGTCCACTACCACGTGAGGCTGCTTTTTTGACTTACCTTCCTTTTATTTTCCTGACTTTTAAAAACTAACAGAGAGTTTATAATGCAATTTTATGTTTCAAGACTACAGGAATTTGTAAAATGCCTTTACCACTGATTGAAACATTTAGTACTTGTACTTCTAATGCACTATATATTTTAATAAACTTGCATACAAATAAAATATATTCTTACAGTAGGACTGGCTAACGCCTTGATTTCCTTACTGCACGGAGCCGTCCCTGTGGTCCTGCACAGCGCGGACAGCGGGGGCCGGAGGGGCGTGAGGAGCCGGAGCAGCCGGGCTCCCCGGAGCAGGGCTCTCTGCAGCTGCTTCACTGCCTTCCACCTGCCCCGCTTTTCTGCAGCGGGAGCTTTAGGAGGATCTCTGAAGTGGCCCGTCACCAGGTGGGTTTCACGGTCTTTTTGCCTGCCACAGGCCTGTTTTACGGAGAGCGAGTTGGTGAATGCCGGCGTTGGACTGAGCCAGCGAGGTAACTGCTGGAGCGCAGCGCGGGCCTGGTCTGCGAGCGCTGGAAGCAGCTGCTCGGTTTCCTCTTGTCGTACAGCTGAGACGAGCTGCTTCAGCCCTCCTCTTTTCCGTCACCTCTGCTGGATACAAGCCCTAGGTGCCGAGTTTCGTGTAACAGAGAAGGAAGCTTTTTCAAGAAAATGAAATCTTTTTACTGCATTTTAATTAAGGTGTGAGAGGGGTTTGTGCCCTGTCAAACCCAGGGCGGGTTTTTTCCTCGTCTTTTGAACTATCCTCTTTTGAAACCCTGTTCTAGAAGTGTAATTCTTACTGCATGCTTTTTATTTAATTCTTTTTGTTTTAGAGGGGAAGCCTGGTTGAAATAGATCATGCTAAGACCCAAGGGGGGAAGAGACTTGACTTCCCAGGTGCCCAGGCAGCCCGCTGTGAGCAGCGCGGGGTGCCGAGATACCGAGGTGGCCTCTGACGGCGTCTTGGTGGAAGCTCAGCAGTTGCTGTGCTTACCTGCCCTCCTTTCCGTTCTGCTTCTCCAGCTGGGTCGTTACATTGCTGGAGCGTGGCCAGAGCAGGGCAACGAAGCTGGGGAAGGGTCTGGAGCACAAGTCTGGTGAGGAGCGGCTGAGGGAGCTGGGGGTGTTTAGCCTGGAGAAGAGGAGGCTGAGGGGAGACCTTATCGCTCTTTACAACTGCCTGAAAGGAGGCTGTAGCCAGGTGGGTGTCGGTCTCTTCTCCCCAGTAACAAGTGATAGGACGAGAGGAAACGGCCTCAAGCTGCGCCAGGGGAGGTTTAGGTTGGATATTAGGAAAAACTTCTTCACCGAAAGGGTGGTCAGGCACTGGCACAGGCTGCCCGGGGAAGTGGTTGAGTCCTCATCCCTGGAGGTATTTAAAAGCCAGGCGGACGTGGTGCTTAGGGACACGGTTTAGTGGTGGACGTGGCAGTGCTGGGTTAACGGTTGGACTCGATGACTGTAAAGGTCTTTTCCAACCTTAACAATTCTATGAGTCTTATTCCTCTGCTGCTCTTTGAAAGGGCTGCCTCTCTCGTGCTGCACCTCTTTCTCGGGTCTTGGCTGGCCCTGCCCAGCCCTTCACCCTGCAGCCGTACCGCGGGATTTTCTAGCTTCACCTTGAGGTGGGAAAAGCAAAAGTGCGCTCAGCGCTCGTGGCCGGAGCGGGGCAGTGGCCGAGAAGCGTGGTGCAGTTTGGTTTTTCTCACTCAGCGGTGTGCTTGCGACTGCTGCTGAGCTGTGGTTTCTGAAAACTGCCCGAACGTAGCACTCGGATCTCTTCCTGACAAGCAATAATTCAGGCAGTACACCTACACATCGCTTTATTCCATGTACGTGAATTTTTGTCAATAATTTGATACAATCTTAATGTTTAACGTTACATTGACGGCTTATCTCTACCCTTTATAGCGGATGATTACAGCACCCCCTGCCCATTTTCCAGCTCCGCTCCGTGCTGACGGTTGTGCCTCTGAGGCTTTTGCTGGGTTTGGGTCCCTGGGCAGGCTGGGGCAGGGCTCGGGCCTGCGGCAAGCGCGGCGGGGTGAACTGACACGGGTTTGGTAAAGCGGGTGGAAACGCAAACAAGGGCTAGCAGCGCCGAGCAGGGTGAGCTGGCAGTCGAGGGCTGCTCTTCGCCAGCTTTTCTACCACCGCCTCGCACTGAACGTTGCACAGCAATGACTGAGCTTTTCTTCTTTTTCCCAGGAAGCGTGCCGCCACCGGCCAGAGGCACTTCTCGTTCAGGGATCGGTACTGCTGCACGCGTGGAGTAAAACACGCAATTTCAGTTCCGAAAGTACAAAAAAAGATGGGCTTCGAGGCAAAACCTGTCCACTGAAGTGCTGACGAGATGCTGATGGAAACGGAGAACCGTCCAACCGCCAGGTGAGCAACAGGCGCAGGGTACGGGCGTACCCACCCTCACCTCTCCCGGGGCACAACCCAGCCCTGTGAGATGGCGGCAGAAGCCCGCGGATGGTAGTCACCGGGGTGATAAACCCCGAGCGCACGGCGTGGCCGCCGCCGGAGCGCGGGAGGAGCCGGCCCGGCGGGTGGGGAGAGGAAAATGACAGAGGAGCGGCTTCCTAAACCGAAGCCATTCATTACAAAATGGCTACGAACGCCCGACTGCCGCGCCGTGCAGCATCACGTACGACATCCTTATAACGTACACGTAAATTATTTTGTACACTGGCTTTACTTACTGGAACTCATGTAATACAATGGTACAGGACACTTGGATGACATTTAAAAACAATTTGCTCACTTTAATACATACAGTAAAAACCAGGCATTTAAAACCAAATGCAGAACCCAAGCACGGACAACAAGCCTACCCATGGAATATTAAAATGCAGCTAGATGCATAATTTGAGAAATAGCTTGTTTCTTTTTTTACTCAGTTCATATAATTAAGATCTATATAGACTGTATAATTAAAAAAGAACAATTTATTGAGGCTGGTTTTATCAACAGGTATAATAGACACAAAACTAAAAAAAATCTCAAATACAAAAGTATATTAGATAAAAATAAACAGCAGCAATGAGAAGGGAAATTTATTCCACTCTATTTTTGAGCTATAATACACCCAAGAGCGCCGAGTTCAGCCAGTCCTTTAGATGCAATAATTTTGGGGTTCGTTGCCACACTTTTTGTGGTATTGTGAGTCTTATAAATTCCAATTAATCTGTCTGCGATCTCAAACATGTTGTTTCGCAGGGAGATGATGATAAATTGTGCATTTTTTGTCTGCTCCTGAAACAGAAGTTATTTGGATTAGCCCACAGTATTTCAAAAAGCTCTGTTCTTATATGACCTCTGTGTGCAGATTTTAGGAACTAAGGAACACATCGCCGTAAGTAGCTCTGTCGCTCAAGAAATCCGCAGGTGAAGAGGCCGCAGAGCTCCTGTTGGCCATCACCAGTGCTGCACAACGCGCTCCCAGCGTGGCTATCGGCATGAAGCGCCGCGTTTTACTTAAGCATGAGTTGCCTCTTTTTATCTTCTACTTGACTTATTCAAGTGAATTCAATTAAGCGTACGTAATTTCTTTCCAGAGCTGCAATTCACCAGTTTTAACGTGAATTCCACAAGACTTACCGAAGGCGGGTATTAGTAAGGTACCTGAATTGTTACAGCAAGGGCTGCTGTAAGAATGAAAACAAACCTACTTCCATGCACTGAGAACAGGAAAAGCAAGCCCTTTGCTAACGAGGACAAGCCTTGACGAACACTAGCTCTGCGCCCCTGAGGCAGAACAATAGGTAACAGAATATCGAAATCTGGTGCTGCTTTAAAAACAAACCAAACTTGATCCGTACGAACCCAGCAGCGTCAGTGTCAGCTCACCAGCGCTCCGAGCCTACTGCAGCGTTAGTCTACCCTGCAGAGGAAATTAAACTCTGCTCTACCAACTCGCATCTGGGTGACGGACCCTCCTTTGTGAAAATACAGGCATTGTGGAAGCAAAGTTTAAAACCACAGTTGCGGACAGGTATCTTCAAAGTGTTTCCCTAATTTGAAGTAGCTAATCATAATCTTTGGCCCTTCTAGGGGGTTCCCAAAACTGGTGGTTATACTTTGGATAATTCTGAAAATTCTGAGTTTAAATTAGCAACCAGAACTGCAGCAACGTAAATGTTTGCTTGACTTAAATATGGTGATGACAGAATTTTTAAAGGCATGAAAGAAAAAAACCACGAATAAAGAGACAGAACAAGGAAGCCTATGGGAACCAGCTCATGTTAACGAAATGGAAGTATAAAACCGAGCGACCTTGGCTGCACCGGAGAATGAAATCATGAGCTTGGATACGTGAACGCATTACTAAGAGCTAAGTAAGTTACTGTATCTCAGCTGACTATAGCTGATTATTTTGCGGAAAGTATCTATATTTTAAAGAGAAAGCAGTAGCAGCAAGGATCCATGGAAATGTGGCACCTTTGGCAAACCCTAGCACTCTTTAGACAGCTTTTGAAACTATACAGTCAGGATTTGGAGAGAAAAAACTTGCAAATCCTCTATTAGTTGCCTCATTTCAGGAGAGCATCAAACTTAGCAGCTTAGAAAAAATATGCAGGAAGCAACATTCTAAGCCCCTTTCTGGAAACCTGCTTAGTACATAGTTTCCACTTAATTATTTGAAAATACTCTGTCATTCCAGATTTTTAAATCTGGGCGTACTTGTGTTACCACTTTGTCTTTTCTAGCAGAGGACAAAATATCTTAGAAAAATTATACTGTAGTAGTTACCATCAAATACTTACATAGATGTAAAACGCTACAATAGATACATTTTTGAAGTCAAGTGCCGCATCAATCTCATCCATAAAATAAAGTGGCGTTGGCTTGTAATGATGAAGAGCAAAAACTAGAGCCAGTGAACTAAGAGTCTTCTCTCCTCCGGATAAGTTAAATATCTTCTTCCAACTTTTCTTCGGAGGCCGAACACTGAAAGAAATTGGAGTCTGTAATTTATTTCTGTCGTGATGAAAATAAATACGTTGTGGTGAAACGCAAGTCACGAGACAGGAGGGAATCCTTGGCAGACACAGACACAAAGAAGCTCAACTAAAACGGCGGATGAGCTCCTTGACGCTCTCAGTCCTCCCCAGCTGAGAGGAGCGAACTGGATGACTTCTGGTCACCGAGGAGCAGCTCCCTGGGTGCATGCACAGCTACACGGTCAGCTGATGTTTGCCTGAACTCAAACTACTGTAACACTCAGCTCTTCTCTGTAGGAACTGTAACACTTAAGAACTGCTATTTAATTATCTTTCAAAAGTGCTATTCTACTCTTAAGTAATGAATATACTCTTAGGGCCATTTATGACAGAACAATCTCCAGTTACCAATGCGACCGACGATTCCCTGGGCAGAATGAAATGACCTGGGAACGAAGAGACCCCGAGAAACCTTCAGCAAACTCAAAGCTTTCTAAAGGCTGTTAGTTATTTTTTTTTTTTTTTCTCCAGGAGAAATGAATCTCTTTAGCATTGGGTAACAAAAAGTTGTGGCTTCTGTCAGTGTCTTGCCAGTACTTGCCAAGAGGGAGGGCTGTCTTGGTTAGCCGATGATCAATGAAAATTTACTTAAAAAGCAGGTTGAAAAAAGGAATACAACAATTAAGAATTAGAGCAATAATACAAAGTATTTTGACAAACCTAAACGTGATTCCCTCGGAGAAGGGATCCAGACTGTCCACAAGTTCTAATTCAGCATCCCCTCCCAGAGTAAGCATCTGGTAGTTTTCCTTCAGCTTATTTGTTATTACATTAAATCCTGCCATGAATTCATTTAGCCTTTGTTTCCTGAGATCTTCAAAAGCTTGTCTGAAGTTGTCTCTCTCATTGGTAATGTCATCTAATTCAGCCACACGTTTCAAGTAGAGCTCTTCCTGTGGAAAAAAACCAAAAGTGCAGTTAAACAAGCTGTCTCCTTCATTTAGAATTTAAACCATTTTTCCTACTATTTGAAAAAATCATTTTTCCCAGAATGGCTAACAGCCTTGAAACAGAAGAACAAAACCAAACCATCTCTTTTTTCTCATCTCTATGCTCTGTGCTGCTGATCTCGCTATGCTGGAAAACCCATGTTAAAATAAAATAAATTAAAATATTTAATCTGTTGAATACTCCAATATTACTGAAGTGAGGACTGTGAGGAGAAAAAAATCCTAGCGTTGTTGTGTATCTGTCTAGACTGTTGAGACTAGTTGACTGTAAATAAACAAACTTTCACAAGAGAAAGTTGTCTTCACCTGCCATCGAGGGTATCAAATCTAAAAGGTATTGGTAAGCTCCCAGATACAACTTTCACGCTTGGCTAAATAGGAGCTAACAAACAGTCAGGATGCGAGCCACAGCGCAGCCTGCGGAGAAGAAAGGGAAAATTCAAGGGCTCCATTTCAGTTTCCAACAGAAGGGAACCGAAGAAGAGGAGGACCACCTTTCCCTGGTATGGCCATAGAGGAGATATTTTCTTTTGTCACCTAGATAAAGAGTACATTTTTGCACGCGTTTCCAGCGCAGGCTCCATTTGAGCAGTCGCCTGAAGAAGAATGCATGATTGGAAGGTTACCTCCGTGCTTCAGAAGCAACAACACGAATTCTGTACAGATTCGAGTAGTGGAAAACGGTGCGGCTGTATAGGCAATGCTTACCTTAGTCGAGCGGTGGACCGTGCTATGGCAGTAACAGGCAATGCAGTATCAAAAAGAGGAGTCCTATTACTGCACGATAGTAATGAAGCTTACCTTCTTCTTATATTCTGCAATAGCACCAAGGTTGGGTTTCATTTCGTGACACTGGGCCTCCAGGAGAGCTATCTGATTGGTGATAACGTCTGGATCCTTGATAGCCTCGAGCTCTTCTTGACTTAGTACTGGAAGTTCTTCAGGTGGCTTATCGTCTATGGGGTGCAGTGATAACTTCGATATCTAGAATTCAAAACCAGTTACTAGAAATCTTTAAAGATCACATTAGTTATCACATGAGCGTGTTTCCAAAATAAACATTTTCTGTATTAGTACATACTGAAGCTTCCAATCTCAAAACATTCGAAAATTCTTCACATAATTCCCTTTAAAAATAAGACGAAAAAAGACAACAAATATCCTTTTATCCTATTATTCTGTTCCTGAAAATTATATACATCATTCTTACAAAGGAGATTGCTCTGTAACAGGAGCAGTAGCAGATAACAAGGAAGTCACCTCTACTGATACCATAGGCCTTTAATCACTAAATACTTTGTGTGTTCAAGACTGAAAAGTTTCTGACAGCAGCTTTGCTTGCTGGGTAGCTGCCCTCATTAGCCTCAAATTACCGAGGGTACAAAGGGCACCCTGCACTGCAAGATCGCCTGCTGGTCTAGATCCCTACCTCTACTAAAGACTGAAATATGAAGTAGAAAGGACATATACCCTAACTTCGTGAGCTCCAGGGACCTAAACTGGCCTTTTCTCTGAACGTGCCTCCCCGGGCACACACACCTGATTTTTGCAGTTTCCATAAACCAGGAAAAGCAAAGCAAGGCCAACCCCCAGCATTGCCTCTCGTTGACTCTGCGCTCAACTAACCTCTGGGCCAGAAAAAGTCAGGGTTCCGTGCAGAACTGGCTGTAATACATAACCCGTCCATAACCTTGTGTGTAAACCAGAACATGAAAGACTGAAAGGTCATATTTTTTAGAGTTGCTTTTTGTAGCATAAACACCAATAAACTGAGCTGAATATGAATTTTCTCCCAAATTATCTGTCTTCTAACTACATGTTAATGTATTCATCTTTTGAGATCTTATAGTTCAAGTTTTAGGAACTAAATTTAATTAGTTTTAGGAATTAACAATTTTCCTACCTCTTTCTGCCAGTATTTAATCTTTGACTGGTGTGCAGAAATATGACTATCGATTTGTTCGATTTTCAGCTTAATATTAAGAGCTTCCTTTTGAAGTGCATGTTCATCATCTTGAATAGTTTTAATCTCCTGGAGTAAACTGCGATGCTCCTCCTGAGCTGCTGGCAGTGCTTCCTAAAGAGAAATGACCAAAAAAGTGCATTAATTAGTTGCCTACAAAAAATGTTACCAATTTCTCAGGTTATAGATTTGTTTTCACTACATTATTCACGGAGCTCTCCATAATCCTAAGTACTGATGTAAACAAATACATATTCTTGTATTAAGATTAACCAGGTCCCTGAATCTTGGAATGACTGAAAATATCCCTGTTGTGGTTTAACCCCAGCCGGCGACTGAGCACCACCCAGCTGCTCGCTCACTCCCTGCCCCTGGCGGATGGGGGAGAGAATCGGAAGGGCAAAACTGAGAAAACGCGTGGGTTGAGATAAGAACAGTTTAATATTATAATAATAATGATGATGATGATGATGATGATGATGATGATGATGATGATGTAACAAAACAAGTGATGCACAATGCAATTGCTCACCACCCGCCAACTGATGCCCAGCCCGTTCCCAAGCAGCGATCGCTGCCCCCTGGCCAGCTCCCCCCAGTTTCTATACTGGCCATGACGCCATACGGTATGGCATAGCCCTTTGGCCAGCCTGGGCCAGCTGTCCTGGCTGTGCTCCCCCCAGCTGCTTGTGCACCGGGCAGAGCATGGGAAGCTGAAAAGTCCTTGATTTAATGTAAGCACTACTTAGCAACAACTAAAATATCAGTGCGTTATCAACATTATTCTCATCCTAAATCCAAACCACAGCACTGTACCAGCTACTGCGAAGAAACTTAACTCTATCCCAGCCAAAACCAGGACAATGCTGCAGTTTAGATTTTCATTCCAGATCTGGATTAAATGAGTCCTACACTCGGATGTTTTTAGCTAAAGGGCAGTTTTAGGCATGGGCAGTCTTGATTGAACAGCTTTATGTTCAAGAATTGCAGCTGTCCTAGTTGTTTTCACTCTCCTTTCTACATAAATCTAGATGGGAAAATAAAGTCCCACATAACTGGAAAAAATCTGGTTTTAAGCAAGTTTTAAAACCAATAATTTCTTTGGGGAAACGTGGTTTAAGTTTTTTCTTAGCTTCAGAAAATTGGGTCAAGATATATTTCCAGGTAAGTATAAAAAAAAAATACACCGTTCCCATTCCCTGACCATTGTGGAATGCCACTCTGCAGCTGTACAACAAAACCTGCGTAAGAATGGAAGGATATAACTAGGATATAATAAGGATAAAACTCACCATCCTGATTTTACCTGAAGACCAGACTGCTTACTAGGACCCTTCTAGCCTAATTTTCCCCCCCAGCATCTGTATTTAAAGGTCAACTTTCATTAATGATTAAACAAAATTATTAATTTTGTATGAACGCACACAATAGATTGCGGGATACAGAAAAGAACATTCTTTGCCATTTTATCCCCGTGTGAATTTTTGGAGGATGAGTAGTAAAGTAACTTAGAAAAAAAGATACTTTAGACCAGCATTGTCAAGTCTGAGGCTTAAATGGCAAGGTGGGGGCAGGGGGTGTTGGTTGTTTTGTGTTGGGGTTTGGTTTGGTTTGCTTGGTTTGTTTGGGTTTTTTTGTTTGCTTTTGTTTTTTGAAATAAATGAAGGTACTATCAGCTAATGCAACCCCTTGCTAGGCCTGTCTGGAATGTCTAAGGATGAAGGCTAACAGACATCAGCGATTAGGACAACTCTGGCACAACAACTATTATCTAAAATTTATTTCACGGACTGGATCCTCTATGAAGAAATACAGTAAATTAACACAACACTTACTTCAGCTTGCCTGCAGTCATTTATAACCTCGGTAGCTTTCTCTTCTAACGTAGTCAGCTCTTCTGTCAAGCCTTTAATTTCTTTCTCATTATCTTCAATTTCCTTCTCCGTGCGAAGAACAGACTCTTCAGATTTTTTCAGGTTTCTGCATGGGTACCAAGATGTTTGTATATCTCACATGAGCGCAAATATGATGTAAGATAATCTACAAACACAATCTTACTTGCCAAGATTGTTCAATAGCTATTGACAAGCAAATAGGAAGTGCTTATTTATGCATGAACTCTCACACTCCTGAGATATCCAGGTAAAACAAAGCTGTCTTCCTTAAACATATAGCAGACAGGCCTCATTAAATAACTTAATTTGTTCTTTCAGAGACAGTTTTGACATTTGTTCTGAGTATTCATTATGTATTGTTAAGCTAACATAAAGAATAGATCACATTTTATTTCCTGACATGCCTCATAATAAAATTAGTCCCTTCAGATTGGAACTTCAGCACCACATGGCAATTAAGTGCTATTTTAAATCTTTATCCTGAAATGTTGCATTTTAGTGATAGGCAAATATTAGCAGAAAAATTAAATGTGACTTTTAAACTGCCTGTTAGAAACAAGAAAAAATTTTATTTCCCTTTACCTCCTCAACACAAGCAACATTTAGTATTAGACATGTAACTGAAAACTAAGATTTTAAGATCAAGGGATTTTTAGCTATGGAGGCTACTTAAAACAAGCAAATGTCCTGCAGGCAGTGATGCCAGCAGATACAGGTCTTTGAAGGCTGACGTGACTCTCCTCGGTCAGGTTTCACTAAGCTTTCTAGGTCTCCGATCCTTCGCCTGTAAAGCACACTAATAAAGGTTATGGTTCTTAGCTAAGAACCAGTCTCAGTTTGAGGTAAAGCAGTGTAGAGAAAAAGGTTATGACCTTCTCCTTTCAGTTTTCTTCTGGCCATGAAGAGGTGAAAACCATCTCCTCCAGCCTGACAAATCCCCCGTGGAAAGGTCCAGCTGTAATCCAACGTGCATTGCAGCAATATGCAATGACAGCCTAAAGCTTTACTGTTGAGCACATTGATGTCTACTGTACCTGTCCGCAGTCTTGACTGCCACTTGGGCTTTAGTAATAGTTGAGGTACATTCATCTATTTCTTTGTTGATCTTATCAAGTTTGTCTTGCTGTGCTTTAAGTTTATGATTATTGATCTCAATTATGAGGTTATGTAATCGTTTAACTTCATTTTCTATTTTACCAGCTTTCTCAGCAACGCAATCATAATCTGTCAATAAACAGAATGGAGTTAAGGTCATTATGCTGTCCCTAGGAACACTGGACTGCTGCAATGCATCAAGATTTAAGTGATAAAAAGCTCTGCTGTATTACTAGATTGAGAAATGTTCTTGCTGCTGTGAAAAATGTTGTTTGGTCTTTTTACTGTGGCAAAAAGAAAAATACCACCCACATCTTTCTGACGCTACTATACTATCAAAGCTTTTTTGGTGTAAACCACGAAAAATGGTAATTAGATTACTTAATGTATATAGAGTACCTAAATACATGAGATAGAAGCTATTCCAAGCACATTCTTTGCAGTTATTTAATGGGAAGATGCTCAAAGGGGTTAAATTGTAAGAACTGGCCACTAACTTGCTCAGTAGCTGGTGTTACTGTGGAGTTACTACACATGCTGAATAACAAGATAGCCTGCTCTACCTTCAATGGAGGTAAGTTTCTTTAGCGTATACTTAAAATTCAACAAAACCATCTTAATTAGTTGAACAGCTTTGAAAAATTGAACGTCGCACCTTAGTATTCTAAGGGCAAAACAAACAAAAGCCCACAGGACGTTTGCTACAGATTTATAATTTCCCTTTGGGAACAGAAGGGGTAAAGCAGAGACTTGAAAGGTGGAAGGCAGTCATCTCTCCAGAGGAGACCACAGGGTTGTGTCTCTCCATTATTCAGTAGAAGTGTTAGTGAAGATATTTATAACATCAAACCTTAGCACGACTGAGGAAGTAAAGCATTCATACTCTCTTGATGCTATACTGTTCAAAGAGGCACCAGGGGAATCCATAGTAGTATTCTCTTTCCTAAAATGCTATGCAAGCAGAACTGTGGGGGAAGGGAATTTTGTTTTACTGTGCTGGTATTATTCCCTGAGCAAGAAATACAAAGAAGAAGTCAAGGTTTACTTTACTAAGCTACCAATCACTTCAGAGAAACTGTTATTCAAGTTCTCAGTGGAAACATCTTGCCCAAAAAGAACGGGGGTACAGTGTGCCCACAACAGAATACGGGGTATTCATTTTACAGAGTCATGTAATGGTTCAGTTAGAGCACAACAAAAGCCTTTACTTGACTTCAATATCATTACCCTCCACATTAACAATTCTTACCCCTAATTACACTAAGTTTCCCTATGAATCTGTATGTAATACAGCCATAAAAATCTAACAAAAAAAACCCCAAAAAACCACTAAAACTGTTTACTTTAGCTTGACTGAAACACGAACTAGAGCAATTGCAGAAAAAGGGGTTTCACTCTCTAATCTCTAGAAGCACCTTTTATCCCTGCCTTAGAAGAAAAGAGATTCCAAACCAAGATAAGATACTGCACTGGTAATCTGAAAGAACAAAGCCATAACCATTCATTCCTGTATTAGTAAAAGAAGATGACTACAATTTTTATCTATAATCCACAAAATGTACCTTTCTTATAACCATTAAGGATTTTTTCCAGTTCCTTCTGTTTGGTTTTGTCTGGAGCAGCAGCAATTACGTTTGCTTCAAGTTCCTTAACTTGAGTTTTTAGATGAATTTCTTGTTCAGATAAACTCTACAGAAAACACAACTGTGTTAGAATTCTGTACTTTAAAAAAGATCCTTGATACTACAAGGACTATGTTAAGCTGAGGCTGAGAAGTTGTCCCCCTGCACATTCACAGAGAAGCCAGATATTGCCTCAATAATAAACTTGCTCACCTGGATACTTGCTGTATACTTTTCTAAAGTATTTCTCATTTCCCGAACATCTTGTTGCAGTTTTCTTATGGCTTCTTCAAGTTGTAATTTCTCTTCTTCATATTGTACTGCTCTTTTAGAATCCTTCTGCAGTTGAGATTCCATTTTATTGACCTACACAAAAATGAGATATGATCATTTGCCTAGTGTCACCACCATAAAACAAAGCAAGATCTCATTCATGTGCTTGACAGGCTACGATTTCTTAAAACACAAGAAAAAAGCAGAGTGAAAACTTGACAATTTGCTGCAGCAGGACAGAATATGGAGGCTGACTGCTGAGAAGATCAGTTGTAATAGTGAAAAACAAGAGCATAAGAAAAAGTAAGGTGAAGAATCCCTGTCAAAATAGCCCGTAATGGAGAATTGTTTTAAGGACATAAAACTAGATTAAGCTTGAAAGGCTTAAGTCAGAGTAGTGAAGGCAAAAACCAAAAAAACACACAAGCAGAAGCTAGAAGCAATTTTTACTATAGTTAAGATCTGACGCTCGTTGGTTTCTGTGGTAATCTGCTGTTAGGAAGACAAGCTTTTGCACACAGTAACTGGCCAAGTGACCAAGTCTTGCAATTCACCTTCAAGAGCAGAAGGAATAAGGATACATTTCAGATTGCAGCCCATTTTCTGTTTTTACATATAGAGAATTGTCTTAACAGGCGCGGATATGAATATACTTGTTCTGCCTGCAGTTGTCCACTATCCTAGACAGGTACACAGCCAAAACTCTTGAAAATGGAGAAATCAAGTTATAGCTGCTGATCTTTATCGAGTGCCACAGTATCTTTCATGGGCCAAACAGAAAACAGTACATAAGCCTGTCTCTTGGAGAGAACAAACAATGAAGAAATCTGAAGTGTGAAGACAAGAAATAGCAAAGTCCCTTATTAGTAAGATCTAAATATGAGCTGCCTTATATATTTATTGACCCTTTACAAGGCTAGGGCAATAACACTGCCCATGAGGTTAGTTCGTTAGTTCTCTACAAGGACAGCATTATCTGAATAGGCTTGACAAAAAAGAGTTGTATTTCAAACTCTCCAGGGTTTGCAGAATTTTATCTTTTCTTGCCCGATGCAATCCTGTTTTCCAGCTGAGTGAAGGTGCAAATACAGAAGACAGATGAGAGAAGACCAGATATATATTTTGACCTCTCTGATAAAACCAAAAAGTGCAGAAACATCAGCACTTACAGCAAAGGTGGCAACATGGTTATCTCTTCCACCAGATAAATCAGATAGAGAGAACCTTAGAGTTGAATTTTACTTTCAAGTTCTCAAATTTGAGAGTATTTTCACCTAAAAAATACTAACTACTGTTTCTGTGTCCTTAGTGGTAAGTGAATATTCAACCCTTGTGTTGGCTTATAGCTCTCATTCCTAAAGAGCAAAAGTTCGTTCTCCTGTAGAGAGAGGACTGATGTCAGGAGCCGTGGTTTACAGGACAGTTACACCGGGGAGCTCGTCTTCTTGAGGAGGTATTGGCACTGTGATGTTTGATCTCAGTTAAGTTGATCAGCAGATACTAGGCAAGAAGGACACAGGCTACAGTTTCATCCACATTAAATAAAACTACAAACTAAACCCTAAAGGAATTCAGAAGAAAAACCAAGCTGTATCTTGATATTCCAAAACACTCTTGAAATATAAATTTGAAGGAAAGCTCTGCCACTCCCTGGACAAATCTTACAAGGACATAAAACGAAGGACCAAACCTGTCGTCTCGTGCTGCTGAGAGGTTTCTGTGTACTGCTCTGCAGCAAAATGGTTCCTCATGATCAGTATCTTCCATGTTCTCATCCCTACCTTCAGTCAGTTTCCAAGCTATCAAAGGCAGCACTATGAGACTAAAAATTAAATAACAGGCATGTGATAGCTGGGCTGTGAACAAATGCACTTAAGAGCAATACAACCTATGCTAACCTCGTGAACTTTAAATCACTGTTAATGTATCTTGCATCACAGATTGTTAACTACTCATGCCGATTTAATAGGACATAGCACATGTACGCATGAACTGCCAAAATATAAGGAACTTTGACAAAATTCCACTTTTAATTAAGATTATGTACTAACCTCTTCTTCTGAAACATCCACTACGACGGAGGAACCCATTCTGCCCTTCATTATTTTACCCCCACCACCAGTCATTGTTCCTAAAGTAAAAGAGACGAAAAGAAGTTAGAGAGCTAGTTGTGCTTAGATATCATCTATAAAGTGCTTAAAATATAACTGTAAGTTTGCACTTAAATACCTGACTGTTCAATGATTTGTCCTTGCAGTGTTACCACCCTCCATCTTTTATCTTTTTGGAATGCTACTCTGGTGGCTTCATCCAAGTTATTAGCTACCAGGGTATCACGCAATGCGAAGTAAAAAGCCAGGCGAACCTTTTCGTCTTCTACTTTCACCAGATCAAACAACCGAGGAGTATTTTCAGGAGTTGGGATTTTTTGAATTTTTTTTTCCCATACAGCCATCTACATCAAAAAAGTAAATAAATGAATGAGAGATCCCTTAGGGTAAATTAGGAGGTCATTTCATTATTCTAAGGTATGTTAAGGCTTTAAAGCAAATGCAATCATACTGCAATTAACAGTAAAACGTCCTTCCTTGGGGATCTCTACTTACTTCCAGTAGAATTAAAAACTCACTGACAACTGATTGTTCTCTTTCATAGTTTTCATAGTTTACAGTTACTAGATTACTTGGATTACGAAGCTTGCTAATTCGTTACAAAAATCTAAATATAAAAATACAAAAGACACTCCAAACATTTGTTGCACACATACAGGTATCTAAAAAGCCTTGTAATTCTCTGTAAGTAAACATTGTCATTGCTAACAGAATATTCTAAGGTACCAACAGCCTATTAAAACATATTTTAGCTTTACCTGTATTAATACATATACATTGCAATATATTAACATATATAATACATATTTATACACATGCATATTAATACATTGTACATATACAGTATTAATACTGTGCACATTAGGGTAAATCAACAATTTGTTTTGCCAAAGTGCTAGTACTTACTTTGTCCAGGGCTATAAATGTGGCAACTCCAATTCCTCTTGCCTTTAAGAAATTCACACACTCCTGTGCAGTATCAATTGTATCGACAACAATGTTGTCTAAGGCACCGCAAGAGGACGAAATAGCAACATCGTACTTTTCATTGATAGCTCCCAAGTCTCCCTAATAATTGAGGGGGGGAGGCAGAAGTACGCTGATTAGCTTGGCATCAACGTTTTGTCTTGGTATTAAGAAATAAGTGACAAAACTTTACACAAAGTGAAACGAGATGAAAACAAATTATAAAATGATTTTCTGTGAAAGAACTTAAACCTTAATTATTTTACAAATTCTAATACCACACCTGTCTTCTCCTGCACACTGCTATGTATGTATTTCTAATGTACTTGCTTCCATAGTAGAAAACAATATACTTAGAGCCTCAAAAGCAGTGCTTCTGGTAGAGCAATGTGGTAGCATTAATTTATTTTCTGGAGACAAATGTTAAATTTTATATGCCAGCATTTTAGTGAGGCAGTCTGGCCTAACAGAATAATTTAATGTGTTCTGTGTATGGTGCTACCATTGGTTGGCTGGGAAGGACCGAGCACGTCGTATTTCTGCATGCTGTCCTGTACTGATCTGAAAAATGGGTACAGGGGTATTCATCGTCTTTGAAAAACTCTTGTGTATCTGCAGATAAAAACAGCATGCACAGCCAACTGCGAGTTATCCAAGAACAGATTAACCTCACACTCCTCTCTGTGGCAAGTGATAACAGAGCATGAGACAAAATACATGCCAGCTGTACCGGACAGTGGTCTGCTACTGTTTGAAGTATATCCTTTTTTAATAAATCTATACACACGCTTTTTAAATATACATACACTAAACAAACTGAGTTTTCTGAAGCAGAGAGACTTCTCCTTAGATGAGCAGGTGGAGAAAAAAAGAGAAAATTGCAGAACACAAAAAAGCAGTTTTACATTTACACAGATATGCATGTATTGTTTGGTGCTAGTTAAAAAAAAAAGGAAAGAAGAACTCTACCTCAGCTGCAAATTTTCAGAACTGTAAATCAACACTGCTTGGAAAGAACTGACAACACTCAACATTTTGCTATGACATAGCTTTCCTTGGTCTTCTGAAACAACAATATTGCTCTTTTTGATTTGACGTGTATGCAAGTAAAACAAGAGGAAACAAACAGCAGAGAGATCACCAAATTATGTACATTTTGGAAAAAAAAATAAAAATTGTAGAGTTCCACATTAAGTTACACAGAGGTTGTAAGATGTTTTTTTAAGTTTCATGGCAATTCTACCAACTGTGTGGTTACCAATTGATTCTACATTCTGTGACACCAGAATGCAAAAACCACTACTCCACTGTACTTCTCCAGCATACGTGTTCCCAATGTTCAAAGGAATCAGAATCACTACAGCTGTCAGTCGTAGCCCAACACAGAAGCACAGGCAGGACCAAAGCATGGACAGGTTACAAGCCATTTTTAGTATCCTCGGCTTGAGCATATTCCTACAGAGACTGCAGCTAACTGACTTAGCTTAAAGATCAGCCTACCAAAAATATAAAGCTTTCTCATAGACACTGCCTTAGTGCTGAGCAAAGGAACCTCAACAATCCTTTTTTTAATTTATAGCAAGTCCACAGGATTTGCAACTCTGCTGTCTAAATTAACAGCACCAGGGAAGCGAGGAATTCTACCTTTCACTCAATTACAGAAACACCACTCTGTTCCTATGAAGTTTAAGACTAAAAGTATAATAGCCTTTTAAAATTTACCAGTCTTCCATATAATCCACGAATATTCCCGGATTTCTTCTGCTGAAGCAGAGCCTCAAGCACTTTTCCCCGACTGCGACTTAGTGCTAAGGAACTTTTGGCTTCTTCTACTTTTTGACGCAGATTTCGAACAAGATTCTTAGCACCTGATTCTTCTCTTTCCAGCTTCTCAAGCTTGTTCTCTTTCTAGTGGTTAAAAGAAAGACATCATCTTAGCCTCACAAAAATGACTGCATTCAGGGAGTCTTAGAATTCATGATTGTGTAGGCAATGAACCAGCCACTGAAAAGCAGAATAGCAAACGTTTACCAGAAGAAAGGCAGGTGTTTGGATACACTTCAGCTAGTATTGAGTACGCTTTGATACAAATACAACGGCTTATGAATTCATGAATCAGGCTTAGGACAAGGTAGTGGGATTTTTCTTTTCTTTTCTTTGGGAAATGAGAGAGGAACAAGAAGTGAAATTCAAAGAAGGCTCAGAAAGATAGTAGTTTATTGATTTTAACATATCTCATTACGATATTTAAACTGATTCCCTTGCAGGGATATATATAGGATTTAATTTTCAGTGCTTAATGTTAACATTTGCTTAACCCAAAGTAAGTCTGAAATCAAATGCTTACTTCACTGGTTAACTGAGTACTAGAATACAGTTTTTAAATGTTATTTTATTGGAGGCAGTTTTTTATTTCTTTTCACCACGATTACGGCTAAAACAAAGAGTGGAACTTTAGGTTGTGTGTTGCAACATTGTGTTATAACTCAAAGAAATTATATATGAAAGTTAAGTCTCACCTCCTTTAATTCCTGTTCAGCTTGGGGTAATTTTATATCTATATCTTTGATAGCAGCTTTCCTTTCTTTAAGGGTTTCTGAAGTAGTCATCAGAACCTCCTTTGCCTGATTTAACTGAGACACAGCGGTATTATGGCGGCTAAGATAGATATCAAGCTCTGACTGGGCTACATCCATCTTTGAACGTGCTTCATTCACTGCTTTACTGAACTCCATAAGCTCTTTCTCTTTGCTCTGCAAAAATGGACAATGTTAAAACTAAAACCAGGCAACTGTGGCATTTATTACATCAATCACACTGCATGAAAGAAGAGGAGGAAATGGGCACTAGCTCTCCTGTCAGCAGAAAAGAGTTATGTTATCTAGAAGAACAAGTATATCTTAATTTATTAACATATACTGTATGGAAATTAAATAAGGCATTTTTCATAATTATAAAGAACACCAGGGAATTATCTTAGAACATTTCTATACCAGCTTTGTATCATTTTCTCAATTTAAAGTTGGGAGGAGCCCTACACATTGTGCTAAATTACAAATCAAATGGAGAAGCCATGTTTTCAAGTACAGAAAATAATCCCCCAAATTTACAGGATCAATTTCCAGCCTCCAGGTGTTTAGCGACTGGACAGCTAATATGAACAACAGTAAGTGTTATAGTAGTTGTCTATTAATTCAAAGACAGATGACAGCTGTGTGAAAGGCTTGGAACATACCATTTCAAAATCTGTTTATTTATTTAAGAAACATACTGGCTTAAACGTTTTGACAGGAGAAAGTTAAAGTGTATCCAAATAATGGAAGTGTAGAATTATTTAATATACATATGGGAATGATATACTTGATGACACATGCTCACTACAAAAAGCAAACAACTTAATGAGAACGATTTAGTTCCGATTAGAAATTCAAAATTAATTTCCCAGTTAGGTTCCATTGAACTAACACATGAAACAGTGTATTTGTCATATAAACTAGCATTATACAACTATCTTGTGATTGTTTAATTCATAAGCGTAAAAGCTATACATCAGTTAACACAGTAAGTATAGTAAGTCAAAACAGTTCAAACCTCTTTTTCTTCCTGAAGTCCTCGTGTTTCTTCCTTAAGGCTATCCATAACCTGCTTGAGTTTTTCTTCTTCTTTCTCTTTTGTCTTTTCAAGAAGCTCTTTCTTAGATGTTGCTTCGCTGATAGCTTTTTTACTATTGGAAGGTACATTTTTCAGTTCTTCTACCTACACGAGGAAAAGATTTTTAATTTTCTCTCCCACTGAAACAAAACAGTTTTGCCTTATCTTTAAGCCCTGCCTTTCAAGCGCTATGTGGAAGTCGAAGGAAGCATAAGCCCTCATGAAGCTCACATGGTTTTGTAGGATGATACACTGTGGCTCCAGGAGGAGGCCTGTATTTTATTTGCAAGGCTTGTTCAGTTCTGGAGCCCATCCGGAGAGAAGCAAGCCATAGCAGTAACAGAACACAGATTTACGCGTAAGAACTCAAGTCTTTGAATCACAATAAGGCTTAATTCTTAAATTCCTACTTCCAGAAGGCCACTCTTGATCCCAAGAGTGATTTAAGATCTGTAACAGCTGACAACAACCAACTTGGTAAAATATATCCATTAAATTAACTAAATTAACTAGGGAACCAGAAAAAAAAAGTTTTGAAAAGGTCGTAGTTGTGAGAACACACAACATCCCTGTAATCTCAACAAACATGATAAGGAGATGCTCTGCAAGCCAGGAGACCTCCCAACAGACCTGAGAAGCAACAGGAAAGCTTTTGACTTTGCCTTTAGGCAGAGAACAGCCTGGTACTGCTGGCCACAGTCTCCCGTAGTAAGATGTGCAAAGAGCAACAGTTTAACAGAGAATAATGCATTACTTCAGTAAGTGATTTGCAAACAACATCCCTAGCTGATTTAAATGACATAAAATATCTGATTAAGAACATTTAAAACATATTTTTCCATGTCCTTTGTTGCTCAAAGTACAGTTGGATTCCTTTGCTATTTTATCCCAGCTGCACAAAGATGTTCTCATCTAGAGCAACCAACTACATTTCTTTAAGTAAATCAAGTTGCAGTTCACACTACCTTTTCTTTGTCCTTTTGAAGTTGCTTCTCCAGTTTTTTAGCCTTGCTTTTGGCATGTTTTAGATTTTCCCTTACTTTAACATCCTGCAAATCCAACTGAGTGAATTTTTCTTTATTTTCCTCTATGAACTTTGTAATTTTAGTGAGTTTCCTAAAGGGAAAAAAAAGAAAGAAAACTCTATTCCATACCCTATAAAAATGATGTCAGTAGAGCTTAGCTTAATGAGTAAGCATACAGAATTTAAACCAATACTACTCAGTTTCTGTGAAAAACAACATCCAATACTTACTACAGTCACAGAATTTTCCTCAGGGAAGTGACGTTTCATCAGAAAAAGACCAACTAACAAAGCAATATTAAGCACATTTTCAGAAATTTTATCTTTTCTTTGATAGAATTTATAATTCACACCTCTCACAAATAACTTACCATGATCTCAGAGAACAAGAAGGTTAATAGTGCAGTTGGATTGCAGATTAGCACCCAGACAAATCAATTTTAGGGAAATACAATTTATGCATAAGAGATTCATGAGGAAACCAGAGAAAAATACCTAACATCCACGTACCTAAACATTATGGTTGTATATCTAAAAACCTGAAACAAACTCCCAATTATTTTTTGTAGTCAATATAAAAAAGTATGCATTTTAAAATCCATCAAAAACCAGACCTTTTCTTATTGTAATTGTGAATATAACCCAGATTTCTCCAACAGAAGCAACCTGCAGAACCAAATCAAACCAACGAGAATTTTTTAAAATTCATTTTTGTGCAAAAGATCATTTAATCCATGCCAGGGAATGTTTAGATATAATATAAGTGACTCTGCTCACCAGATAATTTAAGTTTTTGGTGGCAGAACTACTGAAAAACCCAGCTGTGCTCCCTGTGTTTGATCACCTTCCCAAGCAACTATCGTATACTTCTGCTTTCTCAGGTGTTTCCCCCCCGCCGCAATACAATTACCACAGCTTTTTCTGAAAATCCTGCTAACGCCACATACACAGAACATATAAAACACAGTACTTTTAGTTTACGAGTATATACCTAAAGTACTTACTTTTCAAGTTCTTTTAACGCTTTATTCTTGGTTTTCATTTCATCTGCAAGTTTACTACTTTTCTCATTAACATCTTTTGTTTCTTCATTAGTTTTTTCTTTCTGCGTTTCCATATCATTTATTCGTTTCTTTAGGTCATGGCTAGAAAAAAAACCCAAAACAAACCAAAACAAAAACTCCACTTTTTTTCCATAAAGATAACATTCATAATGAATATATAATTCCAATCTTAAGTGTAACAAAGTGATTATGTAAAGTATTAAATCCTAATATCCATTATTGACTAACCTTGCCAATTTAATGCAAAACAGCAAGGAAATCTAACAACTTAGACACTTCAGACGGAAAATAGTCTTTAAGTGGTCCATTTTCTCAATTTAAGTGTAAAGCTGTAAGAGATTGATTTCCCAGACTACTTTACTTTGTAAAAAGCTGGCAAGCAGTTTTTTGGTTTCGTTATTTGTTGTTGTGTTTTGGGGGCTTTTTGTTGTTGTTGTAGGGTTTTTTAAAGGTGTGTATGAAAATGGTCTCTATTTTCCACATGCCGATTTTGAAGGACTGATACGGCCGTTAAGAAATGCAAAATATTTCTAATTAGAGATATGGAAGCAGAGTTTAACACCACCACTACCCCATTAAAGCCAAATCAAAACTTTAGAGAAGTACTTACATATAGTATTGACAGATGTGATTCTTTTCTTTAAACATTTTGTTTTCCAAACAAAGAAATTCAATGGCTTTATTCCTGTCCGCTTCCAAGGCATCCTTTTCTTTTTCCACCATTTTAACTCTATTTAACTAGACAAGACGGAGAGTCAGAGCTGACTTTACTGCTAGTACTACAGAAGAACAAACCACGAGAAAAACCGAGACCCTTTGTAGCACACGTGCCCTCTGGAGAGATGGTCTTCAACAATTAACTCTGCAAGGCAATTTAGCTCTACGAGCTTTCTGAAATAACGGATCACCATTTCCACAGCAGACACTGTACTTTTAGGGCCATTCAAACAGTAATTTAAAAAGGGATCCTACAGATGCTAGGAACAGCTCAGGCAAATCAAGGAAAATGCAGGTGAGAAATAGAGAGGAGTTACATATAGACAGTCTGTATATGTTATTTTCTATACTTCAACCTTTAGACTAGCCCCTTTTAAGTTAATTCCTGCAACTACATGTCTTCTGTTTTCCTTCTCAGCTTTTAAAAAATCTGCAACATATTAGGATTTACCAAGGACACATCAAGTAAAAAGAACTCTGATATTATTTAGTACTTTTAGAACTCAATGCATAGATAAAACGTTATGAAAGCAAGCTCTGCAATAGATCTACATAGCTCAAGTAACAACTCATTTTCTGTATTTTAAGCCTCCTCATACAGCTGGGTACATCACCTCACCAATGCTCTGCCTCTCTCCTTTTCTTAGCAGATGAAAGGTTTCCCTGCTACTTTTCTTATTTGCTATTTAGCAAGGGGAGTACGGCAGATAAAAAGCCCTATCTGGATGCATTCAGATAGTGATAATCTGTTTCTCTATTCAGTTTGCAAAGCATTTAACGCGTGCAGATATGATCAAAGAGCGTTCAGCAGGTAGAATCCTGTGTTCCAGCTCAAGCATTCAAACCTCTGGGAACCAAAAGCCAACGGCACTGTAAGTGTTTAAAGAAGGGCAACTGATGCTGACTGCCCATTTCTTTAATAATTGAGAGAAACAGCAGATGCAATAAAGGTAACTCAGAATTTCTCTGTACTTCTACTCTTGTAGAGTGCCAAATTTTAACCAAGTCTTGATGTTAACTGTTTTTCTAGAAAATCCAATAATGAAACATTGCAAGATTATATTTTTTTATTTGTAATTCAAACAAAACTTTCCGAGACTCACCTTTTCTCCTCTCTGTTCGTTTAAAATCTCTACTCTGCGACACAGAGTTTGGATAGGATCTTTTAGTCGTGCAGATCCTATTAAGTCTTCTAAGTATTCAAGCATGCCTTCATCATGTTCAGTCTGGCCTTTTGGTTTCATCATTGCGATCTGCTCAACTTCCCCCTTGGAAAAGAAAAGTTTGATGTTTTCTTTTCTTATTTTTTTTTTCCTAGGGGAAAGAGTTAGTATTGTGAAAAAATACAAACATCTCCAGAATGCAGGTATGTGACCATATTCTAGCATAATAAAGAACAAACGAAATAATGCAGTAATCAAAACTAACTATTCAGAATAGCAATATATTTGGGAAAACAAAGGTCAAAATTAATAGAAATTTCCTCCAAGGAGTGCACGGTGGTCATGTGCATGAAGAACAGCGTCTCTTCTGAAACCAACATTCAGGTCTAAACATTTTTTTCATTTCTCTAAAGATTCGAAATGTATTTCCCCAACTTAAAAAAAGAAGAGAAGAATAAAGCATGCCCTCTAGGTCATGTAGCACTCAATAGTCTTGAGGTAGCTTAATCAGGATTGAAGTCCCTGAAGGGTTCGCTCTTTAGAAAACAGAAGGTCCATACAATCATGTCTGATGGATGAACTGGACTTGTCATTCATACAACTGAGACTTCCTTGTTGGAAAAAGAAAAACATTCTTTAAGTATTAAGCTTCCTTCATTTAATTTCCCTTTATGTACAGCATTCACTTTAAATTATTAAGAAGAATAGTAACAATAATTTGATTTTTTTAAAAATAAGAATTAGGAAAGATTAAACTGAGATGACAAGGACCGTTTATTTTCCTGATGCTATTATCAGCCAACAAAAAAAAAAAAAAATCTATCATCAACATTTTATGCTTAGGACAGAGTAGCACAAAATCTTTCAAAATACAGATTATATTTTGTAAATTACATGGCTATATATCAGAAGATGAAGACATGAAATTGAATATACACATATTAAAATAGTATCTGGAGCAAGAATAGATGTGATAGATGCTGCAAAAATTAAATAAAGAGAACGCTGAGTAAAAACTATTCACCCTTTAAAAACCGGGATAGTTAGGTACATGACAAGAGACAACTTATTTGTAAAACAGATAACCAATGATGCAGAGTACCCGTACTGCCATTTGTGACCCATTTTTAAATACATGAAATAACAAGCTGGATTAAAGTTTTTAATTTAGTTTTAGAACTGACAAGATTTAAAAACACAACAAAATTTATATTCCAGTAGCCAAGCTAGGTATGGAAAAGAAGCCTAAGTCTATATCCACAGCATGAAAATATAGTTGAGAATTTCGTTGTCACTGTTGGCTGCTTGTTGAGCTTGAGCTGACAGCTAAGTCTCTACAAAAGCGCGGATGAGGAAGAACTTCTCCAGAACACAGAAAAGCAGGGGCGATTAAGGAGACTGCTGGAGAACCAGAAAGGACAGTCACAGAAGTCAACGAAGGGCAGGATTTCTAGACAAGTGCTGTAAATCAGACCTGTAACCAGCTAAGAAAGCTGAGGATAAGGGGCTCCTGACCATTAGCTAAGGGTATTAGAATTTTTTGCCAAAGTGATTTCATTCCACGTACTCAGCATACAATGACACCTAGTGGCCCTATGCTTTTCTTCCAATTAGTAAATACCATATGGCTGAGTAGAAGGGGAAAAGCAAAGTTTTGCAAAATAAGAACTAGTATTCATTAAGATAAGTCTTTCTTGCATGGAATTCCTTTGTTAGAGTAAAACACAGAGGCAGAGGTTTGGTTTGGTTTTCTTGTTTTGCTTTGGTTTTGTTTTTTGTTTTGTTTTTTGTTTTTTTAATCTAAAATTCTAGAAGTTAAATGCATCTAAGCTTTTATTTTCTGGTAATTACTGTTCCTAAAAAGCATCAGCACATTTGACAAGACAAAAAAAAAAACCAAAACAACCCAAGTCTTATTTTTATTTCTTACACATATCAAAAAGCAAAACAATTAGTTTTCTAATAACTGCAGTTGTATTATATACAATTCCAATTACACGTTTGCTCCCCTGCCACAAAAGTATGATTTCTCTCCCAAAAATCACCTGTCAGCGAGACACTGCTCATGGGCAGGAAACTGTGTAACCTAAATTTCTGTGGAATTGTCGTACGTCTCTGTTTTGTTTCTTCTTGCATTACAGCATTTCCTGTTTACATCCAAGCAAAAACAAGCGCAGAAAAGATATTTAATTCAGTGCTGAGTATCAAGTCTAAGAATTTTCTTCACTGCACGTATATCCCTCAAATTAGGTGCTGCTGTAAACCACAAAACTACCCTGGATTTAACATGAGCACAGGAATTACAGACAAGCAAGGAACGTAAGTCAGCTTTTTTTATGATCTGGCCAAGTATAATTAACGAGATTAACGATATAGTAAATAACTAATGAAATTCAATCCAATTGTATCTAATTCTATAACCTCAGAAATTAAGAAATCAGGGGTTTGGTTGTCTGCATGGTAAATAAATACACCACCACATGACGAGGAACTACTGGTGACTTCAATTCAGGCCATGCATGCAATAACATTTTGAAAAGTTGAAGTGAAATGAGTACTGTTGAGAAGATAATGCCCAGGAGTTGAACGTGTCAGGCTGGCTATTGCCAATTTTATATGCAATTCCTCTACTTCATCATAGGCAAGCAACTTTAGAATTACATATTCTTCATCTTCTGTGAAGAGAAGTAGATGGACTACCTACTTAAATTCTTGGATTCTTTTCCTATCAAGGGTAAAATTGAAAACATTTAGAAACTATAAATAATAACTGAATAATAAGAGTACAAGTATTATTTAATATTTATATTATTTACCAAGTTAATGTATTAAGAAATCTGTTTAGCCCACCCTGTAGTTAACCTATTAAGAAACAAAAAGGTTTCCAGCTATTTTAATTGCTAAAGGAGGCTGAAAAAGTTGTACCTGCTCTTCTTGCAAGCAGTCATGACAATGATTAACAGGGGAAAAACACATTTTACAACTCTGCATTCTGTTAAAACTTGATAGCCAATTTAACTGTTTCCTAACTTTTTAACTGTGCTTATTACTTGATCCATTATTTGAATTACATAAAAAAAAAAAAAAAGAAAAAAGCAACCTTGCTCATTTATTTAGTAAACGATCTTTTGAAATACAGACAGCATTTTTGAAAGTGAAACTAAGAAGGTAGCAGGCAGACATTTGTTGAAAAGAAAACATGCTTGGGCATGCTTAACATAGCTGTCACACCTAAATTTAAACTCTCAGAACAGACCACCGGGAAGTCTATTTAATTATTTGCCTCAGTTATCTTCCTCCAGTTCACAGGCATGAACTCATGAGAGGAGAGGGAGTAATGTGCAAAAAGAAAGTCAATCCTCTATTTAACTGAGAAGACAATCAAAATGGATGTCAACACTAAGACATTGGTGACACTGGCAGACAGCTAACAAAGAATGAAACATCCACAAAAGTTAAGTAATCACTGTATGAAAAAGCATCAAATATCCATTGAGTATTTTGGGAAGGCTCCACATTCAGTGCAAGAACTCTAAATGGAATTATGAACCCAATTTCAGTTTCCACATTGTGCGCGCAGTCTTCTACGTCAGACTGAAGTTATCATTGGGATGCTGGCACATCACTAGGAACAGAGGTAGTCAACTCAAACGCTGTATAATGAACATACACCTAAATAACAGTTTCTACAGATTGCCTCAGCTTAGTTACCAGAAAACAGTTATTGGTACATTTAAGAGAGAACAAAAATTTATAAGTGGAGAAATTTCTAAACAATAAAGTTAACTGACTGCTGTGGCAAATAATGAGAAACCTTGCTTGACAGCAGGCTACAAAGTTACAAGGAAAGGGCAAGAGCCATTCTCATTTGAAAGCCATTTCCTCCAGTGAAAAGTATGAGGAATAACTTCAAGGAACTTGGAAGCTGGAGATTCCGCCTTCCTTTGCATAGCCGAACTCCTGAAGAGGTGAATTATTTCGGTGCCATGATGTTTAAGATACTTTCTAAATTTAAATTTCTGTTGTACATAAGTAAAGAGCAAAAACTTTAAAGCAAGTAAATTGTAAAAGCCTTCAAAAACCCATATAAGAATTGCTCATAATAAAATTAACCATCTGAAATCAACGACTTAGTTGAGGGGACTACAAGAGGGTCAGCATAAGCACAGGGTGAAGCAGCAGCGGAAAATATGCTAGCCAGGAGCGCCTGGATTTCTCGTGCCTGCTGTGTTCAAGCCCGCGAGGACGCCGTGGGTGAACGCCCATGAAGATGTCCGATGAACCGACAGAAGTGGCGGCATCATCAGCACGTTCTATCACTGTTTCGATGTTATGAGGCTGCCAAGTCAAGGGTCTATCTATTTTGAGTTCTGTGCATTTCAGTAGAAGCTATACTTGCATCCTAGCAGTATTTTAGGAATGCTGTACGCTTAATGTAAGACATATTATAGACAGAATTCATCAAATTTCAGTCTCTATGTTGCATGCACACTCTTCTGTATTCACGTCAGACTAAAATCCTCATTAGGACTAGCAAATCGTTAACAACGCAGGCAGCTCGCTTACATAGCCGCGCTCCATTGCTGTATGCGACTTCCTAGGGCAAATTTGTGAAGGGCAAGAATTTCACCTCCCACGTAGCCCTCAAAAGGCGGGACAATAAAATGCCTAAACTGTTACCTTATTTCTTAGAACTACTACTATTGTCTCTACAATTACACATTCATTTCTAAAAACAGCTGATCCTCTCAGAACAGAAAGCTTTTAATCTGAGTTTATCCAATGTTTTCTGGCATATAAAGATTTGAATTTTAAACAAGGTTATCAAACTGCTTGATAAAGCCAAGTTTTGACCTACTCATTAAGCTGCCTTTCTGCAACTCTTGCCACTAGTCTCGAAACAGGATACTACTTTTCACGTCTGCAGATAACTCCTGTGTGTTGCTCTTGGCAGACAGCAGCATTGTGTTCCAGCAACCTTCCTTCACATCGAGAGTAGGGTCTGTGGACTGAAGCACTAACTCCAAAGCTAGGAAGCCTGAATGGCGTAACGCGCCAGTCCCAATACTGACATGAGCCAGCCTCAAACGGTGATAAACTGTAGCTGTTGGTCATTTCTGCTGTGCACAATAGCAGTTCAGTCTGTGACAGTGCTGGAATTATAGAGTTTCAGAATACAGCCATCAGGTTTCATTTTAAAATTCTGGTATGAAACAAGACAGGGCTACCAGAAAGTCTTTGACATTGAAAGATCACTGACAGCAGCCTTAAAACTCTTCCTGAAGAAAGAAACAATACTTCTTTCATTGGTTGCAAAAACTTGCCTGCATTATGACTAGCTGTTTCTGGAGAACCTATAGAGAAAGATGTTTGCTTACCAATTACTGCCTCCTCTTCTCATCCCTGAAAATTTGGGAAAAAAATAACTATTGAAGACAGTGTCCTGCAACACAATGAGTTTTGGCAACTAAACTGTTAATACAACATTTGCAGATCTACTTTGTTAGCATTCCACAGCATAATTATGGCAGCAAGTAGGTAAAAACAATTTTCCAGGATTTTGGGTTGACACTTAATTTCTGGTGTCTTAATCTGAAGCTTTAAAATAAAGCGCTGAAAACCTTGGGATACATTGGCATGATCCTACACGACCTAACAAACTGGACAAACTTTTGAGTGTTAAAACCCACATATCCAGAACACTTTTGAAGCACAATAAAGCACAGGCACATTAAAACATATATTGTAACGAAATAATTTTGTAGCTTGGAATCCAGTAGATGGAAGTGTGCTGCACTCTCTGGGGGGGAGTACTGGGTAGCTTGGGTGGTTTTTGAGGGGAATTTTCTGTTGCAGTTGTTCTGTTTTAGTTTTTGGAGGGGTTTTTGGTAGTGGAGCTCCTCAACTCTAGGCAAATTCAGAAGTGGAGTACTGTAACATCTAACGGAATTGAAACTTACGTTCAGTTTTGGTCATGAGGAATAGTTTTAGAGAAAACACTGCCTAGAAGATGCAATACTATATATTGGAAAAACCTTCTGTGTTTTTACACTTCACTGAGAAAATTAGTGAGGCATTACCTTAGAGAGCAGGACATCCTATTTCTCTTAGTTTCCCACTTCAACTGTTGCAAGTAGAACACAAGAAACCTTCTGAACCCTTTATGGAACTTCCAACATACTTGATCAATTGAATCCAGGCTTAAAAATAACACATTTTGTCAATACCGGTAAATTAGACAAATCCTTTATGCAAGCTTTTCTTATTTTTTACATTTTTCTCCACCTTTGAGGTGCTGGGCAGGAGGAAAGACTTCTTACTTCTTGAAGTTGTACAAAGGAAGCCTACTGCAAATAGGGAGCATCTCCTGTAATAGCCTGGGTATTTTCCTCTCATAAGAAGGTTCCTGAAGTTTCAACATTTGAATTTACTCCCTCATACCTAGATGTCAATCAAATCTACCTAGCTGTGGTTCTGCATCGATACAAGATGATAGCTTCATTTCAGAATTATTTTGCTACAAGCATTTGGAGTAATAAAAAGTAAAATAAGCCTAGCTACTACAATCTGTCCAATTTCTAATTCCTGCGTTGTAACAGAAGTGTTACAGTACTTGGAAAGAAAGCTGTCGGCTGGGGTTACGGTCAAAACAGATAATTTTGTTTCAAGATTATAGTAAACTATTACAAAATTTTAGATAGGATGACTGTGGCTTTAATATTTGGTATTTTTAGGCAATTGGCTTTTTTTAAAATTCAGAACAGTACTTTATTAGTTTCACTGTAAGGGTAGCATACTTTTGATAACATACTAGCTTTTAACGCTTTTTAAACACCCATAAGAGTTTTGTTATTGAGTCCAAAATCTTTGAGTGATGGATGGGCATCAGCAGGCTATACTGTAATCCTGAACATAACACCTGTTACAGCACAACTACAATAATCTTGTAACTTCTTAATACTGGCAATATGTGTATTCAATTTGCTTACTAAATTAACTGATTAAATGAATTACAGTCTGCGACATTGCGGTAGTACATAATTCCATTTCAGTGATATGCAAACGTAGACAGTGGTCAGAACATCATTTAATTTAACTTTGTCAAGCATCACAAGATTAACGGTCTTGTGATGTTTGTGACAGTATTATTACATATGCACGTGTTAAAAAAGATTTAATGTAAACATGTTGAATTTTAGATTAAAATGGTTTAAGCGCGAACAGTTGTTCCCAAAAAAGGACTATTTGAGTTATTAGGAAAATTCATACCATACTGAACTTTGAAACAATAGGGTTTTCTTTATATGCAACAGGTGATCAACAGAACTTGTCCTTTAAGCACTGAACTGAAGCAAATGATTGAGTTGTAGCCAGCATATCCAGAATGCTGAGAAAACAGTACTTGCAGGTATAACAGCCATCTCTAACTCAAAGTTTTGTGGAGGATTATAGTACCCATAGGCAAAATCTGTTATTGTTCATCCTACTGAAGAAAATCGATCTTGATCAATCCAAATTATAACCCAATTTCAATTCTTTTCTTAACTTTTTAATATGGAAGGCTAGACAAAACTGACCTGGCATAAGGCAAACTTCTCTTAATAAAATAATAGTAGAGTTTAGAATTTTTAATCTTATTTTAGGGAACACAGCTATATTTCAATTTCTTTCAAACAGTAAAGCATTTCTCCCAGAGCAAGGGGAATGTGGACAAGAGATTTTGCAAGTATTTCACCAGCCAGCTACAGGAGTTGAAAATACAGCACACACAACTTCTTAGCACCAGCAACACAAGGGAGAGCAATTGCTTATGCAGCCAGTAGAATGAAACCAGTGGCACCGTGGATTTGCTTGAAGGAGAAATCACATTAGAACATTCAGAATGGTTCCTATAAATCCATTTTTCTACAGAGATTTAAAAGACAGAAAATCCAAGACTAATTTTGGGAAACTCCAATTACTGTTTTTCCTTCCTTGGTCTTCTATTCTAACCCACTCTTGAACATTGACATTAGATCTAGCACTAATACTAAATTACTACTAATAAGGTTCAGGCTCTTTTCTGATGCAGCTCCAATTCTAACGTTTGTTTGACAGAACTTGTAACTGCTGCAAAAGTCAATCGGCAGTAAAACTAAAGGAAAAGTAGTAATGAACATCAACCTGCTGTATCGCTTGATAAGTGCTAGCATAGAACTTGTATAACTCTTAGTTTCTGCATCTGACACTGGTTGCCTCATAAGATTATTCTTCCTGGATATTTTGTGTAATCAGCTTCTTGATAATACAAAGGCACCCAAACTGCGTTTTCATCATATATAAGCCACTAAGCAGCAATGTGAGATGAGTCTTTCCATCTCCCTGTGTGCTACTTGCACTGTTTACAACCCCTCTCCCAATTTTATTTTTCTGATATTGGACAAGCATGACAGTGCTCACACTTTGCCCCCTCCCCCCCTTTTTTTTTTTTACTTTATCAAAATGATAACTCCCACTTTTTAAGCAGGAATACAGGAAGGAATAGCAAAAATAAGTGCTAAATTTGTGTATCTTCAATTTTCCATAATGGTAATTTCAATTTGACTTTATTTTGACAGTGTGCCCATACTCCCCTCTTCATGCAAAGTTTTGACTATGAATTCTAATTCTACACACATAGGCCTTGGAAGTTATGTACATAGATAACCAATATTCCTGTAACCTTATTCTTTTTCTCCTGGAAATGTGACTGTAATACAGCTCTTGTTATAAGCCGCAACAGGTTTGTTTTTTTCCAATTCCATGTTATTGCTGCTATTACTTAATGTTTGCAGTCATATCTCATTTCCACCCTTCAATTTTACTAGATGGCAAATATACAGGAGGGGAGAAAGTATCAAATACTCAACTTCATTCTCTGCCTTCCAAGAAAAGTGTTATAAGCTAGGTGGGAAATCAAGAAAGTCAAATAAATAATAAATGCACATACATAAATCTACAAGGCCACTACTGTCCAAAGATGAGGAAAAACTTAGAATTAGCCTGTTATACAACATTCAGTTGTTTGCACAAAACTACTATTCTGCATTCTGGAAATAATTTAAAAGTAGCCTTTGTCAAGCTGTTTGCACATCTGTCTAATTTTAGAAGCTTTCTTAAGGACATTCTTGTATTTAATACAAGAATAGAAATTGAGTGCAAATCGAGCGTCACTTTGGAATCTAAGTCAGTTATTGTCAAACTCAACCTACAATGTTTGACTTAAGATTATTGGTATGTTCTAATTAAACTATTTAATTGATCACACTCAATTACACAGTGCCCCTAGAAAAGTGCTTTTCTCACTTTCCGTATTTCCCTATTTTTCTGAAGAAAGCTTAACAAACATCGGTTACAATGTTATGTTGCAATTTGCAAAATAAAAATCATATGCATTGCCAATGTAAGTTTTCTGATAATGTAACAGAATTCATTTTGAAACTGCACATAGAAGTACTAGCATCTTATGCTGCTCTGCATTCGCTTCAGCATAAAGCATACTTAAACAGTCAGTGAAATTGATTCTGTACTCCATGAATCAGTGTGAGGCTTCTATTTTTACATAATCTTTTATTCAAACAATCTGGTTTTACTTAATTATATTATCACACTTGCTTTAATTCTTCCTACCACTTCAGCTCAGCTGTCCTTGACCTTTCTAGAACAACCTTCTCTTCACCACCAATGCTGGCAGCATCGATCTCCATTTATAATCCCAGTAGAGCTTTTCAGCTTGTGCTCCACGCGGTGCTTTAGCTCAGATGTTGGTGTGCCTCATTAGGAAAGCAGACCTCAACAATTGGGAACTTCTGGCTTATCTCAAAGTGAGAAGAAAATCTGCTCTCCCTCATTTCCTCTCCAATACACTGAGAGTGACTCCTACATTATTTCCACAAAGCAGCAGGTGAAAAACTTGACTAAACTTCCTTTCTGGCAGCATAATCTTGCCATAGGATAAGACACAGTACATTACAAAATGCCATTCCAACCAGTTACAAAAATACATACATATAAAATCACTGGAGTTGTTTATACTTAAGATTACATGAGAATATTTTAATGAAGTCTATCAAGTACATTTAAGTGAAATACTACTGTAATTAGTATGAAATTTACTTGAAACAGTTTCAATTTGTTTGAAAGAAAGTATCTTCTAAAGTCAATTGAAATCAACTCACGGAAGTCTGCTCCCATGATACTGTCTTTTAGTACAAAATTAATTCAAAGTCTCGTGCCATTTACTACCATTTCTACAATATTCATTTGCAAAGTCACTGAATGGGAGTTACCTATGAAACTCCACTTTCCTTTTAAAAAGTTTGTATCGACTATCCTTCTCTTACCTTCAAAGACTGCAAAAGCCAATTTCAGCAGGCGTTAATGGTTGCTGTCCACAGCCAGTTTGCTTTGCTCCCCAGACATGCCTACCCTGCGATGTCCAAAACTGACATTCCTTCAACTGCTCCCCATTTATTTAATAATTCCTTAGAGGCAAACCAGCCAGGATAAAGAGGCTGAAATTTTTTTCTGGCCTTAAGGTTAACCTGTTCAGAGGAGCCACTATTGTGCAACGGCAAACATACTTACCTCCCGAGTTTTGCCCAGCCCAGTCAGAGCACAGAACCCACACAAGTTTTCTGTATATATACACTGATGTTCCAAGAAAGTCTTTTGAGAAAAGCTAAGTAATTTTTATTTGTTGTTCTTTACAGATATACAAGTTACTGAAGCTGAGGCAGCAAGATGCTAGGTTTTACCACAGTGCTTGGCATATTTTTTTTTAGTGACAAGATGCTTTTTTTCCTGTTGCAGTTTCAGGCTGTGGCAGGCTGATTAAAAATGCATTGAACAGTTGTCTATTCCTGAAGTACTAAAAGCATATAGCAATTTATTAAAAACATGAAATATGTAGTGTTAGAAGCTAAGGATCACAAAAATGACAAACTCCTCCTGTTAAGTGTTGGCAATATCCCATTGTAACCAAAACCATTTTTAAACAAGATTTTTTTCAACTAGCTAGTTCAGGCACAGAATTTGTAATACTTCTAGAACTACTCAATTAGTCTTACATAGTCTGTTTTTCCACAGGTGTTTTTTTGTAACGTTACTCACAGAAGTCATCAGTAGTTTGCTTTTAATATTTTCAGTATGGCCTCAGCAGAAGTACTTGTACCATGCCCTACACAACTTCTACAAAATTCAGTCTGGCCTAAGCTTTCAAATTTTATCCTAAAAGGCACCAAAATCTGCTACGTCAGAAAAAGACTGCAAAATAGGGGGTAAAGTGGGGAGAAGAAACCAAAAAAATAAGGCAGTCTTCTAAAAAGCAAATATTTTCCAGAGTAATGCTAAATATGCTAGCAAGATATAATCAAGTATCTAAAGGTTTTGTTACTACACGTAGGATATGTTCTCTTACAGCTTTTTCTTTAATACTAACTTGTGAATATTCTGTCACACACCAAAACCAGCATTTGATCATCCTTAATTAACATTTTTGCCCAAAGTTTATATTACAAGTGAAATATTTTAATTACACCCTATTGACATAGTCAAAAATCAAAGAGATTTATAACTTATTTTAAATGAGAAATTACTCTGACTTGTATCAACTTAAAGTTAGGGTAGCATTAGTTTAGCTACAACAAAAGAAGAGTAAAAGCTAAATAAACCTGTTACTTATCCCTCCAATTGTAAATAACTTAATCTGAAAAACATCAGAGGAAAAAAGGGGCAACCCTTGTGGATAGTAGTTCACAGCCTTAGCCTTCTGACATGGTCTCATTTACTTCTACCTGTAATTTTTAGTATTTGGGTTTTGAAGTTCTGCTGTCATTATGTGGAAAATATTGCTACATTTCCCAGCTGGAAAGTACTTAACTTTGAATGGCCAAATCAGTAGATTTCAATTTGAAAAGGTGCAAAACCTTATGTGCAAAGAGAAAGGACCTTGCCTCGGTCAGAAAGACTAAAGAAACACAGAAAATCTCAGTACAGTTTCCTCTGCCATTCGTGATAATTCATTACCCACAAAGAGTCTAGTGGAATGAAAGGGAAAAAATAATGCTGGGAATCATTGCTTTATGCCTTAATATTGGTTATACCTCTCCCTTATTTCCCACTGTACAGGTGGAAAGCATGAAACTCAAGCTTTTAGGAAAAGGTATGTTCTCCTCATTGGTAACTTCCTGGGAAACAATTAATGGGGGAAGAAAACAAATCACATTTGAGGGAAAAAAAATAAAATAAATTAAAGCAGCTTAGTAATACTCCCTCCCAAATGTTCCCTTTCCCTCCTCCCAGTGGTAAAAGGGCATGTTCTTTAACACTAAGCTTTAGCTATCTCTGCACCATAATTTCTACCTAGGTTAATCTTTGACTCTGCATTCTCTCCCTTTTAGAAATTTTGCTAAAATGATACTTAAGAACAACTGTACAGGAAAAAAGAGTGTATTTATTACAGTTGTTTTGTTGGAGGTACTTCTCACTCCATCTTGAAACAGAAAATACAGGAATAAAGTGTTGGAGGGAATAATTAACTGGCATGGAGACTTCAAAATAGATATATCCTCTTTTTGTGGGTGTAACTGTAAAAAAGGACTGCACGAAGAGGCTTGAGGAAGTGAAGCAAGCACAGCGACCTATCTAGATTTTTTTTTTTTTAGAGGGGAACTGGAAGCTCCTTTGACAAAAACAGGCCTAAAATAAACTCTATTGAAAAATTTCAGACCTTGGGAGGCTCCCACTGTTCACTAATTTTCTAGGCCATGATCCTTCAACAGCAGATTTGGGACCTGCTAGTAATAGTAGTGAAATAGTTACAGGTAATTGCAGATACAGTTACTCAATTGAATTAATATTTAAATACTTCCATCAAGTACTTTAACTCAATTTACATTTTAAGTAATTGTTTGGCATATAGCAAAATTCTCCATTATTATTTAAAAAATTAGTGTGGTTCTCTTCACAGCCTATCTTTTACACAGCAAACAAATGCCAGCAAGCCTTATAATTTTAAGGTCAAACATGAATATAAATGATATTATATTGACAAATTCTATGATTATTTTTACAGTATGGGTTGCAAACTGTAGCTTTTAAAAACATAGCTTGAATTGGCTATAAACCTGCCATTCTTTGAGTCTCCTACAGTTGTTAAACAAGTGTAAACAAAAAGTACACTTCATGTGTTTTTTTTCTTGCGCTCAATTTTTATGCACAGTTAATTTTTATATACATACTTCTCCAGTAAAACCATGTCTATATATGAGAGCCATAGATAACTTAACAGTAGAATCATTATGATTTAAGTTAATGTTGATGCACTTTTATCTAAAGTATAAACAAGTTGCTGAATCTCTGCCACGCTTAAGCAGCACAATAATATTGGGGTTTAAGGTTTATTTTACTACACCAATATTTACGTGCTGCTAGGGCGGAACAAGTATGACAACTCTTCTATTCATCCACATGTCAGGAACACAAATTTGTTAATAGAAAAATTTATATTATAGTATCTTCAACTGTTTCTCTTCCTTAAATTTCTAAAGCAGCAAATAATGATTCGCATCTTTATCAGAGCATGCAAACCATGATGTGCTGCTAGAGTACTTTAAGGCCTCAAATACAAGACTTATAACCTAGGCAGTATTTTTTATAAATATAACTGGAAATATTGCTTTACTTAAAATTGCTTTTATTCAAACACCAACCTGTAAAATCAAGAACCTGTTATGGTCCAGATCAATGCCATGGCTTCGAAGAAGAATACCAACATCTTTGAATGTCTTTTTCTTTCCATTGATGTGGTAGACAGAAGAATTATCTCTATAAGCAGTTCTAGATACACAAAAATTGCTGTTAGGAATGACTTCGTAATCATCTCCTTCCTGTTTTGGGGAAAAACAAAGCCAGAAAAACAATTACTATATCACAGGTTTACCTCCTATTTCACAATAAAGCACAGAAGTTTTATCATGTTCAGGTTTTAAGCCTACTGCACTCTGAGGTCTAGTAGAAGTGGGAACTGTCTTAAAACTGCATATCTCAGAAAAGAGAGAAAAAAACAACAAAAACACACTTGAGAACTAGACAAAAAATAGCCCAAATCGTTTAAACTGGATGGCCTTCATATTATGCCTTTCCCACCTCTAATACAAGCTATTGCTTTGAAAATACTTCATTTATTCTCTTTACCACTGCTTCAAATCACAAAGGAAAAGGCCTACTTCAAATTTAAAGTGGCTGTGCTATTCCACCCTTTAAATTTTAGATTAGGAAGTCTTGAATGACTTAACTACTGTTTGCATTTTAAAATCCTCTTTTATAGTGCTAGGAAAAGGAGTTACTTTTAGCTGGGTAGTTCTAAAGAGAAACTGTAGAAGATAGAAAAGCAAAACAATAAAGATGTGACAAATATGACATCATCAGCTTCAAAAGATATCTTAGACTTACCTACAAAGCAGCAACTAAAATAAAGCTGGTACTGTACTTTAAAAAGTTAAAATTGATGCATGCTTCTTGTAAAGACTTAAACTGGCCTACCACTTTCCCAGATTAACCCCCAAGAGCATAATCAAATTGGTATCTAGTATATGCAGAAGTTTTTTAGATCATAAAGTTAGCTCCTAGATGTTAATACAAAGTGAAAAAAATTAATAATTTTTGATTCTGGTTATTATAAATACAAGCAAAAGGTATGTGTGTATGTATATCAAGTCAAAGAAAAAAAAAAATCTGTCTTTTAAAACAGTTCCTTCAAAGGCTGTATATATTGCCCCTTTATTAACTCAATTTTTGAAATTTCAATGTACATTTCCCACTATTTTGACTGACCCCAAACTCAACAGTTGATACTTCAGCTAGAATGTGTGCACAAAAACTAAATTTAAATGAAGCAAGAGAAATAAATTCCTTGCACTGTAATTGCACTAAATCAACAAAAATGTCCAGAAGTTTTTATCAATACATGAAGTGGCAAACAAAATAAATATTTTTTTCATTTGCCAACACTTTTTACTTCATTGAAACAAAATATCAGGTTCAAAAAGATTTAGTGGTAGGATGCGAGGTCCAGAATTTTTGATGAAAAATCTGTTTTAAAATTGCAGGCATGTTTACAGTATATAAAGTGTAAATAAGAAAGTCTCAGATTTATTATATATTTTTCTAAATTTAGATAACCTAAAATAGTTTCTAATTGATTTGAAAAGTTTTGCTTAAATAGGTTTTATTCCTTAATATATATGCTCATATTATAAATTTAAGAATATATAACATGTCTAAACATAGACCTATGAATTTTTAGGGGTCCTATTAATTTCAGAAATAAGTTTTATTTACTTGGGGGGTCAAACAGATGACACCTTTAAAACGACGACTTCTTGAAATGATTATTACATATTTCTAAATAGTTTTAAAACGGACATGTACCAGATATTAGTCTTTGAGAAAATAAAAAAAGAATCCCTACTAATATTTTAAGAACTGCACTACTCAATAGAGGAATTTTTTAAGCTAATTAACTTTGAACTGATGTTTGTATCTCAAAGGTAAACTAATCATGCTATGAAGTTTTCCCCAGCTCAAACCAAAATAACCAAATATTAAAAGTTTTCAAATCCTCAAAGAAAAAACAAAACAAAAAAAAACGTCTTCACTGTTCTGAATAGAAGCATACATACCTTGTCAATGATCTTTTGGAAGTGGACTTCCACAGAACAACTTTGGATGTCCGTATGTTTGTCAGAATTATGGATCAGCACAGAGAGTTTTTTGGATCTGATTTTTTGTGCTCGATACCCAAACACAAAAAGCATTGAATCAATGACATTGGATTTTCCACTGCCATTTGGCCCAATAATACATGAAAAACGCTGCATAACAGAAGGAAAAAAGTGATATTCAAAGGGAAATAGATCCTGGCCAGTGTACATCATCCATTTCATTTGTGAACAGTTTAAAACACAATTATTCCTAGTGCATGAAACTGCAGACTATTTGATAGCTTATTTTTTACTGCCAAAGGTAAAGCAGTACAACTTATTTAATAAAAAAACCACACCTCAACTCAGCTCAGCTTTCTAAATTTTAACTTGTTAACTCAAAGCGATACTGCATTTAGCAAGCATGTTCGCAAGGAAAGTTTCATGATTAGCCACGTAAGTCTCTTGTGGGCACTAAAAAATATTCTCATTCTTCAAACACACCCCTAAAAGTTCTCCAGTAAACGAAATAAAGAGAAAAGTGTGCTTTTCTAAGGTTTACTGACAAATTAAAATTGTACAGTATCAAAAAGTTGCACTTAACTGTTTTCTCTTCTGTCCCATAATGAAAATTTAGAATCTCACTATATAAGTCAATCTAAAACTTAAAATATTTTTCAGTTATTTTGAGGTAAGCTTACATGAAAATACAGGAAGGAATACTAACGCACAGCGAAGTCTTACCTTCGTTTACAAAATGCTTAAGGTAAAAGAAAGATACCTTATGAAAAGGTCCCAAAGTTTGCTCCCCTGCATAGGATTTGAAGTTCTGGTTTACAATATGAGTTATCATGAGACGAGGAGCACCAGCTTCATTGGTCATTGCTGGAGGTGGGGGAGGAGAGATGCTACCCAAAATCTCTTCTAAACTTCGATTATCAAGCACCTCATTTGAGACTGCTAAAAACCATCCAAAATAAACAGAAAGAAAAAAAAAGACTATAAGGTCTCAATGACTAGACACCTTTTAAAATGTTCAACTGGAAAAGCAAACATCATTTCTATATGAACCAAACCTATAGTTTTGCCTGTAATTATTAAAATGAGCTAAGCGGAATTAAAATTCTTCTTTCCATGAACGGAATTTTTAAAAAGAGATACTTAAGATGTCCCATCGATTCACTAGTGGGTTTGTTCTTTCATTATGTAATTCTTATTCTAACACACTTTAATAGGCACTCTGCAATTACAATAGCTACAACCGTCACAATAAGCCTACAAATCTGAAACAGGCAAAGTCCTTCTCATTAATAAGTGCAAAGCCACATTTCAAGCGTGCTCACAAGTCACTCTGCAAGATTTGGGGATCGCTGCACAATGCTCTGAAAGCTGTAATGACAGCACAACTACTCTGCAAAGACAGGAAGTTTGTTACGAAAACAAACTGGCCCCCTGGATATCAGCTAGTTGTAAGCAAAGCAGCTTTTCAACAGTTACTAGCAACCTTTTCTTCAAATAGACAGTAGTTTTTGCCACCAATTTCAACATATTAATCCATTTGTCAAATACCTTGCTTTAATAATTGCCTATCTGGCTACCTAAAAAGACACACACCGCTGTTTTTCCAGACGTTTTCAGCAAAAACTCAACTCAAGAAACTCAAGAAAACACACTGCTTCATGAAAAAGAAAGTCAAATCATTTTAAGAGTTAAGTAAATAAACTTGACATTTATTCCATTCCAAGAAATCCATACCATTGGCTGCACATAAATTTGAAAAATCCTGCTGTTGTATCACAATCTTAAGCACAATGTTACAGATCAGGAATACGAAATAGGCTTTATTAGGAGAAAGTCTACAAATTGCTTTTGCACTTGTACTAAATCGCTGGTCCAAACACTTTAACTCTTTGCAAGCCCTCTTTGCCATTTTAAAAGCAGTTTAAACTTGCCAGGAGTCAAGGCTTTCAATATTCCTTTCTAGAAGAGAAAAGAGCAACTCCTATCTGGAACAGTTGGTAAATTCAACTGAACGTTGTTGCTAAACAGGCACTACCATCAAGTTTACACACCACCAGAACCACAATATTCAGACCTACCTTGTGGAGGTTCTTCGCCAAGCTGTCTGTCACCTTCGTTTTCCACTTCCATGTTGCTGGTGGACTCCTCTAAGGGCTCTCTGCCTTTCCGATGGGCTGCTGTAGAGGTTTTGGTGCTCTTGCTTGGCATGATCTCTGTTGGCTGTTCCCCTTCCATTCCAAGCAATCAAACTACTGAAGGGATCTATCTCCTTTGCTAACATAAACAAGAAAACCCCGTGATCTAAGCATTGAACTGCAATCCCCTAAGGAATATACCTACATGTTTGCCCAGATGTTTGACTAATTTAGAAACTAAAGACTGGAGGTATTTTGAAGACAAAAATCCAAATTTGAAACAAAACCCAAAACTTAGCCTCACAATGATATATTTTGAGATACATCACCCCCCAGAACAAGGACTGACCCTAATCCGTAGAAACCGCATGAATCTACCTACTGAAAACTCACACAGCCATGTTCAATGCAGTTACTATGCTCAGAGAAAGCAACTGTGATGCTGGGGGCAAAAGAGTTAAAGACACATTCGCAATAACAAACTGAGTAGCCATATGTCTTCTGGAAGCACTCTTCACATACACGTTTCAGACCTGACACGCATTTTACTTTCAACAGTCCACGCTGACTATATATTTTATATGGATAGATCAATAGATAAACAAAAAGACCTGCATAATTACAGCAAAGACTTGACTCTTAAACAGTTTAAATCAACACATTCACTTCGCAAAATATAACACAACCACTACTGCCAGCATTCAACATTTAACAGAGAAAGCAGAACGAAATACCTTCATCTAGTTGTGATGTTAAAGTTAACTGATCAAGAACGAAACATTACAAAAGCCCATCAGCTGGCACTTAAGCACAGCTCCCGAAAAGTATAAATAGAAAGCAACCGATGAGAAGAAAGACGACTGCAAGAGCGAAACTCTCTCCAAAGAGTTTAAATTGCAGCAAGTGGCGAAGTTAGCTCGCAGAAAAACAGACATGAGAAAGTTTACTTCTCACAAGATAAAAAACTGACGTGGTTAGAAAGTCATCTTACAATTGGTGCCAATCATTTGACGTTTTCAGACCTACCCCCAACCCACACTCTCATGAGAGTCCTTCATTTGGGACAATGGGGGAGGGGGGGGAAATGAGAGAAAGAACTCATTTTAAGGCAATTTGAGTCTATGCCCCTGTTAAGAAGTGTTCCGCAATGGCTGTCTCAGACAATTACAGCCTCGCAAAGTACCAGATTTTTTTTTTTTCCAAAACTGCTCCACTCCAACAGAATTGTGCAATATAGACCTATTTACCTTACCAACCCTTCCCCCCCGAGATACTTCAACAGAATGAACAAGCATAACTACTTGACCTCAGCTTTTAAATCGCGATAAATCAGCTGCCACATACTCTCTAACAAATTTAACAAATTCGTGCCCAGCCCCTCCCCTGAGTCAGCTCAAAGGTGTTTGTTAAAAGCATCTCTCGACGATCTCCTGCCAAGTGCCGTTTTTGTTACGGGGATGGCGAAAAAAGAGTCAGAGCCGGACAGAAAGGCTTCTTTATCAACAGCCGGAAAAATTTGATAGCGATAACCCATGTCAGTGAAAAATTTTGCGTTTTGTTTTTTTTTTTTTAATCCATCCGTTAATCTAAGGAGTCCAACTGCACCCTTGTCACGGTCCTTCCAAGTCGTTATGGACTTTCTTATGATTTGTGTCTCATACTTCAAGCATAAAAGGAGCGGGCAAGAGCGAGTTACGGAAGGGTCCCGGCTTTGTACGCAGATTAAAATCGGGCCTCTGTGCCACCGAAACGTATTCCTGTACTTCCCCGTCCTAGGTGGGTCTCCGATTCACGGTCCCCAGAGGTCCAGAAGGGCACAGCGGGAAACCTGCTTTCTCCCTTGGGCGGCAGAGGACCCTCTCTCATCCCCCTTCCTCAAACCCGTCTGCCGACACCGGCCCGGACGGACACGCCGGGCGCTGTGACCCGCCGGCGCGGGGACCGAGCGGCCGTCGGGCAGCCCGGACCCCTCGGGAAGGGCCCTCGGCGCGGCAGCCGCAGCCCGGCCGCCCGGGCCCGCAGAGAGGGGCTGCCGCCGCCTTTCGCCCCCTCAGGGCGAGGGGGAAAGGGGAAGAATACGGCGCGGGGCAGAGCCCGCCGCCCCGCTGCCCTCCCCCTCAGCACCCCCTGCCCGGGGAAGCGCCCTGAGGAGGTCCCCGCCGCCCCGCTCGCAGCGGGTGAAGCCCCCCAACTCCACCTGCCCCGGGGCGAACTGCCGGCGCCTCCGCCCGAAGCCCTGCCCGCCGAGCTACCCGGCGCTGCCCGCGGAGCTGGTACCTTCGAGAACCGGCGGCGCCCGGCCCCGGCGAGGCTGCGGGTGGCGGCAGCGCGGGCGGCTCCGGCTCCCGCCGCGGCTCGGCGGCTTCCACACTCGAAAATGGCGCCCAAACGGCGAACTCGAACCGAAATTCGTTAGAAAAGCGCGGGGCATGCTGGGAAGGGAGGGGGCCGGCCTCCCGCGGGTTTGAAAGGAGGAAAAAAAGCCCCGCTCCCGCGCCATCTTGTTTTCCGTTACTGCGCGGACGGGCTGGGCGGGATAAAAAAAACCAAAAAAAATAAATCCCCTCGCCTCGGGGAGCGGGTTTTTTTGGGGGAGGGAAGGGGGGGACTGGCGGCTGAGGGCGGCGGCGGCCCCACGGGCCTGCCCGCCCGTCCCGCGTGGGAAGGATTTGTTTTAATTTTAGAAGTAGGTCAGTGGGCGGCGCTTGGTTGCTCGGCAACGGGCGGCGAGGCGGTAGGGCCCGAGCGGCGGCGTGAGCGGGCGCTGTTATTGGGGGGGGGTGGGGGAGAAAAAGTAAAAAAAAAAAAAAAAAAAAAAATGTGGGGACACAACGGTTTTAAAGCGGTCTTAATGAACGAGTGGCGCGGTGACGCCACCGGGCCGTGTCACCTGGTCGGGGAGGGCCCGTGAGGTGGCGGTGGGACGAGGAGGAGGAGGAGGAGGAGGAGGAGGAAGTCTCGCGGGAAGTAGCCATAGAGACGGAGCCGCTTGGCCGCGGGGGGGGCGGGCAGCCGCCGCCTTGGCCCTGCCGCTCCCGTGGCGCCGCGGGGACGGGAGGAAGGCGGGATTAGCGCGGAAGCCGCCGGGGCTCGGGAGCCGGCCGCTGAGGCAGCGGGCCCCGCCGCTCTGCGCTCTTCCTGCCGCTGCCGGCGCAGGTAAAGGCGGACTGGGGTAGGCGGTGGCGGCGATCGCCCTCCCCTCGCCGTCGGGGGAGGCTGCGGGCGGCAGGTCTGACTCACCGCCGCGGTGGGCGAGAGGGTCGGGAGCTGTGACCCCCGGCTCGGCGTGGGAGGCGGGGAGGGAGGGCGCCGGGAGACAGCCGGGCGGCGAGGTAAGGGCGGGGGAGTCCCGACCCCCGGCTCCGGACGGCCCTGAGGGAAACGGGCACCGGTGCTCGCCTAGGGAAGGGGCGGCGGGGGGGCGGATAATCTGCCGCTTGGGAAGCTGGAAGCCTTGAGGGAAAAGGGTGCGCTGGCACGGCCGGAGAGCGGGCGTCGCTGTCGGTGCGGTGTGAGGCTGTCCCTCGGGCTTGGGGAGGCGACGCAGACGGGGCGGGCAGAGGTGCGGTTCCCTCTCGGCGGGGAGCGACAGCCGCCCCGCGGCCAGGCGCGCTGTGAGGAGCGAGCTCCTGCCCCGCCACCGCCGCCCTTTCCCCCCCTGCTGCCGTCTGTCCGCCCCTTCGCTCCCCCCGGCTCTTGCTCAACCTCCCGCCGCCGTCTCTGATCCTCATCTCCTCGTTCAGCAGCTCCGGAGGGGAAAGGGCTGAGGAGAGGAGGCGTGAGGCTGTGGGACCAGGCGGGAGCCTGAGGCTGGGAGAAGCTGAGCCAACCTCACCCCGCCAGAATAACTGCTCGTTAGTGCCCCTTCTTTTTAAAAAAACTCCTAGTAAATGGTTTCAGCTGACCTGCTGTTGGACTCGCTGCGGACTGGTGGAGTGCATGGGATGGGTAAGGATGTGCCTGTTGGTGACAACAGGTGCGACATAAGGGTGAGCGTCCCACCATTTAGGTGCACGTAAGGAGTGTTTAACCCCTTTTCAAAAACTATAATAAAGTTCTGGCCTTGTCTTTCAAAGCAAAATAACGGAATTCTGCAAGAGGATTTTGGGTGCCCGTGGAGTGGGAGCAGGGAGGGACTGCAAGCTGGAGGCCGACAATAACGACGTGCCTGCTGAAGCCCTAAGAGAGGAATAAATAAATTAAAAACTACTAAGCAGCAACTGAAGAGGTGGGTTTAGCAAGCTGTGGTGTGCATAGAAAATAGAAGCAAATAAGATCCATGCGTCCAAATAAATGTGAGGTAGGAGAAGGAAATTAAACATTCAAGTATGAGAGAGATAATTATTTAAAAATAAAAATAACTATTGTCCGTGTTTATCAATTAATGTAAAGTAGGGTTGAAAACTTATTCTTTGGGCACAGCAAATTATGTTTTAGGACTATTATCCTTTTAATGCTGCTTAAATTCTGCACAGTAACTGTTTGACAAACACTCATTTTATAGTGAAAAAATTCCAGAAGATTAGAAGGCCACATCGTGCATCATCATGCTCTCCTCAGAGTACACCATCTGCTCCCACCCTCTTGCTCTCACTTCTTTCCATCCTGAAAGACAAAAAAGTTTTAACCTGGATCAGTGCCTCTGCCCTGTCCAGCCACAGACACACAGGCGGCTTTTGCTGTCACAAGAGGGAAGGGGATGAGAGGGTGGGACCCCACGGAACTGCTTATGGAATACTGTGTTGCAGTGGAGTATCATGGACATTACAAATTCGGGTGGATGAAAGACCAGGATGTTGTATCATTTTGTCACGGCAGGATTATTTTAATAGTATGGCTTTTTCCTCTAAATTTTCTCACAGTGCTCTCGCTAAGCATGAACTTCCCTGAAAAGTTTGCAATTCCAGGTTTTCCCTTGCTACGTTCATGGCTATTTGTCAGCACAAGAGAACTTCGGTGTTTCAACCTATAATGTGTCAGCAAAATGTTGGTGTTAGTGCTTTCCTTATTAATTTTGGCTGCTTATATATGTGTTTGTTTTGTTTTATTACAGTTATATACCTACATATCTTTTTCTAATGCTCCATCTGAACAACTGAAATGAGACTGAAGACTTCACTTTTAAAGGAACCAAAACATATCCTTTGTCTCAGACTGTAGAAAAGCATGTTAATTCTGAATGGCCTGTTTTTCAGAAAGGATTTCTTTATCGTAAATGTCATAGTAAAATATTCGTAAATTGCAGGTGGCTTTTTTCTTTTTCTCTCTTTTGTTTTCTTTTTCTTTTCTTCACCTTGCCATTCAGTGCAGCCTTTAAGGACAACATTTTAAGAGATGTTGAACACTCTTAGAGTAATACCTTCCCTTCGGAAGCTATCAATGTTTTGCTAGAAAGTTTGGAGTTTTTCTTTCCTTTCTTATTTGTAGTGATAAGTTAAAAGCTTTCCCAGACAGTAAATAGGAGTAGTGATATATCTACTTGCTTGTCATGAGGCATGCATGTAGCAGATATAAACAGAACTGTAATTCTCCTACTAATAAATTAGATAGGTCAACAATTTATATATATGATGTGGTGTTAATAAACTGACACATTTGAGTGATAGTTGGGTGTTTTGCACTTGCATTGTGCATTAAGACCCTTTTAGAGGTGTAACCCAACATTTCAGCTGTGTTTCAATAAGTATGCATCATAATAAGAATTACATTTTTACACAATACAGTTTGCTTTATTTTTTGCTGAATTTCTACCAGCTTTTTTCTTGAAGCAAAAGAGCAAAGAAAAAATGAAGAATCATGTTTTCTTTACATAAAGCATTTCATGGAATCTTATCAAAGTAATCTTCCCGTGCTGTTCCTTCAGTTTTGTATAACCTAGGTGAGATATTTTGTAAGTTTATTTTTAATAATTACAATTTTCAGACTTCCTTAATTTAATTAAACATAAAGAATTGGTTAGCTGTGTGGGATGGACTACAGCTGACGAGCTATATTCCTGCAGTGATGATCACCAAATTATGAAATGGAACCTTTTAACTAGTGAGACTACTCGAGTAGTGAAACTTCCGGATGATATTTATCCCATAGATCTTCACTGGTTTCCCAGAAGTATAGCTGGGAAGAAGCAGTCCCATGCCGAGAGCTTTGTTCTAACAAGTTCTGATGGTAAGTCAATTTAAAATATTTATAATTTCATACCACTTTGTGCTTATGTTACTCGAATATATGAGAAATTATTTGCAGTTAAATAGTCTGCAATAAAGCAATTTCAAATATTTGTGCACCAGTTGCACTGGTGTAAAATTAATAGTTATTTCACATTTAATACATTGTATTACTATAATTTTCTCTGATACAACATTGTCAAACATACCTCTGACAGCAGATATATAATTTTTTTAATGTAAGGTCAATTTCTACCATCTTTTTTCAGTTTCATAAACCGGTAGTTTTAAATATGTCTGCCCTGCATGCTCACATAGATACTGTATCGCCTATAGTTACGAAAACTGAAGACGACCAAGTTACTGAAATTGCTTAACCATGGTTTTTAATATCAACGTAGTCCTTTTCTTGGACATGTTACAAGAGTGTGTCTTGTATCTGGCTTCTATGGAGTCTGGAATATCCCTCTGAAGCACCTAGTTCTGGCTGTTGTCAGAGATGTAAGACTAGTATATATGTGCGCTATACTGGCGGATGTATATATACACATGTATCTCCAGTATGCTGCTATTTGTCCAGTATACTAGTGTACTAATACTAGACTATATGATCCAATATAGTAGCTACTGTTTTCCAGTGTATGGATTCTGTTTTGTTGAAGGGAGGTGGGAGCAAGATGGTTTGATGATTTCTTGGGGTTTTTTTTCTTCTTCTCCAAAGAGACTAGGAATTGATTTTGCCCAACTTAGTGTCAAATTTTTCTTCCTGCATGAAGGCCAATATACTCATATCCCCAGTTCAGTGAAGAAATCTTAGGTAACTGGTTTCACTATTATTTTACATTTATTATGAAGCAGTCTATACAGTTCAGGTCAGACTTTGTCTCCTTTCTTCTCAGTACCGTAATGGGGATTATGTTCCATGCCATCAGGAATTTTCTGTGCATGTTTCCCCTTCCTTTTCTTCCCTCATCCCTTTTCTTTAAGGAAAAACATTTGGGCTCTCTTCTTCTTGATCCAATTCTTTGTTTGAACAATATATGAAAAATAATGGTAAAAAGAAATTTTCTTAACACACCCTCCCCTTTATTTCTGTTACAAGAAACATTCCTACCATGTGGAAACCCTGTAGTTCAGATGAGAGTGTTTCTTCCTGAACCTACCAGTTTTAGAAAGGGGTTGATCCTTTATGAAATCTGCTGGTTTACATTGACCTTGTTATAAAAATTGTGTTGGATAAAAGCTCTGCTAAGAAACAAGTCCTTGATGTAGACTGGGACTGCCTCACTGGCGAGAGCCTACTAATGGGATCGGTGGGTTAGTCTGTGAATGATTTCTGATACTTTCATGCGTTACATCCAAGAGCTTGGCATACAGGTGACTTGGAAGAGCTGTCTACAGCTTCCCGAGGAGGGGAAGTGGAGAGGGAGGTGCTGATCTTTTCTCCCTGGTATCCAGTGGTAGGACTCATGGAAGTGGTTCAAAGCTGCGTCAGGGGAGGTTTAGACTGGACATTAGGAAGCATTTCTTTACCAAGAGGGTGGTCAAACACTGGAACAGGCTTTCTAGAGCGGTGGTCAATGCCCCAAACCTGTCAGTGTTTAAGAGGCATTTGGACAGTGCCCTTAATAACACGTTTTAACTTTTGGTCAGGCCTGAATTGGTGAGGCAGTTGGACTAGGTGATCCTTGGAGGTCCCTTCCAACTGAAATATTCTATTCTGTTCTGTTCTATGACTTCCATGCAGAAGTTGGACAGTCCTTATGCAGATCCTAACTTTTTATACCTTTGTGTTTTACTCAGTTGATAATGCTGTTGAAGGTTCCAGAGTAAGTAAATTAAATTATCCTGCTGGTAGTAGTAATTACGTGCCACAAAGATGCAGATTGCATCAACATACTAAACTTAGTTTGTATTCTTTTGTCAGCGGTCAAAGATCTTGGTGGTAAAGTTGTATTTCTACACAAATGGTAGTGGTGGGAGTTTCTCAACACTGAGCTGAAAGCAATATGCTGCTCTAAATCTCTGCCAGCTTTTTCAGGCAGAACAGATCATGGTCAATTGTTGTAGAGTTTCCATCAGGATAATAATGGCCATCTGCCCATGACCCTGTTGATAGCTTTCACAGGGACCTATTGATAGTTTTAATGGGACTGATGGAGAATTTCCAGCTAACTTCTGCCCATGTTTTGGCCAGAACCTTGAACTTGTGGGTCTGGTATGTTTTCTTTGGTGAGGGGAACTTGGAGGCTTTTGGCTAGCTTCACAGTGAGCTTGATTGGGAACAGAAGGTTTGTTACTGGGCATTAGCAGTCTGGAGCTGATGCGTCCAGCGTGGCTTCCTGTACGGCTGGAGAGAGGTAATATGGATTTGAAGAAGGTAGAGGAAAATTAATTCCTTGCATGAGATTTTGGAGATTTCTCTGACTTTTGGCAATAGTTGCACTTAAAAATTAGGAGGGCTGAGAGTTCAATTCACAGAGCAGAGGCCAAGATTTCAAGGTATTCAATAATTCCTAAGGAATAAATGCACTGAACTTATGGAACAAAAGCAGGACATCTTTTGGCTTCCTGTCGCTTCCTAGATGTACATGGGGAGGGAAGATGAGAAGTTCAACCAAGTAGAGTTGTGATTTTTGTAATACTTGGTGGTGAACTTTACTGTGAATTTTAGGCAGCTGGGTTTAATGAAGTATTGTTTGTAGAGCTCTTGAGGTGGAAATGGAAGCTTTAGTGAAAGCTGAAAGGAAGATTCATTTGTATCCATTAATATTTGCATGCATTATAGCATTATGCTTTGGGGAGGGGGCGGGGTTTACCTAAACAAAGATGTTCTTCAGAAGGTCAGTCAGCGATCAATATTAACTGAGCTGATTTCTGTGGGATTTGTATTCTTTTCCATTCAGTGATAAACACGGGATGGAGGGATTTTGGTAGGTCAGCCGGTGCTCTTAATTCCTTGCTTTTTTCTCCTTTCTTTTTCTTTCTCAGTTTTCACAGTTGTGTTTCTAATGTCCTGTTTCTGTAAAGTCTAAATTGTATGCGTAAATAGTGAGCAAAAGAACAACTGTTAATAAGTCAGATCTCCTGTTAATTTATTCAGTCAGTTTTCCAGTGTTATTAAAGTAGTATGCTAATATTTCATGTTCTGCTTGAATAATGCTTGGACAGTTGATTGAAGAAATATATAAGGGCTACTACAACCTTCATGAAAAAGATGACTTAAAACTCTGTTATGCAATTTTTCTCTCTCATTTTTCTCTGTTTTTTGTATCACTAAGATATGTAAGGAAAAATAAATCATATTCATAGATGTGTTTAGAGAGGCTGAAAGTTGATATTTTTTCAGAAGTGTTCAAATATTAGCATGTTGCAAGAGCTGTAAATTAGGAAATACTTTAGTCCATATGTGAACCTGATGCAAATTTAGGTAAGATACCAGTTCTTAAGTGTAATGTCTAGTAGGTATGAATGCTTGCCCTTCTCCTGTAAGTGGATTAACTGAAACTACAACAAAGAGCTACAGTTTAGGAATAAAGATTCATGAATAACAGCGTGTATAGGTAGGCCCCAGAATCTTTTCCAGGGTGCATTAGGACCTTTGCAAGACTATCAGTTAACTACTAGAAGTTGTGTTAGTTTATGTGACGTAAGTCAATGGTAAGTGAGGGGTTCTTGCAGTTCAGCAGATGATTTTTCTTGCTGCTGAAGATTTTCGTTGTGTGTGACCAACAAATTCTAAACCAGTCCCTTAATGTTGATCTTCGTTTTCCTCAATAAGACTTCTGTGTTCATTTGCTTGTAACTTTTACCAAAGTTTTTTTTGTCTAACCTAAATTTATCATCCTCGGATTCTAGCTAATGTTGAAGTACTTTATAAAGATTTCAGCTACAAGACATAGGGAGAGGAAGGTCAGGAAAAATGCTGCCTCCTCCATAACAATAAAAACCAAAGATTACTGAATGAGAAGAAAATTCTGCGAAACACGTAAATGATCATGTAGTTACATCTGCTAGAATTCATATGCACTTGATAGTCTATCAATTCTATCATTGTCCAGCTTTTGGAGATCAGCTTGATTAACTTTCACTTTCTTTTAATGCAGCTGTTTCTTGCTTGCATGCAGCAGAAACTGTTCTGGCTATCTTTGCCAAATTTATTGCAGTGGGGTTTTTTTGTTTTTGTTTTGGTTTGGTTTTTGTCTTTTTACAAATGTGTAGGCCCTCCAAATTGTCCAGTTCTCAGCACATCCCTAAGGCTTATCATCTTAATGGTATTGTAGCTGGGATAGGTATTGTCTGATCGGAGTCTGCAATCCACTAACTTCCCCCGTTTCCCAAAATGACACATCCTTTAGCTCTTCAAGCCAGTCCAGTGATCGGTCGTTAGATAATTTTGTATTGTTCAGTGAGTCGAGTTTGTATTCAGCCCTTGCATTCCTGCTGGACATCTGGGGCCTTTATTGCTATTCCTGTCGTTAATTTGAATGCTACTGGTTTGCTAGCATAGCGCAGTGCAAAGTAGAACTGAGCTTTGCTGGATGAATTGCTATTAAAACTAAACGCTTTAGAGTTGTTACAGAGCAGTAGATACTCTGTGGTAGGAAGATAACGTGCGATATTGTAGAAGGAAGATAGGATGTAATTTCTGTTTAAGTGAACAGAGTAAATCCCAGTTTGTTTATATGTTTATAGAGTGCTAAATGTAAATAAAACTGGGTGAAGAAACTGACCTAGAAACTTTTTTTTTTCCCTTGAAGTTCTGTTCCCTGAGAAAATGAGACTTCCATGGCTGGTGTTGTAGGGGGACTGGCTGGCAGGTAATCAGTACCCACCCTCCTTGGTGGGTTTTACGGAAAGAGGAAGCTATGTGATGGAAAAATGCCGAATTAGTGAACGCCGTCCCTGAGAGGGCAGCTGCAACATGGGCTACAGACAGTCCATGCAGGGAGGAGTTGTTTTGCTTGCCCTCGCTGAAGGGAAACATGCAGCTGGGGTCCCTTCTTAGGCAGTAGGGAGTCCAGCAACACAAGTTATTTGGTTTGCTGTTAATTATGGAGTGAGTTATTTTTGCCATAATTATTTCACAGATCACAAAACCTGAGATCTTCAGGTTTTGTCTTGCACAAGTTAGTACTTAATCTTCGTTCTTGTAGGGATTTTTTACCTAGTTAACTGTTGTAGGACTAAGGGATAAGCTCTTAGCATTGATTAGTATACTCATCCCAGACATTCAATTTCTGGAAAACTATTCATGAGATGTATTTGCCAAAAAATCATAGGGTTTTTTCTTTTTTTTTTTTTTTTTTTAGTGAAATCAAAATACAAAACAGTGCTAACCTGATTTTTGAAAGAATGAATTGAGATAAAAACTTAATGTAGAAAATTTCCAAGTTTTTATCTCCTGCTGTAACTTAGCACTTTCAATAAAGAGAACTTATCTTGTAAAGATTTTTTTTGGCATATGCAAGTGAATTATTGCATTGTAAATGTGCATGAACAAGTTTTGTTGCTTAATTGCTATTTTCTAAAATCCTTAAATTTAAAATTCTGTTTAACTGTTACTTATATAGCATGCTTTACGTGTCAAGCCTGCAATTTTCCTGCAACAGCTAATTCATCTCTGTGATAAGGATTCCTGGAAATTTTTTAATCCAATGGAGATGGAATATAATGTCTTCACAGGGTTGCACTAATTCCTGGTTGAACTCCAGATGTCTGTGAAATTAGAGCAAATGTAAATTTAATCCTCTTGGGTTTTCTTCTGAGTTGCATCTCTTGTGGGATATTGTTCTTTTACTTCCTATTTACATTGATCTTGTTCCTGCTTTTTTACAAAAATAAAGAATATGTTCAGCTTTAAACTGCTTATAAAGCACAAATTGTAAGTGAATAGACCTATTTTTTCACCTTTTTATGTTATTGATAATTTTACGTTAGATCAGCATTTAAGAGTCTATGGAAAGTAATGAACAAGACATACATGTTTTATATTCTGTATTTGAATAGGCTGCTAATCTCCCACTTGAAATTCCTCCAAAACTGGAGAGTCACTTTAAGACTGAGGACAGCTTCTGGCTTTGGTACTTAATAAAAATAAAGGAACAGTATTTTATGAATCTGAGATGTAAAGTAAGATTAAGTTGAATCACTTCTAGCTACTCCAAGCATACAGCTAAAATTTTCCCTTTCTTAATTGTGTGTAAGGCAGTAAATTCTAATTTGAAAGCCTCTACTACCTCAATGTTAAGTTGAAGAACAGAAGGCAGAGAAAGCCATCGAAACATTGCTTTTAGAGCAACCTCTTATGTGTGAATGCAGTGAAAAAAGCAGTGTCACATCATCTGACTGTCATCAGTTGTAAATTTGCATGTTGGAAAAGTAAAGAAGTTGCAGAAGAAAAGATGATATCCATGAAAACTTGATTTGGTCCTGTTCTGCATAAGTATTATGATACAGTTTTTAAATGCATGATCACATTTTTTCCAGATGAATTCTATCTTAGTGCCTAAGGTAGACCCACTTTTATATGAAACTGTATTCTTTCCTGCTAGGCTACAATTTGCTATGTTTCACTCTTTGAAAGATGCCTTGTGAAAGAAGTAAGAGCTTGTGGAGTGGGAAAGGATGCAAAAGATTGGTAAACGAGTTGAATGGTTCCCTGTATAACAGGATTTTGTCCTGTACTCTGTGACATGGCCCATTGTTTTCCTGATGATGTGACCTCACCAAAGTATTCAGTTGCTTGCCAACTGTCTGTTCTTTCATTTTAATTTATTTTTTCTCTTACATGTTGAGGGGTTTGCTTAGAAAAGTATTAAGGTCTCATGGATTCTACCTGGGTCAGTGGAAGCTGTTGTTTCAATATATAAAATGCTACAGAATTCTTTGTATCCTTAAAAAAGTAATTCTGAATGTTTCAGATTGGATACTGAAAGTTGATGGATGCCTTTGAATTAGATCTCTGTGTATGTTAGCTCCCAATTTGCAAAGCTTTTTTTTTTTTTTTTTTTTGCAAGGGAAATTAGTGACATATGTTCATAATGGCTATGAAGAGCTCAGCCACTTAATGATGAATCCTGTAGGTTATGGCATGAGAATATTCATAGTCCTATGATCACAAGAGGTTTAAGTATTCTGCAATGAAAAAGGTCTTGGCTACAAGTTAAACAAGTACACTATGCATCGAAAAAGGCAAGTGATCAGAAAATAAAACATGTCTTTTAATGTCTTATTTTGAAACCAGAAAAGGCCATTTTGACAATTGAATCAGAGAAAATTGCATTTAGCCATGGAATTCCTGTGAATCCAGTTATTGCTTATACACAGAAAATGAGAATCTCACACCTGAGAGATGTTCTATAAAATAACTGATGCATTAATTATAGAAAATATATTTTAAAATTATAAAATTACATAATGCATTAAATGTAGAATACCAGTACTGAAAATTTTAGGAAACTAAAAAATGGGATTAACCAGCTGTTCAGAGTATTCTGGTAGATATGAACATAAGTGATAAAGAAAAGCAAAAATGTATAGTTCAGTGTATGATATTTTAAATGGTCTGTTCAAATAAGCTGATGTATACAACCCATTCTTCTTCAGTGTTAAAAATCTTTCGCTTGGAGACCTTGCACTGGCAGAGATTTGGCTGGGTGATTGTGCCTTTTTGTTTATGTACTTAAAAATAAAATGAAGATGAAGTGTGATGGTATTAATTTGAATAATACTATGGAGAGCCCTGGTGTGTGTTTCATGATTATTTACTGACAGATCTACCAGAATGCTTTTTCTTTGTTTTTAGTCTGGCTTTGTTTTCAAGGGGTTTGTTGTTTGGTGTGGTTTTTTTTTTTTTTTTAATTGAAGTGCAAACTAAAACATGGTAAACCAGAACACAATAAAAGTTGTTTCAAACTTCTGGCAGTGCAGGCCACTTAAATTTTGCCATCTTGGCTACTGTGATTTGAATGTGCATGTAGGGCGGTAGCGTCCTGCGTTTTTACCTTCTGCGCAGTTCATAGTTAACTCTTTTGTCACCTGCGTACACATACTGGTTGTGATAATGTGGCCCTTTGCTGAAACAGGCAATAGTTTCTAGTTCGGGCTCATCAGGTATGGCCAGTTTCATAATTCATATCCCCAGGCAGGATGTTATTAATGGAAAAATTATCCCATCTTAAGTAACAGAGCATTTCCACACACTTCGTGTGAGGTGTCTGTGTACTGTTTATCTCAAAGAGTTCTGGACACTCTTGAAGTTGCTTATAGTGGCTCGCTGTCTGGCAGGTTAGATAAAATAATTTTAAGAGAGTTTTGGTTTTAAAGTAGTTAATTTGAATCACTGAACTACTCTAAGCCACGCGTTTGTTCTGCCACATGTTTCCAAGTCCTCCTTTGTCTGCTCTTTGGTCCAGTTTAAATTTGATCTTCCTGGATTTAAGCAACATCCCTCATTTGGAAAGAAAGACTTCCTCATGCTTCTGTTGAAATCATTAATAGCTTTGTTTTTGGCTTCTGTGAATTTCCATAACAGCTCCATAATGCAAGCAGTAATACTTCCTCAGAGCAATGCACTCGCTGATGGTCAGATTGTTCTAGCTTTTCCATTATCCTTTTGGTGCTGAGTGATTTTTCAGATCCTAAAAAAGAAAACACAAGCGCTCTCCTGGGCTGCACTGGATATACCTCTGTTTGTTAGCTTTCAGACAATGAAATAACCTCAGGCAGTTGTGTCCCCAGAGAAACATGCAAACTTTAGAGGGACATAAGAAAAATGAATAGGCAACACAAAGATTATACACACCAAAAGGAAAAGAAAAATGCAACATTGTAGCTAGTTTACAAGTTGTTCTTTTGCAAGAGCTCATTTGTTTGGGCTAATCATAGTTGTGAACAACATAATTGTATGTTTCGTTCTTTTGTTGTTGTTGTTGGTTTCTTGTCTGTGTGTATTTTTAACAGAAGATAACACCATTACAGTCGTAAATACCCGATTCACAAAATTAGATAGACTGTTTGTATCTTGAATTTTTGTTTAGGGAAGTTTCACTTGATTTCAAAGTCAGGAAGAGTAGAGAAAAGCGTAGAAGCACACTGTGGAGCTGTACTTGCAGGAAGGTGGAATTACGAAGGAACAGCGCTGGTTACAGGTAAGCATTCTTAAAGTAGTGAAGTGTTTTGACAACTAAAATAACAGAAGAGCTCTTTCAAAATAAAGCCTTTTGGGTTTTTTTTTTAATATATAAAGTTGACATGTCATGAAGAAATGCGAGGGTACAAAAATACAGTATTAAACAACATTTGTGAAAAGTAAGTGCTTTCGATAAAATGAGTAGAATGTAAGTGCTTTATTCTATGGGATAAATACAATAGAATATTTTGGAAAAATAATTTAATCCTTGACATATATTTAAAAAAATGTAATCCCAAATTTCATCATTTATATTGTAGTTACATTGAATTTTATTGAATAAAACTGAGTCTATTAAGTGTTCACACGCTGGTCTAGCTTGAAATTCTTGTGAGAAGGGGGGTAATGGAGACAAAAAATCAGCAATATAAATGAAGTTAGCTATAATAAATTACTTTTTTCTTTAGTGTACTCATTATCATTGGGGTTATCACCTTGTTTAATAGAAGTTAATTTTGCACTATTTGATTAATGCTGTTTCAGAAGAATGTTGTCTACTGTAATTAATAGAATATCTAGTAAAAACATTCATCTTTTTTAGTTATCCTGTTTATTTGAAAGTAAATGTTTTTAGTATCAGAGTGCTTAGATATTTCTGTGGATGTTCTGTACTTCATAAATAAGAATATTTGATTTTTTTTTTTTCTTATCTGTTACAAAAACGTTTGCTAGGTTGGTACACTTATGTCCCTGCACATGACATTTTTTTGGCCAGCAGAGTTTACTGAGGCCTCATGAGCATCCTGAATGTTCCTGTGCTTCTCTTTCTTAATAATTAAGAGTGGTGTAGATCCAGCTGCAGTCTAACTGTCTTCTCTATCGAGGCTGGGAGAGTGATCTCCCAGTGTCTGCATCTCTACATGTCTTTTTGTCCTAAATCTTTTGGTAATTAGTTGCTTTTGGCATTTTTGTCAAAAATGTCTATCTTGATGTTAAGGGGAAGCTAATTACATTTCCTGTGATAGACTGCTCCTTTATGGGATTTCTGTTGGTGTCGGAATTTTCTGCAGCCTCCTGTTGATCTAGCACAGCTGATTTCTTTGGACAAATTCCAACTCAGTCCAGAAGTACTGAAGATAATTTTGGATCTGCTTGTTTCCAGACTCAGTCTGACTCTAAAATGCTGCTTCAAGGAACTCTGTCTGGCATGTTCCTCTGAAATCCCAGAGGGATAGAAATATTGTTCTTTTTAAAGACAGATTTGCCTCAGGAACTTCTCCAAAGAAAAAAATCGAAATTGCCTTTTCAAATTTTTTGGGGGGGGGGCGGGGGGGGGAGGGAGACTGCATGACACTTATGGGGAGTATGGGAATTCAGCACCATACCCAAACAGTGTACTCTGAGAAGATCAACTACTCTTATACCGCAACTATACTTTGAGGAAGAGTGAATCATTGATGATACTGTATCAGTTAAAATATTCCTTATGGCTCTATATTAACAGTATCGAATGTGCACAAATAAGATTTTTAAAAAAATTTTTTTACACTTTTTGAACACTTAAAAGCTACATTGGCCAGATATAAAAACCTGAAATCTGGTAAGTAAATTACCTTTGAATGGAAGAATGGCATTAAATGTCTAGGTGCACCTTTTTCCTCATTAATTGAATCTGGGAGGCCTAAATGAAGGCCCAGAGCTGTATGTTTTAAATATGATAGCACACTAGGAAATCTGTGTTCTTAATGCATACATAACTATGCTGTATAGTGTACAAGAACTTAATCTTTAATAAGTAAACTAAGTTTCTTGGTAACATACAGTTATGTTATAAAATTTAAGCCTTCCAAACAGAGCCTTCAGTTATCTTCAGTTTCACCATTTATCAACTGTGAAGCCTCCAGCTTAATACATAAAATCTGCTCCTACTCTCTTTGGACTCCTCAGAGACTCATTTAATCAGCCTCTGGGCCATGGAACTGTAAATAGATGAAAAGTACTAGCAATGCTGAATAGAAAATACAGAACTTGGGATACTTAAATAGTGATGGACTTTTTCTTCCCAGGAGCAGCTTCAGATAAGACGACTATAGGGATTTTCAGGAGAGGAAGAGACTTGTTGATAATAGCAGAAGAACAGTCTTAAATATTTTTTCCTTAATATACTATCTATTTGCATGTTAGGAAGACTGCATAAACAATAGTTACCTGTAAGAAGACCTAGACTTATTTTAACTCTACTGTTCCCTAGATAAATGCAAGTGCCATGTTTGTTAGACTTATTATTGCATTTAAATTCAGGATTTCTGTGATAACTTTACAGTTGGTGAGGATGGCCAAGTGAAAATCTGGTCTAAAAGTGGAATGCTGAGATCCACTTTAGCTCAGCAAGGTAAGTTAATTTTCTTAAAGTTCCATTAGAACTTTTTAATTTGGGGTATTATGAAATATATTTAAATAACAGGCCCTAAATCTGGCAGTGACGGTTTGTTTAAGGCTCTTAGAGCCTAGATAAACTGAAATAAAATTAAATGTAAATCATAGTTGAATACGGGGGAACTGGATTTTTAATAAGATGATTATCTTAAAAAAATTTCTTCCATTTAAAAGTATTATTGCAATGTTTTTAGACAATAGTTTCAGTTCCACCCTAAGGATTCTGGAGGGGCTAAAGAATTAAAAATTAAAAAGTCCAGCTTTTAATACCAAGCCACAGACTTTTACGGTGAAACTGAAAAAAAAAAATATCTAAAAGCGTTGCAAGAATGCTTGAAAGATGCGAAGTGCATGTAGGTTAGTTCCTCTGAACTTGAAAACTCTTAACAGCCCTTGGTTCATCTATCTGTCTATCTAACTCAGTAACTAATTTAGTACATGCAAACAGTCCTACTGAAGTGAAATGATCCCTGTGCTTAAGTTCTTTGTTGAACTGGGGCCATGGAGACCTAACCTTGATCTTGGCTTTGTAACTACAGTTTTATGCATACTAGAGCATTCCAGTTTTTTAAGTCAATTTAAAACCACATTATTGTGAAGTGCAACAGTATAAGCTGCAAATACATATCTATACAAATCGTTTGACACTTTTTAAATGCTTTTTTTTATAATCCTGATTTCTAACATTTTTGTACTATTTCAGTGAAGATACTGAGCTAGATTTTGTTTTTCAGACTTCATACATTGAGATCATGTGACCTTTTGACATTTTTTAAGAAACCACATGCACCTGGGGTTGGGTTAAATGTCAGACCCTTATCTCTTTCTAAAACAAATTATCTAAATTCTTTCAACCTGTTGAAGGCATTTTAACCACAGGAGTGAATGTAAAAATGTATTTCAGTTCTGTTAAGGAAGTTCATATTCAAATGTAATGTTTTTTCATGCTTACAATGTAAAAAGATAAGCCAACTGAACTGTAATTTTTGAAAAACAAAAAGCTGAAGGACACACTCTTCACTATTTCTCAGTTGATATCTTGCAAGCTTTTTTATGTTTAACTGTGCTTGTCTGAGGTTTGATGAAGCTTATAAAGTAAGAGACATGTTCTAGTTTTAAATATGCGAGCTGAATTTTCATTGATTTCTTAGAGTTTCTGGTATCGTATAAAAGTACAGGTGACTCCCCATGGAATAATTGTCTTTTTGTATTTGTGTTTTACGATAAGATCCTCTGAGGCTCAGAAACCCTTTAAATTTATAGGATCAGATTCCCACGGACCGCTCAGTAAGCTACTGACATACCTGGGATCAGGATAGGATTCTGCAGAAATTGTTATGTTGTTTAAGAAAGGTATATCATGTTTGAGCTAATTTTTCACTTCCTTTATCACCTCCTTGAGAAATGAAAGGATTACCATTGCTAACATTCTTTCTACTCAACCCACTCTTTGTATTAGAAGTAAATTTTCAGGCTCTTATCTTTGGATGATGGTCCACATGCCTATTCTATCTTTGGATTTTTACTCACTACAAAAACATGAACATATATTTTTCCCTTTTTTAGCTTTTTCAGTACTTATATGGAGGGCTTTGGACGCATGCAGTTCCATCACGCCAGTGCATAGAATAAAGTTAGTGTGACCCCATAGCCTCTACCGCGTTCAGCCTTGAGCTGTAATATTGCTGTTATAGCTGTGTTGTTCTTTGAGCCCGATCTCACTTCTTCATCCTTAGATTATCTTAATATTCTTCCTTTTGTTCCTCCTTTTCCTTAAACTGAAAGCTTTTTAAAAAAATGCTGTATTTGCAATCCTTTGGGCTTCTAGCTGACACAGTGTACTGATATATTTTGATGAGGTAATTTTTTTTCATGGATTGCTTTGATATGTGTTGGTAACCCACATGATTATGGTTAAAGCAGGATTTATCTGTGTATTCTGTGATGCATACATTGCAGCGTGACGCTGTGTTCCAAGTGCCTGTGTTCCTTTGGGGAGAGCCACAGAACTATGAAGAGTAGGAGGTATTGAAGGTCCACATTTGAAAGAAAAGATGGCTCTACCAGCACAAATTTTTACGGTGCTTTGTAGACTGACACTAAGATTGTTTGAGGTGAAGTCTGTAGTGTTAATGGTGCCATCTGCACTAACTGAGTCCTTTGCAAGCCAAACATCTGGCTAGTAGGACCCGTGCTGAGCCCACAGTTGCATAGCCTCTCTTGAAATGTCTGTCTAAAATTGCTACTGCTGAGGTTCGTAAACCCCTGGCTCTCTAACCCTTGAAGTCCTCTATGGAGTCAAGGGTATCGGTCAAGCTGAAAATTAAGTAGAGTGCAGTTGTGCCTTCCTCACTACAATCAAGATTATTCTGCAGCACCATTTCTTCAGCTTATCCCGCTAGTGAAGCTGACAGCTTTGCTGATAACTTTACGGCAAGATCTGAGAATCTTCAGGGAAAACAAGCAAGCAGGCCTCATGGATCCACCCTAAGTATTTCATTGCTAGAGCACCTGCTTCAATCCTGGTAACTGTTCTGCTGTCCCTAATTCCAGTCAAGACAGGAGTAACTCCTTGCGGGAAAGTCATACTTTAAATCCATGGGATGACATTATTTCTTGTGTCATGAAAACTTACTTTCTTTAAGAGCATTTGGTGAAGGACATCGCCATAACCTTTACAAAAATACGCATACATTGTGCAGACCAAGTCAGTGCTCTCCATGTGCTTTTTGATTCTTGGTGAAGCCATGACTTCCCATTATAAAAGAATATGACGCTTATTTATCATTTAAACATCATTATCCACAGACCAATTACTTCTGTGCCACACATTCTACCAGTTTACCTTACATGGATTTCTAGTTCTTCAGGTGATTTCTGTCACCTTTCCGTCAAACTGAATTTGTCATCTAGTACTCTTAAGACCGTATCTTTCTTGAGTACTTATCTTTTGGTCCTGCTGACTTTCTGATGGGCTTCCAGTGACTACTATGCTGAGTAAGCACCAAGGAGTAATATGAATAATTGGTGTATAGGTTGCCTTTTTGGTTAATGGAAGCAAAATCACAACAGTTGCAATGTAAACAGTTTAATTACAACATGTTTATTGTGAAGTGGAACTTACTTTTTAAGGGACAACTGTATTCCAAATGCAGCTCCTATTTTTTGTGCTGCCACACAGAGACATAAAATTGTCTGAATTAATGTTTCTACTCCTGTGAAAGTAAAAAGTCTCTCACAGACTTACTGTTGTAATTACTGAAGTATTTGCTGTGGCTGAAAGTGTCGGAGTGACTGCTCTATCACTCCTGCACTCAACCCTAGCTCTTTCTCTGCTGTACGCATTGGCCACGGGAATGATTCCTTGGGGATTAACATCTGCTAGTAGAGCACTGAGATGTGAAGAAGCCACGCTGTTTGCCTAACGCTGATGTTCCTTCTTCAGATCCTCTCTCCAGATCTCACCTTTTCTGCTTTTCTCACTTCTTTTCTCAGAGAGTATTTTGTCCTGAAACTGTTTATCACCAATGCAATTCACTGCAGTTTGTCCGTTCTGCTGAATTTTTCTTTCCACAGCAATGCAATGTGTTGGCAGTCCTTTCCCAACCAAGTTCTTGTTAAGTGCAGAAGGAAATGAGTTAACTTAGCTCCTGCTGTTAAGCCCTGGAAATTGTGGTTAAGTAGTCAGCCATCATAAAAAAGTTAAACATTTGGTTTAAATATAAAAGTCTTCTGATTGTTAAATCAGCATTAGAGCAGGACAAAAATTAGTTTATTTAGAATTTCTGTACAGCTGGTGACAGAATTTATGTCATTTTCAACATAAATTGCTGCCAGTAGGAAAATAGCTAGTGCCAGATTTACTTAATATCTGTTGTATGTTTCTATGAGTTGTCTCCTATAATGGTTGGGGAGTTAAAAAAAAATTACATCATTCTGTATTTCTAAGTAACATAAAATAGATGCCTTCCTAAAAGAAAATATACGAAGTACAAAAACATTCAGGAGCAATGACACCAGGTCTCAGTTTAGAGTTTGAATATTTGGAAGCTCAAATCCAGTTTAGTGTGCTGAATTGATGTGGCCATAATAAAATCAGGTTTTTGTTCAGAGAGAAAATTCAAAGGCTTAAGTGGTAAGATAGTAGATGATGTTAGGACAGTTGATATAGCAGTTCCACTGCCTAAGTATCTAAATCTCATCAAAATATTCCCATAAAAAGATATTTCAGAGTCATTTTTTGAAATGGAACTTAATATGCCAAAAGTGTCTGAAAATTTTACCGTGTAAGAGCATTTCTTAAGCCTTTTGAGTTTTTTTATTACCATGAATTATAGATGTACAAAAAGTGGATTATTTGCTCAATTTTAATTCCTTTGTATTTAGGTTGTAACAATTGCTATTTCTGAGGTTTCGTATTTCTCAAACAGAACTTTTGGGCTACAATTCCGTTGTGTTAATGTAAGTGTGCCATTAGTGCCATTGGAGGTTCATTGGGCTATTCTGCCTAACCTCCAGATCTATTCCAGAAGGAGGTGGATCTCGTTCAGGTCCTGTGTTGTATCTGTAAGCTCCACATGGGCATTGTAGAGTACTCTAGGTGCATCACATCGCGTAGGTGCTTGTGTTCAGACAGTTGAATCGTGTCTTCAAAGGCCTCATTTCTGCCAGTGAGAATACTAAGTATGTTAGAGAAAAGCAGATGCCTGAAATAAGCCTGTTCTTTCCGATTTCAGAAGATATGGAAACAAGTTTTACAGAAAAGTAAGAATGGTCTGACAGGGACTTGTTATACAGTCTCTCTTCTTGCAGTTTTATATGCACTGTTTCCATGTCTTGTAATGTTGAGACTATGCTGAAACTTGCTGTCCATTGCTGCAGGGCTTTTGCTGTGATAGAAATAAATGCTTGGACATGCTCTTTACTTAATTTTTTAGTTTTGTTTGCAAGGAATCAAGTAGCGTAATACTTTGATTCTTCTTCTTCAGGGGAGACTAATCCTGTCAAATACTATGGAAAATATTTGCATGGTTGGCAAGTCTGATTTTTTTTTTTTTTTTCCCCTGGATGCTTTTTCCATGTAATTTTTTACTTTCTTCTATTTTCAAAAAAGGTCATTTGAAAACTTCAACATAATATGTTTTTAAAACAGAACAGTCAGCTTTATTCTAGATACATCGTTCTGGAGTTTTCAATCTGCAAAAAAATGTTTTCAATTAATTGGGAAAAATCTGTGAAGTCTGTGGGCCACTCTTTCCAGTTTTATTTGTTGTCATTTGTTTTGTAAGTTGCTTCTGTATGGGATGTTTGTTTTTTTCATATATGCAGCAAAACAAAAATGTGTGTTTTGTTAGAGGCTTAATTATGGAGCCTAAACATCTTACAAAGAATAATTTAGGTGCAATACAAAGCTCTTTCTACCCATGTTTGTGATCAGTCTCGCCATTGTAGGTGAAAAGAGCTATTTTCTGATGTCTGTTGATAAGTGTTAGGATGATTGTTGTCATGTTATTTTTCTGTATCTCTTAAGTAACAATTGTGAATAAAATTGCATTAGACTATAAATAAAATGCAGCTATTACTGTTCGTTTTCTGGAGTTGTGTAAAACTGTTCACTTATAAAAAGTTTTACAAATTAATAGCATGGTAAATGGCGATAGATAATGAGGTTTGAGAAAGATGCAATATTAAAAACACTATTAAAATGATAGGTGGTGGTTTTAAATTAGGTATTGGTCAGTATCATAGTCAGTGGTCTCAGCATTGGATTTAATCGTATTGTAGGTATTCTGGCAAACAGTCTGCAGGGATTTCAAGGTAAACATGAAATGCTTTTGTACATGTTTGTAGGAAGTGTCTACAAACTAAACATATAGCAAGAGAGAAGATCTGAAGATTTGACAGCTGGGCATTGAAGGCTGACTTTGTAGACAGTTGGGAAGAGTTAACATTTTGATATGGAATGAAAGATGCCACGATGCAGATAGACCTTAAAAGTAAATTGGCCATGAAGGGCTTTGTTTGATATAATAGAGAAAATTGTGCAAAGGGAAAGGGCAACATAAATCTTTGCAGTGTCCCAGTTAGCCATGAGCCAGGGGATGAGTACATCGAGGTGAGAGAGAAGCATGTTAAGGATGAAAGGTGACCCAAAGGTGAGGAGGACAATCTCATCTTATTTTGCTCAACTATATCTTGGAATAAATTGGTCAGATTTCTATTTTTATTTTAAGAGTGGGGAAACAAAAATAATTGGGAGTATATGCATGAGGTTTAGTGAAGCTGAAGAAGCAAAATTGTCTAGTTATGAAGATGATTTGACTGAAGAAGAAATCTTATCATAGAAGAAGAAATGTGGTGATTTTAATTCTTCCAGAGGTGGTTTTCGAGAGAGCGTGAAATGAGGAAGCAAGTGGTGAATGTAGTCGGAGTCTGCTGGGACAGACCTTGCAATAAAATGGGTAGGTCTTAAAAGTTAAGTGGTGCATTGAAAAAATTGATAGGTACAATATGAGAAAAGGAAATACCTATAGCAGTAGTAAAGTCATACACAGTTTCAGTAACCCAGATATAGTATTGGACAAGCTATCAATTCATTATTTGTTTTGCATAGAGTTGATTTGTTCAAAGTTAAATTTAGAGTGCTCCCATTGAAAGGCGTTTGATGGTTTACTCAAGTGAATTTGCCAGGACTTTACCCTATGTATTTTTATTTCCTTGAAGAGTGTTGGAAGGGTATGCAGCATGAGCTAAAGTCTTCAGAGTTGTCTTTCTGGGTTGTGTCTGTGTCTTACTGCTGTTCCTATGGCTGTCTAAAACAGTAAACATGGCCATAAGTGCAGTCAGACAGTGTGGAGGGCAAATGGTTGCCCGTAGTTTGGCTTTCTCCCACTCCTGAGTTTTTGATGTATGATTTTAAGTAAGCAGTTTGAACTGGCTGTAGCAGTTTCTGCATAATTTGATCAGATAAGTAATAAGAGATATTTTTTTTTCTTTCTTTCTGTCTACAGGAACACCAGTGTACTCAGTAGCCTGGGGACCAGATTCTGAAAAAGTCCTATATACTTCAGGGAAACATCTGATTATTAAACCTCTTCAGCCAAATGCTAAAGTTTTGCAGGTATCATTAACACGTTAAGGTTGTCTCACACTTCCATGTGAAAACTTTTTTCAGTTATCTACAGTTTTGCGTACAACATAAAATGTACAAACATAAAATGTTTGTGCTAAAATTTTCCATGCAACATGTGTACCACTCATATCCCCCCCCCCCCCCCCCCCCCCGCCCTTTTCAGGCTTTTTTGAGAATAAGGAGATTGTTCATTTCTCTAAACTAAAAGATTTTTGACAATTTCTGCTGTGGATATTCTTCAGGCGTGTGATTAAGCATTTCTCTTTTTCGTAAATAAAGAAAAAGCAAAAAGATACAAGTCTTTCCCTTTTCATTTGTTACAAAAAGGCAGAAAGATACAGAAGCAATCGTTTAGAACGTGCTTTTAGTGCAGATTGTTATGCTTCCGTTCTGCCTTGTTCAGGCCGTCTTTAACTTATTTTTCTGCAGAAGAGATGACATCTGTGCATTTGTACTGTTGGAAAACCTGATCTACATTGGAGTCTATGAATGGTAGTAAATGATGAATGATAAATATTAAAAATAGAAGTTGTCAGACTTGTTGCATCTATGTTTAATTTTTTTTTTTTTTTTTCATTTCAGTGGAAAGCCCATGATGGACTTATTTTAAAAACTGACTGGAACTCTGTTAATGACCTGATTCTTTCTGCAGGTGAAGATTGTAAATATAAGGTGAGTACTGGTTAACTTTTTAGGGTAAACTAAATGACAGAGAAAGATATTAGGCATTCTGATGTTTTCTGATTTTAATACTACTTGGAAGCTCAAATTTAGATGAATAGTAGTTCAGTTTTCAAGAAAAACTTGTTACCCTGAGTTGTATTATTTGTAAATACATCTTGCTCTGACTAGTAGCATAAAATTAGAAATGTTTTTTTTTAAATACAGCAGAATGAAAATAGGTAAAATGGAAGTGAAACAAACTCCAAAAGGAAATATGTAGAAATATAGAAATGATTACTTGAAATAGTATAAGCTATGACACATGCTGAAAGAGGTAACGATATATAAAATTAGAGCAGATAAAGCTGCTGTTTTCTATTATAGGAGCATTAGTGAATCCCTTAGGAAATTTTTTTGTTAGAATATTCTGTATCCAAAATGGGAAGCACATATTGTGTTCTTACCTTAAGTAGGAACTTATTTTTAATTGTATTATATGTTGGTTCTGTCATTCTTTAAGGATATAATGGCTGTGATAAAAATGTACACAATTAAGAAATTAAAAAAAATCAAAGTGTTAAAACCAAATGACTTCACTCTGTGAACTGGCTTTCTGATATTCTGTTGGCTTCAATCAGTGAGAAAATGTCTTTGATCTGGAAATTTGCAGAGGTGCCTTGCATTGTTGGGAAATGAGTGCAAATAGAATAAACTTTGTGGTTGTTTTACAGACTTACAGTAATTTGCAGGTGTGGTGGGTTGACCCTGGCTGGACACTAGGTGCCCACCAAAGCCGCTCTATCACTGCCCTCCTCAGCTGGACAGGGGAGAGAAAATATAACGAAAGGCTCGTGGGTTGAGATAAGGGCAGGGAGAGATCACTCAGCAATTACCGTCACGGGCAAAACAGACTCGACCTGGGGAAATTAGTTTAATTTATTACCAACCAAATCAGAGTAGGGTAATGAGAAATAAAAATTACATCTTAAAAACACCTTCCCCCCACCCCTCCCTTCTTCCCAGGTTTAATTTCACTCCCAATTTCTTTACCTACTCCCTGCCCAGCGGCACAGGGGGACAGGGAATGGGGGGTTGGGGTCAGTTCATCACACGTTGTCTCTGCTGCTCCTTCCTCCTCAGGGGGAGAAATCCTCACACTCTTCCCCTGCTCAAGTGTGGGGTCCCTTCCACAGCTCCACAGGTCCTGCCAGGAGCCTGCTCCAGCACAGGCTTCCCATGGGGTCACAGCCTCCTTCGGGCATCCCCCTGCTCCGGCGTGGGGTCCTCCACGGGCTGCAGGTGGAGATCTGCTGCACCATGGGCTGCAGGTGGAGATCTGCTGCACCATGGGCTGCAGGGGCACAGCCTGCCTCACCATGGGCTTCCCCAGGGGCTGCAGGGGAATCTCTGCTCCGGCGCCTGGAGCACCTCCTCCCCCTCCTTCTTCCCTGCCCTTGGTGTCTGCAGGGCTGTGCCTCTCGCAGTCTCACTCCTCTCTGGCTGCACTTGCACAGCTTTTTTTTTTTTCTGCTTCTTAGCTATGTTATCCCAGAGGCGCTACCACCATCACCAATGGGCTCAGGCTTGGCCAGCGGCGGGTCCGCCTTGGGGCCAGCTGGCATTGGTCCTATCGGACATAGGGGAAGCTTCTAGCAGCTTCTCACAGAAGCCACCCCTGTAGCCCCCCCACTAGCAAAACCTTGCCACGCAGACCCAATACAGCAGGAAACAAAATTCATTAGTTCAAAATATTTTATACAGAAAATGTAACATTTGCTATAGCCGCAAAGCAAAGTCTATTGCATTAAACAAACCAATATTGATTAGGAACAACCTTTAATGAAAAATGAACTATAATATATGTGATTTTTCTAGTAACTCAAAAAGGCACTGAAATAACTTAGTGTATTTCTGCAACTTCTGTGATCATGAGGGATAGCTCTAGAATAAGTAAAGGTACACCCAAACTATTTTCGTATAGAGAGATATATATATTTAAATTTTTTTAAAGGTTTGGGACAGTTATGGACGTCTACTGTACAGCTCACAGCCCCATGAATATCCTATAACATCTGTTGCCTGGGCTGTGGATGGAGAATTATTTGCTGTGGGGTCTTTTCATACTTTGCGTCTATGCGATAAAACTGGGGTAAGTAACAACTCTGAGAAATAGCAGATGTGGAATTGTACAAATTTATTGATAATACAGTAAATATTCCTGAGGACATACGTGTACAGGTGGGTATTTTTATTAGCAAAAACTAGTCATGACTTCCCACGCCTTCCTACTGGGTGCATCTGACTAAGATGTTGCCTTCTTGATCTGCTTAGCTGCACTTCTAAATATCTTTTGGGCTGGATAAAATTGTTTTAATAATATTTTGCCTTTCAGGATGTTAAATTTTTCTGTGCATTTTTTTGCTTTTTTACTTAAAAACACGAAGAGTTTACAAGCATCTCTTGTAACACAATCATAAAATGCAGTTATTAACCATAAAAAGCAAGGAGTGTATAACAATAACCTATCCTTAAAAAGGAGGTAGAAGAACAATGTCTTGTGCTTTTATTATTTAGCTTTAATCCTCCTGGGGGCCATCACAAGTCAAATGAAGCACGTAATTGGGAAAAGCCAACACGGTTTCACAAAAGGCAGATCGTGCCTGACAAATCTGGTGGCCTTCTATGATAAAGTGACCTGCTCAGTTGACATGGGGCGAGCGGTCGACATCGTCCACCTGGACTTATCCAAGGCTTTCGGTACGGTTCCCCACGGCCTCCTCTTGGAGAAACTGATGTGTTATGGCCTAGACAAGTAGTCTGTGCAGTGGGTGAGGAATTGGCTGGTGGGCCGCACGCAAAGGGTTGTGGTAAATGGCTCTTTTTCAAACTGGCAACCCGTCACAAGTGGGGTCCCCCAGGGATCGATATTGGGCCCAATGCTATTCAATATCTTCATAAGTGATCTGGATAACAGCATCAAGTGTAGCCTGATGAAGTTTGCAGATGACACCAAATTGAGTGGGGAAGTAGACACTCTGGAAGGGAGAGCCACCCCGCAGGAAGATCTGGGTAGGCTGGAAGAGTGGGCTAACAAGAACCGTATGAAGTTTAACAAAGACAAGGTCTTGCACCTGGGGAAAACATAATCCAGGAGTGCAGCTCAGACTGGGATCCATCTGGCTGGAGAGCAGCTCTGTGGAAAGGGACCTGGGGGTTCTGGTGGACAGGAAGCTCAACATGAGTGAACAGTGTGCTGCTGCGGCCAAGAAAGCCAATAGGATGCTGGGTTGCATCAGAAAGGGCATCACCAGCTGAGAGAAAGAACTTGGCACTTGTCAGGCCACACCTGGAATACCATGTACAGTTCTGGTCCCTGTTGTACAAAAAAGATGTGGACAGGCTGGAGGGGGTCCAGAGAAGGGCCACCAAGATGACCAAGGGTCTGGGCAGCCTGCCGTATGAGGATAGGCTGAGAGAGCTGGGTTTGTTCAGCCTTGAGAAAAGGAGGCTTAGAGGTGATCTCATCACCATGTACCAGTACTTAAAGGTGAGCTACAAAGAAGATGGAGGCTCCCTTTTTACAAGGAGTCACATGGCGAGGACAAGGGGTAACGGGTACAAGTTACTCCCAGGGAGATTCCGATTGGACACAAGAGGTAAATTTTTCACAATGGGAACAGTCAATCATTGGAATAATCTCCCCAGGGAAGTGGTTGACTCCGCTACGCTGAACACGTTTAAGACTCAGCTGGACATGGTGCTGGGGCATCTCGTCTAGATTGTGCTGGAAAGGCTGGACCAGATGATCCCTGAGGTCCCTTCCAACCTGGTATTCTATGATTCTATGATTGAGCTTTTTTTCTTAAAAAATACTAAGAGTTGACAAGCACATCTCATGAGGAGATCACAAAATGCAGTTGTCAGGCGTTAGAAATGGTAAGGCTAAAGCAGTAGTAAAAGAGGAGCTAAAAGAACATTCATGCTTCTACTTCGGATAGCTAGACAGGGCACAGTTTTTCAAGCTAAAGACATACTTTAATCTTCTCATCTGATGATCTCTATTACTTCTTAACTGTTGTGAGAGAAGAAAGGCTCCTAAAGAAGATACCTTTGTTTCTCTCTCTCTCTCTTTTTTTTTTTTTTTTTTTACTTGAAGATTTATTCCCAGTTTGTTTTTGTCGACCTAGGGTTTTTTTCAACTTGGTCTCCAATTAAAATTGATTTAATGCGGTTTCATCTACCTTCATTGGTATTCTACGTAAGTTAGCCCAGAGCACAGATTGACCTGATTGTCTCTGTGGATTTCCTGTGGTTCTGCAACTTTTTGTTCAGAGTCATGGTGCATCGAACCTTGCTGGTTTGGGACTTTTATTGTCCCATTCTCTACCTCCTTTCTTGTTGTATTTGTTGTTCTTTTGCTCAGATTGGGAAAACAGCATTTGCTGTGGTGTTTTCGGGCATCTTCAGTAGAGCATGGTTTTCCTTACCATGAACTTGGACTATGTGTTTCAAGTATTTTTACGTTTGTGAAGAAGCGCCTTTAAAAATTATGAGAAGAGGCATGCAGGATAAGATCTCTGAGTCTTCATATTTCACTTTCTATACTGATTCTGGTTTCAGTGATCTTTGCTGACAGTAATAAGTGTAAGCTAGGTGTTAAACTGGAAGCAGGGATTGCTTCTCTTTTCTATGCCTTTTCCTCTTACTCGCTTTGAAAAATTCCTAGTGCTACTTAATCTGTATAAATAAAATTTGATGATAGTTATCTTGAAGGAAAACAAAAGTACTCACATGCAATTTTCTTTTGGAAAGTATTAATTTTCCCATTTTGAAAAAAGTTGTTTTATTTTGATATCTACATTTTTAAGATTTTTATGTTAAGGAGATTTTTATTACCTGTGTGTTACAAACACACTAGAAAATTCAGGAGAGCAAAGTAGTGAGCAGAGTTGGAGCCTGAGGTATGAGCTTGTGCAAAAGATTGGGGTAGCACTTATATAGGTAAAAAAGATATTGAAGTAGGTATAAAAGATAATGAAGTAAAGAAGATATTTCCTGTCTCTTTGGTTTAAGGCTGGAGAGCAGATTGCAATTTCCATCGTTTAATGTTTTTCATTGTTGAAATGATTCTTTTTAAAGAAGATATATCTTACTGTTAGATTTACCTGCCTCTGTTTTTGTTCAGAATTGGATACTATTTCTCTTTGCAGAAGAAAACAGATAAATTGTCTCTATGCATACAGTCATACAGATTGTGCAGTCATGCCCCAGCTGTTAGAGGATGGGACACTCAGATGGTTGTTAAGTAGCTACAGCACCAGTGGGGACATCTTTTCCTTTCCCTGGCATTCTTCTGGTTGGGCTAATCTTAGGCATTGAGGGCAGGATTTTGTCATTATCTCTACCAGCTTGGTGTGCGTATCTGCTGATACACTTGCTGATTCCCTTAGAAGTGTCCTTTAGGATTGCCTCAAAGCTTTTGTTCCTAGGCAAGGTGAATAGGAAGATTTTTCTCCATTTAATATGCTGCTTAATGCCACTTAAAATGTAATTAAAGCAAAATGTAATTAGATGTAATTAAAACCCTGACTGTCGCCTTTCTATCTCCCTATATAAATATGCTGTTGTGGAACTGTTTATATATATGTACGATGCTTCACTTGCTGAAGCCAAATAAGGTATATTTGTAAAAAGCAGTTTATATTAGTATAATGACATCTGTGTTGGACTACATTATGTAACATAAATTGATTTAAACAATCAGACTAGCCATTAGCATTTCCTTCTCGAAACAGCACTTTAAATCATGCCCTCTTCTTCCACATCCACTTTCCGTCTCCTTTCTGAGTACTGGGATCACTGAGCTATATCAGCAAGTGGTAAACTGAAATAAATGTTTCTGATCCCGAGGGCCTTACTGTTTTTCTTGCTAGTTATTATGTAATATAATTTAATATAAGTATGGTTCCAACTCCTGCTAGCTGAAAACCAGTAATTTTTTAATCAGCATTTACTGTTGAACAGGCTTGTGGACTTTGTTTGAAATTTTAATGCAGATAGGTTTATTTTTTCATAAAATTAAGGGTCCTTTTACCTGGTTTATTATTCCATTCTTAAAGAAACAAAGACATGTACAGTAGCCAGTGCCAGATGCTTTTGTCTGTTTAGCAGCTAGCAATGGTAATTTATTCTCTTCAAAAGTAATGATTTTTCATGAAAGTTTCTTTTCTGACATTAAATGTAAATAGTTACTAAAGAACTAGCTTTGCTAGTATTGAGGGAAAAGGAAGAATGATTCACATACCACCAGAGTGATGGAGTTTGAAGAGAACCAGACCTGGCTTTTACTGGTCAACATAGACATTTTTATTATGTCTGATGTAATGGAGCTGTATTGGCAAATTGCTCCTCAGGGAGCCATCAGGCGATATATATATCATTAACTCTTCTCTAGCATATGTGTTCAGTTTGGGGACATAATTAAATTAAATTCTGTTAGTGTATGTTCTTTTCTCCTATTTTCTTTCTACCTGGATACTTTGTTCTAGCAGCTTCATGTTAAAAAAGAAAACTACAAATATAATAGTAGCTTTTAGAAGTTTTATTTCTTCATTTAAAAATAACTTCTGCTCTGATAGCATTATGTATCTAAAATAAATTATTATGGCTATCCTACAGAATACCAAACAAAATATATGTGATGTTGAAATTTGTTGCCTGCTTTAGTGTCTGTGATCATTAATCCTGCAGAGAGTGCTAAGATTAATTTTAAAGTATATATATTGAAATGTAAAGCTGGATGTATTGATGGGTAGACTTCAGTCTTCCTGGTGTTCACAGCTTTTCAGAATCTAATCACTCGGATGGAGGGCAGTGCTTAAAAAGGTCATTTATGTAAGCTATTTCCTGTGGTTCTGCATGCTTCCCTTGACATTACTGATCAGGTCAAAATATTTACACAGTAAGAGATGGTAAGAATGACTGAAATTCACTGATTTCCTCCTTCCCCACTCCACCCCCACATAAGTATCTTAGAAAATGGACCATACTCATCTGCTCCAAAGACAGGTTGCTTTCCCAGTGCCTTGGAGAGTGTAGAAGGATAATTGATAAAAAACTTGAAAGTGAAACACGGTGGTCAAATTAATCCTTTTAGAATTGCCAACAAAAGCTAGCAAAGATGGACATCAGATTTATGTTTTAATAATGCTGAATGTATTTATGCATTTGTTTTGGGGAGGCCTTTTAGACTTTTCTTCTGTTAACGATTTGTTTACCCTTAATGGGGATTGATCAGTTTGATTTGATTTTTGGTTGTTGTTATTCTCCAAATTAATTGTGCTCTTCTTGTCGAACAGGGTTTTTTTTTTTTTTCTGGTGATGTTTATCTACAATCTGTTTTCGTAAATAAATTGATGTTTGTTTGACTGCTAAATCTTGCTCTTTGATTTACTTTTATCTTGATTTCATCACTATGCTTAGCAAGTGCTTTGTAATGAAAGCAATTTTCCGCCTAAATCTGTACGTTCATGCTTTTAAATGATTATGTACATTCTACAAACTCTTATTACAGAATGAATTGTGGCCATTTTACTAGACTGGTAGTTTGCAATTTGACTGATTCTGTTATACGTGGCTTTTTATATTCCATAGCTTGCTCCGTGGAATGTCTGATTTTGCTAGAAATTCTATAAAGAAACCATTTGGAAAACTTCATAAAATGTAGGGAATATTGCCTAATATCTATAGAAAATAAGGAAAAACATTCTGCAAGTGTAACAACTACTCCTCACGTGCCACCCCATTTAAAACAAGTGTGAGTATGGTGCTATGGCTAAAAATATTGAGCTCCGTGACAACATGTTTCTATTCAGCTTTTTCTCAAAAGATACAGACTTGAACTTAATGAAAGTTGATTACATTAATTTGATGTCCAGGGGTGGTCATATGTTAAATAATTAGCAGTGATTGTCCTTTTTTCCTTATTTCCGTATTTTTTAAACTGTTGGCAAAGAGAAGCTTTGAAAATAATTTTAAGTGTTTAGCATTAAAGCCATGATTTTCATTCAGGACAGTAAATTCTGTGGCTATTGTAAAATTAACATAATTTATCCTTTAAATTGACGTTAGATGTTAGACAAATATAAAAGAGAGAGCAAGATTTTGAAAGTGAATGTATACAGTGCATATGTTTTCGTGTTATTCTGATAGTGCTGAGTTGTCCTAAACTAGAGCACTATGAAAATCCAAGCAAATCTGGTTTGTATAGAGTTACAATGAGCTTTGATCTCATTACATTTAGTTTTAGTCTTGTTTGGCAATGTAACAAAAATAAGGGTTGGGGTTTTTTCTGCATTGCTTCTATTTCATCTACCTTTATTAACAGTCATGATCCTGAATTCTTTGTATCTCAATAAAAGAAAAAATATTACAGATAGGTTTCCCATGGAGTTATGTTGTTGACCAGTTCTTTCCAAGTTGGCCCGTTTTAATTTATTAGAATTGGCTAATGTAACTTCTGGAAGAAAATGAAAACATGTGGATCATCTATGGAAGCAATAATCTATTTAAAGCACTACATCAATGCTTCATTTTCTAAGGTTAAGAATTTATATGGGACAGTTTGTCATCCTATTTTTAGTTCTTGGGTCTAATAGTTATGAGAATGTGCTTGGTTTCAGGAGAATTTTAGATATCTTCTGCTTGGCTTTGTTCTTCTAATACGCAGCTTAATACCTCACCTGGAGGTCATGGCTTAGTTTTTGATAATTCACATTAATTACTGGGGTCAAGTCCAACAAATGTTTAAGAAGGCAACAGGATTCCTTCATAGTTCTGTACTTCAGTAGTCATGTCAAGGATAGTTTCTCCTCTTCAGGTAAATTGCCCTGTATTCGCGTGTAGCACTGGATTTCCTTCCCTCCAGTTATGCATGTTGTCTCTGGTTTGTAGTATCTTTTGTGGATTCCTGCGTGGTAGGAATTGAAAGCCTAATCAGACATCTTATATTGTAAAATATCATTGTATTTTATACTGAGTAAAATATTGGCGGAGGAGGGTATGTAGACAGATATACATGTATATTTCCCACGAGCTGATTCCATATATGTATGTGCATATTCAGGTGTTTCTAATGCACCTAAGTATGGATTTGCTTTGGATAATTGATTTTTATAATCTTCTAAGATCCAATTTGCCCTCCATTACATCAGAAAATTAATAGTCATTTTCTGATGAGAAGCTTCTGGGCAGTTTGCACTCAAGTGTCGGTTCATCACTCGGGAGTAGTGAGAGCTGATTGCCAGCTTTTAGTGGACATTCAGACTATAATGTATTTTCAGATGTCAGCTGCCTCTGTACTAATGCGAAATGCCCTATGGGGCACAAGGAAAACTGAGCCTTCACTTAAAAAGAACTAATAAATAGAAGTCCTCAGTTATTAGGAGCTGAAGGTTTCTTTAAGCGTCAGACTTGGATTGGAGGCTGGTTCTAGCACGCTCGTTTTGTATCAGTTGGGGCATAAAGGGGCAAGAGCATGTATTTGCTGTTAGTCCGCTCTGCGCTCCGATTCCTGGAATGGATTGTGGAGGAGATTGCACATTTTCTTTTCATAAACAAAGGCAAAATAATGGGCAAAGACTATTATTAAAGTCAGTGGATTAGGTATGCTGTGTAGATTCTGACATCGTGGGGAGGTTCAGCAGTATCAGCTTTAGTTCAGCACATGTCAGCATTCCCTGATCAAAGCTCCACATGCCAGTAAACAGAGACCAGCCAGGAAAAACCAAGTGTCCTTTGCACAGCTGACATCAGTATTACTCTTATACTTTAAAATTTAAGAAAATACACTTTCTTCACTACGTTTTTTCAAAACGTTTATGCTGTGGTATTATGTGGATAACTGTTCTTAATTTATTGCATTCAGTCCAGAAATAATAACTAACTAGAACCTTCATATTGAGTCTTGGAGCATCAATATTACACATGTAAAAGACTGTTCTTGTTCCTGGGACACAGAGTTCTCTGAATCTGCTCATTGAAATAATTTTGCTGACATCTCAAGAGCCTCATCAGTCTCCATTTATGAAAATCAAACAGTATTCAATGACTATAGTACTTCATCTTTTTTACTACATCTTGCAATCAGAAAAGGGAAGCTTAAGTTATTGCATTTATGTATTGACTTAATATAATGAAACTTTTATAACTACCATTTTTGTTCTTGAGAGAGTTCATTGAATTAAATGAAAAATTAATTATGACACAGGAAAAGTATAAGCCAAACAGTAATACCAAAGTATAATTTTGCAGCTAATGTTAGAACAACGTTCATACAGTCATTCCTACAGTCATATTCTTACCCTTTGTTTTTAACTCAGTGTATCTAGGAAATATATAACAGCTATTTCAGTTTTTAAAAATTGTTCCTACCTTACAAATGGAGAGCTAAATGATTTTTATTATAACATTTTGTGTACATGATAAATGTACCAGACATCTGCAGGGAATATGACTCATTGGAGCAGTCTGAATTATACTGCGAGCTTTCAAAAATAACCAGAAAATAAAACTTTGTAATTGCTTTATATATTTTTAAAAAAAAAAATTAGGTTGTATTCTGGAAATATTTTACTGAGTATTTCAGCTACCTGAAAAAAAAGACTTCTGGTTCAAAAAAAAAAAAAAAAAAGCTGTTTTGGAAATGTATCCTCTCAAAGATGCCGTGTGTCTGCTATGCATAAAAAAGTAGCACCAAAGCCACATTCTTCAAGCTCCTTAAACTGGTTCTTAGTTGATGGCTTGATGCCCCTTTATTATTCATTCTGACTGATGGGTAGATTCTTGATCTAAGGGAAATGACCTTAGAAGCAGCCTTGTCTGTTTGGGAGGATCCCAATATTCAGTTTTGAAATAGTAGTTCTTCAAAGTGTTCTCAGATAGATCACATTTGGCCAGCTGTGAAAAATATGTCTGGGATGTAGGACATTCAGAGCATTCTCTGAGTGTGCTTGTTACAATCATTTGTCCTACAACCTCAAGTGCTTACTCATTTGCCGCATAAGGATGTCAGACATAGTTAAATATTATGCTCTTAATTACTATAGAGTGTTTCATACAGAATTCATCCCGTTGAGACAGAAGAGTAGGTTATGGACTTTTCTCCAAACCTTGCAATTACCTCCCCCAACGGCAGATCATATAGGCAGTGAATGGCGTATCTGTGAGCCAAGAGGCATGGAAGCCGAAGCCTTAAAATTGAGTGCTTGAAATTGGAAATTCGGTCAGTGCTGACATTGTCTTTCGCTCGCCCTTGTGTGCGTAGGCAGTAAAAGAGCCTTAACTCAGTAGGTCGTCTTACACAGTATTCTGCAAATCATTAGTGCAACTGGGAGGTTGAATTTCATCCCATTGTGTTGCCTTGCTATTGAACGTATAAGTCTTACACCTTTATTTTCCTGTAATTTTTGTGATTCCATTTCTCATAAATCGTATGAAGACTTTGTGTGAAGGGCTTAGTATTTCTTGGGTTTTATGTGTACTGCAAAAGAAATCAGAATATAAAGTGTGTTAGAAACATTAGGTGAGCATTTTCTTCCAACCATCTCTCCTTTGGTATAATATCATGTATCCAAAAGTCGTGAGAATCCAATGTCTACATTTAACTTCAATCACATGTTTTTTTTCTCACTGATTTGATTCTTAAGATGTCAAATGTATTTGAACATTCAGGTAGTTCTTCAATTGCTAAATGTTTTTTAAAATATTCTATTACGCGGTTCTGAAGAGGCTATTGTTAAGATTCGCTTCTCATTTTAAAACCTGGTTTAATGTCTTCCTAAAAGTCCATAAAAAGGTTATTTCATTTTTTGTCATCCACTTTCAGGGAAACACTTGTTTGGAGATTTGGGATGATTTCTATGAACTGTATTTCTGAGATGCAAGAGAGAGAAAACAAGTGTCTCGGTCTGGAAATTCTTCTAGTTTTTTACAAGAATGTATTAATAAGGATCCAGCTAAACTTTAGAGGAGTCTCGTACGTAAGGCTGGGGGAATTTAAGAATAAAGTTCTTCATTGGAGGGAATTTAAATATTGAAAAGGAACAAAATGAGGTTTAGTACTAAATGTAAGCTTCTCTCATAACTACATTCATGCTATGGATCAGAAGGAAAAAAGCCAATGCTAGTTTTAATACGTCTTTCTTGTTCCTTGGCTAGGAGGATTTATAATTTTATTTTTTGCAGTGCTAACAGAGAGAATGAAGAGCTGGGGGGGTGTGAAAGGATAAGAGATCATGTGCTGTTTCATTAAAGCGCATGCTCTGCCTGTGCCGCACGGGCAGGATGGGGGGGCACGGTGCCCTGTGCAGAGACCGGCAAGGAATTAAAATGTTAAATGCAGCTTACACTCTGTTGCTAGAGAGTATAAAGCTCCTTTATTTTTTTATTAAGAGCATCTTTTAGCAGCCAGCCCACAGTTCAGGAACTGCTGTATAACCTCTGGTGGCGTTTGCCTGAGGCTGGCTAGCTGCTTGGGCAGAGTGGCGTGTCTCCTGCTCCCTGATCCGTGCTGCGCTGCAGGCTTCCAGTCACTGCTGCTTTCACAGCTTCCTGCTACCCCAAAAATTTTGGGCCTCTATTTAAAAAACAATAAACCAAACTGATAACTATATTTTAATAGACGTAGATGATGTAAACCCGTAGTAGAAGATGAAGGAAAATGTTAGCTGCAATACCGCAGCAATGCGTTCTTTAGGACCAAGTGAGCCTGTCCACCTTGCAAAATCCAGTTAGCAGGAAAATGTACAATGATGCCATTTTGCCTACCATTTGAATTTCTAGCTCCGTAGGAAAGCAGATATGCTACTTATTTTGATAAGAAGATTCTGAAAAATAGTTATTTGAGCTGTGCCCCCATGACATTAAACTGTGATACTCCTCTGTGAGCACCTCTTAATTAGCCTAAACCAAACGCAACACACAGAGCTATTGTTTCTGGTTCTCTGCAAAGCTAGGCCAGATGTCACTGCTTTGGTTGCAGTAATGTTTCAATTTTTCGTTGTTATTTCAAGCATAGCAACTGGAAATTTTTAATATATCCTTCCCCTGTACAGTAACAACAGACACTAGAGAAAAAGGTAGGCAAGGTTAAATAATAATAGCTAATAAAAAAGCTTCTTTTTTATGTTAGGAGGAGAACAGAATACAGGCATTACTTTCAGAGCTTTTCTTAATCCACCAATGTCCCTTATGTTGGAAGCACGGAGGGAAGCAACACAAGAGCTTTGCAGTCCTCTGTATACTGGGATAGGAGTGCCTTGTTTATACTGACTGATTTTGCCCAGGCCTTGCTATTTCTCTGTTCAGGAGCTGCTGTCACTGCAGCATAAACTGAATGCATCACACTTAAGACCATAGCCCATTGCACCCATGTAACCAGTATAATTGTTTCTAAGTATGTTCACTTAATTTTTGTGTAGCGATCGTCTAGATTTATGAATGACTAAGCACACTTTAAATGTATTGTGACTAGATAACTTCTACCTCATGTGCTTCAGGCTTTGTGACATTTTTCATTTCTGCCCTACCTGATGGTTTTCCTTTTTGTATCCCCATTTTTCAAGAATCTGGCATAAGACATTTAATCTCTTTGGTTTGCTTCTTCAAGCTGTAATAAAAAGTTAGTTCATTGAAGTTTTGTAAAAAATTATAACCGTGCAAATCTGTTTATTACAACAAATCATTTCCAAAAAGTACAAAAAAATTCAAGAATTCTTTTTTCTTTTTCTGCAAGTGGTCTTATGCTTTAGAGAAGCCAAACACTGGCAGCATATTTAATATTGCTTGGTCTATTGATGGCACTCAACTCGCTGGAGCATGTGGAAACGGACATGTCATTTTCGCCCATGTTGTGGAGCAACGCTGGGAGTGGAAGAACTTTGAAATAACGTTAATTAAGAGAAGAACCATGGAGGTAATCTTCACAGTTCAGAGCCGTGATTCTGATTACTAGCTTTCTAAGGCTTTTTTTAATACAGAATGTGAATTTTTAGTCCTCAACAAAACATTATCCTTTTTTTTTCTGCGTATACATGACTGAAAATGTTTAAATCATAAAATGGCCAGAGTTAGCAAATGATGTAAATAATTGTCAGTTGTACAGAAGATCAGATCCATGTAAACCAAACCATACCACCAGATGGACCAGAATTACTGAACTCAGTAGTACTTTATCCTCCAGAAAAACGTGAAGCTCATTTGAAGAGCATGTGAAATTAGCTGTGGGAGGCCGCTTACAAGAGAGAGAATTTCCAGTGTAATGAAAATGTTTATGCAGAAAACAATACAAATACATTGTCAAAACCAAAGCATCATATTAAATGGTATTACAGTAACTGTCAGCAAAGATGAAGCTGCATAATTAACTGTAGATAATATAGAGGAGCTTTCTTTACCTTATCTGCATTCATGAGTTGTTAGAGGCACTGATGCACTTCGTAATAGCTAATGCTTTAGTAAGGTTTACTGTATCCCTGTTAATGAAGCTATGATGAATGTTGCTGTCTTAGGGCATTTCCAGATAAATTTGGTTGCTGGCTATAACTGTAAAGAGTTGTAATGTGCTTTTCTGCACCACATATTATGTTACAGCCTGGATTCAGATCTTCCAAAGCTACAGAAATTTGTCATGTATCATATAACATGTATCAGGTACCTGTGTGGTGCTTCCAGCTGAGTACTGAGCAATAGGCATTGACCTCAGAGGGAGCTGCCAAGTCTCAGCACTGCTGGAAATGAAACAGGCCCCTACATGTGGTTTCTGGAGCTTGAGTTTAGGATCCTTCTTTTGAAAAATCTTGGCCTGAACCCACATTTAGGTTACCAAATATCTGGGAATTAATACAAAAATATGAATTTTTACCTTCTAATTTGTCCTCTGTGTTCCCAGACACTGACTCACAACATTCACTCTCTGAACACTGGGATAATGTAAGATTTCCATTCTTACAAATTTTCCAAATTACACATTTGGTATTGGACACCAGGCCAATGTTTTCTATATCGAAGTCAAGTTCCTAAATTCCTAATTAGGCTTTTAAATGTTTTTTGGTCTTGGTTCTTTAATGTTGAATATGTAATTGAGAAAAGTTGTAACAACAGAAATGCTATATTACAATTTGGTCCGGTGGGTGGGATAACATGAGTCAGTGTCTGGGAACACAGAAGACAAATTAGCAGGTAAAAATTCATATTTCTTCTTTCATTCCCAGACATCGAGTCGTAACAGATGGGCTCTGTGAATAATCTCCAGAGTGTTTGAATATGCAAACAACTGAGGAAGTATAGCTAACCCTGATTCAGGACTAATTTTTTATTTTATTATTTTATAGCAATTTTATTTTATTCCTATATATTAATGTAGGAAAATACTGCCTACAAAAAAGTTCTAGATGCATTCTTTTTTTCTGAGTACTACAATAGCTAAGTTAATTATGGACATATCACTGCGGTGGACATAGCAATTAATATGTCTTCGGAAATGGTTTCTAGGCTTTCATAATAATTGAGTTCAGTCGTTGTTTTGCAATTGGTTGCATAATGGAGAAAATAAAAAAGAAGTTACCACGCTCAGAATGGTGACATCTTAAACAAACAAACAAGCAAACAAAAAACCCCCCAAAAAACCTTATTGTATCTCCTTAGATTTTAGCTGCCTAAAATCTTTGAGCTCAAAAATCTGTGTTGATTACAGGCAAACTGTGATTTTCTTGAAACATTGTCATTTGAGCAAATTTTCACAGAAATGGCAAAGGCACAGCCTGCTCAGCAAGGCCATCTCCTAAATTTCCCTTACTTCTGAGTGTGGTAGCATTAAAATATATGCTAGAGCTATTCAACATCTAGGCAACATATCTTTATCCAAATCTTGGATATTGCTGAATTGTTTTGATGGGATCATGATGGGATCGCTGAAGCATTATATTTCAAATGTTTAAATAATCAGCAACTGAACACTGAGTCTTAAAATGGGAACTTTCAGACATCCTTGATCTCAGATGATTTTCTCAACCTCATGTATAATATTGCGCTTATACCTTATGTATTCCAAGTACGCATTAATTACTCCTTTCTCTTAAGGAACTCCATCCAGCTCTTCAGTAATTATTCATTTCTTATTCAGTGTTTATAGAACCTTTGAGTTTAAGTTTTCACCAGTGCTGTGAAAGTGCCTGTTCCCACATAGATATGTTCTGCTAATGGCATAATAGCATCAGCATGTACTTATAATAAGAAAGAATATGATATTTCACTAGTTAGTTTTCATTTCAGTTATTGTTTTATTCAACCAAAATTTTCCTTTGATTAGGTGCACAATGTTATTAATGATGCAGTAGATTTGTTGGAATTCCGTGACAGGGTTATTAAGGCCTCTTTGAACTACGGGCATTTGGTTGTTTCAACTTCTCTTCAGTGTTACGTGTTTTCGTAAGTAATAAAAATTCATTAAGCTTTCTCAAGTTTATCTAACAGTTGTAAGAGAGTAGTGGAAACTTTATTTGAAGTACAGTAGTTAATTTTTTTTTTTAACTAATTGAAATATTCTATGGAACCTAGCATCATCTACAACAAAATGTATTGGAGTATAGTTGTCCTCCCCGTGTCATCCTTTCTTTCAGCTTCTTGCTGGTGTCATGACTGCCTGTTCATTTTGGTACAACGATTTGGCAGGCTTTCTTTTCACGTAGAGGCAGCAGGATTGGTGGCTGGATGCAGGTCTATTTGTGCCTCCTTTTTTTGGATACTGCTTCTGGCATGCCATTATTTTGGAATAGAATAGGAACGATTCAATCCTGCATCATGTTTTAAGAACATGATCTTCTGTTTCATACCTGAAATTTAAAGTTTGCTCTTAAAGGCACTTACCTGTTCAGTGAGATGATTAATGCTGAACAATGCAGCCTGTAATAGGGCACACAAGACTCTGTCCTACCTCCAGAGCACTGCAAAAGAGTTGAACCACAATTCAGAAATACTTTAAAAATATGTTTGTTTCATGTAAATATGATTTTGCTGTTTACTCAGACTCCTAGGTCAAATGCTGCTAGTGGGAAGGGATCCAAAAATGAAGGCAGAAGTGTTATGGGGTCATACTGCATGGTTATCAGTGTTACTTGGCTTCCTAAATGCTGTTTTTCTTTTGAAAAAAACCCTTTTTAGGAATGTTAGATGATTAAAATGTGTGCGCTGTATTTAGTGAATTCAACTTTGTATTTGCAATGATATGTGAAGATCAGTGGTTTTAACAAATGATGAATTTTTTCTTTGCAGTACAAAGAACTGGAATACACCACTGATCTTTGACCTGAAGGAAGGAACAGTTAGTTTGATTCTGCAAGCAGAAAGGTAGCTTACTTCTTGTAACGCTCACTGTTAGATGTGAATGTGCATTTCCTAAAACTTTGTTATATAACATAAGCACATATTGAAATAATAGAAATAGAAAAAAGTGTACAGTATTGGTAAGTAGCATGTGAAGGCTTCGCTGGTATATTTGCTGTAGATCTGGGATGGCAGTAATGAATCTTTTCATGTATTACATATGTATGTTTATACTCTTATTTATGGAAGAAAGTAGATCTTCTGACGTTACACTAAGACTGGTTCTTTTGATGTTTTATATTGCTTTTTTGAACTGGAATATATTTTATATAAATTATCTTTGGTCTCCAATTTTTATTAAAAGAATTGCCAAGTATGCCAAATAAAAAGAAATAGTTGCATTTTTCTTACGTATTTGTATTTATATTTGCAAGAAATTACTATTTTGTTCTCAGTTTAAAAAAAAAATTACCTGTATTTCCTGAAAATCATTTATCAAAGAGACCTTCACGTGTGCTTTTGTAGAGAGTCTTTCAAAGGACTACGAATAGGAACAGAAGTATAAAATCTTGAGTTTTGATTGCAGTCTTAATTCCCTTGCTGAAGTGTTGTCGGACAACTATTTCAGCATAGTGCAGCACAATGCTCACTGCATTTTTGAGTGCCCTAGATTAAACATTTATGTCCTAGTCCACAAAGATACTACAGTAGAGAATGGGTAAGCAAGTAGACAGGATTTTGAAGATCAGGTTCTAGATTTGAAGTTTTGTGCTGCCGATTAAAAGTAAATTTTGAAAAGATGACACAGATTCTTTGGCAGTGTAGGTGATCACGATGCCACAGAACTGAACCTAAGGTTTTGGTAAAACCAGTCTGCCTCGACAGATAATGTGCAATCAGACAGTGGTTCATTTGGTGCCAGTAACTGGTAACATTTACAATAGCTGCGGGTCTAACAACTGGCTTTTTGTTTATGGATGTGTTTTGTGTCTATGAGCTATAGATACAGTACTTACCAAACAGTTATTGTTACGTAGAGCTATGTATATTCTTTATAAAATTTTGCAAAGTTTTCCTGCAAATAAGTTATTTTTCACTGAAGCCCTGCATCGTAATAGGTGGTGATCAGTTCGTTAAGTGTCTTCTATTTGCTTTACATTATAATCTAGTCGTACTGAAGGAAATAATACAGGTAATGCTATTTCAGAGCTAGCTGTAAACATTAAAGCTGTTTCTCACATACATGCACACAGCGTTGTCTCATGGGGTGATGTGGGGAGTACCATCTGCAGCTGTATGCTTTGTCATCAGGAGTTATTAGATTTAAATGTTACAATATCTATAACAGATAATAAATATTTCTCACGGAAAAAGATGACATTCACATTAAAACTGAAATCTTCCATACAGAGCTTTCAGAATATCAACTTTGAAATGTAAGGCTTAGAAACGATGTAATTTAACTGAGAAAAATTGCAGGATATTAGACAATTACCTTCAAGTTGTTGAAACTGTCATCATGCTTTTCTGTATTATTTAGTGATTTACATTTTTGTTGGGGTTTCTTTGTAGGCATTTTCTTCTTGTAGATGGTGGAGGACTTTATTTATATTCCTATGAAGGAAGATTAATTTCCTCTCCAAAATTTCCAGGAATGAGAACAGACACTTTAAATGCCCAGACAGTATCTCTGAGTAATGATATTCTAGCAGTAAAAGACAAAGCTGATGAAAAGGGTAAGTTCTCTGTTCTAATAGTTCCATGTTTGCTAATAATCCATTATGAAGTTTTCAACATTTTTAAACTTTATTTAGCATAGTTATGGTAAAAAAGCATAAAGCATAAATAATTTCTCTATGATATAAATTAAAAGACCATATTTATTATAAAAATGAATTAAAATGATGGGTCTTGCTTAACTTTGATTAAAATACTAAAAGAGAATGATGTATGTCTCTGAACTTCCAGTTGTGTGTAATGCATCAGGGAACCGTGGAATATTTACAGTAGATATTTGAACGGTAGGTTTTCACTCTCTGACATGTGATTTTCTGAAGAAGTAGCTCAGCAACTTTTTCTGCTTGACTGCTGCTCTTAGAAGCTACCAGTACATTAGCTGTGATTAATTTTAGTTCTCTTTGTTTTAGTTTTTTTGGGTTTGTATCTTTACAGCATGTAAGTTTTATATGCAGTTGATATGACCATAGTTACAAGGCTGTGATGTTCTGTCTCAGTGTTGTATTCTTGAAGATTTTCATGCTTTTAAATTTTGTGGTTTGGCATCAAAAGCACTATAATTATAAAACACAACATGGCCAAATGAGCTTCAGGTAAATTTTTGCATTAATGAGTGGTACAGGAATATCTTTTTGTCAGTCAGCTTTTTTCCTTTGTTCTATCTCTTGATGCAAATGTGTAGTTTGCCTGTGCAACCATTTACATTTTCAGTGTCTGCTGGAGACAGGCACTTGCATTGCTGGAAAACCCATGGCACTATGACTTTTGACTTCATAACTGTACCATTTATAGGCCGTAGAAATATTACAATAGAGGGCTGCAGTGCTATCTATAGCTGTAGTTCTCCTGCGATATGGCCAGTAAGGGGATTACCAGTGGGAACAACTGTGCACAGGAGGTGCTGTTATTGCAGAGTGAAACAGTGAAAGCTTCCTGCCCGTGGTTCCAACTGACGCTAGCTCAATCTGTTATCTATAACTCTATCCTAGACGTAATGATTAGATTTTAAACAATGTCAGAATTTTAGAATTCTTTGTCTTGCAGCAAAGAATCATCGTATTTATCTTCTTTTTGCCATAGGAAAAAACCTTTCAGTGTGAAGTACAAAAGACAAAAAGAAGAGCCTGATAATTACAGGCAGTGAGTTAGCCCTTTAGTACTGATGGCATGGTAGTTTTCTCAGCATATAACCCACAACTTAAATTACTTAATGACTGAAGAAAACCCTTGTAATAATCCTTTAAAATATCCCTACCCAAACAAAAGAAAATTAGGTGAGATTTTTCTCACTTCCTTGTTACAAAGCAATTTTGCTACTCTGTACAACTTATGTGTGGGGGGTTTTTCTTGTACAACCTTATGTTTTATGTGAAAACAAATACTTCAATTATTACACAGCTGTTTTAGATAACTAGATATTATGCATTTTGAATAATTACTTTAAAGAGTAGTAATACAACTGTTATGCGCATTTCATTTTTAAGAACACCTACTTCAGAAAATATTATCCTCAAGCATCAAGACATTAAAGATATCTAAAATAGCTGTGTAATAATTTAAATGGGTTTTAATTAGCAAAAATATATTTCAGTGTAAATTATTCAGAAGAAAGCAATATTGTGCAAAACCACCCCCCCCCCAAATGGATAAATAAAAAGTTGCATCTTATTTCTGATCTTTTCTCTTTTACTCTGTGTGTGTGTGTCTTTGTACTTATATTACACAAGTGTACTTATATTACATAAGTGTATTTATGGTTATTTATATATTACTTAATATGTATAACTCGGAGACCTTATTTTATTGCCATATTGACACCTTGATGCAGTTAGAATAAAAACAATAGAAGTATTTGAAATAAATTGAGGTCATTTAGAAAATTCATCCATAAATATTGGCTACTGTCTATATGCATGGATATTTAAGATTTGATGGTAAACTCTCTCTCTTGCCCTGTTCCCCTGCCCATCTTTCTGAATAGACTGAAGAGCATCTCCATCTCCCAGCCATTTCTGTTAGTGTCCTGAAAATCTTGTCAGCCTGCATGCAGGCTAATCTTCATCAAAACTGTAATTTACAGAGGCTGGGTTTCTGGCTATGTTTTTACGATAAGCTTTCCTAATGATCCTGTTGACAAGAGCTTCCACCAGGGCAATGAGTAGGGGTGGGTATTTTTTTATTTTTTTCTTTCTTAGATACGAGTCCCACTAGTAGTGGTAAAAAGCCATATAATATGCCAGCACATGGGAAAACAGATTCTTGGCACAGGAAACCATGGCTTATCTAGGCCTGTTTATTCTTCTTGACTCACCCCAGCAGAAGCGTTTTTTTTTTCTTTGCCCTATTTTGAGGGCAGGTCTGTTTTTCATAATGCACTGCATTATAGAAATACCTAAGATAGCTCGGTTTGATACGGGAAGCAATTTACACGTCGTAGCATGGAGCTCTCTACAAGCCATTTTACTCTGAAACAGAGAGAGAGATAACTTGCTGTACTTCAGTGTTGTTACTTGGGTATTCTTCCTCTTTCGGTAACCCAGAAAAAAGATTGGTACTTGTGCACTTACAGTCCTTCCTCAGGCTGTAATGAAGGTGGAAGAGGGAGGTGAGCCTATTCTCAAACGGGAACTGCTGGCCTGAGGAGCAGTTATTCCGTGATAATAGAACATGTGTGTTAAAAGACACACGGTAGCCGTTCTCTTTCTCTGGATGCTCAAAGTGAGAGAATGCCATTTGTTTATATTTTTAATGTATACATATAAAAAAGATATATTTTAGGTTCTAAATGATTGTAAAGTGATGTGGAGTTTTTCCAGATGGGGGGCGGGGGGGGGAGGAAACAACGCCAAACTTATTTTCTGAAATACCTTAATAAGCATTGTAGATTAATGAAAAGTTAACCAATTTTACTTATCAATTGGGTACAGTGGCTTTCTGTAAAACTCTCTTAATCTCACTTCCTATAGCTAGTATAGTAACAATAACATTGGCTTGTATAGCTAGATCAAAATAAATTTCATGCAGGGAGCCATGCATAAAAGTGAGAAAAATACCACTTCTTAGGAACAACTAGTTTTCTTTTGTGTATTTAGCCAGCTGACAAGAGCAACACTTGTGCAAAACCCTTTGTTTTCCTCCTCCGCAAACTCAACCAATACTTTCTGAACACCTGCTCTTACAGTTTGTTATTTTTTTAAATTCTGCCTGTATAACCATTGACCTCAAACCAACATCCTGTGTCCTAGTGAGAGAAATGCACAGCAGGATTAACATGTTAACATCGCCATCCTTTGGAATGAACGTGCATGTTCATCTTATATTGTATACTTACAGGTAATGTGTTGAAACCGCAGGTGGGATGTGTTACTGAACATCTGAAATGTTGCTGTCACATCTGTGTTTTCTGTGAACTAACGCAGAATCATGTGCTCTAAATTACAGCTGGTGTTCTTTATAATGTTACTGTTTTCTCTATGTTTGAATTCTCTGCCTACATCTATCTGAATTCATGTGTATATTCACAGACTATATATGAAGTATGTGTACTATACAGACTATAAAGTATGTATACTATACAGACTATATATAAAGTATGTATGTTCAAGTTTTTGAACACATGGATGTGTGTGCGTCACACACACACGTGGGGAGAGAGAGAGAGAGACAGAAAGAAAGAAAGAAAGAGAAACTTTATTTTTAGGCAAGTTGCAAATTTGAGTCTTCACTGGATATCCCAGAAATACAGATGATGTAGGTGGGGGGCTTTTGGAGGTTTTTTTTCTTTTCTTTTTCTTTTTTTGAGGGCGAGACAGGGAGAGAGTGGAATAGATGGACTTTTAGTAAAGATTGCAAGAATTATGTATAAAATTCAAGTATATCTGGATAAAGCAGATACTTTTTGAGAAAGCCAGTTATTAATATATTGTCATTAACTGTATCATCGTGACAAGCAGAAACCCTAAACTGTCCTGGAAGAAAATATGCCTAGGGACCACTGTATTAAGAATTCAAAATAGAGCAGATAATTAATAACATAGAGAATGCTTCTGAAGAATGTCTTACCCGATAGTTCAAAGGACAGCTTTCTATATATCTGATACTAATTCCTTTAAGAAAATATATCAGTCAATGGTATCACTTCCTAAACTTTCATGGTCATCAAAATTGTGGGTTAAGATTGAGTAAATCTACCAGATGCCTCGGTAACATTAATTTATTCAGAATGCAGAGTACAAACTTGCATCAGATAGAACTCAGTGCCATTTCTGTAAATAACCATTTGAGCTGCGATAAGAAGTAAAACGTTAGTTTTCTCAATTCTGTGTAAGTCCATGATATCATGTCTCAATGGCTATCAATGCTCTGAAAATAATGATATTTGAGAGTTTTCACAGATCACTCCGATTGCAAAATGAGACTATTCCTAAGCTCAGCAGACTATGACGGTTACATTTTCTGTAAGATTCTTTTTTGACCAGTGTGAAAATCACTGGTAAATCTAGCACACAGTAATAAGTATCCACTTGCAGTAAATTGTACTCTGAAAATGAATGGAACTGCTTGAAAAGTCTATGAAGAACTGTTGCTTTTAACCAATAAACCATATAATTATTTTCTCTTCAGTTATCTACATATTTGAAGCTTTATCTGGAAAGCCATTGGGTGATGGAAAGCCTCTAACCCATAAGGTAAGGTGAAGGATATAATGTCTTTTTTTTATTATACTTTGAAATTAAGAATCAATAATCGGTTTCCTCAATAATGGGCCTAATAATCTATTAAAGATTTACAATCGTAATAGAGAGGAGCTTGACAACGCTAGCTGGCTCTTACAAAATAACAAAAATCAGAGTTGTTATGCGGTGTCAGTGTACAAAAGGATATGCTATAGGTTGTGTTCAGTTACTGGCCTGTGTTTCCCATACACATAAGAGTGTGAAACTACAGGTAAATAGTTTTGTTATGCAGTAAAACTGATCAATTGAGTTTCCTTTGCATGTATTCCAAAGTAACTTTTATTAGCACCGACCTGTTATTAACACTGAAGAAAAGAACATCAGTGAAAAGTTGTCTGTCTTCAGATTGAGCTTTTACTGGTTTTACTTCAAAAATGATTGCCTGAACTGCAGTTTACTTTTCTGTACTCTTCTGGTATACAACAAAAGCAAAATTAGGCAGCTGCTTTGGAGAGAGGAATAAACGTTCATCTTTTAGGCAGCTTTTGCTTTGAGACTGCCACTTGCGTTCTGTAGTTTTGTAGTAAATTCCTAAACTGCTAACTCTTCTCTGTTGCAGTTTTGTTTTAATCTGCATGAAATTCAATTTATATAATGCTTCATTCAACAGAGAAACACATGTAAAGTGTCTCCACAATCCAGTTTTTCAAGAGTTTTGTGCCTTGTTTTTAGTAAAGCATTCGTTTGTTTGAATATCACATGCTTTCTGTGATATGAATCTCCGAAATAAAAATCAGATATTTTCTTTTTCCTTTTCAGACGGAAATTGTGGAGATTGCTTTGGACCAGAAAGGACTTACAAGTGAAAGAAAAATAGCTTTTATTGATAAGAACAGAGATCTTTACGTTACTTCAGTTAAACGGTTTGGAAAAGAACAGAAGATTGTCAAAATAGGTAACAAAAAATTCAAAATAACATTTAACTACATGCTAGCAGGCAAATGGACTTTTGTCTAGTACAAGAGACAAAATTTTGCTTTTTAATTAATAGTGAAATTGGACTTGAAAAAACATTAGAAACAGTCCTGTGGCTTTCATAAGATAGCGATAGAAACAATTTTAGTACATTTTATCTAAATTCTGATAATTTTGGTATCAGTTACATGTAAAGCAGTTGTTAACATTTAAGCACTTGTTATTGCATTCCGGACCAAGCAGCTAAGAGGATATTGGAGAAGGAAGTATTCCTCAGCATTGTTCAATACAGAATTTTTGAGACATTTTTCTTGCAAATGCAAACCCTTAAGTTCATCATATTTTTAATTAGAAGTTTAAATGCTGTAGACAGATGTGTGATCCAGTAAGTATGAAGGTGCAGTCTGACCATTGTGTTAATTTTGATCTCCGGTCCCAAAACGTCCAAAAAACATTATTCTGAAATGAACTTTCTTTCAGAAGGAGACAGTTGAATTTGGCTGAAAGTTTGTAAGATGCTACCTTACAAAGTAGGGGGTTAAAACCAGTCCTTATAAAAGGAACTAGGAATGACTAATAATTACCCTTTTACTATGGCTTGAGAAGTACCTTTATTTTGAAGTTTCTTATGGAAATGTATATTATTCTGTTCTCTTTATATTAAGGGACAATGGTTCAAACTTTGGCTTGGAATGACATGTCTAACATTCTTTGTGGGATTCAAGATACCCGCTTAACAGTCTGGTACTACCCCAACACAGTCTATGTAGATAAAGATCTTCTGGCAAAAACTCTGTATGAAAAAGATGCAAGGTAATACATCCTTTTTGATCAAAATAGTGTTATTATGTCTTTTAACTAGGTTACTCGTTCCTTAAAGAATTATGTTGATTTTGGCAGTTGAAGTAGAAGCCAGGGATGCAACTTTTAAAATTCTTTTCATGTTACTACTTTTTGATTAGGAAATGAGGAAAAAGCGTTTTATAAGGTATATGATAAAGTTTGGAGTTGAAATGACGATGTGCAGTTTGAAAGTAGAATAGCATCTTGATGCAAAAGCAAAATTTTAATCATATCTCGTGAAATATTGCCTTAGTTGTTTGTAAAAAAAAAAAAAAACAAACAAACAAAAAAGAAGATCTGTTTAAAGTATCTGTTGGAAATTAAAACTATCAGGATATCAGGACATAGATAATATTATTTCTAGCTCAACATGTTTACTTTACATGTTTACTTCAGCCTGTATACTTCGTGATAGGAAATTCTTCATAAAGAATACCTGAATTCATTATTTCATCCTAAGAGTTATGGGAGCCCAAATATTTTTTACTGAAAAACGTATTTGCAAATTTTTGCACAAATACCCAGTTTGTGTTTGCCTTCCAGCCAGTGAATGTGCATAACTATCATTTTATTTTTAGAGAACATTACAACTACCTGTTGGATATAGCTGTTGAATAACTAGGTGCTTAGATTTTTATATGCTCTGAAAATGAAGTATAATCATGTTGTAATTTTGAAACAAAGATTTCTTTAAATTCCTAGTGTTCTTTTCAGTAAGAAAGAAGTGAATATTAACTTACCTTTCTTTCTCTACCCAGTGAATTTAGCAAAAATCCCCAGATTGTATGTTTTGTAGGAAATCAAATAACAATTAGAAGAGCAGATGGTTCACTTATTCACCTTAATATTTCACCTTACCCTGCAATTCTTCATGAATATGTTAGTAGTTCTAAGTGGGAAGATGCTGTCAGATTGTGTCGCTTTGTCAAGGTAAATGCTAATTATCGGGAACATTCAGATATAATTTCATTGTAATATTTATGTTTTCAAGTATTACTTTAATAATGATAATTGCATATCAGATGTTACATCTCATTTCCATTCTGCTTTGTTGCTGATTATTTTGGGGCTGATCATGAAAAATTATACATTTTAAATAATTACCTAATATACATATACATAATTTCATAATTTTCATTATACATAATTAAAATTCTTATTTTTATTCACACCAAAGTCCAGATGGATTGAGCACAGGTACTCGCAGAAGTTAGTAATAAGCTTAGGTTTTCAGGACTAGGCCTTAATATAACTGATTAAAAATGATCTGCATCTCCACAAACAGTTGCCTAGTATTTTTTCATATATTGTTTCACTTGTTTTTGTTGTTTGTTTTTTTTTTTCCCTTGCTTTCTTTTGTATGTATTTAGGCAACAGCAACAGATGAGGTGAGTCTGGCAGTCTTTAAAACAGACAAACAAAAATCCCCCAAACCCTGCTTCCTTTCCCCCATTTACTCCTAGAAAAGAGTTTAGCACTTTCATATGATTATCATGACCTTAAATGTGTATTTCAAATACTTTTTTATTTGCATTATTAAATCAATATACATCCAGATAGCTTGGGTGTATAATGATTTTTATTTTGAGTGTTGCCACTTTAATAGTAGGCTTTTATTCCAGTATTTGGCAGTAGAAACTGGGATTTCAAATTTCAAATACAGTATTAACTTTTTTGAGTAACCTAAATGCATCATCTTTAAAAATAAAACATCTGTATCAGGTGGTAATATTCATAATATTGTTTCTTTCTGATTAATATGAAGGTTTTCTAAATCAAGGATTTTTTTTTTTTCAAACTTTTTATGCATCCTCTTCATTTTTATGGGTAGAGTCACCCAATGAGTTTAATCATACTTAAAAGGAAAAATGTTTAAAATTTTCAGTGCTTTATTTATGAAATCCCAATATAGGTATCACGTTTTGTCACTGTCCTTTTTTTAATGAGCTTTTCCTCATTAGTCCATATCCATCAACAAGTGAGGAAGGCCTTTCAAGAAAAACTGTAACAGAATCGTTATTTTCAGTGTGAAGAGTATTTACATCATCTGGTTTTAAGCATCCAAGTTAGGTACCTAGGTCTCAGTCTTTGAAGACTTCTCCTTTCCATTGATTCACAAAAGAAGGTTTTTGTCTTTGACAGAAGGCAACCTAAACCAGCCTAAACTAGATGGTATGAATATCCTTTCTATTTGATAATTTATGTTTGGGCCGAGGGATGACCTGGAATAGCCTTACACCAAGGTAAACTGAGAGCCATCACAGAAGGTCTTGCCTTGAGTACTTTTTTTATCTTTCATGATTCGTAAACTCTTCATGGAGATACAGGGCTCTTTTGTTGATTTTGGCAACCCAGGTAGACAGTTCAAAGTATTCCCAATCAGTAATAAGAAAATGGACCATCTTTCTGAGGAAAGAGAGAACAGCAAGGCCTATTGGTGTAAAACTCTAGAAACTTGGTCGCTTGAATAAGTTCAGGCTGAGCTTTCAGCATTTTATCACCTAATTTTCTAAATCATAGGGAAGTAGGAAAAGAACGTGACACAGATTTTATGAGCATTTGATTCTCTGAACAATTTTAATTCTCCCAAATTACAGGCTACCAGCAGGAAGGTTTATCTTGTCCTGAATCATGACAAAGAGTAGGAACACATGGCCAGAGTAGGAACACGTGCAGAGATGGTGACAGTGAAACCACAGCCTTAGGCTAGGTTACTGTATGTCATTGGCTTCAGTGGGTCTTAGCACTTTTGTTTCATACAAAAGCAATTGTGAGACAGTGCATGGGAACATGTTTAGAGCATACTCAGTGTAGCAGTTTATTCTGATTTAAATCAATAGTAATCCTATGCTGCTTCTAAAAACCTATTCACATTGCAAAGTGTTTTTTTCAAGTTTGTTATTGAACATATTTAACAAAAATATTAAAGCCCACTTAATTCCTAGAGTGCATGTGGACTAACAAGTGCATTCAAAATTATATTTTTCCTATCTGAACTAGGGTTTTCAGATGTGGTAGCCTGAACTATATTAACTTATATGTTTTAGTAGTATATCTTTGTCATAACGTTGTCAGACTTGAAAAGGGAAGATACCACAATGTCAGCATCTTCCTAAATGTTTTTCTGAGTTAGTGGGGTTTCCTTAAGGTTGTGCAAAAAAAAATGCAAAAGTCATGAAAATAGGAAACAAGGGTGTAATATTATTATTACCACTGAGTTTTCCTAATTCTTAATTCTAAACATAAAATGTACTGAAAATATCACAAAGGAGACAGAACTTTTGAAGCTCTTATTTACTTTTCAGCAGGTTCATTGTTCTACAGTCAAGTAATTTTTTTCCTTTCTCTTTCATTTGTAGTGCGTTTATGATAAATGTACAGTTATTGTCAGCATCATGGTTCCAGTACAGTTATTTGTGAAGCCACGTTGAGATTAGCCAGGTTAAAATAATTCTTTTAACTACAACCAGTGCTTTGGTTTCCAGCATAGTTCCACAAGTAGTGACAGGGACACCGATGATGAGGTCGTAAAGTGATACCATGGCAAGGGTTCGTTAATGGCTGAGATGCTGAAAACTAATGATTCATTCAGCCACGCTGTCAGTCTCAGCTGATCACAACATCAACATTTTTATAATGAAGGGAGTTCTGAAAAATAATTAAGTAGTGACTTTCTAATAAGAGACTTACACCACAGTGCCATAAATGGTATGCTGAGAAATGTATTGTTATACATTATTTTCAGGACTTGTATCCTTCTTTTGAGAAGTCATTTTTAGCATGATAATAAATACTTGAAGTTTTAGGAGTTGCATTTTTTTTTTAATTTCAGGATCAAACTATGTGGGCATGTTTAGCTGCTATGGCAGTTGCCAACAAAGACATGGCTACAGCAGAAATCGCTTATGCATCAATTGGTGAGGTAAGAAAATTGAGTTATTTATTTCCACTTAAATTGTTGCAAAACTAATTTTATTAATTAATTTCTATTATTAAACTGTTGTACATCTCGTTAACAGATTGACAAAGTTCAGTATATCAATTCCATCAAAGATCTTCCATCAAAAGAGTCAAGGATGGCTCATATACTGCTGTTCAGTGGAAACACCCAAGAAGCTGAAACCCTGCTTCTTCAAACAGGCCTTATTTATCAGGCTATTCAAGTCAACATTAATCTTTACAACTGGGATAGGTAGTATTTCTTCAAACACAATATGTTTATAAGCATTCTTACTGAGGTAACCTGTAAATTATTTAGATCAGTTGTTCTATTGCAGATACTTAGCTGACTAATTTCCTATCTGTAATTGCCCTGAGCTGTAAAAAGATGAAGTAAATCACATCCTGACAATAACCAAAGAAGTAACTTTTTTCCTGTCATATTTAGAAGATACAAGTATTCTGTGATAAAAGTCCAAAACATGCTTGGAAGCATTTTTAAATAATATTTTGCTTTTTCATCATTGTTAGCACAGAAAAGTCCTTAGCAATACCTCAAACTGTATGTGACCCCCAAAGAATTCAGGCTGTTTTGAAATGTCTTGTTGCTAAAAATAGATACATGGCTATTCAGACTCCCAGCACTGTGTAGGTGGATGAAATATGAATTAGGCCTGAGAAAACAAAGTAGGAATTTCTCCTTAAACAAAACCCCACGTTCTCTAACAGAATCCTCTGAGGCCATTTACTACTAATTTCTCTGCTGTTATATTCATATCACCGTGGGCAAAAAGTTGTTTTTCCCCCACATATCTGTGTTTTTTATTATGTTGACTAATATGTATAATCTAAAAACTGCGTATATCAAACATAAGTATTCCTTATGCCACTGAGAAGAAAACAGATGTGAGAGTAATCAATTGTATTAATCCAATGACTAATCTTTCCCACATATAGTATATTGGTAAATGCTGTGTAGCATATGCCATAAATGTGTATTATGACACTGTTCAGAAGCGATTCCTGACTGTAATAAAGTTATTAAAAATTATTACTGTTGCCCCTTTATATTGAGAGTGCTAAACTCTAACCATTCTGTTTTATTTCCTTGAAATAAAAAGACTCCTATTGTCAAACTCCAATGATGTGATGAGGTTGTCAACAGAAATAATTGTTGAATATTTTTCATAGCGTGCATCATAAAGTAGATGGTCTCCTTCGCTGGCTACTTTTAACCTCCTGTGACTGATACTAATATAAAACTGCTTGGCAATGTAGATTAGGAATCTTTGCCTGCAGCCCAAGCGCTTTTCAGCGTATCATTTTGCAAAACCATGGTGATTGTAGTTGTGCCAGAGCATTTATATAGCCTGACAAACCTATTTCTGTTTTATTCCAGGGCCTTAGAACTAGCAGTAAAGCACAAGACACATGTTGACACAGTCCTGGCTTATCGACAAAAGTTCCTAGAGGACTTTGGTAAAAAAGAAACAAACAAAAGATTTTTGCAATATGCAGAAGGTGTAAGTATTCCTCAGAATTATTCCTACAGCTTTAGGTCAGCCTGCTCTTTGTAGCCAGTTTGGGGGGGGTTGGGAATTGCTCTTACATTTTCCTTCTTTGGTTCAAATGTGGACACAAATCTTAAGATTTTACATCTGAATACAAGTTCATAGCTTGATGCGTGGCTACTTGGCTAGTAATAGTTGTGCATGTGTTTTATTTGAAGGCACAGATACGGAATGTATATATTTAGTATCTGGCAAGGATTACGCAAATGAAGGCACAGTTGTTTTCTATAAACAGGGAGCTAGACCTTAGTATGGTTGAATGTGTACCTCTTAAATGTCTTCAACGCTCTTATGTAATTTTATGGATTGCAACAATAACAAACTTTGAAGGTATCCAGATACATATTAAGTGAACTACGAACCGTTCTGCCAAATGCGGTAAGTAGCTAAATATACAATTTCGTCAAACCTCTGGAAACCTCTCCATCATCAGTAGGTCATTTCAATTTATTAGCATTTCACAGATCTTAAAGACTGAGGGCAGATCTTACAGTTCATAAGCTAGAAGTATCTTAGATTCCACCGGAGTACTTCCGCACATTTCCTTTATGAGAGGCACCCCCATGTGCACCTTAGACAGCAATTTCATTGAGCAGCCCTTATGTCCTTCCTGCTCTTCCCCTCGCTGTTCCTAAGCATTCTGAGGGTGAAACAATGAAAAGAGACATACGCTTTGACTGTGTCAGATCCTTTCATCCACTGTAGCTGCTGGATCAGGAAATACATCCGAGCTGTTGGCTCAGATCCTTTAATTGGACAGTGCCCATTACACTTTCAATAAAGCTCGATTTCTAATACGTCATTAGTTTTTAGCACTTCTACGGATGTTTTCTTTCCTAAACAAGAATAAAGTCTGCACAATATCTAGCCCCGCAATGAACCATTCTGCAGTACTTTACCTAGAAAATAGAGAAAAATAACAGAACAGATTCCAAGCACTCTTATCATGCAGCAATTTCAGCTGCTATGCTGGAAGTGTGTCTTCTACATACTTTAAATCCATTATTGAGCAAAAATCACGTTAATCCCTGATGCTTCTGAAAGAGACTTTTTAGATAATACTGTCTTGGCTTTAAATCATCAAGAAAGCTGCAGTTTCTGGAAGGGTTCCTAAGCAATAACACCTTGTCAGTGACAAGGTGTGAGCCGAGTGATGCAAGTGGAGCCTGTTTCACCTTACACTCAGTCTTGAAACTTGGGTCTCATACTGCAGAAGGTTCCTGGAGTAAAGAAGTCCTTTTCCTCATCCATGTTCTGGAGGTCTTGTCTGCTGGATCTGAAACTAGGAGGGAACCTACTTAATGAAGTGGATTTTAAGCTTTTGGCTACAGTGGTAACTGAATTCTTAATGCAGCCTGTCAGATCATATAGCAAAATTGGAAGGAAATGTTAAGGACGTTGAAGAGAACAGCAAGATTTTGTGCTGCTATTCCTTCTCAGGGGAAAAAAAAGGTCTCAGTTTCCCTCTCACCACCTAACGCTCCTTCAGGCTTAAGTAAGGAGTTTTTACCTCTTTTTCTATACTGCAGCTGAGAGCACTGATCTGCAATCAGATATGGAATCTAAACAATGTGCTTAGTTGTTATATCTCACATCTTTATTTATAAGGTATTATGAACCTAATATGTATACTGAGAATCCATATCTTGGCAGTTACTAGGTGTCACTGGCAAGGGTTGTTGGCTTCACTGGCAAGTAGCTCTCTGGGCTAGGTGGCAGAATTAGTCCTATATGTGGTATGTTTAGCATCTGTGTGACATCTGTTAAAGCAAACACATTCTTTTCTTAGAGCTCCATAAAGATTTCAGTCGTCAGATCCAAAGCACCTGGACCCAGTAAATGCATCCTGAATTGAGGGATTAACCTTTTCATAAGAGAATGTGGGTATTGCAGTTACATCTTCTCTCACAGAGAATCTTCCTTGTTATTTAATGACTTCGTTAACAGAATAAGAGCTACTCTGAAAATTCCCTGTGCAGCAGTTGAGATTTTTTTTCCCATCCCATCTTTGGCAGTCTTAATTCTGCAGCAATGAAACTGAACTTCGCAATTACATTTTTGCCCAGTTTTTGGACATGTTTTTATAGTCATCAAATGCACCATGATCCATTCTTTCTTGTCAAGCATTTTTGAAAAGAAAGACAACTCTTGTACCCCACTGTACGATGGATATTGTACTATATCTATTGTCTGAAGTTTCACTGAAATAGAATACAGGCAGAAGATGACGATTGTCTGCAGCTGGAGAAATGCCAAGATAAAGCTAAAACATTCATTGATGTATAAGACAAATTTCAAGCAGAAATCTGATTTCTGTTATATCAGATAACTAGTGTAATATGCTGTCAGTTTACCTGGTGGACTTTAGGTGCGGTCAAAAGACATCACTGCATGTATTATTGATAAAGGGCTATATTCTCAGTAATAGGACACAGATGTCATTACATTTAAATTAGGTGCAAGTCGATCCAAGTTATTTTCATGTTTTAATGTCTTTTTGCTAGACATAACACGATGTATTAGTCTTTGTTAAAATGTATCAAGCTTGTTTTATTTCAAAGGTGGAAAGCTCAGTTTGGTAGAACTCAACTGTGCCTTAATACATTCCATTAGTATAAATTGTCGCTTATACATGAAGAACTATATAATGATTGATATGGTCACTTTGTAATTGTAACTTCAAATTGTCCTGTTAGTGACTAGCTATCTGCTTGACCTCTCTATATAATGTTAGTTGACCTCTGCATACTCGCTCTTCTCTTCTTACAGCTGGAAGTTGATTGGAATAAAATCAAAGCCAAAATGGAGATGGAAATTGCTAAAGAAAGAGAACGAGCAGCAGCCAGCCCCGCAGTGAGAGCTAGCGTAACTGTACAGCAATAACTGTCCTTTTGGTCACCTTAATAAGTGCTTCTTGAATATTTTGTACTGGCATGTATTACCAAACATAAATAAAAAAAGCCAGAGCAAACATTTTGTGGGGAACAGGAGTGAGAATTGGTGTAGTTCTTGTTAATTGTTGGATGACAGGCAGATTTATTTATTTATTACAGTCTCATTTTGAGCTGGGTTTATGTTCTGATGCCCTAGCTCCAGTGAGTAGCTACATTGCAGTCCATAATACATGTATGAGAAAAAAAGGGAAATTAATTGTCTTTCTGTTAGTGGCTTTTAAATTTTCATTGCCATTAAAATTATTTAACCTTGGTTGCCTCTAATTAAGTACCGATTTCCCTGTTTAAGCAGCTAGTTAAGTAGTTTGGTTATTTCTGCACCCCCAGGGACCTCTGAAAAGACTTGTTGAAATTGCCCTAAAAGAAATATATCAAACTGTAAGCGTTGAAAATTAAAAAAGGAGCTTGCACCTATAAAGTACAAAGGAACATTTCCCACACAGTAATACATATTTCTGCTAGTACGTATGTACTAGCAAGTTCTTCAATAGATGATTTCAGATTACTTCAGCAACTCAGGTTTGTCACTGTAGCAAACTATTTAGCAATAAAGGGTATTTTCTGAGATAATGTAAATTGTTTAAAATACTAGGGAATGTGCTTTGAATGTTGTTTGAAGTGGTGTTGGTTGGTTTTGTAGCATCTAACACATACAATTGACGATACTGAGAGCTTCCTTAAGGTTAAAATATCGTATTCATTTAAAATAAGGAAGAGCTTTCCACGTATTTTTTTCTTCTCAAAGCGCTTGATTTGAAAATATTGTTTTTATATTTGTGTTACTTCGAGATATATTTTTCTTTGTTTTACATATGAAAGTGGCTGCATGTTAGATGTTCTTTGCAGAAGCCCTTTGCATTATAAATATGTGAGCATGTTATTCATAACTGACATTTTATAATATGTATCTTTCAAATGGTACCATCAAAATGTTAAATATGTGTATATCTGTCAAATTTCTTCTATTTTGTAAATCATTATATGACACTTTTTTGCATAGTTCATAAATTTCTTAATAAAAACAAATAAGATAAATGGGTTTTTTAAACATATCTGACAGATGATGCATTGGGTGATCTCCATTGATTTACCTGACTGCTAAATAAAAGAACAATTTTGATGTGGCTGATTTGAAGCTCCGCAGTATGCTGGTGTACTGACATGTGGCAAAGTGAACACCTTCACCTTCCATTGACTTGCAGAAAGCACTTACTAGTTCCAGAATTGAGCCCAAAATATCACTAATGGCAAGTGTTTAATGTTAAATTTATGAAGCCTGACTCAGATTTGTAATGCAGTGTAAGCAATTTTGGAAGACCAGTCTAGTGGTGATACAAAGTTCAGGGTCTCAGCTCAATCTTGCTCCTTTATTCTTGGGCCAGTTGGAAGCACAGCAGAGGCAGCAAATTCACTCAGCTTCTTAAAAATGCCTGGTGCAACAATTAACCATGGCAAAGAGGAGATAAAACAATGGCATGGGTGCCATGCTTGTGAAAGTACTGTTGTAGACTGACTGCCCTTCAGGTTGCCGTCGATGGCACTCTCAGAAAGTGGGACCGCAGTGCTTCAAGCTGGATCTCCATGGCTCGGTATTAATCAGAAGTGGTGTATTTGTAGGTGATGGGAAAGGTTGTTTAGCTCCTAGGCCAAAGCACAGTAAAGACCTTAAGGTATTTATTGCTGATCAGATATATATTTTTTCCATGCACATCCAGTCCTGAACTACATGCTGTGCTGAGCATGTTTGTGTTAAATAGAAAAACAAAGATTAGAAAACAAAGCAAAACAAGTATTTTGGAAAAGCACTGTTTATTCTTTATTTTCACCAGGTTCTACTACGCAGGTAACCTGGTACAATTCCGACCTTGGGCATGAAATCTAAATGTCAGAATACTCGCAGAAGAAAACATCCTTATACGGCTTCCCTGGGATTGTTGCAGGGTTTCTACATAGCACAACTGCAGTTCCAAGACAAGCGCCGTCTGTCCAGTCCAAGATAATTTTGTGCTCGTTTGGCGATTTGAAACCTCTGCACTGCATTTATCCGTACCTGTTTTCAGTCATTTTTGATAGTTCATTTAATGGCATCTATTAAGTAAAAAGAAATACCAGAAGGATACAGATGTTTCAGGGATGTTTATAACAAACTACAACGAACCTCGCGTATCCGCTTCCGTGGGCCATTTCTGATGTATTCAGATAAGACTTGCATATCAGCGGGTGCAAAGTCAGCTCAAAAGTACTTTCACCGTGCTTGGTCTGTTCGTGTCATACCACCTCCTCGTCTAAGCCCTGACTTAAAACCTCCCAGGGCTGTAAATGAAACAGCTAACCAGTTACTGGCTGCATTATTGTCTAGTGCAAGAATACCGATTCTTCCATGATTTAAGAATACCTATTTTAAAAATAGATAGCGCCCTATTTAATTCTTGACTGTTTAATTTAAAACATCATAAACCTATTTAAGAAGTGGGGATTAACAGGATTGAAATTGAATTGTTTCAGTTGCTGTTGTGATGGATCAGTTATTCAAAGATAAATATGATATAGTTATTGTATATAATATAATATAATATAATATTTTGCTGTAGCAGGATGGGTGTTGTAGTTCATATACTTCATTTGACCTTGACCACAGTAGATTCTCTTTGGTTGTAAGAAGGGAGATTCAAATGGGTATGTGAAAAATGTATCACATGAGGTAAAAGGAAAAACTAAACTGAGTTTTTAAAAGCCATAATTGAATTAGGAAAGCAATATACTGCAAAAATGTTGTGTGCATTAGGCAGCACTTCTGTCTTTTAAACTTCCGAACATTACAAACATTGCACTTAGCTCTCCTTGCACGTGGGCTTGGAAATGACGTAAAAACATGCAGAATTTTTTTTACCCATTCTAGCAGCATAAAATGGGACAAAGCTAAATAATCTGTTACTGTAAAGTCAGGTCCTACCCTGCGTGAGAGAACAGGCATGTTTACATCCCAGTCTTCAAGCACGGTCCCCCATCCGTCCGGCGACGGACGGGGGTTGCAGTCTGTTCCCTGCGGACAGTTTTCCGTTTTTGGTGCGCAGCAGCCACCATACGTTTCTGAGGGAACTTACTGATAGGGGCCAGTGGCGATGGCAGTGAGGAGCAGCAAAAAGAGCGTTTTAGGAACATCCGCTTGGATTTGACCAAAAAAAATTGGAAGTACTGCTTTAATCTTGCTTTACGCCACATTTTAACTATTGTTTTGGATGCAATTATTCCAGGTAATGCAAATGGTTAAAGAAACCTTCTTCGTTTTTACCTCTAGCTTAACTTTTTATGGTTCACATATTTTTAATAGTTCAGAGGAAAAAGGAAAAATATTTTTTGTGTACTGGTATCTAAGACAGTGAGCCTTTGAGATCTATATTTGACCACCAGATTTTATCCTTTGGAACTGGAACAGGATGAAGCTTTGGATCATCTGACATGAAAATTTAATTTCACAGTTTACGTCGAGCCGTTTCCTACTGCAGGAAAACAAATGTTCGTCTCTGGCAGGTTCTGCGCATGAGGTGACTCTGGGTGTATCACGTTTGTGCCAGAGGCCAGAAGCCATGCCGTAGAAGCATCTTTGAGGGAGATGAGAGGTAACAGCAGGTAAGCGGTGGTGCTCGAGTGTGCCTGGGAGTCGTGAGCTCTGGGCTTCGACTCCGTTTGTGCCTTGGCTGTGGCCTCTCTTTGCCTCGCTTTTTCCATCTGCAGGTGGGAGTAAGGTGTTCAGCGATGTTGCAGAGCTGGGTTTTGGATACTAAGAAGTTAATGTACATAATGCGGTCGGACAGCGGAAAGGCTGGTGAATTATAGCTTTAAAGGTTTTCAAACCCCAAACCAATAAACATTAATAAATGCCATGGCACTTCATGAAGATGGCCGGTATTGTTACTCCCTTTTTGACAGATGAAGTCGCTTGCCCATGGTCACCCAGCAGGCCCACGCAAGCTGGCAATGGGGCCAAGCCACCTCTTCACCTGAGCCCCACCTCCTGATCCAGACAGCTGTAAGGAGACCACCCTCATCCCTGCCACAAGCTGGGAGAGCTGGTGAAGGCTATTGAAATGCCGAGGAATCCATTTCCAAAGCAGACTACGAGATTTAGCTGCACAGCTCTCACTGAATTGAACAGAAACTGCCCGGACAGAATTTGTCGGAGGTTTCACAGCCAGGCGTCCAGCGAGATCTGCGTGCGCAGCTAGCGCGGCTGGGGAGGACGCTTCACGGGGTCTGCCGTGAGCTGCAGCGGGCTTTCACCCAAACCTATCAACCTGCAGTCCGTTAAAAGGTAAAATTCACCATTGGAGATAACAAAAAATATCCTGACTTAGACTTAGTCTTTGCTATTTCTTCAGAAAATATATAGATTCTATTGAATAGTGAATGGAAATACTGCTGGTAAAAGGGGGAAAAAAGAAGCGCTATCCATTGAATTATGATGTGTCGGTACTTCTGATCCCAAAAGAAGCAAAATAGGAACCAAAAAGTTGGTGTTACACTGACAGAGTGAGTCTTAGGAATCGCAAATGCCTCAAAGCTGTGAAATACACAGCTTTTCAAGCAGTAAAGCAACTTGAGAGCTGTATTGTACTGGCCTGGTGCCAGCCTTGGCATGATTTTTTGGGCATATCTGGCAAATCTACCTGAAAAGTAATGTAAGCCTGCTGTGTTTGGTTTGGGCCCCTTGACTGAAATGATAAATTCCTTTCCAGTTTAACTTTTAAGAAAAAAATTAACTGGGAATTTTCATCATTTATAAAACAGAACTCATCATTTTGGCAAGGTATTAATCTCATGTTTCGCCAGAATGATGCCCTTCCTGCAACTATGAGCTTTTGAAGCCTACAGTCAGCTTAACCATGATAGAAGCAACTCACAAATATGCCATTAAAGATTCTCCCACACAATCTGTGCTGTCTTCAGGGCTAAAAAGACCTATTGAAGAGCTAACACTCATCTGCAAGGGACTGGTATCTGCTGCTTCTTTTCCTACTTTAAACCTTTAATAAAATATTGAGGTGTGGAAAAATGGAAAAAGAGCTTGGAAATCAGAGTAATCTGCCTGGTGATGGAGCTACCCTCGGCTGAGTAAGAAGAAAAGCATGCATATGATGATGGAGAACACTGACACTGCTTCTTAAAAATGTAAATAAACTAGGAGACGTCTTCTCTTTGAGCTTTCGCTAAGTGATTGGAGCACGCAAGCCTCAGACAAATAAACCATTGCAAATGATTACTCTTTTAGGAATTATGTTTTTTTGGGTAGATAAATCTGCAATGAATGCTCAGTGAAGAACTCCATTGTTCATCGGTTTTTCCAAAGCTCTTATGACTCATCCTACTTTCATTCCAGATGTTTGTCCATGGTTTTCCGTATAAATCAACCAATCTGCATATTAATTGTTGTTCAAAATAGAACATGTAAAGCTCTGTGTAAGTGCAAAATAGATATGTGGCATGATTTTACTCTGTTTATTGGCTGGTTTATATTGATGACTGTGGGGATTAGGTCAGCCAGTTGCACTTGTATCCTGCTTGTCCATAGAAATAAGAATTTACAATAACAGACCCTAAGGCCAACTGTCATTTAATAACAAGAAGAGAGCATACATTCTAGTTTGTTTTGTAAATTAATATCAATACGATCAACTAAAAAGAAGACTCTAGGATCGATTATGATATATCTAGAAAGAAAGGCAAGGTACAAAATACTTTGGAAAGAGTTATAACAACCATGCAAGGAAAAAATGGAGAAATTAGGCGCTAATGGCTGTTAAATCCCTGATCACCGTGGCCAGGACCTGGCAAAGGCGTATGCATGTGCTGCCCTTCATGGAGCGTGGATAATCCAGCTGGACTCACAGAGGTAACTCACTGTGCGTGGGAGACTAAACCTTTCCCTCCTGTTTTCCTGCTCTTTTTCCTTTGGATTGGAAGCTTGTAGCATTCCAGATTTTGAGATTTCCTATCTGGTACCAGCCCTGCAGCTGCCTGCACGCGGTTATGAAAAAACACACCAAGAGCTGCAAGTGTGTCCGCAAGACCAGGTTTCCACTAGTTTGCTTAGCAAACGTAATGCTGAGGGTATGTAGGTGATGAAAATCAGTGCAGAAGCAGAGGTGAAGTTCTGCTTGGTGAGCATAAGAGAGCTCAAGCAGGACTTAGCTGTTTGCTGCTGCTCTAAAAAAGGGAAAAATTTCATTTACGTTACAGCATGGTGTCCCGGGAAGCCAATTTGGCTCATTAAAGTTGTATTGTTTTCAGTTGCCTTATTCACTTCAGAATAGTCAAAGCTATGAAGAACCAAGAACGGAAAAGCTAGAAGCTTTGTAGAACAACTGTAATTCTTGATGATATCACCTAGAAACAGGGGAATTGGGGGAAAAAAATGCAAATTATTGTTTTTTGTATTTCAGGATTGATATTCAACATAGAGATTTTGAGACTTCCATTTCTTTATTTTGGTGAGATCAGAGATATCCCGTGTCACGTTTATTGAACAGCTCCAGAATCAGCTGACATTTCATGACTCCATAAATACAGTCGTGTTATAATTGTTGATCTGAATATATATATGATTATATGATGTGAATTGGAGTGGCTATAACATCACTTGTGGTTTTATGCAATTAGTGGAATACGCAGATGATTGTGCACTGAGCCTTAGGTTAATATAAAGAGAGCGAAGCAGTTATCTGTTCAGCAGTTATCACAATTGTCTGGCTATCTTCTTCTCCTTGGATCTTCTCTTCGCCTTCCCGTAAAATCTGACATACGAAAGCACCCTCTACACTAATATTTTATTCTGTAGGGTACGGGGAAAAGTTGCAGAGAAGAAAAGGTTGTGTACATTGATCGTATGTAAGAATCTATATTTTCAAAGTCTATTTTTATTGATCCAATTCAGTCAAATGTTGCCTTATGCTATAACATTTCCAATACTGAAATGCAAACTGTTTGTTTTAGTTCAGGTACCTTCACCCTACTGTAAATGTTTCTAATGAGAACTAAGTGCTTCACATGAAAATCCGATGGTCTGATACTTCAGGGAAATAGAGGGAGACGTTCCTTCTCTGCACAGAGCTAGGCAATATGCCTGGAACAATTAGATGAAATGGATGTACAAAGAATATCATGTTTAATTACTTCTGTGTCTTTCATGAAGGGTCTGCAAGAATTTTTTTCTTTATGTAAAGAAATAACTATGGTAGTTGGAGTCCTGCAGTTTGGAAATACTCTAATCTCTATTCTAAATAAGCATTCACGGGTTTTTTGAGATTAAACAGATATGCCTTCAAAAAAGGTAAAAGAGAGGGCTCGTATCTGCATCTCCATGCATTGTAAAAGACCCTCGGTTCCACCCCAAGTGCTAACTTCAGCCTAGAAAAAGAAGGTATTTTATGAGGTCCTTGGGCACAAACCTGCTCCCATCATGGGCGCGCAGCTCCGCCCTCACTCTGGGTGGCTCCAGTCTCAGGGGAGAGCTCAGGTGAAACTTGGGGCAATCATATATGAAGCAGCGATCAATCAGTAATGTAGGGCTAAGTTAGACACTCCCGGCGAATGCAACTGCAATGTCAGGGAGGATGGAGAAGACTTCTGCTCTTCGGTGCTGTTTGTTATTTGCCTTGCTCATGTAACGCAGTGCTAGTGAAAAGCACCCAGCACCTTGGCAGGACTGCTTTCTGCACACAGGCACTAGCGCAGGCAATTCAAACCTCTCCATCAAATTCCTTCAAGCTTGTCCTCGAGTAATTTAATATAGGGGCGAGTCTCGCTCAGCCTTCGGTGTCCGGTCACTTGGGCACAACCGCAGAGACTGATGTGCCATAGGTCAACGATGAGAATGCTTTATTTTTCTCTCTATTTAAGAAATTCTTCATTAACAACTGGACTTCTTAGCAACTGCGTTAGCCATCTCCCAGTAAGGATATAGCACCAAACTGGGCCATATTTTAAACATAATATTTTCTTTGTAAGGGTGTTCTGCCAGGTCCAAGTATTTTGGCATAGAAAAGGGAGGTTGAGGAAAAGCTACTGATTTATCTATTCAAAGTTATGTTTCAGTCCTGAAAGTTGCTTTCTTAGGTGAATCTGCCCCAAGTATAGTCTGGCAGGGGATGTCCCAGAGAAAATGCACATTTCTTTCCAAGCTTTCTGTGTTCGGATCGGTTAAGCATTGAACTACCAGAGGTGAGCCATGGCGAGATGGTCCCTCACAGCCCGTGGGTCTTCCTTGTCCCTTCTGTGTGTAAAGGAGTTTTTTCTTCTCCCTGGTCTCTGCACAAACACGCGCTCCTCGCTGGGGAAAGGAGGGAGGGCAGCTTTGCCCAAGGAGGGCAAATACAAAGTACAGTAATAATGCAATATTAAAAGAGAACACTAAAAAATGCACTATTATTTCCTACTGGGAGGGACATAAAAAAAAAGATATATTAGTTGATGTTAGCACTTGGACTGCAGAAATTAATTAATACGTTAAATTATGGGTGAGAAAAATGTTTGTCTTTTAAAAGTAATACAGTCAGTCCACTCGCTTTTGAAATGTAAAATTGCACATTTTGAAATGGAATATTTTCTCTGCCTTGCCGGCACCTCCCAAAGTGATGCCTTGGGATTTTGAGGCACTAAATCAATGGGGCTCACGCAGAACAAACCGCCCGGGGCAGCGCTGCCCTGCAGGGTGCTGTGGGCAGGAGCTGCCAAACTTCCCCCGGAGGCGTGGGGTCCACCACTGGGTTACACAGCATTAGGGTGAGTCCTTCATTTCTGTGTTGCTATTTAAGGTACAGAATTACCCTGTTACACAGCGTATTTTATTCAGGAAAAGAGTCTTCCCATCAAACACTGTTTTTTAAAAAGATCCTAATATTCCTCCCCTTGTTGCACACAAAGCTGCTCCTGCCTCGGCACCATGGATGCAGAAGGCAGGCAGCACCCGGCCACAAATCCTGAAAAAAATCCTTATCAATGGACTTTGTGGACAGTGATTCAGCAGTGGAAATCAGTATTTCAGTGTTTTGGCTGAAAAAGCTGAGCAAATGCTAAAGAAATCGATCTTTCCCCTCCAGTTCTGCTGTTCCTTCAATGCTGGCACTGCGGGTACTTTGCAGGCGTGAAGGTTTTATAGCCACTCCTGGTCGGGATGGAGAAACAAAAAGGCAGGCTGGGTTCCTTGGGGTTTTCCCTGTTTGTTAGGAAGAGTCGGCATTATTCCCAGTGCCATAATCTGTCCTTGCACAGCACTCGTGTTAATGTAACCCAAGAAGCTCCAGGTGAGAAGGCACAGCAGGATCGGGGCTGGTTTCTCTGGATTATGACCATCTCAGGTCCTCCTCCTCTTCCTCCTCCTCCTCCTCCTCTGGCCGTCTCTGTCCCCTGCAGTGTATAAAAAAGGCCTAATCTCAATTCCAGTATAAATAGGATTGCCATTTAAAGTAGATACGAGGATTTTATGCAGTATCTGGGAACATCTTTCTGTCTTAGCATGTTTAGCTGCGATATAGAAATGCTTAGAAGCCACAGCAGGAAATATTTCAAAATTCAGATGCCCATATCCATACCTACATCCACATCTGTACTTGACGTATATCCAAAGCCCAGGTTCTGCAGCGCGAGGAATGGCTCTCTTGCACCTAAAATTACTTCCCGGCCTTGCCTGCGAGGGGAGGAGGGGTATCCCACGCTCGCTCTTGTTGGGAGTCCTTTAGCTGGGACCCATGGAGTGAGGTAACTGGTTTTTTGGAGACTTTGTGGGCAGGAGACCTGGCAGCAGTCGGCACCGAGTGTGGCCTGTGCTGTATTGGGCCATTAATTTCCCTTAGAGCAGAAGTGATCCCAGGTCACCTTAGTGAAATAAAAAGCATGGTACCAGGAGGTGCTAATATTTTATTAGCAAGCTTTGCAGGCTGCTCTTCTCCGTTTGCCTTGCTGACAAAGGTAAGGCTATGTACAACCGCGGCATGATGCCGAAGGGAGAGGCCTGATCCTGCTTTCCCTTAGCTTGCACCTACCCCTGTCACCCATGGGTGCGGGAGGTGTGAGGATCGCTCCGTCAGGCTGGCTTCGTGCAGTCGTGTCCGCGCAGACCCTGCCCATGGTCTCCTGCTGCTTCCACAGATGAGCAAACCCAGGATTCCCGGTGCTCCTGAGCCCACGGCAGGCACCCAGGTGAGGGGAGCTGGGCAGGCTGCACCGAACTGCAACCAGCTCTTTCTGTCACCCCACGAAGAGCATGCCATCGTACTGGAGCTGATGTCATTGTATCAGAGGCGATGTCATCATACCGGAGGCGATGTCCCCAAGCCAGTTTCCTCCTGGACGATTTATTCCTCTTCTTAACCCGGGGCTCGGGGGCTGAGCAGCGGTCTCTGGTCACCACGCTGCCCAGCCCGCGCTCCCGGGGAGGTGAGCAGGAGGAGCTCCCCAGGCTGCAGGTCCCTCCAGGACTGCGGCGTGTCCCTCTGGGGAGCCCTGGTGCCCTGCAGGCGGTCCCACCGGGAACACCAGAGTCTGCTTCCCAGGCACAGCGGCACGTCCCTCCGTGGGCCCTGGCATCCTGCAGGTCCTGGGAACCCGGCACGTCCCTTCTGCAGAGCCTGGTGTCCAGCAAGCCATCCCGCCATGGACCGTGGTGGACAACCTTCCCGGGGGACGGTGTCTGCCCCGGGGGTCCACAGTGTCCCTCCAGGGAACCCCGGTGTGTCCCTGCCAGAGACCTCCGTGTCCGGCGTCGCATCCCTCCTGGGGGCCGCTGCCTGTCCCTCCGGGACGTCCGGCATCCCGTCTCCCCGGGGTCCCCGGCATCCCGTCCGGCGGCGACCGCTGCGTCCCTCCAGGCCCCCCGCCGCCCCGTCCGCCGGCCCGCAGCGCGGCGGGGGCTCAGCCGCAGACCCCCCCGTCCCCCTGCCCGTCCCCGGGGGGGCGGCGGGGCCAGCGCTGCGCCTCCTCGTAGCTGGGCAGGTGCTTCACCTCCTCGTAGCGGGGCAGCGGCGGCAGCTCCAGCCCCGGGCCCGGCTCGCCGGCGGGACCCCCGGCCTCCAGCGGCGGGGCGGCGGGGCCGGGGCCGGGCGGGGGCCGGCGGCGGGCGGGCGGGGGGCGGCGGCGGGGCGCGGGGCAGGCGCGGAGGCGGAGGACGCAGCCGGCGGCCACCAGCGCCAGGAGGAGGAGCAGGGCCGCCAGCCTCCGCGCCAGCCACCGCGCCCGCGGAAGCCAAGCGCGCCCCGCCGCCCGCCCGGCCCCGGCCCCGGCCCCCGCCCCGGCCCCGGCCCCGCCGCACCCATCCCGGCCGCACGGCGCCGGCCCCCGGCCGCCCGCCATCCCCCGCGCAACCCGGTGCCGGTGCCGGTGCGCACCTTCCGCGGAGCCGGCTGCCACCCCGCGCCCCTCCCGGCGGCAGCGCCGGGTTTTATCCGCGCCGGGCCGGGTTTTATCCCTAATGAAAAATTGATAGGGCCATTTGGCGGCGGTTCACGGGCTAATGGGGCGGTGGCGGTGCGGGACAGGGCACCGGGCCAGGCTCGGCCTCTGCGCCGGGGCGGCGTGGGGCCCGGCAGCCCCACACCCCAACCCGGCCTCTCCCAGCCGGGTCACCCACGGGGCGGCCCTGCCACCCGAGCATCATGCTAAACGCACCCCAAAACTTACCACTGAGCCGAAATGTATCATCCCCTGAGTGGGGACAGGATCCCTGACTAGGGATAGTCTGTACTAGAGGACATAGGGATGAGTGGTACCCAAGGATATGGGGATGAGCAATAACCAAAGATGTGGGATGAACCCAAGGATGCAGGGATGAGTGGTACCAAAGCACGTGGGGATGAACCTGAGGATGCAGGGATGAGCGGTACCCAAGGATGCAGGGGTGAGTGGTACCCAAGGACACAGGGATGAGTGGTACCCAAGAACAAAGGGATGAGCGGTACCCAGGGATGCAGGCGTGAGTGGTACCCAAGGACACAGGGATGAGTGGTACCCAAGAACAAAGGGATGAGCGGTACCCAGGGATGCAGGCGTGAGTGGTACCCAAGGACACAGGGATGAGTGGTACCCAAGAACAAAGGGATGAGCGGTACCCAGGGATGCAGGCGTGAGTGGTACCCAAGGACACAGGGATGAGCAGTACTCAAGGATGTGGGGGTGAGTGGTACCCAAGGACACAGGGATGAGTGGCACCCAAGAACAAAGGGATGAGCGGTACCCAGGGATGCAGGGGTGAGTGGTACCCAAGGACACAGGGATGAGTGGCACTCAAGGGCGTGGCGATGAGCGGTACCCAAGGACAGAGGCTAAGCGATACCTGAGCCCTGAGCACCCTGTGGGAGGGGGAATGCAAGGTGCAGAGCCTGCCACTGATTTTGCCGCTTAAAATGGACAACTGCAGTGTCAGAGCGGGCAGTGACAGTCTGGCTCCCTGGTGCCTGTGCAAGGCACAGGCACGAGTGAGTTCTTCGTTTTTCCTTTCTGTTGGCTTTTACTCCTACTATTAAGGTTTCATAGCTTTTTGCCTGCTGGCAGGGCCAGGCGGTCCCCGTGTCATCCAGCAGTGACCACTGCCCACACTTCTGGGGACCCAATCCATCACTTTATCCGGCCCCCATAACTGCAGACCCTTGGCTGCGTTGTTTGCTGATTACCCTCAGCTCAATTGCAAAACTCCTCAGGCAACCACGAGAGGAGAGAGAGGTCTAATCTAGTCATGGAAAAACTTACTAATATGAAACAAGGCAAAAAATGACTAGTACTTTTCTGCTTGGTTTCCTTTTAAGTTATCATGCCAAATCTGATATGCAGCAGCTAACCCACCTACGTGACCATCACGTGTAATGTATTTGTTTCCTTTGTCCTGTTTACTTGACCTCTGGTGATTTTGTTGCTGCTATCTGTAAGCAATACTCCTGCTGTCATCCCTGCGTTTGGGTAATTCATGCCTATGGTATCTATGTAGATTTTGTGGCGCTCAGGAACAAAGATGGGAAGAAAAGATTCTCAGCAGCAATGCAGCATTGGGCAGAGTTTGCATAAAAATAATCTGAAAGGAAGGAGGGGGTCAATGGTGCTGGGCTTCTGGGAAGCAATGAAAACCCACAGTTTCTTTCTGTATCTTCAGGGGTTCATTCTGCATACGTTTCCTCACTTTATGGGCATTTCTCCCTGCAGATGGGTGCTGGAGCTGGGAACTGCGGGAAAGGTGGGCTTCAGGCACGGAGCGGAGGCAGGAGGGCGGGAGCAGGGGGGCACAGCCCCAGCCCCAGCCGCTTTAGGCCCAACCTGCCCAGGCAGCACCAGCTCTGCCACCCCGCATGAGGGGGTGGCTGCAGGGACACCGGCCTTGTGCCTCGGGGACACGTCCTGGCCTGCGGCCAGCAGGATCGGGGGTGCTGAGCACCAGCAGCAGCTCCCTACCATGCCTGGGGCTGCATTTACTTCAGGTTCTTGATAATAACCAATGTGATTTTTTTTTAAGGCAAATATGATGGTGAGTAAACAGCCGGGTGCCCGGCAAAGCCTATCTATCCATTAATAAAGCACTGCATTTTAACAACATTTCTGATAAGCTGTAACTCTGCAATCAGAGTGCTATGAAATATTAAAGCCTGTTGATAGCTCATTAAAGCTAACGTTTTGGCTGGCCCTCCAGCGTGCGCCGCGGGCTTTGGTGCTCAGCCTGCAGAAGTGGCTGAGGATCGGCTCTGTGCCGCATCAGATGAGGAAAACCATGGCTGAAGGAAACAGGGCGCTGCGGTAGCAAGAAGAAACAAGAATTAAAAATTAAATTAAAAAATGCTCACTCCAGCAGCCCCAGCTCCCACAGCCCCACACCTGGCTTGGGAAAATGCAGAAATATCAGCTCCCGGGGAAGTCAGGGCCAGGGGACTCGTCCCTGTTGGCTCGGTGGCTGCCTGGGGATGCCTGCAGCCATCCTGGGGCAGCTATGGGTATAGATGCTGCATCCTCTGCGGGTTTGGGGGGATTCGGGGTGGTGCATCGATGGAGCTGGGTCAGCTGCTGGTGGGGCTTATGGAAATGTATGGAACCCCAGCTGTGGGTTCCTGTGTGGGTATGGTGGGCAGGCAGCAGTAATTGGTTCCATCAGGAGTAATCGGTGTCACCGATGTGAGTAATGAAGCCGTAGGCAGCTGCAGCTGCTAATGGGAATGATGGCTAGGTGACTTTTGGAAGCATGGCTGCTCTGCCGAGGGCCAGCATGGTGTAGGGACTCCTCGCCAGCTCCCTGGGACGGCAACTGGTGAGAGAGGAGGCAGGGGGGCTGCAGCCACCCTGGGACCCCCAGTGGCCCTGTCACCAGGCAAGGAGCCAGACCACTGAGCTGGCCTGGCTGGGGAGGCGGCAGCACCGGGGCAAGGAAAACTGGGATGGAGCAGCGAAAACTGGGATGCAGCAGCCTCCTGCTCAGCTCCTGGGGGAGCAGCCCTCGCCTCTCCTCCTCCGCATGCAGGACCTCGAAACAGGGCGATAACCACCCACCTGCAGCCCAGCTCACCCGCGGGCGATGGGCCAGCTGGGCAGCGCGAAGCGTTTCCTGACTCACTCGAAGTGAGGACGGAGGCGGCAGAGGCTCCCGCGGGATGCACCGAGCGTGGGGGCCAGATGTGGTGATTTGCTGCATCTGGGGGAAGAGATGCTGTGGGCCGGGCAGTGCTGGTGATGTGGAGTCACCCCTGGGTCCCCCAGGCACAGCCCGTGGCACAGGGCAGCTCTCTGCCTGCTGACCAGCGATGCACGTTTCGGAGCTGATGCTCAGGCTTCGCACATCAAAGCAGCCAGGAGAGTCTGGGGTTCAAACCTCATCATTTATCTGGTAATTCTCTTAAACGAGCCTACAACCAGTTAATCACATCTCTATTAAAGCTCCAATTCAACAGTTTGAACCTTCAGACTGATCCATAGCACTGAAATCTTCTGGCAAATCAATGCCATCAGCTACTGAAAGGTGGCAAGTGTCCCCATGTGCCGGAGCAGTTGCAGCATGCTCTGAGGGGTTTCTTCTGGTTAGATCAAAACTTGGTTGCCTTTTTTTCCAGGCGACTGACTCTTTGAATGCGGGGCTTCTGCATCATCCTGCAAGTGTTTTTGCCAGGGATGGGAGTGCGATAGTAAAGCAAAGCATTGTTTCTATTAGCAGCAGCAGCATTCATAGGCAGTTCAAGATGCTTTCCATATCACTGTCACCTTTCTCACGAATGAAAGAGAAATGAAATCATGGGTGAGATGGCCCAGATGTTTGTCAGAATTAGTCCTGAAAATCGTCAGGATGCTGTAACATACATTCTGTTAATTGCACATCCACAAATGCCTCTATCACTTAACTGTTTGCAACTGTGGCCTCTTTAGATCTCAAAAAAACAAGGAAGATGCTGGTTACTGTGCTTGGGAGTGAGACCTACAAACCAGGCACAGGCACAGCACCTCCGCAGCTCCTCACCTCACCACCCGCATCATGGTCCTCCCTTCACCGTCACCGTCCCCCTGCCACCTGCCCCTGCGCCACGGCCGGGATGTGGCTGCAAGCACTCCTTTGGAGCCGGGAAGGGTCACGGCCAGGGGAAAAACCCCACGGGCAATGGGGGAAGAAGAGAGACAGTTTTCTGGAAACTACCTGAAGGTGGGGAGCCAAAAAGCCAGGGCACATTGTCACAGGTATTTGTGTCCCAGGAAAAAGGATGGCATGAGTTTGGTTGTGAGAACTCCTGCGTGAATTTTCTTTTATTAACACATATATATATATATAAAAATATATTGATTTATTTATGTTTTTAAATGCTAAAGCCAAATATGAGTAAAGGGGAAGCGTTTCTCCCCATGCAGCCAGCCCAAACAGGGATGAAGATGGGAAGATCGTGCCCATCCAAATGGCTCTATTTCATGCTTCCTTCTCCTTCTCCTCCGGATGCTTGTCAGGACCTTTGCGACAGCCTGGGGTGGTCCAGGCCGATGGCCAGCGCTGTCCCTAAGCCTGCAAGGAGCTTTTTTCTGCCCCCCAAGCACGACAGAGCACTGGGGCAGCACCGGGAGTCGCTGAGCATGAATAAATCATCATTAGCGGCCACATCGTGCCTCCCCCATCCTGAAATCTGCTCTTTTTACAAGCTGGGAGAAACTCGTTTTGCCCAGAGTCTCAGGCAAACCTGGGGCCGCCGAGCAGTTTCTGGGAAGGAGCTTTAGAAGTTGATTTTCTCCTGTTTTGCAGGGGATGCACAATTATTGATCCTGCAAATGACCCTTGCAGAAATACATTGATCCCTTTGGAGCAGTGGATCATTAAATACTTGACTTCCAGATCTTTCAAATGGTGCCAAAGAGCTGACCTGGCAAAATAATTGTTTTATAGTGCATGTAGTTGTCCCTGTGACCATCAGCACTTGTGTAACTCTGAACTTGTCTTCACGGGAGCCTGCTGCCTAAAATGCTCCTTGCAGAATGATGCTTCACATCTGCATTTCCTTTTCTCTTATATGTTTTCCCCCAAATATGGGAAACCTAATTGGAAAAAACAAAATGAAGCTGAGGTTTCTCTTTTTGGGCAAGACTCTGAAAGCCTCACATGTGGTGAGCAGTATTTAGTAGCAGGAATAATCCCGCGGATTGGTGGAGGGAAGCACAGCTTTGGATGACGATCTGGATTGTAGACAGAAACAAGCTCAGCCCTCACAGCTTCAATGATATTATGCTATCTAGTAGACCCAAACCTTGCGATAGTTGAGGCTTTTATAGGAATTACGGAGCAAATCGCCGCTGCACTGGAGGATATGCAGGCACTTCGTGTTGCATTTCGGTCTCTGTTACAGCCCTTCTGCAAGTATTCCTCTCCCTGGTCCCCAAAGCAGTAAATGTGGTGCCGTGAGGGTGGTGTTTCGGGGTGCTGGGTGGGTGAGGCTGTGGCTGGGGGGGGGTTGCTTTCAGTCCGAGTGGGGAAAAGCTCCCCTTGGATCGGCAGCTGGCAGCGGCAGAGACCGAGGGCTTCCCCAGCGAGCCGAGCGCTGCAGTGGCGCTTGCACCGGCAGCGGTCACGCCGTCCGTGCGGCCGGCTTCACAACGGTCTGCCAAAATAAAGAATACATAGTTCTTAACATTTCTGTAAAAACTGTTAAAGAAGCTCTTAAGAAAGGCCATCGGCAGCGAGCTTGGAGCACTGCTCAGGGAAAGCTCTACGTTGCTTGAATTAAACACAGAAAGCTGAGATCTATTGCTTGACGTTTTTCAAGCACATCTGTAACTGCAATAAGGCTTAAGAAACAAGAAGATGACTCTGCATATGTAAAAAAAAAAAAGCCATTACCTCACAGCTCAGAAATCTCTACTGCCAGCAAATATTTGCTGTTAGAGTATTAAAAATCAGAGAAGGTAAGAGAGAGAGGCTGAAACACTCCTACATGACTCTGATTCCTTCCCGGGTTAGGTCAGTTCTTCTGTTAACAATTTTGGATGCTCTCCAGAAACGAAATGTATTTTCTTCAAATAAATAAAAGGTGGAAATATTGCAGGGCAATGATATCGATATTAAGTGTGTTGCCAGGCTTCCCAGACTCCATGTCGCAGTTAACGTATCCTATTTTATTCCTTCTACTAAAAATAAGCATTAGAAAGATTGGATCGTACCAGTCCTCCCCTTGCAATAATTCCTTGCCATTAGGACTTGAAACCTTTGACTCTGTGGAAAGGCTCCCATTCACACCGTGAGTTTTGGCTGAGGCTTTTAGTGTTACAAGTAATGAACATCTCTTCATATAATGCTCATATAATAAGGATGATTTGCTCCAATGGCCGTTTTTCTTCTGAATCAAATTATATTAATTTATAAAAATGATTCCAGGATTATAACCTTGATCTAACACCGTCCTTAAGCACACGTTTAATCCGAAGCCCCCCGGCGGCAGCGAGATCCCTGGGAGACCGGCTGCAGGCGGGGAGGAGGCTGGATGGCCGGTGTGCTGTGGGTGGATGTATTAGCAGCTGAACACATAAATGCTGAAACATATTAAAATGCAGTAACAACTAAAAGGCCATAAAGGACAATTTGTTGCAGTTGGAAGGATCGCTGCAGTGGTCTGCAATAACCAAAAAACTATTTTTTAATTTTTTTTTACAGGGGGCAACATTTTTCCAAGCCACAGTCCTCGTTAGTCATGCCGTTTCTCAAGAGGCTGCCATGATCCAGTCATGAATTTCTGAGATGATTTCATCTCACTGTTATTTACAACTTAGCCCAAAAGCTCAGCCTCTTCCTATTATTTGTGGTTAAATATAGCAACGGATTCTTTCCCATTCCTTTTTCTCTCGGAGCGGTTTTTCTGCCACCCACACAAATCGCATGAGTCAGAAGGCACACGAAGGAGCGGTCCCCAGCTGGCCGGGCCCTCGCTGGCTGCCTTCGCGCATCCCGAGCTCACCCCGAGCATCAGGAGGTGAAATAATGTCTGTCTGCTCACACCTGGGGCGCAGCCAGGGGCGCTCGCCCCACGCCCCGGGGATACGCGGGGACCTTCCTCCCCTCCGTCAGCTCCCGCATCCCGCGCGGGGTCACCCTGGCTGCATCCCAGCTGCGTTTCTGTCATCCCACGCAGGGATTTCAGGTGGCCCCAGTGTTCGCGCAACCCGCCCCAAGGATCAAGGGTCACTAGGAGCAGGGCAATGCCCTGGGCGCGGGGAGTGAACGCTGTCCTGCTGAAAACCCTCTCCCATTCCCCTCTCGCACTTCCCTTCTGCATGAAGATGCTTTACTTGTACTAAACTAAACATTTCCCACCCCAGTTTTGCCAGCGCCAACCCAAATTCCTTGGACCCCCAGTGCATGGGTGACACGCTGCAGCTGGAGGGCTTTTGCTGGGGGTAAATCCAACAGCCACCCCAAACGAGGCCGGTCAGGGCATCTCCTGAGCAGCGTCTTGGTAGCTTGTTAAAAAATAAAAAAAGGAGAAAAAACTGCCAGCTGTTTTGCCGGGAGGGGGATGATAGCCGTGCCAGGGCAGACGAGGGGCTGCATGCTCGGCAGGGAAGCATCCTGCCTGCGCTGCCTGCGCGAAGTGATGCAGCCCCGCACGCATCCCTTAGGAAAAGCGTAAGAGGGAGGGATGAGGATGCTGAGGTGGGGGGGGCAGCGTGGAGGCGGCAGCCGCAGGGGGAGGATGAAGGGGCAGGGGAGGTTTGACCCTGCTATTTTTAACCACGGCGTTTATGCCGCAAATAACCGTGCTGGCCTCGGAGGCGGCGCAGCAAACAGGAAAGGCCCCGGCACGGCCCTGCTCCGGGTCCACTCCTTGGGCCTTGGGGGGTCCTGCCGGCCACCCCGCAGCTGGGCTTCGGTGGGTCCCTTATCGGCAGCCCACATACTGGTGGGCCTGGACATAAAAGGGCAAATATTCCGTGTTGGGAAATGAGATGCGTGGGTCCCGTCAAGCCAAAATAGCAGATTTTTTGCGTCCTCCCCACTGCTGAGCCAGCCCCGGCTGTCTGCGCAGGCTGGATTTATCAGTTTGGTTGCATCTGGGGAAGGTGATATTTAAATTCTGAGAGGCAGGATAAAAATATGGAAAATGTATCACAGTTCTGCCATCGAGAGAAGAAAACCCCGCCACGCTGGGCACCGAGGTGGCTGCTGCGAAGCTCAGCCCCACCAAGGCTGGGGGGCACGGGGAAGGTGAGCTCAGGCACTGAGCTCAGGCAGGGATGCGGAGTGGGGCTGCAGGGGAGCAGGGGCTGCAGAGCTGGGCTGGGGGTGGGCAACGGCCTCGGGCCCCCCAGTTCCACAGAAATCAACCAAACCTGAAAAAATGCAAAAAAAAAGAATCTGAAGTGACTCTTGGTGGAGACCAGGGCTGTGGGTACCAGGGCGTCCGGGAAGAGACACCAGAGCTGACTGATACTGGTGACATTACATTGCTGGCTAATTCTCCAAGGACTGAATTAGTTAAATTGCTTTTTCTACTTTCAGCGCTTCCAGAATAATAAATCAGCACAAATGTATGAGTCCTGCCGGCAGCTGGGTTGCTGCAGGTAAAGGTCTTGGGTGATTTTTACCGTCCCTGGTGCCAACCTACCCCCTACCTGCCTGGAGCCGCGGGTCTGGGTGCACCCTGTCAGCTCCTATGTGATGGGATTTACTACTCGTACCCTCTGCTGTTGGTGGGCTCACCACCGTCTATTTGCTATATAATTAACTCATTGCCTTTTTAGAGTCATTATTTAATGACTCTGCTATCGATTTGCTAGCTGACTGGTACGCTGCTAAATTCATAACCCTCTTCAGCACTGTCTTGGCTGGTGATGCTAATGGGTGCCTCACCAGTTTGGATGTGCTGAATGGCACTGGTGACCCCAGCTCCCATCTGCACAAACATTTCCAAGGCAGCTGGAACTTTTGGTGTGCCCAGCAGCCGGCGAGCTGAAGCCCTGTTAATGCGGGACCTGCTCAGAGCATCTCCAAGGGCTTCCTGGGCTGTTTCTGGTTTGAGTTGTTTTTTTTTTAAATAATGGGTTTTTTAATTTAAGAAAATACAGGCAGGTAAAGTCTTTGTATCCCAGGTTTCCCTGCTGAGGGTTTGGGGTGGAAAACAGGCCCGGGGGGCAGGCAGTGAGCATGGCCCCACACCACCTCACCCCCAGACAGCACGACAGATTTATTTTTTCATAAATGGACACAAATAAATGTAAGGAACAAGATTTTTAGCGAGTAACAGGGTTTAGTATAAAACGTGTTTGATGGTCTCAGCACAGGCTGGAATTGCTCTAATTATTTTGGTGCGGAGGAAGGCGTTTTCTGGCCCTGCGTTACAGGCTTGGTCCTCGCTTGGCAAAGCCGCTCATTTTGGATTCCTCCTGTGCCAACAGCTTGGCAGCGTTGAGACCTGAATTGTCATCTGCTCAGGTGATGGCGCATGGAAAGCTCTTAATTCTGACCACACCAGGTAGCTTTCTGAAGCACCTACGTTTAAAGCATTTTTTACAATTAAACGGCATTGATTTAATTTTAACAAAATGAGCTGCAGGGTGATTTGATGGTAGAGGAGAACAGAGTACTGAGGAGTGCTGGGGCATCATTTGGGATACAGAGATTATCCTGCACCACCCCCAAACAGGTTTTTTTCTAAGCAGATGGAAAGCTCAAAGCGCACAGTTCATGTGCAGCATCTGTGCAGGACTTTTTGCAAGTTAATATGATAAAAAAAAGAGATTCAAGAGGTGAGGCTCTGAGCCCAGCGCATCCTCCTCCCTCCCCGTGCTGCGCACTGCGTCTCAGCAAGGGCTTCAGCGCAGATGTTATGAGGCCTCCTGCAACTTCTGTCATCTCTTGGGGATGAGGACACGACGGGGAGCAGAATGGAGTAAAAACAGTGAATATCCAGTAAATACGTGTGGCATAATTACGAGACACAGGTGTTCACCAATTGCTGTGTAGCAGGAACTCTAGCAACGTATTTCTGGCCTTTTCACCTCGAAGAAGAAGATGGCTGTTTGTAATTACTTCTCTAAGTGACGACACAACATCGCAAGTGGTGATATATGTGTGATGCTTTCATTTACAGCTTCCAGACAAAAGTCTGTCTGCAGAGAAGTTAGTGGAAATTAAAACCAGCTAATGCCTGTATATTATACAAAGGCCTGTACACAATTATGAAATCAGAAATAAAGCAGGATGCAGATGGACGCGTTGGGATCCGTCTCCCTGTGATTATGGCTGCATTTTTTGAGCTAAAATCCAGGAATATTTGTCGTGGCTGTGATGGGCCACCTCTCCTGGGGGTCCCTGGATACAATGTTGAGGTGAAACACTGATTTTCTGACCACCGCCTCCTCAAACCACGTGGTGCCCCTTTATATATATTTTACTGAACAGGCTAACACGTGTCTGAGGCTAAAACTTCATTTTTCCTCTTTTCATTTTCGTTTCCCCCGTGCTCGGCTGACCTGCCTTTCCGCCGCGCTTCCCGTCTGCCGCCGGCCGCAGCCAGAGGTTTTGTCTGTCCTTTCCGCCGCATCCAGCAATTCCCTCTCGTTTCCTTCCTCTCCTTTCCCGGCTCAGAGTCCTCCTCTCTCCTTACCTGCTCTTTTACTGCAAGGAGCAGCCAGTCCCTGCCTTTTATTTAAGAAAAAAACTGCTCAAACCTACACCAAAAGTAGCAAAAAAGCCTCTTGATGCGCCGGGGTTTATTTCCAGCTGAGGTACCAGTTAGCATCAGCTGCACTGGGAGACGGTGCGGAGACCCAAGCCCCCATCGGCACTGTTGGCGTGACACAGCACCGCGGTGCTGTCGGAGCCACGTCCCTGGGAATTGTGGGGTTTAACTTAAATATTTTAATTAAAAAACAAACAAACAACTTCCCAAACATCTATCTATCAAAAATGTGAGTGTGAGATTGATTTATCAAATGCTATATATGGGGCTATGTCTGTATGTTTTATGTGCACTATAAGATCTGGCCAGAGAAGCTACCGTAACAGAAAAATTAAGTGTCAGGAACTGAATAAAACCTCTATCTGCAAACCCCACATATTTCTGCTTTACAATATCATGTTTGGAATTGCCAGAGCGATGCAGTAGGTGCTCAGAGGGCTTTTCAACGAGCCCATTCGTACCTTTAGGATGTGATTCACCAGCCCCAGGCCCCCAATTCAGCGGCAGCCGGGCACTGACCTCTCCGCAACGCTATCGCCCCCGCAGCAAAACACTCATTTCATATATATATAATTTTTTTTTGGAGGAGGAATGAGCCCTTTCCCCCCCCAAACGAGCTGCTGTTCTTGCTGACGAGCAGGCACGACCCGTACGCAGCCGAGGGCGGAGGCGGGCGCAGCGGCGCGGAGCTGCGCGGGTGCGGAGCGGCGCGGAGCGGCGGGGGCTGAGCCCCCGCGGAGCGGCGGGGCCGGGCCGGGCTGCGGGGGCCGGGGAGCTGTTGCCATCTGCAGGCGGCTTTGCCTCGGTGCTGGTAACCATCCTTCTCTCGGCAGCCGGGAAGGTGCTGGGGTGTTTTGGGGGAAAGGCGCTGGTAAAGGGGTTTGGGGGCCAGGGGCACCCAGCCCTGGGGAGCACCCATCGCAACCCAGCTGCCCGCCAGCCCAAAGTACCTCCGCTAATTAATCCTGCTCCCCTAATGACGAGGCAAGGCGGGAGCTCCCTCCTCGTCCTCCCCTTCATCAGCTCCCCCTTTCCCCGCGCTGCTTCCCGCACTTCTGCGGCAGACATGGGGGGCTGGCCAGCCGCTTCTGAGATGGGAAGAAGTTGGTACAAGAGCCTAGGGCATGATAGTCTGGGCATCCTGCGAGCACAATTAATTTTATTTACTCTCTATCACAGGCCTGGGACAGGGGGGCACAGGGGGTGCAGGTGCAGCGCCCGGTTTGGGGCATGGGCCGGCAGCGAGCCTGGCTCCGGCCGCGCTGGGCTGGCAGAGCTGCCGCAGGGAACGGCAACGTCGCAGCATTTCTTCAAAGGCAGGTCCAGGGCCTCCTGCCCATCGCCTGGGACTGCTGGGCCTGATCCTGGCACCGGTGGGCTCCATTTCCCTTCCTCACCCCCACCAGCCGCTAACTGCTGGAGCCGTACAATAACCCGTGACCCTATCGCCCATGGAGGAACGACTGTAGGTGTCAGAAAAGTAAATGTAATAGCAGCAAGCTATAGGAAAATATTTAGGGGATGTTTTCACCTTGAATCCAGATGTGTTGCTGCGATATATAATGGTACTGGGGAGGAAGCCGTAGCAATTGGAAACTTACAGCATTAAAATTGATCCCTTCCTTTCAGGGGGAGGACTTAATTCTGCTGCTATCAATAAGTAATGGTCCTGCAGCTGCAGGAAGAGCTTGTTTAACTTGAGGATGGAGCAAGAGCTGGAGAGGAAAAATCTAATATCATAGTAATGAATAACGACCTGGCCCGTGCTCAGGCGAAGCTGGCGATGGGGTTCCAATCGAGCTGTTTAGCAGGGGCACGAGGGACATGTATGAATAAGTGCCAGGCTTTGGAAGACTGACCAGATGCTGCTTCTGCAATTTGGACACGGCTAATTCCACGCTTAAGCTAATTGCAAAGGGATCACATGCAAAGTATGTGACTCGTTTCTCATTTGAATGAAAAGATCTCAATTTCCTGACAAAGGGGATTTAACTGTACAGTATAACGTACTGTCCTAAGCTAACAATTACAGCCCACATTTGAAGTTTGGCACAGGGTACTCTCACAAATTCCTGTATGAATATGTGAATAGCTATTCTTTGAATACATTCAAGCAAATTCTCTCGCTTTGCATACATTTTAATGATCCCATACACAGCTGGAACACATGCACTGTTGTACTGGGATGGTGCACGGCCAACCGAAACCAGCAAGTACAACGGGTTGCTGATGGACCTTTTCTTAAAAATATGAGTCCATTGGGGAGGTAAACAGTCAACTCCAGCACTGAAAATCCTGCAGCCTTGTGGCTTAGTGTTGTCATGGCTGGCTTGGGCAGAAAAATATCTGGGACCACAAAGCGGACTATTCAGGAGCATTTACATCAGTTTTCTTTATTTTTCTTTCTCGTTTTCTGTAGGTATTCTGGTAAATACATTAGTTGTTCAAATAGTTCCCAAAAAGCAAATGTGTAGACTGTTCTAAATAGTAGTAGTAGTAGTAGTAGTAGTAGTAGTATTAGTAGTAGTAGTAGTAATAATAATAATAATAATAATAATCATAATGATGATGAAAGTGTCATTATCAACTTCTGTGCTGAAAAACCTGCTTCTGAAAACCCTGGTCAAATCTGCCGAGGGAGAAAGAAGAGATGGCTCTTCTCCTCGTCTCACTCCTTAGACAAGGTGCTACCCTCCACACATTTGGTACAGGTACTGTGTTTTTGTGATTTGTCCCCATTTGTAAAATTGGGTAGTCCCTTGTGGAAGTGGCATTGCTCGTTCCCTGCCTGACAGCTGGGACAGACACGAGGCTCGGGGAATGTATCTGCAGTCGGGGAGGAGTCGTAGGAGGGTGAAAATGCTCTGAGTGGCTCTGGGTGGCTGCATTTGTGGTGCCCCACCTGAAAGGCTCAAGCAGAGCCTGATTTTTAGGTGACAAGTGCCTGGCACCTTCGGAAAAATCTGAAGGCATCTTAGACTCTGCGTCCTGAATCCTCCGTGGAGGCTGGGATGGCTGCCCGCAGCGGTTCCCACCAGCGGACCTCAGCGACGGGGAACTCGCGCGTCTCGTCTCGGGGAGGAGAGGCAGGAAAGCCCCGTGGTGCTGCCTGCGAGAACTTGTCCCGGGGTGCAGCTGAGTTCAACTTTCTCTTTCCGCGGGAAGGACTAGCTTATCAAGTGCCGTTAAAGCTACCCATAAATTGCTATCAGTTCTGTCCCTGTCCTTGAAAGAAAGATGATTTATGCTTCAGGAAACTGAATTCAAGCCCTGCTTCACCACTGCGTGACTCCAGTTTAAACTGGTAAAGGGTTGCTGATGCAAAACTGGAACAGTATTTGCTGGTGGTGAATCAGGGCCTCGGAGAAAAAGACTTAATTTGAGTATTTTGGACTGAGCGGTACGGCTGCTGTGCGACTCTGCAAACAATGTGCGCTGCGTTGGGTGTGCCTCGGGATAATTTATGAATACTTTGTGTTGGCATAGTTATCAGGACATTTATTGCATGAATATATTTCTTCACCGCAGTGTGAGGATGTCTGGAAGAAGTCAGGAAAATAGTGGCTCAAGGCAGCCACCCTTAGCGAGCTCCGAGTGGCCGTCAAGGGATGGGGCGGGGAAAGGCAAAACCACCGGCCCAAACCCTTTGCATCACATAGCCATCTTCCGTTTCTCATTTCCCTTCTGCCTTGCTTTTTTTTTTTTTTTTCTTATTTACTCTCCATTGTGTCCTATCGTGGGCACTTATTTTCACTTCCAACTCTTGTCGTTATTCCACGAACTTTTTCTGCCTCCTTGAGTTTGCTCCGGGCTGGAATTCCCAGTGCCTGGCCTGGCAGCAGGTTGTTGCTTGCAAGGGGATTTCCTTCGGCGACTTCACTGGCATTTTCATCTCTGCCTAAACTGATCCTTATCTGTCGCTTTTCCAGTGTCTCACATTAAATGTTTTTTTTATTTGGTGGTTTTGATCACAGTTTTACAAACACCCTTTACAGCCTGAGCATTATAGCTTGTTCCCACGAGCTCTGCGCATGTATTTTCCTGGGGATACGGATTTTCCAGAGTTGGTTGGCAGCGTGGGGCTGGCAGGATGCGGCGGCAGCCGGGGGCCGTGGCTGGGTGCACAGGGGAGAGGGGCAGCGCTGGGGGGCTCCTGCTCCTTCATACCCAGCACGGGAGGACATGGGAGCTGAGCACTTCAAAGGCACATGGAACGGCATTTTGAGACTATGTTTACTTATATACTTACACTTGTTTACAGAGCTTATCTTTTTTTCTCATGCGTGCCCTGGGCAGGCACACAAAGGGTGACTCTGTACCCCACCTGCGCCCGGGAGCCGCTTTGGGGTTGGCACAAGGGGAGGAGGGCGATGCTGAGACCTGGCCTGGGGCCGGATGAGCTTTTGGCGTATGAGGAATAGCTTTAAAACAAACATCTGATCCACCCTTTTCCCAAAGGGGTTAGCTTATCCTGGCACAAATCGAGAAGATTTTGGATGTTTCCACCTTCCACGTGTGCTTGGCTGGGAGGCAGTGGGGCAGGGAGGGGGGAAGCGAAGGTGTGCAAGGGTGTGCAAGGGTTTCCTTGTTCGGAGCCCACCCGGAGGCCTGGAAATCCCTGTCCTTGTGGGACGGTCGGCCCTCGCCTGGGTTTGGCAGGCTCTCGCAGGGGGATTTCACTGCCCTGCAGAGGTGAGCGCCGTCCGCTGGCGCTGCCAGGGCAGAGGGGCTGCTGGCTCTGCGAGGTTTGCTGTAGCTCTAGGGGCACCTTAGATGCTGCAGGAGCACTTTACTACCAAAACGCTTCTGGTGGAGAAGCTTTTATTCCCCTTTTTAAAAAAAAATACTTATGTGCCGCTGCAGGTTTGGGCTGTTTTATTTTTTTATTTTCATTTTTTTATTTTCATTTTTTTTTCTATAAGCAGCTCTGCCAGCATCTCAGAGGCGGGTCCCAGCATGCCGGCTGCAAGGCTGACATCTGGCACTTTCCCTTCCCGCACCTCTGGCAGCAGCAGCGTGCAGAGCTGCCCACGGTGTTTCCCACCGGCAGAGGAAGGCGGGTGACACCCGGGTGGCCCTGGGCGCTGGCAATCCTCGCGCCCTGCCTGCCCACAGGGTTAGCGGAGGGGAAACGGGAACGGCACAGGCGGCCATGGCACAGGCAGCACATCCCTGCCCTGTGTTCGGTGCCTGGGTTCCCATACGGCACCAGCCGGGAAACTGCTGGCGCTGCCAGCCGAGGTGCCAGCGTGCCTGTGTCGGGGCACAACCTGCCGTCCCCCGGCAGCGTGGACCCCGTCCCCGAGGCCTCCGGTGTGCGACCCGGCAGCCCTCGTGTCTGGGCTGGCACCTTGGTGTATCCAGGCACTGCGTGCGTGCAGAGGTGATGGATTTTACTGTAGATAATGACACATACCTATAGACACGATATATCTAGTAGGTATATGCAATACCTCTATCTATTCTATTCTATTCTATTCTATTCCATTCCATTCCATTCCATTCCATTCTATTCTATTCCATTCCATTCCATTCCATTCTATTCTATTCTATTCCATTCCATTCCATTCCATTCCATTCTGTTGTCCTATCCCATCCTATCCTATCCTACCCTATCCTGTCCTAATATATAATACCTAATAAGTCCACTATATGAATGGTATATATATACTTACGAAGGTGTACCATATATATCTGTATCTGCGCTGAGAGAGCGTGTGTGTATGTGTGATATGCATATATGCACCTATAGGTATGTACCTATAGAGCGCCTAGCTAGTACACGAGTACGCCCGTGTGCCTACAGCACCGGTGCAGTGTGCGCACCGCCCGTCTCTGCAGTACGGATCTGACAGACCAGCGGCTCTGCCGTGCGTGTGGGGTACCCCGGCGCGTGCCGCGGTGACGCGGCCCCGCGTGGGGCGGCCCCGCCCTGTGCACGGCCGGGTTCGGGCGGCGTGGCCGTGGGCGTGGCCGTGGGCGTGGCCGTGGGCGTGGCCGCGGCCGGGCGCGCCCCCGCCGCAGGAGGGCGGTGCTTCCCCGCGGGCCCCGCCGCGCCGCTCCCGCCTCCCGCCTCCCGCCGCGATGTCCCGCCGCGGGCAGGAGCCCGACAGGTGAGCGGGGACGGGGGGACCGCGGGTCTCGGCTGCCCCCCGCCGTGCACCGCCCCGCCCCGGCGCCTCCCGGGGCCCTCCCCGGCATCCCCGGGACCCCCGGGGCCTGCCCGGCATCCCCCGGCCACCCCTCGCCCCTGTATCCCCCGGCAGCTCCCCTTCCCCCTCCCCGCATCCTCCCGATGCCCCCCTGCACGCCCAGCCCCTCCCGATGCCCTCAGCATCCTCCCCATCCCCCCCAGCATCCCTCCTGCACCGTTCCCCAGCATCCTCCGGTCTCCCCCAGCCCCTCCCTTCCACCCCCCCTCCGCATCACCCCCCATTGCCTCCCGCCCCCCCCATCTTCCCCACCTTGCAGCGAAGGGTCCCTGCCCCGCGTTGGCGCAGAGCCCAGAGGCTCCTTCCTGCCCGCCCCCCCCCGAAAAGAAAAGACACAGCGGTTTTGGGGCGCAGGGCCCAGCCTTGCACCTGCAGCAGGGGCTCCCCGACCACCCCCCTCCGTCCCCATCCCCGGGGCCGGGCCAAGACCCGGCCGCGCAGCCGCCCGGCCCCGCTCGGCATCCTCTCCTCCGGCAGACAAAAGCGCTGGGCGAGCCAGCGCCGTTCCCGCTCCGCCGGCCCTGCCCCGCTCCGCCCCGGCCTCCGCTCCGCCGGCCCCGCTCCGCCCCGGGCCCCGCTCCGCGCTCCCGCCGCCGCCGCCCCGGGCCCCGCTCCCGCCGCCGCCGCCCCGGCTGCACCCCGGCTACGGCCACAACAAGCGGCAGCTGGGGCCGCTTAGAAACGAGCCTGTTTATCTTTTCCCCCTAAAGCGGGGATCGCCAGCGGGGTCACCCCGCTTTGGCTTGGCTTCAGCGGCGGCTGGGGAACAGCATCGCAACCGTGCCGCTCTTGCGGGGCCCGGGATGGAGCTGGCAGTGCCTTTCTTCCCTATTGTAATTAATTGTGGGCAATAATTTCTTTTACTGAATAGGGCTAGTTTTTTTTTTTTTTTCTCCCTGCTTCTCTCCTCCGGAGCGTGTTTTTTAGCTTAGGAGGAGGGAAATGCAGCTGTGAGGGGGTACAAGCCTGCTGCAGGCAAACCTTATTTAGCAAGCCAGCACTTGGTAGAAGGGTTGCACAAACAGCGCTTGGCTCAGGCACCATCTCTGGGGTACATCCAGGCTTTGTCCAAATCTTGCAGATACTATGTCATTATATTTTTTTTTTTTTTTAAGATACAGTTTGGAAGCACAAACCCCATTGTGTAATCTCCCATTCATGCCCACTGTGAAACCCTTACCCAGTTTCTCTTGCATGTCTAACTGGCCACAGCACCGTTTTCCCTGCCACTGACCAACAAACTCTTACAGCTCCACCTGCTCTGCCATCTGCCCAGGACCCCCCTTGCTTGCATCACTTCGCCTTGTGCCTCAGCCATACGTTAGGGGATTTATTATCCTGCTTCTACCATCACCACCTATTCATTTTTTATTTTTTAATTTTGTGTTTGAGCTGCCCCAGTGCAGTGGCGGCCGAGGCTCTGACTCCCGCAGTGATGCCCACTCACCCCGGCAGCACCCCCCGCTGCCGGGTGCTCCCCAGGGAGCTGGGGCCCGGAGCAGATGGGCTGTGGGGGCACGGCAGGCAGCCCGGGATGGTCAAACTCAGCCTCCTGAGCTGAGCTGCTGAAAAGCAACTGCCGCGGCTTGGCTTCGCCATTGCCAGCATCCCTCGGCATCGCCGGGGCGGCACTGAAATCCCTCACCCGCCTCCAAAGAGCGAGGGAATATTTGATCTTTCCCTGCCCGCATGGCGTACGGCTGCCGTTCCAGCTGGCCACTGGCAGGGCGGAGGGGCCGGGATGTTTGCTCGTGCCACCGAAGCAATGGAGAGCTGCATGTCACCTGCTGGTTTATGGTAACTGCGCCCAGGGCGATTCCCTTCCTCAGCAGCAGCTTTTATGGCGGTTCTTCGGTGGGGCCGCAGGGAGGATGTTGTGGAGCTTTGCGTGGTTTGCTCCACCAAAAGGTTTCCAGACCTGATCTTTATCTGTAAATGATAAAACCAGCACACTTCCCCTTTTCAAGAGTGAATGGAGACTGAAGGTTGGTCTGAATTTGCCACAGGCCACAAATTTGCCATGGGCACAAATGGGAGTCATCTGCCACATCTGAGCGACTGTGTTTATCTGAGCTTCGTGCCTTGCTGAAGATTGGTTGGATTGCTACCAAAACCGATGGGTGCTTGGCACACAAACTCTGGGTGCTTTGCAAAAGGGGCTGGGGCCAAGGGCTTGTGCCAGTGGGAAATGTGGAGGAGAGCCAGGCGTCCCTGGCAGGGCCAGGGCCATGGGCGATGTTAGAGAAAATTATTTTTTAATCCCCAGCCTGCCATCCCAAGTTACCTTATAACCTCCGATTCCCTGGCCAAAGCCAGGGAGCGATGCCAGCAGGCAGGGAGGTGAATAAATACCCGCTTGTGTGGAGGCGCGGCAAAGGACTGAGGGATCTGCTCATGTATCTCCCGTTTTGTCTTCCAGCGGAGCGGAGTCCCTCTCTTCAGATGAAAAAGGTACGGTGATTTTGTGAAACACAGCATTTCAAATGGGTTTGTTGTGAGAAATGCCCATCCTTTGGAATGGAAATGACAATGTTAAAGCTGCTGGCTTTAAAAAACGTGGTGTAATGCCTTAGTTTAGTGGATAAGAGTTTTGATTTTTTTTATACTGATTTTTAAAATTCATATTCCTTTGCTATTTATTCCCTTCCTCTGACCTGCATAGTACAAAAATGCCAAGAGAAGAGTTAAATCTTTTTCAAGCTTATATCCCCCGACCCCTTTTCTCTTGCAGAGGTGGCGGCCAGCAGTGTGGAGGGAGAGGGCTCGGCCGAGGAGCACCCAGCGGGTGAGCACACACGGGGCTGAGGGCTTTCCCTGCACGTGGGATGGCGTGGCTGGCCTTGCACCTGCCTTTTCCCCGCGACATGATAAAACCACAGGGTAGACACTGCTGCAATTCTTCAAGTCACTTGCTTTGCAATACTGGTTTCTCTTCAACTTACATTTGTCAGAATAATTTCTTGAAGCGCGTATGGCGCATCCCCACGAGTCACGTCACTGGCGGGACGCAGCGGCTCCCACCAATGCTTCTCCCACCAATGCTTCTTCCACCTCACCCGCGTGTCACAGAAAACCGTAATTTAGCTGGGTGAAGAGGGACATGCCATGGGTGAAGCTAACAAATATAGACAAAATAGTTCCAGGTTATATAAAACACTAAAATTAAGCCTCTTGAATACCACATGTACCCTTCAGGAGGGCCTGGGTGACCCCTAAGTCTCCTCTGATGCTGGGATTTGATGCTCTGATGCTCCTCTCTGCCTGAGTATTTTTTCTACCTTGTTATGTTACCTACCTTGCTGATTGTCCTGGTTTTGGCTGGGACAGAGTTAAGTTTCTTCGCAGTAGCTGGTACAGTGCTGTGTTTTGGATTTAGGATGAGAATAATGTTGATAAAACGCACTGATGTTTTAGTTGTTGCTAAGTAGTGCTTACGCCAGTCAAAGACTTTTCAGCTTCCCGTGCTCTGCCCGGTGCACAAGAAGCTGGGGGGGGCACAGCCAGGACAGCTGGCCCAGGCTGGCCAAAGGGCTATGCCATACCGTATGGCGTCATGGCCAGTATAGAAACTGGGGGAATTGGCTGGGAGGGGAGCTCAGGGACAGGCTGGGCATCGGTCAGCAGGTGGTGAGCAATTGCATTGTGCATCACGTGTTTTGTATATTCTTTTATCATTATTATTATTATTATTGCTTTCTCGTTCTCTGCTGCCCTATTAAACTGTCTTTATCTTAACCCATGGGGTTTACTTTTTTTTTCCGATTCTCTCCCCCATCCCACTGGGGTGGGGGGGGGTGAGCGAGCGGCTGGGTGGTGCTCAGTTGCCAGCTGGGGTTAAGCCACAACACTGACCAACCTGATGTATTTAAACTTGTAGATGTATCCTTTTCCTTACCTGCGGCATTGCTTTATTTCATTCTGCCTGTGACTAATAGGGTATAATTTTGTTAAGGAGAGGACAGTTCCGAAAACAGCTCCAGCAGTAGCTCGGACGAGGAGTCAGGTGAGCATCGCGTTGTGATTTATATATTTTCTCCCTTTTGAAAATGTATGTTCAGTTTAAACGAGCTGCTTTTCATGGACATAGTCTCAGGGTTATTGTATAAGACTGTTAATTCAGTGATTGCATGCTGAAAAGCAGAATGATATTTTTGTGAGCAAATAATTTCCTAGCCGCTCAGTTATGAGCAGAGCAATAATAGAGGAGCAGCAGCTAATGTTGCTTTAGCCTCGTAGACACAATACATGCAGATATTTTTACACCGCAGTAGTTCTCCCAACACCAAGAGGCTATAAATCTGCTTAAAAGTTGGCAGTAAAAGTGGCAAAACAGGATGGACAGGAAAAGAATTAAAGGAAGCGTTTGCTGTTGATGAAAAGCCTGTGGGTTTGCGCTTACACGGGTTACACCACCAGCAGTTTATTCGGGTTTCATGCAAGATTGATAGTCTTTAGTTAAATAATTACAAAGCTTTTTCTCATCAGATGCGGAGGAGTTGGATGGAAGAAGGTCGGGTGAGTGTGCTTTTATTTTGTTCCTTTTATCTGCCTTGCAAGGCGTGAGGAAGCCAACATGGATAAGGGATGCATGAGGGTAATGATGTGCGATGGCAAGAGAGTGATTTCGTGCTGGCCCAGCCGTCACCTTGATGTCTTTCGGTAAAATTATTTGCTAGAGAGCATACCCAAGAAGGGGGGGTGCGTGGGGTGCATGCGCGGTGCACGCTCGCTGCCCCTGTTTGCAGATGGAGCCCGGCGCGGGGCTGTGGGTGCAGGGAGCTGCCGGACGGGGAGAGGCACCCTTCCTCGCCCGCACGCCACGGGTGGCCCCAGGTCACTGCAGCCCCGCAGTGGACTGAAATAGCATTGCTGCGGGAAGGGAGCCAACGCGCTGGCGGGTGTTTGCCTGATGTTTTCCAGGCTGTTCGCTGCAGCAGTGTATTTTCTGCCTCTCCCACATCTGCCTGGCCAGGAGGGTGTTGATGTCCCAGGATGACTTTGGGACAGCTCGGCTGCAGGCCCTGCTTGCAGGGAGGGGCGTTGGTGGGAGCGAGCAGCACAGCGCCCGTGCACGCCGGCAGCCAGCCCCTCCTCACACCTTGTCACAAACAGCTCTGCCGCTCGGCTTCTGCAAAATCCACCCTTCAGGCCAAAAACTTTTGCCCAACGTGTCAGCTCTACTTGCTTTCTGTTGTCTTGGGGATTAGTAAGGAGGATTCAGGCACTTTTAAATCGCTTTAGGGACAAATACACTGCAAATAGTGTGGTTACCTGCTCGCTGGAAAGCGCTGTTGCCAGCTTCAAAGTCGAGTGGTTGAACTTTGTACTTGGCATGATGAGACTTATCCTGGGGACGAGTCTTTTCTTTAACCCCTGTGAAAATTTCTAGTAGTTTGGGCAAGTTATGAGCTCGTGACAAATATTGTATCTTGATGTTCAGCTTCATCCCCACACTGTGCAAAACCTGCACACGAAGGTGTGCAAATGTGCCTGTAAGAACTTAGTCTTAGGAATATTCTCCTTAGGTATTTTTAAATGTAAGCAAATTAAACTAGTGGGTTGTCCTTGCTGAATATGGGTGCAGAAACCTGCTGGAGGCTGAAGTATTTGCTGCAAACTTCTTTTTTGTAGATGAAGAACAAGAGGAGAAGGAATCGCTACCGCACTGCGATGAATCAGGTAGTAACAGATCTCTTGAGGGTTGGGTTTTTTCCTGAGTGTTTAATTACTTTGCTTTTACTGAACTGATCTTCCTGTTTTCTCGCTAGGAGTGAGCTGTCTGCCACCCTGTGAGCATTGCAGAAATGAAAATGTATGTTGATAAACTTCCCCCCCGTTCCCCCTTTTGCATGAGATAATCTGCAAATTGTAATTCTGCTCTCTCATCATCTCTTTAAAAAATGTATTTTTCTTTTATCTAGGACCACAAGGAGCAAGTGACCCCCAGGAGACTTTCTGGAGGACAACATGTGTATGGTTTTTTTAATATAATGGGTATACATTTATGTTGTTGTCATCAAGATACTTCTCTCTTCGGTTTAAGTGGGAAAAAGAATAATTTGCTGCACAGATACGTTTGGAGGTATAACGGATGCCCCCAAATCCTTAAAAATAAACAATTTAGAGCAGCTGCCCATGCTGCCTGCAGGTCCTGGTCCAAGAAAGCTTTCAGGATGGCTTCCTCCCCATTTGCACTGACCTTGCATTTTGCCTTGGATGCCTTGTGCTCCCTCTCTCTGGCTTGGAAGTTGTCATCGGTGTGGGATGTTTGTGTTGTCCATGTATGATGTTGATGTCGGTGTACGATGTTGGCTCCGACGTCGATGGGAGCTGGGCTGAGCCCTTCCTGTAAAAGCAGCTGCCTCATTTGCAGGAAAGCTTATGCAAAATGTTCATTACAGCTATTTTGCATGCACTGGCTGGGTCCTCCCGGCCAGCTTTTAGCACTCCAGTGACGGTTTAAACATAGAGACTGGAGAAAAAAACATTGTTGTGGCTTCTGTGCTATTCAGATAAAGTGCTCTGTGCTTGTTGGGAAGGGAGTTTCTCTGTTATCCCTTGCAAACCATATTGTTACAGTATTTACTAGGCGGTGGAAACTAAACTAACCGGGTCACTGTTGCCCACGGCAGGGTGCAGCTGGATGCAGAGGGGACTTACCAGTGCAGCCTCACAGGCTTGATTTTTGAGGTAACGGGGGCTGTCAAAATCACATATTCCCTCTTATCCTGGAGCAAATATGCCAACCTCGTGGAAAAGCCATGGATCGTGGGCGGCCCCCTCTTCGATGTGCGCTGCGACTCGGCCCTGGCTCTCACCTCCATCCAGTTTCCCCACTCCCTCTGCCTCGGCGGTGAGTGCCGGCCACCGGCCGGGCGGGCATGGGAGGCTGCTGGCTCCCCAGCGCAGGAGGTGCTGAGACGGCCCCGTGTCCCCCCAGATCATGGTGCTGGCATGGCCTTCAAGGTTTTGCACATCAAAGGCCAGGGCGCAGCCATCGAGCCCTCCGCCGACTACTCGGCCTCGCACGTGAAGTGGCTGGTGAGCTCGCTCTCGCCGGTGGGACCGCTCATCCAGACCCAGGAGCCGGTGCAGTACCACGGCGTCGTCATCCTCTACAAAGTTGTTGATGAGCATCCCTCCTTATCCTTTCGGGTCTACGTGGCTACAAACAATGACTCCTTTATAAAGGTATGGCTGGTGTTGGGGGTGTAGGCTGGCGTGATGTAGAAATACTGGCAGGGTGGGTTATGGGGGTGCTACATTGAGGATGGGGCATGGCGAAGAGATGCTTTTGCCCCAGTGTATATATTTTATATATATATATATATATATATATATGTAATGAGACTTTCTTACCAAAAAGGACTGCCAAGTTAGGATATGATATTTAAGGAATTATACTGGCCCACATGCTCACTCACAAGCTGCTGTAGAAAAGAAATACATCAGAAACCTGTTTGCCACCAAAATCCACAGAGCTGAGGGTTTGTACCTGAAAGTGCTTCTTGTCCTGTCACCCATTCCCCCGTACAATATGTAGGCAAACACTAGGAGAGGACAGCAACAAATAACCTTCCTTTTATTCGGGTTGCAAACTCTTCTATTTAATTTCACCCATGTAGCACAATAACTGAAGAAGTTTATTTGATGTTTTTTGAGCGTGGTGTTTAGTGCACAGTTTTCTGTAAAGTTTGCCATGTGGAAGAGGTCGTGGCCATTTCATAGGGCTGAGGACAGAGAAAAGCCCAAGGAGCCACATTAGCACAGATTTTAAATGTGAATTCCTTTACTGAGGTGAGTAACCTTTAAATTGTATTTTTAAATTTTAGGATATCTCAAGAGCTGTAAAACATTCAAATAAGAAATTCATTAAAATTGACAAGCCCCCTGTATGCCAGAAATTACTACAGAAAGGAAAGAGATATAGATTAGTTTGTGAGCCAGAAGCTGAAATAACTCCAGAGGTAAGTCCCTTGCACAACCCTCATTTTGTGCATTGCAGCTGGTTTAGAAACACGGTACAAAACAGCTTTTCCTGCACTAGTATTAAGGGCATTTTTCACATTTGCCATCGCTGCAGAAAGCATTTGCCTCTTAGAGCCCTAAAATTTTGGGATGAAATTCTGATGCCAAAGTCAACAGCAAAACTCTGGGGAGATTAGAGTTGGGCTCAGATCTGTGCCAACAGCCAAATACTCCTCTTTAGTTTATGTTTGGATAAATGTTTATTTTTAACATATTTACATTGTGTAGGAAATTGAATTCATTGATGGATCTCTCCTGAAACTAAAAAGTTACATTGAAGTCTATTTGGAGAAACCCGACGACTTCACCTTGTCTTTGGTTGAGCTGGAGTCTGATGCGACCGTATGGAAAGCAAAACTAAGAGAGAGTGAGTCTTTGGTCTTCCCACGACTGGTTTGTTCCTGCTGAAAAGATGCAGGAGTTGGGATATAATTCAGCCCTTAGATGCACCGAAATTCCTGCTGTTAAAATTGTGAGGTTTGGAGCTGGGAGTGATAAAACACGAAGAGAAGAGCTCTGGGAGGCCATGTAGTGGGTGTTGCAGTAACGTGCAGAATCCCTCGTGAGCAAACAGGCGAAGGCTTCAGGGCTGTGGGGTGTGCAGGAGGATGCTCCGCCTTAGTTTTAGTTATTAGGAATAATATGTGATCTCTATTGCATATGCAGCATGTTGGATAAAAGGGGAAAAATCACCCCATTATAAAATCTTAGCTCAGCAGCCGGCATCCACCCAACAGCTTGGTTTTGTGCCCGAGAATTGTTGGATGTGGGATATAGCAATGGGAATGCCCACCTCACATTTTGTTTCCTCTGCAAACTTTACCAGGTGACTGGATACATTACGATCAGAACAAAAACGAGCAGAAAAGAAACACAGTCGGTAAGTCAATTTGAAGATAAGTCGGGGTTGCTTATTTTCTGTGTACCTCGCTTGCTGTTGTAGCTCAAGTGATACGAAAGAAGTAACATCACCTCTCACTTGCTTCTTAGGTGTCAAAAAACGGAAACCAGCCATCACCATTTTGGAAGAAGACGAGCTCTGTAGTAAAAAGCAAAAGACGGCGAATTCTGCAGGTAGAACGTTTCTGTGTCATTTAAAATAACAGGTTTGTGGGGGTTTTATCCCATGAATTGAACCTGAGCTCACTTTTTTTGAAGACTTCCATGAATCTGAGCATGACATATAGGAGGAGAAAGCGCTGCTTTTGTAGATGCAGGATTTGTACCTGCGTTTGTGTACTTCAGTACACTTTGTCATTCATTCGGTAAGTAAATGGGGACAAGCAGCTAGGAAATTTGCTTTATAAGGGTCAGCTAAAATGGTATTCTCTTCTACGACTGGGAAATAGTGGCTGCTTTTGAAAATGGTTTCCGCTACACGGTTCAGATTTTGCGCTCAGGATACTTCCTGAGCCATAATAGGCTGATTTTTTCTGAAAAAAAATCATCTCCCATTTATTGTTGACGTGTGATGTTCTGATGGTTGGAGAGGCTTGGTGTCTGGGAGCTCCCACCCAGAAACTACTCGTTTACTAATAGTTACCTGGAAAAAATACAGAAGAAATAATGTTAGTTCAATAAATAATGAAAAAATCAGCGTAAGTAGCCACGTAGGTGTTTGTTTGTGGGTGCGTGTAGCCACCAGAGGGAGAGCTTCCATCCCTCAAAACCTCCGTTTGATGTGTAGTTGGTGGCACCGAGGAGGAAAGCGGCTCAGTCCGTGTAACCATGCATGCTGAGACTTCTGAGCCATTGTAACTGAAGGAAAAACAAACATCTGGAGCAGCTGTAGGTTTCAAGAAAAACTGGCATCTGAACTTGCCCGGAGGTAGCGAGTGCTCAGCATGGCCTTAACGTTACACATCTCCAAATCTCTGGGTGCTTGGTAACCTAACGTACAGTTCGTACAGTTTTCCTACTAGATGAATAGCTGCTTATATATGGAAAAAAATCCTTTACAGCAGCCAGCATGCAATCAGATGTTGTCACCTTCGTGAGCCAGGCTTCTTAGTCCTTCAAGTGCTTTTCTCCAGCGCTTGGCTCTGACCTTGCTGGGTAATCTGAATAATAAGATCACCTTCATCGTGTGTCCCTGGCCACACACAGAACTAATAGTGTCATTTAGTTACACGTTTAATGAGAAGAGCAATATTAAGTCTGATTTTTGTTCTATGTCTTTTCAAATGGAACCGAAACAGAAAACTTAACTGATCAACAGCTGATGGGGATCGCAAAGTTGTTAGGTCGGCAGTGGAGAGAAATTTTCATTGAGTGTCTTCGGGTGGAAATGAAAGACATTGAGCAGATCCAGGCAACAGAGAAAGAAGTTAATATGCAAAAATTTCTGGTGTTAAGCAAGTGGAGAGACAGAGAGCAAAGCAACGGAACTGCAGAAACTTTGTACAGAAGTCTCCGTGGAAAGGTGCCCTATGAGGTAGAGCAAGTCCTACAAGGTATCGTCTTCCCATTATATTTATTTAATTACATCAGTGTGTTTCAGATGTATTTTAAGAATTCACATCAGAGAGTTTACTGAATGCCTCGTACATGTTTCACTACGTAGGTCAAAATTGTCTCCCTTCTGATATTAGCAATGACTTTCTTTCTTGTGGCATTTTTATACTTCCCTTCAGAAACTGATACAAAATGAATAAGATTTTTGCACTGACTGTGTTGAGAGTACTGTCAGCATGACCTAGCCATCACGGCCAAACCAGTCAGCATTAAATACCCAAACCAATTCTTGGTTTTCTCAGGGAGTCCAAAGAAGAGATGTTTGGGTCTTTTTTTATATTTTAGGGAGGGTTAATCAACACCTTCTCCTGACGAATGATTTAGTGGTTTGGTCCTGCAGACACGTGTGTGTGTGTATGTATTTCCTTGCTGCCCATGGGTGCTCCCACTGATTTCTGGGGGACTCCTTATGTTCAGTTCATCCTGCACATACCAAAGTTGTTCAGTGGGCTGAGAACTCAACCAGCCAAGGGGTATCTTTCTTAAAAACGAGATTTTTTTTTTTTTGGAAACAGGCAAAGTTTGCTTTCTCTTAACTCTTCCTAAAAGCAGGCTGGCTTCCAAGGGCAGAGAGCTGCTTGTGCTCCCTTGCTCATCTGACCCGCACAAACCTGTCTGTGCCACAGCCTTGCGCTGTCTCATAGGCTTTTAACACATTTGTTATTCAACTTGAATATTGAAGTAACTTGTAGAGATCGGATAATCTGTGTGTGTTTGTGCGTGTTCCTTTCCTCAGATTTCTTGGCTTGATGCTGAGCTGGTGAAGCTGCAGCTAGGAGCGCGGCGGGAGCTTCCCCAGCCAGCCGTTACGCTTCTCCGGCCGCTTCCCCAGCATCTCGCTGAGATTTGGGAAGGAAGATGCAAGGCATCATCACTCAGCGGAAAATTTAGGCAGGATCTTCCCAAGAAATGTGAATGAAATTTTGCGTGGATATTAAGCACACGTAAGACTTTCAGGGACAATTACTCATGCGGTGGATCCCAACATCGCGGCCGGGAGTGCCGGGCTTCACGGCTGGGGAAACCCAGCACTGCCACCCAGCTTTGTCTCATTTGAGCCAGTCCTAAAAGACATGAACACTGGAAGAAACCAGTTTACCTTGTTCAGGTATATGATTGTTATCTGGAAAAGTTTTTACTTACATCAGGGAAAGACAGGGAGAAAAGTTATGCAGAAACTTTCATCCCCTTAAAAAAAAAAAAAACAACTGCCAAAATCATGAGGTATGTTGCATTTCTCACAGATGCCCAAGATCAGGGAAGAATAATCCTAAACTTGCAGATAAATTCCTTTGCGTAATCACTCTATGTATACATAATTACTGTATATACTCGTGTACATTCAGTCCTTGTTAAGCTATGGTTCTGTTTTCTAAAACCCCGAAGACTGGTGTCGCGAGAGCACCACTATTGACTGCAGGCAGCTTTGATTTTTCCCTTGGAATTTCTTCTTCACTCTTTTCTGTACAGTCTGTCTCAATTTTTATGGCAGAATTTTTTATGTTGTATAAATTTTTTTGTATTATAAACTTTTAATACTTTTTTTTTACTTGATTAATTTTAACTTGAATAGAATTAGGTGCTTAAACAAAAACAGAAGCCAAAATCTCTGCGAAGGCTGTTACTCTGTCGACAATGCACGTACTACACAATTTTGAAAGATGTGGAAATCACGTTATTCGCAGAAAAGAGCGGCTACCCAATGCAGGAGATTATCTTGTTTTTAAAGACACTGCATTCTTTTGATCATCTTCCTCTGCGTATGTTTATGAAAGAAAAAGCATACTTTTAAAAAATAAGGATTAAAAAGGAAACATTCACACTATTTATGTATGGGTTTTGAATTTTTTTTAATTTTAGCTATTGGATGAAATGTTGCAAGGTGGTTGTATGTTGCGGGCCATCTTTCCAACCCTTGATGCCCCACTGCTACGTACATCCCAGGGGGTGGCCAAGGAAAAGGGCTGTGTTGGTGCCCAGGACCTCGCGGGCTCTTCTGCCAATGGGGCTTTTAGGGGAGAAAAGCTGTGGGAGGCAGGGAGGCTGGTGTGGGGCTCTCCATCCCCAGGCAGAGCTGCCCTTGGCTCTTCTCTCTGGGACAAGCAGGGGGAAACTGCCTTCACGGGAACCTTTAGGATACCCGATGCAAACAAAGCTCTAATAGGACCCTCTGGTCAGAAGCAGAAATCAGTAAATCTAAGCTGGAAATGAGATGCTTATTTGTAATACTGAGGATAACTGGATAGCATAGCAGATGGTCAGAAGAGATTAAAAAGTCTTCAACCCTCAGGTTCTTTAAATCAAAATCAAGAACCTTTTAAAAAAAAAAAACACACAAGAGGGGATGGATGCCGAAGAGGGGATGGACGCCTTCGTCTGGGCTGGCTTACGTACTGCGGGCAAAAATTGGGAAGATAACCATCCTGGCATCCCTCCTGGCCTTCAAAGCTACACATAAATCCTTGCCTCACCAAAACAAACAATTTAGCCGCAGTTTCGGTGGTGCCAGGGTTTCACCCTGGAAACTATGTAACTGGCTGGAAAATCAGGGTAAAGGAGGACGAAATTGAGCAGGTTGCTTTGAGTGCTCAGCCTGAGAGAAAAATCCACAAGAAACACATCTGACGTAAGTAACAAGACAGAAACAGGATTTTAAAATATGATACCAGTGCTGAACGTTACTAGGGTATACCTTTACATGCCAGCAATATTCAAAGTATTTCAAAAGTATTCATACTATATCTCAAGGAAGGAAAAAAAAAAGTCACCACATTTTTAATGCAAACTTTAATTTTATTAGGCAATAAATAGAATAAATAAGGAATATCATCATAAATAAGTTGATTATTATAAATATGTTTCAATTTCTGAAAATTACAGCTGAATAAATAAAACAGTTAAGACAAATTACAGTTGAGTGTTCGGTGGCTTGAGAACATTTTGGTACTACGATGTAGCTTATTTTCTAGAAATCTAGTTTAACATGATGTCTTAAAAGGCATGGGCAACAGCTCGCTAAAACGTGATATATAAGAAACTCTGTGAAATATTATGCTCTTGGTTCCTAAAAAGCCCCCAACCACCTTGCAAGATATTGACCTTACTATTTTTTTCTCCAAAACATCTTTAAGTCCAATTTATACCCAAAGTGCTGGAGGGCTGGGCGCTTACAGCGAGCTCTCCGGAGAGGTCAGGTAGTTCATCATCCTGTTGATGGTGACCGTGCGGATTCGGAAGGCGTGAAGGATGCTGCAGAGCCTCATCCTCTCCTTGAAGGAGGTCAGCCCCGCGCCGGCCGGCGGCTGCGGCACGCTCCTGCTGCTGGTCTTCAGGGCCTGGGAAGAGGTAGGGGCATTATACACTATCACCAGAAAGTGGCTAAAACAAAAACCTCTTTAGATTGTTCACCCCGAGTGATAAATGACAACACTTAGAAATAAGAATGTATTCTCACAAATGCAAAATTTGAAATATTTAATCATATAATTAATAGACTTAGGATGTGCAGCTGTGCTTTGCTTGAGGCAAAAATGTCCATTCGGGCACAAAGGCTCATTCTGCCCAAGAATAAAGATGCCTTTTTAATGATAAGCCTACAGCCAGCTTTGTCTAGCGACCCCTTAGACTGGGCTCATCTGCCCATGGCTGGAGTCTCCAGGCTATCGGGAGATGCTGTGTCAATACAAAGGCAATTAACTGTTTTTTTAAGTAGCTTTTGTTAAACCAACAAGCAAGCTTTTAACATCTATTCCCTGTACCCACTAATAATATCAATCATAGAATCATAGAATCATTAAGGTTGGAAAAGACCCTTAAGAAAGATCATTGAGTCCAACCGTTAACCCAGCACTGCCAAGCCCACCACTAAACCATGTCCTCGAGCACCACGTCTGCCCGTCTTTTAAATACCTCCAGGGATGGGGACTCAACCACTTCCCTGGGCAGCCTGTGCCAGTGCCTGACCACCCTTTCGGTGAAGAAATTCTTCCTAATATCCAATCTAAACCTCCGCTGGCGCAGCTTGAGGCCGTTTCCTCTTGTCCAATCCCTTGTTACTTGGGAGAAGAGACCGACCCCCACCTGGCTACAGCCTCCTTTCAGGTAGTTGTAGAGAGCGATAAGGTCTCCCCTCAGCCTCAAAATCCATACATCCTATTTTATATTCAGTATACCAGATGTATCATATTTCAGTATTTGGAAGAGACATAGAGCGATGTCCCTGTATCCTTTTACTCTATTTTGAGTTCTCTGAGGAACTGGCAGAAAACCCCGCAGCCCACCTCCTTGTGAGAGCAGAGCAGTGTGAAAGAAGGAGGGCTGCTAAGGAGCCGTGCATCTGAGTCCTGAAGCGTTGACCATATCGGCAAGGCAAAAATATGAAGTGAGACACATAATTCAAAAGAATCAAGTCCCTTCTGGGAAAAACAGTAATAGACAATTTTTTAAATTACCAGATTAAAGAAAGGTCACTATTTGACTGGCTACAGAATGGAGCACACTTGATTAAAAACTCTGGTTTAAGACAGAAGTAATAGAAAAGAAGGAGACAGAAATACCTACTTTCATCATTTCATCAATAGTTGCCAGCACCTTTTGATCATTGAAGCTCTTCAGCTCTGCCCTGTAGGCATTCAGATCATCATAGATGCCCTGCAGGCATTTACTCTGCAAAAGTCAGAATTATTAGGAAATGCGGAAATCTGATGTTAAGTGCTTCAAACATACCATAAGCAAAAGAAGGGGTTATTTTGGGAAACTTGCAATTTACCATATCAAAAGTAGATCTTTCCAGTGCCGGACAATTTCCAGTCTGCAAATTAAAGAAGAAATGAGACATGGTGATTTTGTGGAAGTGTGAATTACACAGCTGTTCCATGAAAATATGATGCTGAAACTTGATATATATATTTTTTTTTTTACCCCTGGATCCTCAGATGTGCAAGCTTTTATCGTGTTGATTTGATTCTCAGTGATATCTTCAAGATCAACCTCTTCAAGGGTACATTCAAATCCCAGCGTGCCGAGCTCCTGTGTTAAAAAGGGAATAAAAAAGGGTCATTGACTCAGCTTCACAGTACACTATATATATGTAAATACACACAATTATAAGCAATGCATCACAGCTGTCTGCACTTAACTGAATCCTAGGAACGAGGCTGTGTGAGGACTATGGTTAAATAGGAAAGCTAGCAGATAGACTAAAAGAGTGAAATGCATGTGGCAGTTGTATTCAATGGGAATAAGCTCAGACTTTGCACAGATTTGTTTTATATGTTGTTGCAAATTGCGCTGCCTCCGTTACTTTAAATTATTCTCTCAGATGTTTAAGCTGTTGAGAACTTTATGTCGCTATAGTTTCAAATGTAAAGTATATCTTAGAAAGTGAAAAATAACTAATACCATCTGCACAGACATTTAACAGTGCTCACTGACCCACCGCAAGTGTGGGAATAATGCACTTATTTAGTGGTGGGGGTTTTTGGGGTTCTCTCAGATGAAGTTTGCAACAATAGCAGGGAATTTTAGCAAAAAAAAAATCCCCTTGGCACTACTGCCGGGGGGCTTTAGCGTGGAAAGTTGCTACAGCACCAAACCAGTGACACCAGCAACAACATGCAAACATAACAACAGTTGGGAGCAAGTATTTCCTGAGCCAGCTCTGCAGGGGCCTCAGAGAATGAGCATGTTCAAAACTGAGAGCACTCAAATCAGCTGTTGAGGCGTTGCTGGTGCTGCTTACAGTGTGTGTGTTTCTGTGGGTCTGCAGTGAAAAAGGGCTGAGAAAGACACCTGAGTAAATCATAGAATTGTTTAGGTCAGAAAAGACCTTTAAGATCATCAAGTCCAACCATTAAATCCCCATCCTAAAGGGCTGGTCAGAGGAGGCATGAGAGGAAAGACCAGGTGTAGAGTCTTAAGGAGAGTCTACAGAGAGCTTCACCTGCCTGGGTACCCTCACCAACCCATCACTGCCCTCCTGGGTACCACCGCCTCCTGCCTGGGTACCATCACTGCCCCATCACTGCCCTCCTGGGTACCACCGCCTCCTGCCTGAGTACCATCACTGCCCCATCACTGCCCTCCTGGGTACCACGGCCTCCTGCCTGGGTACCATCGCTGCCCTCCTGGGTACCACCACTTCCCGCCTGGGTTCCATCACTGCCCCATCGCTGCCCTCCTGGGTACCACCGCCTCCCGCCTGGGTACTATCGGTGCCCCCCTGGGTACCGTCGCCTCCCGCCTGGGTACCATCGGTGCCCCCCTGGGTACCATCGCCTCCCGCCTGGGTACCACCCCTGCCCCATCACCGCCTGCCCAGGTCCCCTCACCATCCCGCCAGCCCCTCGCTGACCTTCAGCCGGTGGAGGGAGGCGTTGGCGGCCGCCAGCAGCTCCCGGGAGCGGCTCAGCCCGTCGGCCAGGCGGTGGCCGGGGGGCGGCGGCGGCGGCAGCGCCCGGGCGGGGGCGGGCAGCGCCAGCGCCAGGCAGAGCGCGGGCAGCAGCGCCCAGGGCCCTGCCCGCTGCCTGCAGCGCCGGGCGGCGGCGCTACGCGGCGCTGCCTGCCCGCCGCTGCCCGCGCTGCCCGCGCTGCCGGTGCCGCCGCGCTGCTCCATGCTGCTGCCGAGGGAGCGGTGCCGGGGCCGGCGGGACCGCGCCGGCTTTTATCGGGGCGGCGGGAGCGGGATTTCCCCCTCTTCTCCTTTCCTTTCCAGCAGCGGCTCGGAGCGCGGCGGCAGCGGCGGGGCCGGGCCGGGGCAGCCAGCACTCATCCCGAGAGCGGCAATCCCGGGAATCCCGGCGCCGCGGGGCGGGGGGTGGCCCGCGGCTCCCGCTCTGCCCCCGAGCCCGGCTGCGGGAGCTGCGGGGCGCAGCTGGGCGCCGGTGGGGCCGGCAGCCCTTCACTCAGGACTGTTCCCCTTGCACGCTGCGTGCAGCCAGCTTACGGAAAAAGAAGAGTTACTGAAAGTATGTGCATGGCACCCTGATAAGCTTTTCCATTTCCATTCTTTATTATTAAAAACTATAATGATGAGATGCCATTAATGAATATTCCTGAAGACCTGCCTGGAAACTCGCTTTTTGCTGGTATACTTGGTATAATCGCCAAATATGTCAGTATTAGTTCATATTGCGCGTGGCTTTTCTTAGCCTGGCCAAAAGGCTGTAGAAAACTTTTCTATCCGTCGGGTCTGCCGTGAAGTCAATGGAAGTTTTGCTATCGACTCGGAAAGGAGCAGGATGAATCAAGGGTTTTATATTGCATTTTCAGATTCTTTTTATTTTAATTGACATCGTGTTTCCCATAAGAAGGTTGTGGTGTGTCTAGAGACTTACTTTGCTAGAATACCAGCGCTGCATAATTTTCCAATTTCGGTGTGTGTTTTCCATTTCTGCACTAGTTGTTAGGCTGTGGGCTGTGGTTTTAATCTTGTGTAGGAGTCGTCTTTTTCTGACACAGAAGTGAAAGAGACCTTCAGCATATGCTTGCATGCGTGTTCTTGAAAAGGCATCGGTTCGGCTTTCCAGGTTTCTTTGCCCAATGCTCAGTCATAGCGTTGCCCTCAGCCGCAGGGCAGGAGGTTTCTCTTCAGGTGGGGGCACTGACACACAATTTGGACAACAGCTTCTTGTTCATAGCATTCATGTGCTGCACTTGGGCATGTACTGCGATATTAGTTAGAGTTCTTTGTCCGAAAGGAGGAATATTTAGCTCAAATACCTTCGGAGGTCTCTGAAAGCAGCTGCTATTGAACAGGTATTGTGCACCGAACGATTATCTCAGGGGAAGCTGTGCGTGGAGGTGCCTCTTCTCAGTGGTCTTACGGGCCAGGAGAGAGGACTTTCCTCCCTGCTGCTGAGCCCCAGCTCCCGGAGGGATTTCTTTGTACCTGAGGCAGTGAGGCGGGGGAAAAACTGGGGCTAGAGGGTGTCCAATATGTGCTGCTGAAAGCTGGCTGGGATGGCAAGAGCATCTTCCCGGAGGACTTCACCTCCAAAGAGCCCCCCAGCAGCCCCAGCTGTGGGGGACTGAAAAATACAGGCTACACAAGTAGGACAGCCATGCGAGTGGGACACTTCTGATTCCCTTTTACGCAAAACCTTGAGCTATATTTTGCTTTCTTCATGTAATTTCTATCTCTTATGATATACGGCTCACAGATAATTTGCAAGGAATGTCCTGTTGTCGCAGAGGTGTTTCCAAAGCAGAAATGCTGTCTTGGTCGGTGCTCCCTCAGCCCAACAGTTAGGTAATGTACTACTGAAACACGGGGTGGCTTTAATTTGCTGATAAAATGGAATATATCCTAACACTGGTGAGTGAATTTTTTCCTGATAGAAGAAGAAATAATTGAATGTTGCTACATTTGCTGTTTTACAAATAGGAAAGTTTTTCTCAATTATCTATAACCGTGCCCAAATGATACCATTGTCACCACTCACTTATTTTCCTGGTAGCATCTGAAACTGAAGTCCTTGCCATGCCGGGCTGCTGAATACCGTTGTACACCTACTGCAGGATCAGAGGCCATAAATCCAAAGACCCGCCGAAGCTCCAGCACTTGTAATCACACTCTGCAGACCCAAATCCCGCGGCGCAGCAGTCCCACAGGTATTGCGGTCAGAGTCCCCAGGGCAGATGCTGAACACGATGTTAACATGGTGGTTGTGCCAGTTCGGATGCGTGGTGAGTTGAGCCTGGCCAGTGTCTGCTCCTTTTGCCCAATTTGTACCGTATCTGTATTCTGTGCCCAACTGCAATTGCCTTTTGGTCGTGGACTGAATGCGAGTGCACTTCTGTGTAAGGCACTTTTTATTGAGATTTGTCTCAAAGTGATGTATAAGATATCAACTATGGGGTCCTAGCAAAGAGGCAACAAAGTCTTAATGATACATTTATTTGGGGCAGACGTTATATCTGTTTTTCATTCCTAGCCTCATCCATCTGTCTGCCTCCTTCATCGCATAGCATCCTATATTTGACCAGTCTTGAGTCTGAATGAAGCACCTCAGTAATTACTGTGCATGATCTGCTCTTTGAGCAGCTCTGTGTCTGTCTGCTTTCCTCAGGGCGAGCACAGTCTTGTGGCCAGCCTGGAGGAGGGGGAAGCAACACACGGGTCCTGCAGTCCCCAGGCTGGTCCGGTCCCAGGCACTAATGGCCTTTCTTCCTTAGCTGTGAAATGGGAATAATTGTAGATCTATGGGCTGGGCTTTGATGTTCCTTAGTGACTACATATAGCCTAACATCTAATATTAATATTATTTTGGGGAGTTAGACATATTTTCTACGTCAGCAGCATCCAAAAGTGAAAAGCAAGTTCTTTTGAAATAGAAAAATCCACGTCCTTTTTATTGCATATTGTGCCTTGATCTCAGGTACCCATCTCATCAGGCACATGAAGGATTAAGAAGGTGGAGCGATGCAATTGTTATTAAAGCAACAAAAATAGGGATATATCATGTATGCGTTTAGAGATACAGTGCAGTAACAGCATACCATAGTCTATTAAAACTGTTAGAAGATGTATGATTTTACATGAGAAAATGTAATTCCACTGGCTTTATTTCAACCATAAATTGCTCTTGCTGAAATTAACCTCCAAATGAAAATAAGAACCATTCTGGGTCTAGCTATAAAACTATAACCGCATTGTAGTCAAAACTGAATGAAACTCTATCCTTGGCTACACTGCACTCAACCAAAACAATACTTAAAAGTCTAATTTGAAAAAGAAAGGAAAAACAATAATAATAAAGAAACCCAATTAGAAAAAACCTAAACCCCCAAACCCCTCAGCTCAGTTTAGTTTTGAGGACTGTATATGTGAGTGATGAGAAATAGGATCTTCTCCAGCCACACTGTTCTAAAAAACTGGGAGGTTCCTGGAAATGCGTGCTGACACGAGGCACTGCCGTGCTAACCTTTTGTTTCAGTCTTGGCTTGCCTGCTCTCCCCTCTCACGAATAGCAATCTAATTTTTGTCTTCATGGTTGCTCTCAAAGTCCAAGCTAAATGATGACCACCTTGCTTTCAGAGTAAGCGACGTATGAAGAGCCATCAACATCACACGCCATCCTCTCCATCGCCAGCTGTGTGCTGCGGTGAAATGGGTGGTGAGGGCTATTTCCTAACGGCGTGCCCGGTTGTGTGGTGTTACTTCTTCTGTAACCTGTCAAACGACATAAATTTTCTTCATTAGCAGGCCAGCTCCCCAACCCTTTGTGAAGGTCATGTAGCAGCTTGTAACACATCTTCGATGGGAAGAGATGGGTTATTTGTAGGAGGGTCCTATTCCCCGTAATTATAATTATATATAATTATGCAATAATTTTATATATATATAATTATGCAATAATTATATATATGTATAAATTATTATTATGCAATAATTATATATATATATAAAAATTAAAGCTGCAGTATGATTATATCACAGCTAGGCTGACAGTTAATTGTAGATAACTGCTACATAAAAAGAACTGCAAAATGTTGCGTGGAATAAGATTTCTGGATGCTTCAGTAAATAAAATTAATTTTTGTACTATTTACCACTCTCAGAACATATGGAGGATTGATCATGGATCATTTCTTTGCTCCTGGATAATTTTTTCGGAAGATCCAGGGTCAGATATCTCACCAAAATAGCCTCACTGACAGAAGTGTTGCTTCTGATTTATGTTGGGAAGCAGTGGCTCCATAAAATGGGAAAGCAAAGACTTGAGACTTGCCTGGTGTTTTTTTGGCTGTTGGTGCTTATTCATTGAGGAATCCCCTGAAATACATAACCCTAAGCATGTGCTGACGTTTAATTGATTTGAAAGCTGAAGTCACATAATTAAATGTCATTTCTGAGTCAAAGTGGCTTTCCTGAACCCGCAGTCAGTGCATGGAAACCCGTAAGATCCTGGCTGTTAATCACTTGCATCTCCTGGCTCTTCTCTCTTCCAGCCATCGCCGGAGTTTGTGCAGTTTTCCCTGTGACCCTGCCGTGTACCGCAGCATCTCTGCTCTTCACTGCGGGTTTCTGGCCATTGGCTTTCAGGTGACAGCCTGGCAACTTTGTGTCCTTAGGTGGCCAGCCAGACTGGGGACCCCCAAATTCAGGTGTTATTTGCAGGCTCAACTCCAAAGCTTGAATCCATGTGCCAGGGTACAGCCTTTGATATTGGTTGACTGGGAGCTGCATCAGTGCAACATTTTTTTTCCGTTTCTTTGATGCAACGTGATTATCTGAATCACATTAGTGATGGACTCAACTTTTCACCTCATTCTGAAGTAGCAGGATGGGGAAAGAGTTCATGCTTTCAGTGCTGCGCCAGCCAATGATTCAATACCCAAGAATACTTACTGAGATGCACAGGTCAGAGTCTCGAGTGCTTGGGGATACCCAGAGAGCTGCTGGCATGACTCACGGTTAGAGCATTCCCCACTGAGAGAGGGAACCGAGCTCCAGTCCCAAGAACATGTCTTTGGTAGGAGTTATTCAAGCACCCGTCACCCTGGGGAATGCTCTGCCCAGGATTTCGTGCCAGGGCGAAGCACGCTGCGATGTGCTGCACGGGTGGGAGGGAGCGCATCGCTGGCTCCCCGTGCCGCTCCGGGTCGAGTTCTCCCTTGGCAGATAGTTTCTATACAGGGACACATTTAATTTTTTTTACATACCTTGATGAGCATAAGAAATAAAAATGCAGTCTCAGTGAAATGAAGCCCTGACCAAAAGGAGATTATAGCCCATAGGGCTTTGTGGTAAAGGTGGGAAAGGGACCAATCCTTTCCACTAAAGCAATTATTAGAAGAAAATAATGTCTCTCCATGGGCAAAATCCAGCACTTGTGGCATCACAGGGCAACATTTTGTCTGCCAGGTGAAGGCAGCATGTGCTGGAGGGACGGGCAGGGACATCCCGGGCCCTGCAGTGGTCACTAGCAGGGACCGGAGCAGCTGATGTGCTTGCAGGAGTAAGGATTACATGTGTGAGTAGGGTGTGAGTAAAGTAGAGATTACATGTGTGAGCAAGTGCCATCCGACTTCCAGCTTTCAGTACCACAAATATTTGCTTGCTGCCACAAACTTGCTTGCTCCATTTGCTGAATCTGTGGGGAAGACAACCGCCTCACAGGCAAAGCAGCCTTCGGCTCTTAAAATCGCCACGAATGAGAACATTAAAGATATTTGCAGCAGCAGCTCTGTTTTCAAATTATGGATTGCCTCATCCTCAGAAAGGAAAGGGGAAGGATTGCAAAAGCTCCTGAACCAGGGGTTCAAGGGCATTGGGTGGCAGCTCTCCAGGTGAGCAGGGAAACGAGGCTTTGCAATGCCCATATGGAAAGACTGGGAAGCATTAAACAGGTTTGAATCCTAACAAATGCCATGTGAAAGCCATCACAGGAAAAGCTTTTTTTATTTAACTGCCACCAGCTGGGATGTGCTGCTCCCCTGGCACAGCTTTAATCTGCTGTGGGTTTGGGGAGCCGGCTGATGGGAGCTCCTGACGCAGGCTGCGTGACTGAAGCCCTGCGGGGCCTGGGCACTGGTTTTCTTTAGCTGGCTTCCACTAAATAAAAATGAGGGGCTCTGCGGTGGGTTAGTGACTCATTTCGCATTTGGCTGCATGCTTCAGCATCAGCAAAGGGAAGCTGACGGTACCGAGTCCAGCATCTGCCTTTGCCTGCTCGGACCCTCTCGCGGCGCGTGTGCTCTGTGTGGGGCTGGGCTGGGGCTGTAGGTCTGCTAACTGCAAGTGTGCAACGGGCAAAAATATCGGTCACACAACAGAGGCTTAAGAGATTTAATTTCTGAAATTATTTGTAATGTAGATGTAACAAATTTTGTTTTAATTTTAAAATAATCAAAATAGAAAATTCTGGATTTGGTTTGATTAGAGCATGAAAGAAACATCACATTTAAACTGTTTGAAGCTGTATAATTATATGTAAGCTATTTCCAGTTCTTTTCCTGAAGCCTGTGTGATTGCTCAGAGGAGCAGACTCCCACTGGGTCCTGGGAACCTGCACGCCTTGGCCCACTCCTGCCAGCGAGCGTGGAGAGCTGCATTTTGCCCCCGTGCAAAACCAGAAGAAGCCCCAGTGACGGCCATGGGGCAGGGCGGGCTGTGCTCTGCTGTTGGGCAGAACAACCCCTCGTTTCCATGGGCCAGGGCGAGCGCGGCGGTGCCAGCTCCACCGCAGAGCCCAGGGATGAGCAACCGGGTGTGATACAGGGACACTGGGCACTGCAGTGGTTGTGCGGTGGTTGGTGCCTGTTGTCACGGGGTTGCAGGAACCAGCTGTGGGTGGCGATGGGGATGGGGAGGGAAGCCTGGCACCCTGACACACATCACCCAGAGCCCTTTGTGAGGGTCTACTGCTTTGCCACAGGTTTCCCTGGCTGTGTTCAGCTTCACCTTGGCAGCGATGAGGCTTCATTCATCACAGCCCCATTAACAAGGGTGCTGAGCAGGGGAGCACACAGAGCCCTCTCCCCCAACAGCCGGGAGGAGCAGCAGTCGTGGTACCCCACACCCAGGAGGAGCAGCCCTCTGAAATTAGAAAGAGCGATTTGGAGAGCCGTGAGTTATGCTCATACATGTTGGATTTTATTTTTTTCCCTTGGGTGTGTAATGATTCTTCCCTTGAGGTCATCTCATGGGTATTTGAACCTCTGTTATCTCTCACCGTAGCCTGGCACATGTATGTCCCCTCCTATGCACAGCTGGCCAGGCAGTAATTCATGCTACGAAGCCCTGGCTGGCAGGGAGCAAAGGCTTTGCAGCTAACCTGAAGAAGCTGCTGTTCACGTATTTGTGGAGCCATGAGGACCTCCAGAGCAACGCAGGGGTCAGTCACCCCACCACAACTGGGCTCGCTGCTCGCTCCATGCCGGCTGACATCTGGATCCCCCTGGGCTGGAAGAGGAAGCTGCTGCGTGTAAAGAAACTTGCTGAGTGCGTAAGCGTGGGGCAGCCCTGTGTCCCACAGCGGGGTGGCTCTGGGGCTGGGCTGGGCTGTCACCCTAAAGGCATCCTGCAGAGGGGAACTGGTGTGCTGGGGACGGGATCACAGCTGAAGTGTAAGGTACAACAGCTCCTGCAGAGAAGGGGGCTTGGACAGGGAGGAATGGTGGTGACCGGGTGCTGCAAGGCTGGGCAAGGACTGGCAGAAGAGCTGGTACTTTCAGGTTGGGTGTTTTTCTCCCAGACCAAGGCAGAGTCGACTGCTCCGCATGTCCTAGCACCAGGGCAGCCCCTGCTCGACAACTAGCTCGTTACTGCTAGCACAGAGGAGACATAGTATGGGGAGGAGAGAAGTGTATGGTAGTGCTATGAATGAGGCTTCAGCTGCCCCCAGGTATCTGCTCATGGTTTTGATTAAGAAAAAAATGGCAATATTGGATTTTATATAGAGCACAGAAAATTAAATGTGGTCACTTGATCGCATGTGCCTTGGGCACTGTGAACTGCGATGAAGTCAAGCTTGTTTCCCCAAACTGGAGCTGGGTGTTCACTAGAAGAAGCAAATTCAAACCTAGGGAAGAAGAAACCCTGTGTTTGCCGTGCAGACGGGGCCTGCGGCACTTCCAGGTGCTGCCCTTCCCTTGGCGAAGGCACCCAGAGCCCAGAGGCTTCATTTTGTTCATGGCCACATCCAGCTGCTGGCCCTGCAAGGGCTTTGCAGGAGACCCAAACCGCTTCCAAGTGGGCTGCGCTAAGCTGCAGGCTGCTGGTGTGATGTTGAACTCAAAGGAGCCCGTCTAGGGTGGGCTGAGGCCAATACCTGGGAAAATTCCTCCTCCCACAGCTCTGCCGGCTGTTTCAGTGACCGGCAGCGGAGGAGTGCTGAGCCGGCTGCCTGGAAACGGCTGCTGCCCACAGGCTGTCAGCTCAGGAGATCCACATGAAACCCTGCAATTCCCTTTTTTCATACAGCTGTAGCTATTTCACTTTTCTTTTGAAGGCATGTTTCTTCCGCAAATGTGCTGTCGTTAGGAAGCCGAGGGGTAGGTGGGGACGGCAGTGACCAACATGGCGGGCAGGATCTGCTGCCAGTCTTCAATAGCAATCGCTCCACCAGCAATAGAGCCAGCATCCCAATTTGGCATCAAATACTAAAAGTCATGAACTAGAAGAGGCTGTGATGGGTCAGATCCTTTTGCACCACTGAGAACTCGGATCATTTATTTTGCATATTCCCGCCCCCCCCCCCAGTCAAGAGGCTTGAAAAATGTTAAATAATATTTTACCACTACGAAGGAGCTGATGGTTGATATAAGTGAAGAGGGAAGGTCTAATCCTACCGAGGGTGACCAAGGTAAGCTGCTTTCGCACAGGACTTGGTCCTTGCTGGCAAAGCACCCAGTGGCTTTGCTGCCGGTGGCCCTGCCTGGCGTGCAGGCTGTCCCCAGTCACCTCTGGGGCAGTGGGAGGAGGATGAGGGGTCCCGCACACATGGGTTTCGCTTTGCTTTACAATAAGAAGGAAGAGAAACTCCCTGGGAGCAGGCGTAGGCTTCTGCAGGGAAGCAAGCCTGGACGGTAAGCACCCCCCCACGGCTTTTCCTTGGGGATGCCCTCTGCAACGCTGAGCCACCCTCGGGGCCGCTCAAGGACAGGTTTGCCTTAAAGAGGTAAAAACCAGCTCCTTCGTGCTCATTGCCTTCCCCGGCAGCAATGCAAAGCAATGGGGAACGTCCTTGAGCGGGCTGGGAGCAGGGCCCTTGCAGGCAGCACGCACAGGGTTGTGTCCCACCACCCCAACCCTTCTCGTCTGAATCTGCACATGACTAGTTCTCAGAAGTTTGTTAGTGCTTGTCCTTTGAAGGATGAAACAAGTAATAGGCTGTGTGTAGGCTCTGCCATCGTTTTACGTGCTCACGGTCTGTGGCGGTGCCCAGCGAGATGATGTGCAGCACGCCCCGTGCGCAGGGAGCGCTGCTCCTCCGTGGCGGGGAGCTGCTGGGTGGGTTCACAAAAAAAGGGAGAAAAACATAAAAGGGGAACCTGAACTGCAAGGTTAAGAGGAAGCGTCTGGCTCACAGAGCAGGTCTCTTTTCCCAAAGGCTGCTTCAACGTCAGCGAGACATTACCTCAGACATCAGAATGATTTTTTTTTCTTTTTTTCAATGCAACATTTCATGCTTTTTGAGCACAGGTGAGTTTAGGACCAAGCGACAGACTTAAAAATTAAGAAACATTATGTTGTGAGACCAGCTGGAGGCAGGCAAGGAAAGGCAAGCAGAATTTCCCCTGGATGGCTGGGACTGGCTGAGGAAAGAGGTGTCAGAGGGGACTGCGATGGGCACAGGACACGGCACAGCGAGGAGCAAGCAGGTCCTTTCCTGCCCAGCTATTCAGGCAGCATGCCAAAAAAAAATGTTGCAACAGCTAAAACACAAGCTCCAACACTGTTTCCAAGCTGCACAAAACTCTGTGCCTGTCCCCTGCCCCAGTGGCGGGTGAGGCACGGCAGCGCCCGGCTCTCCGTTGGGCGAGGACCTGCCGCGGGTGATGTGCGGGTGGTGAGCCCGGCAGCACCCCATGGCGTCGGCACCCCATGGCGTCGGCACCCCTGCCCGGACCCCGGCGGGGCACTGTGCCTGTGGAGCAGGCCGAGCACGGACCTCGCGGGGCCAGGCAGGGAGAAGGGGGTGATACAGATTTCATGTGCATGTTGCCCCGTGCTCCCTCGGCCCCAGCCAACCACGCCAGCCAGGCGACACACATTTGTAGCCATTTATCACACCTCTGCAGCCTTCGTTTATTTTTTCCTCCATACTATGAATTATATACGTGTTTGCTGGAGGCCTGCTGATCTCTGGAGGCAGCATCACCAGAAGCAGCAGCTAATACTGGTGGACATTTGCCTGCACCAGCCCATCCAACATAGCCCTGCCCTTTCCTTTGGCTTTTTAGTCATTGGAACGTTTCCTCCAAATGAACACATTTCCCCCTCCCCAGGTATGGGTGAGGGGCACTGGGCTGCTTCAGGCAGCTGGTGGTCGGATGCCGAATCCTGGTCCCCGGGGCTGAACAGTGGCTGCTGTCATAACAGAAGCTGCTTATTACTGTCCCTGCTGAGCTCACCCCCGAAAGCAACCTTCTGACTGAGAGCGCTCTGAGTCTCCTTCGGGGAATTCAGCTCCAGGGTTACAGTACTGATACTGGGAGTCCCAAGCGACACTGCATAAATGCCCCATTCATGGAAGAAAAATGTCAAAAAAAAAAAAAAAAAAAAGGCAAAAAAAGCAAGGCAGAACAAAAACCCCAAATTCTTCTCAAGGATGGGAGGAAAAATCCCACACTGTGAGGAGCAGCTATTCCCCGTGGATATACAGAATTAGCCACAGCCAAGTGCTGCTGGTGCACGGAGGGTGGCAGGCTGGGCGAGCTTGCGGCACCCCCAGCCCCGTAGCCCCATGCATATGCAGGGTGGGTAGGTGTTTTTGCTGACTGCATCAGGTATTTTTGGTGACTTCTAGTCTCGGGAGGTACTTTTCCCATTGAACACAGTGAGCTGTGGGCAGCCTGCAGAAGGAAAACACTGCAAAGTTTGGCATCCCACGTGAGACGGTTTATTTTTGGTGGGGACAAGGAGAGGAGGAACCAAAAACCCACCCAGGAGGACAGAGGAGACTCAGAAAGTGGGACTGATACCCAGAAAGAAATAGGTGACAAAACACATATTGGCTGTGACAGGCGGCAGCAGCAGCTGAGAAATCACGCAACACTTTTCTCTTTTAAAAACGTCATTTAATCCATTAATTCCACAGCATTGCCATCATACACACCAGCACGACACCTCGGTATATGGGACACAGAGCCAAGGAGATGCAGTTACCCAGAAACACACTTTTCCTTAAAAAAACCCAATCCCTAAGGATATGAGGGGGAAAACCAGTGGTAGGTGATCGGAATAACTAGTTCTCTTCAGCAAGTTAAAGGCACTTAGCAAGAACAAAACTCCAGCCTGACCAGGCTGCCTCACCCCGATGCCCTGCAAGCTGGACCCTGGCAGGGGCGATGCCAGGGATGATGCCGGGGGCGGCTGCGAAGGGCGCGGGGTTCCCCGGGAGCACCCGGGGGCTTTCTTGCTTTTTTTTCTTTTTTAAAGCTGAGAGCAAACTTTTTATATTTGGGGCTTTTGCTGTTCATGCTTTAAATCCAGTGGCAGGCACCTCCTCACTGATACGCAAAGAGCCGCTTCTGATGGAGGCACCAGCTCTGTGCCCCGTGGGGACAATTTTGGCCTCAGACCACTGTAAACACAGCAATTTACAGAGCAGAAATATAAAACCCAGCAGTTCTCCCCACATGCAGGCAACAGCATCAAGCCAACCGAGAGCTACAGGGAAAATAACACCCCCAATATATTTATTTTTAATGCATAGATTCGAAAAAAGCAAAATAAGAGGCGTTTACATTGTCCCCGGTCTGCAGGTGAGGACTCTCCAGCCTAACCCGTCCCAGCATCTTTCTGCAAAAGCCGGGGGTAGGCACAGCTCCCTGCCTGGGGACACTGCCCAGCAGGGACACAGGACACGGCCCCCCACAGGGCTGTGGGACAGGGACTATCCACTGGAAACCCTGTGGAGCAACTCCCAGGAAAAGAAAAACAACCCTAAGTTAAACCAACCCCCCCATCCCAGCCCCACCAAACCCCGCCGAGGGCTGGCGCTTCCCTAGCCTGCACTTTCTGCAAAAAGAGGGGGGGGGAAAAAATCCTTTTATAAAATACATTCTTGGCAGGGGATGAAATTTTAATGCAGCTCATGCTTTTCTGAAAACACCCTGAATAAGTCATTAGCCAGACCCTTCGCTAAGATGAATTTGCCCCCGAGGAAAAAAAGAACTAAAATGTAAAAAGCTGGTGCACGTAACATGCGTGTCTGCTGCTGGCTATGGCCCAGCAGCCTTAGGAAGGGGATGGCCGAGCTGTTTCAGCATTAAATGAAACAAATGAGGGCTGGAGACAGACCTACGAGTCTCCCAGTGTCCCTCCTCCTGTACGCGCAGAGCAGGACACATCCAGCACTCAGCTGATCAACGCAGCTACTAAGGGGGTGCCCAGCCCAAAGGCAGAGAGGTGAGTAATTACCATATATAATACATTTAATATGCTGCTTAGATTTTTAACATAGATTTTTTTTTATTTCTGACATTGGTGAGTCATTTAAATATTTAGCCCAGACAGTAAAATATAAAAAAAACCATCTACAGTATGTGCCTGCTGATTCTAACAATAGTCACAATATTAGGGCCCAGTGAATGTTATTATAGAATCTCTTAAGTCCATGTCATACATACATAATGAACTTACAAATAAATAACTCTACAAAAATCCTGTCTTCTCTCCGTAATTTCATGTGATCGGCAAAAAAAAAAAAAAAAAGGCTCTTTCTGGTGATGACAAATCAGGAATTGCACATTGAGTTCAAGGAATACATTACTGGTGCATCACCAAAGTCAACCACTAGGCAACAAAAAGACGTATCATATGAAACAATTTTTTAAATTTTTATTTTACATATTTATACATAAAACTTTCAAGGTAACTCTCTGAATCCAACCGAATGTTAATAGCACATCTAAAAATGAATGTCAGGTAGTCAACATTCACAAAATGTTGAAAACTGATTAAAATATACATATTACTGAAAGCTACAACTTCACTACGAGGCAGGCATGTATTTTTTGACTTGTATAGCACCGTCAAGTACAGTTTCTTTATTTTAAAACTACAGTGAAGAATAAAAAAGTAGTCAATGGTAAAATATCGTTCAACTGAAAATCTCTAAACAAACAAAAATAAAGTTAAACTACCCTCTCTTCTCACCCATGATTTATAATGTTATAAGTACTGTACATTTTTTGTAATAATATTATTAAAATGCCTGATATTTAGTGGCACGAGTAAAAAAATTAAAATAAATTAAGAAGCAGAGGCCAATCACCGGACATAAAGCTTCAGACATGGTCAATGACTAACACTGGTTTTCTTGTGCGCCACCGTGGACATCAGCGCTGGGACACACACAGAAGCAAAATGAAGTCTCGCTCGAGCTCTGCTCCCGGGGCTCCGGGGTTCATTTTGCCGGCATCTTCTCTGCCATGTGCTTCTGCTGACTTTCGGCGTGTCTGGGGGAGGAAAGGAGCTGCGTTACTCGCTGTGCCGAGGGGAGGTGGAAACCCAAACCACACGCAGGGCTGCGCTCCAAGCCAGCATCTGCGCCGCTCTGGCAGGGAACCAAAAATAACATTTTCCCGAGGTGAAAACAAGCACCGGGTGAGGGATGTGCGGTCTCTGCCTGGGCTCCTTCCCGGCGGGAGGGGACTGGGAGGTGGGTGAAGGGGAGACCAAACCCTTCTCCGGAGCGGTTTTGGGACAGCTGGGATCGTTTCCTCCCCTCCCGCAGGGATGGCCAGCGCGTTCGCATCCAAACGATGCCGGGATGGGGAGAGCTGGTGCCCCACAACACGCACCAAAGCCCCCACCGTGCTGACCAGCCTTTCAAATAATTTCATTTACTAAGCTGCTGTTAATTGCATCTAGGAAGCAAAGCGTTTCCCAAAGCGCAGAAGGAGAAAGAGATGCGAGGTGGCGTTGGCGTTTGTCTACTGACCCAGCTCCCCCCCCATCCCAGATCCCCCCCTTTCACCACTTGCTCTTCGTTAAGTGAAGCAGTGATGGCGTCTCGCAAGACTCAGAAGTGATAACCCGCCTGCTCGTCCCTGGGGCCACCATCCTGCGGGCAGCACGAGAACTGCTCCCCAAATCCCTCACGGCCACCCCAGCTGGCAGAAATTTTTCCCAGGCAGAGCACTGTCAAATCTCAACCAGCTGCTCTGCAGCACCATGATGTTTCAAAATAGAAATAAATTTACGCCGTATTTTTTGCATGCTTAATACACTGACAATAACCAGTATCATCTTTTTCAGCTTTTTTTCCCAAAAGCTTTCAATACTTCTCAGTGTTTCTGCAGTGCATCACTAATTATCTCAAAGGAAAATGCCTCTTAAGCCTTGCCACCCAGGAGATGGAGTCCTTTAGGAAAGCTGTCTATATTCTGCAAGGCTTTCCATTTTATTGGCTACTGAACACTAATATTTAAGAGACTCAGAAATACTCCTGTCGGTCAAGTCCCCTGACAGTGGAGGCAGATCGGCTGTAGCTCACCCCAGTGAGAGGGGTGGGGTGACATGGGGACACCCTTGGATGGACTGGGGGTTTGCAGCATTGCTCCTTCCCAGGCTCTTTTCAGGCTTCGGAAAGGGAAACACCAATTCAAGAGCATGCACTAACACCTGCATTTGGGGAGCTCTTGAAAGCCGCTGATGGTCTCCAGAACCCAAGTGTGCTTTGATTTCTTGTTTTGGAGGAGAGAGCAGCACCCTGCTCAGCCCTGCTCCCCTCTTCACATACAGCAGAGAAACACGTGCCTTGCAGCCAGCAGCGTTACCTTCTACCTACCTTTGATGGCAAAGGCTTTCCTACTGAAATTCTGCTAAAAGAAAACCCCTATGCGCTGCTGACGGTGAGCGGGGACCTGCCAGAAGAGAGAAATACCCTGAGGAGCCTCCTTCACCTGGTCAGGTCCTCGATGTCCACCAGCATGGCGTCCTGCTCCGTGTGCAGCTCGTCCCGAATGAGCAGCAGCTGCACCAGCTCCTCGTTCAAGCCTGGTGCCGGGGAGAAAGGGGGTGAGTTTGTGATGTCCCGGGAAACCCTGGTTTGGGACCTGTACATTGTCCTTCCCACTGCATTACACATAATCTGATGCAGAGAACCAGGAGGGACCCCCCCCAAAAGGATGCATGTTTTCCAGGACAAACTGTAAGCCCCTTGCCACTGCATGCAAGCAGTTCCTCTCTTTTCATATAGCTTAATGCAGCAGCAAAAATAAAGATAAATTTCTCAGTGCTTGGTGTCCTGCTGGGTCACCTTTCGCTCACTTGTGGGCAATAACCCTGAGCAGCCGAGCCGCTCGCCCGGGCAGCCTCAGGTTTAGCTTTGTAGTTCCCTGCAGTAATGCAGAACACGCTGCCCACCCGTCCTGGTTTGCCGTTACTGTCCAAGCTGTCCCCTCTGCTCAAGGGGGATGTTCGTGACATTGGATTCTTGCTCGGGGTTGTGTCAAAGAGTGGGGAAGAAGAAAAAGAAAACAGAAAGAACCATGTGAAAAATTAACCTGCCGGCACAGGCTCCCCTGAAGGCTGTACCTGCCCATCACTCACTGCCAGAGCTGGTATTTAGACTGCTTAAATACAGCTATGCTGGTTTAACGCCTCATCAGTTTGGGAAGCAAGCTCAGTGACACTGACATTAACACTTATGCTCCCATTCTTGGGTGCTTTCTAGAGTGAGGCTAATTAATGAGCAATGGGTTTTTTTGCCTTTGCTGCACAAAATAACAAATCACGACTCAAAGGCGCAGCTCTGCATCCTCAGCAGGGCTGCTTCCAGTCGGGATGCCAATTAACCAACGTGAGTAGGGAAGGAGCAGCACAGCAGCTCCCAACCTACCTTTTTTTTGACCTACAGCCACCAGAGAAGTCTACTCCCAAAATTGTTCATTAATTAATTAATTGGAAGATGGAGATCCCTTGGGGGAAAAAAAACCCCTGGATCTTTTGGAGAGAACAAACACAGATGCGGCGGTGGGGCACTGTCCCTGCGGGCAAGCGCAAGGACCCATGAAATGCGTTGAAGCACTGCAAGAGTAGATTTACCCCGGGATGTTTGCTAAACTGGATGGTTTCTCCACTTACGGATGGTTTTAATGACATGGCATAGCGTCACATGTAGACGCAGCCATAAAGCCACGAATGGCAGGTGCTTCCAGGACAGGCAGACTTCCCAAGACTATTTTTACCCGACCAGGTTTTGAGTTACAAGTGGGGCGTTAGGTGCTGGCACAATGCTACAACCCTCCTCTCTTACAGAGCCAAGCGACTGCTGTAGGAGAAACTGAAAAAAGGAAAGAAAAAGGCTGAAGGAGCCAAATCTGGAGAGAACTCCATCTCCAGCTTCTGCGGTTCGCTTCTTCCATATAGTCATGTTATTATACATTTATCAACATTTCTATGCGTATCCTGGAGAACCATTCTTAATTAAACAGGACATACCAAAGAATAATTAAACAAGTATCACTTACTTTCTATCTGTGAGTGGAGATCATTGACTATCACTTGTAGCTGCCCGATAGTCATGTCTCTTAGATCAGTGGGTTTCAAACTTCTCTTCATCAGGCATTCACTTATATGAGGCATATGTGGCAGCTGAAAAGAAATTTTCAATTTTTTACTGTTTTCTTCAAATTACTTGTATTCCTGAACAGTGGCAGTTTGCTCTGCAGAACGTGCCCCTCTCACAAGCCTGCATCAAGGACCACACTGAGAGTACTAAAAGGAGCTGAAACATCTACACGACATTTGACCCAAGTCTTCAGATCTACCAGCATCAGTGGTGGATTGACGCAAGGGGAGGCGAGGGCTATGGCGAGCAGCGTTGTACCAAGGCAAGAATGCTCCAGCTCGGGATGAGATGGGCTGAGCAGACTATGCCTTAAGGATGAGTAGCATCATGTCGTTGCCAGCCTCAAGGCAGTAACAACCTTCACACTTCATCACCTCATTCCCTGCATCCATCCTGCTCCCTTAACGCCCTGATAAGACAACCCATGTCGACCCTTCCACTCCTGACTGACGGTCCCTATCTGCTCCTCTGCATGTCTACAAGCACTGTGCACAAGCGCCCCTGTCTGCTGTACGCATCTTGACAAGCAAAAGCAAACAGCAAAAGGGCTGGTGTTACCCCCCCGCGCCGTCCCACGGCCCCCACTTACAAGATCTGCTACCGGCGATTTCTTCCTGTTCTGCTTTTCCACCTCGACCTGCATTTTGGCCATGGGCTTTGCCATAGCCAAGGCCATTTTGGCTTCAGCTTGGAGTTTCTTTTGCCTAGTGAGGAAGTCCATGTCATCGAGGGACTCCGACTCTTCCTCCGTCGTGTCTCTATCAGAGTAGGACGAGCTCTGCTTGCTCTAGGGAAGCAGACACGCAGCCGTTACAGCACCATCGCCCCAACCGTGCCACAGCAAAGAAGTTTACTGCTAAGATATTTTTGTACACTTACGTCATTTTGTACATTTACATCATTTCTACAGAAAAGGTGAAGAGCACAGATTGTTTTTTTAATTTTAATCCACAAGATTACCTTTAAAAATCAGAGTAATTCCCAGATAGCCCCCCCCCATTAATAGCAACTCAAGCACTTCAAATGGAAAGAGGAGCCAAGCAGATCAATAGGTGTTGAAGGGACAGACTGGTTAAGCTAGAGGAAAATGTGGGGCCGTGGCGTTATATTCACAAAGGAAAAGAGAAGAGAGGAAAGCTGGTGGGAGCTGATACTGCGTCATATCCATTACTGTCCTGATAATTATCAGAGCCGAAAAGAAAGGGAGGAAGGAAGGAAGAAGGAACAACTTCACGTGAAGGCATCTGCTCTACAGCAGCACTGTGCAAGCCAGGGGCAATTTGCTATCTGCCTCTCAGCATCTCATGTTTCTTTTATTGATGGCTGAAGGTGCTGCTCTGGGGTTTAGTGCTGCTGCTTTAATAGGATCAGCTCTTTATCGGCTTCCATTATGGATGGCCTCATGGCTTCCATGCTCCGGAGCCTCTGTGGGATGGGTTCTCAGACCTACCATGGGCGACAACGGCGTGTCCAGGCTGGTTTCTGTCTTGCTGTCATCGGCGTCACTGTCCTTGTCGCTGCCGCTGTCATTCACGAAGCAAATCTGCAGGTTCATCCCGCTTTGTAATCTGCGGGGGGAAAGGGAGAGGTGACACCGCAGCCCCCTCGTGCTGGGTCTCCCCACCGCGCCGATGGGTTGTGCGGGCAAGATGCTGGAGTGCTGTCAGCAGCGAGTCGTTCACCTTTTGGGAGGATGCTGTTGTCCTAATGTTGTACTGGCCTCAGGAAATTAAACTATTTTCACTTTTTTCCAAGAAGATGGTCATCCCCCACCCAAAAGCTGAGCCAGGGCCACCAGCCTGTGGCAGCAGGGCACGGGCAAGCTCCCGCTGCTGCCCAGCGCTGCCATTTCTGAGCGGCAGTTCAACGTGGGACTGGGAACTCAGTGGCACGGTAACAATAATGCTTCTACCACCATCTATTGATGAACTTCAGAATTGCCGAGATACTGCAGGGCTTTTGTCATCACGGGTGGCTATATTATTACATTAAAAAAAAAATATTTATATATAAAGTATATAAGTATATAAAGTATATATAAAATATACTAAATATATTAATATATAAAATATACAAAATATATTCTATATAAAAATATATAAATAATATATAATATTATTATATTATATAAAATAACATGTTAATGATTGAAACTATTTATTCAGAAGGGTAATAAGCCTGTTTGCGGCCAAGAGGCACTATTGTATCACAAGAGATTATTACTGTGTTTTCTGGACCCTCCGCTCCATCATTGCCTGATTTGGACAAGTTAAGACCACCCAAATCCACCTCCCTGGGAATGATTTTCTCCGGACGCAGTGGCTTGGGCAGGAGCATCCCAGCGCGGGCTGAGGGAAAAGAACTTCTACAGCTGAGAGCACCCCGGCTTTGGCTCACACAACGGTTATCCCCAAAGCCGCTGCAGAGCAGGTCATCAGCCAGGTAACACACATTTTACCGGTGCTGGCTGATGTCCACGGAAGAGCGTGGCACACCGAGCTCCAGGTGGGCCCCACGGCTCCCTCTCCTCAGACCAGCCTCCGAGGGCAAACATGGGAATGGATTTTTTGGACAAGACAGCATCTGTGAAAGCCCTCGCTGACGCTCACATTGTGGAGCAGCTCTGCAGCCACCAGCCGAGCTCACGCGCCCCAGGCTCTCCAGGACAATTCGCCCACCTGACACCAGGGTCAGGCCCATTTGCCTCCAACAAAATCTGCTCAGGCTTTGCTCATCTTCTGAATTAACGAAAATTAACCCCCGAAACCAGAGATTTCTGGGCTCACCTCTATCAGCCTTCTCGGTGCATCGTACTCCATGACTGCTTGCTGAAGATGGGGCAAGCCCCCACACATGGTCTACTGCCTGTTATTCCTCATTCCCAGCGAGGGGGCTTCTATCAGTACTTACAGAGAGCAAACTCTTATTTGCCATTTATTTAGTGTAATTTCTTATTCACTATTACCATAAAATAGATAGCATTAATAATTGAAATTTTTTATGATGAGGGTGGTGAAGCACTGGAACAGGTTGCCCAGAGAAGTGGTAGATGCCCCATCCCTGGAAACACTCCAGGTCAGGTTGGACAACCTCATCTAGTTAAAGATGTCCCTGCTCATTGCAGGAGGGTTGGACAAGGTGTCCTTTAAAGGTCCCTTCCAACCCAAAGCATTCCATGATTCTATTCTATGATTCTGCACAAGCTTTTGAGCCGTGGTGGACCAACATGGGTACCCAGGCCGGGGAGCAGGATGCACCCTTGGCTCAGCTTCAAATTGCATCATGCAGAAAGGGCAGAGCAAGTGCAAACCATGGGTCTGCGACTCACACGCCTTTCAAGAGCATGACCCCGACACCTGAAACCCAGCAATTTATGCTCTTTATTTCATATGCAAGCACAAAAATGAGAGCAACGTCCTGCAAAGGTTCCTGTAGTTCCTGTAACAGGCAGCGTGCAATACTAATGCTGTGCCTGAACTGTAAATATTAATGAAACACCAAAGCGTTCAGGTACAGCTGGTCATTTCTCGTGGCACAGCTGCCAAACCCTGCCGTGCAGCGTTAATTAGACCCACACTATAATTACAAGATAGCGGCTCCTGGTTTAGCTGTAACTACATAGAGCAAAACTGTTTTCCCTTTCAAATGACTTGCAGTTCAATTTAATTTCACAATTGTACCTCTCTGGTGTAATAACAGTATTCCTCCTGGTTTTATGCCTCTCTAAGACTTTTTTCTTCTCCCACACCATGGCAACAGGTATCTACGCTCCCCATGTGGCAGGCATTCAATGCTTTCCAAGTGCCATGAGTTACTCCCAGCAGCTGCATATATAAACAAGCCTTTCTGGAGTATATTTGATGTAAAAATTTTAAAAATCAGAATAAGTGAGGTATCCGGGCTATGCAATGTCCCAGCCCCAGGGATGGAGCTGTGTCCAGTGAGCAGAACCTGTGCAGAGCATATGGATGTGGGGGGGAAGCAGGGAGCCACGTTAAAGCTCATTTTTTCCATTCTCTGCTGCCTTCTGTGTGCGAGATTAATTGTAGCCCTACCTGCTCTCCACTGCCCTGCTGTCACCAAGGCTAGCTATCAGCATCAGATCTGCTTCCAAGGGGCTGCCACCTCCCGAGCCACTAAAAGAAGATGTACTTTCACAAACTGGTGGTTTTTCACCAGCCATCACCACGCTGCCTGACCCAGGACTGGAGGGACTGTGGGACCATCCTCGAGCCCTGCCCTGCTTCGGACATGCATGTTTAGCATTAAACCAGACATTCAGACAAGAAAATTCTTAGTATTTTGCAACTCAATGTAAAGAACTCCTTGGAAAACAAAATTAATCAACTATTTTCATGACAATAACTCCAGTTGTGCATTTCGTGATACTTCCACCACCGTTCTTGGTCTGCCCAAGTCCAAAGGCAATGCTCAGTTCAGGACAGAGATCCTAAATGAAAACCTGAAGGAAACCTAACTCAGGAAAACTCAGCTCATTTGCTTTATTCTCTGAGCATCCAAATATCTACTCTATACAGTTTTAACCTAGTATTTTAGCATATTACTTACAATTGTTTACATAACAGACACCAGTTGTGTTTGGAGCATAAGATGTTGTTCTAAACCAAGAAAAAATCAAGAACGTGGCTGCAAGTAAAAACTGAGGGATCCTCTGAAGGGAAGGGTCTCAGGATATCCCACTGGAGGCATCTCACACTTTTCAGCCTCCAAAGAGGTTTTGGGCTGCGAGGCTGCCTGGCTTACCGGGAGGAGAGGCTTGGCTTGCCGCTCTTGCTGCAGCTGGTGTAAAGTCCCGGGCCATCGTCAAAGAAACTGCCCAGAGCCAACTTCTGCCTGATGGACTCACGCTCATTCTTCTGGGCCTGAAAGGGAAGGGCGACAAGAAAGGATGAAGCTGCCGGTCACGCCAGCATGCAGGAAGGAGAGATGTCCCACCAGCCCCACTGCCACACTCATGATGGCCAGCATCCCCCAAGCTGTCTCCCATGCTCGGGTGGACCACACGGCCCATCCCAACAGGGAAGCCCATCTGCACCTCTCTCTTTCTCCCCACATATTGATAGATATATATCTATATACACACACATCTGATGTATGCATCTGATATACACCTAACATTGATATCTGTATCCATATAGAGCCACACTTGCACCATTAGCATCTTCCACTTCCCTGAGCAGTCCCCAAAACTACACAATCCCTCTGCCAATGTACTTAGACATCTATTTTTAACCATCACCATCAAATTCTCCACAGTTTTAAAAATCTATTTTTCTATATATGTTTTTTTTGAATAAAAGCAAGATACAAAGTGATTTGAAATTAATCACCGATCAATGATTACAGAAATGACCATAATCAATGTGCAATAAATGAAAATCACAGATCTAGATTCAAAATTAGTACCAGCACTATCCTGGTGTCTGGCACGAATGGATTATGTGCCAACGCTGACAATAAATTCATACAAGGTGGCAAGTTATTGATAGAAGGAATATTTTGAACCCCTCAAACATTTCATTTTAAAATAACACATAATACCCGATCAAGAATACGCAACGAAAGAAAACATAGCAGGCAAGCATGGGCTGCTTCCACAGTGTTAATTAATATAACTGTGCTTCTCATATTTTACCTGTCTAACTAAAAATAAAGCACCTTTTTTGATACAAGGAAGTGAGATATAACAAAATGCATATTATTAACTTAAAATAGCTAATAATTTAATTCCAACTCCAGCACTGACGACATACATTATCACACTGCCCATTATACTGTCAATCCCTTACCAAAATACATACTTCATTTGTAACCTAACCTTTTTATTTAAAATATTTAAAATATTAAAAATAACCTCCATGGCATCAAGTGGTATTGAGTTTTCGGGTTCAGCTCCCGGTTTCCAAAGCTCTACCCAGACCACCTAGCTATGTTTTTCCACTTTGTTTTCAGGTTTCAATAATTGATGCCTCAATCACACAGAGGCAGTTAAGATTTAGAAGAAAAAATGGCCAGCCGTGCCAGTGAAGGCAGCACAGTGAAAAAAATAATTAAAAATGAGTGAGAAATATTTTTTTAACGGACTGAAAGCAGAGACAGGGTTGCCCGTGCCAGTTCCTCGTGCTGCCCATCTCCCGATGCACGTGGGTGTCTCCCCTGGGAGTGCCAGCTGCATCCCTCAGTGCATCAACATTTCATGAAGTCATGGATACTGAGCCTCCCTGTTTCTCCTACTCAGATGCTCCTCTCCTGCATTTTCCCATCTACTTCTGATTTTCCTTGTGTTCCGACAGAAATCAGGAGCCCAAAGCACATCTCCACCTCCTCCTGCCCGGCCAGGACAGCACATCCCACCCTCCGTGCCAGCTGGGACTGCTCCCTCCCCCAGCAGCATACCCACCGACTCTGTGTGTGCTGAAAACTACTCTTCTTTGCATTAAAATACGCATAAATACAGGCACACTTTCACATATTTATCCCTTTCACATGGGGCCGTCTCCCCAGATCTTATTTAATTTTTCTCCATTTCCCACCCAGACGGCAACTGCTCCCAGTTTGACATCTGTACATTTAATCAATGTGCAATTTGTTTTCTCCACCAGGTCATTACTGAGGATACTAAACAACACTGCTCCTCCAGGACTGAGCTCAGAATATCCCATTTTATAAATCAGACACAGGCTAATGACCATAAAGAAATCGAGAGTCCTATTCGTTGTTATTACAAAATAGGGAACAGTTACTAAGAAATATAATATACCTAAGGGAACTGGACTTTAGACTTTAGATAAATTACCCAACAGCTGCAGTATACATCCTGAGTTGGGGACTGAAAACTATAAATTGAGAAGGAAAATTGCAAGTGGTTTTTTGACTATCAAATATACTTACTTGGTATATAAAAAATAATGGATCAAACACTCAAAATGCAAAGGTACTAGCAAGAAAAACATAAACCCATGTTATTTAAATGTGTATTTTGACACTGAATCAAAAAATGTATGTATTTCTGCAAGAGGGGTCTGGTGTAGAGCTGAAGTCTAGTTCAGACAATTATTTTAAACAAAAGGCTGCTTTTTATTTTTAAGGCAAACCAGTTTTGGGCGGATGTTTTCCTTCTTACCATTGACCTTCCAATTCGGAAGGTCAGTAGCTACCTTTGTTTAAGTACATGAATAAAAACACAATGTCAGATTATGGCTGTGACTGCCTACATGTAAAACGCTTTACACAACCGTTCCCGTAAAGGCAAATTGCCAGGAGAGGTTCAGCCCTTCCCCACAGCAGCCTCAGCACACTGTTTCCCACCCCCATTGCCAGCTGTAATTATTGCTGTTTATAAATCTATTGCAATCACCTCGCCGGTGTTTGCAAATTATACACAACCATTTGTGCTCTTCACCACCCGCCTCCGACACCCAGTCCTGTCCCTGACACGCTGTGGCACCTCAACACCAAAAAAAACCCCATTTTTGATTGAGCGCCTGAATTTACCCAATATATGCCTTCTTAGGACACAACCCCATCCCGGGGGGCACAGAGAGGTACCACTGATGCCAGAGGCCATCCCTGACCGACTCGATGCAGGATGGAGAGTGGACACCCACAGCAGCGAGCACAAGATTTCTGCAGTTTTCTGGGAAACTGAGCAAAGTCCATACCGTGTTATTTCTGCTCCTTAAGAAGTAGTAGCTGGACTGCTCTTTTCACCACATACCACTCCACACTATTTAGCATGTAGTCACCTATCCTAGCAGCCTCTACCCATTACAGACATCACCTGAAACAGCACATAAAATCGCACATGGAAGATTTATTTGGCGTTGAGGTGTAGCAGTGATTTGCCAGGCTCCTTGTCACACCCTGAGAGCCCCCACCTTGGGTAGAACAGCCCCCACCTAGGAACAGCCAGCTCCTAATAACGGCTGCCGATGGCACTTCTGGAGTTGTACCGATGGGTACCAAACCGAGACCGAATACCAGGCGTGCTTTGCTAAGGCGCTGCCTTTTTGCAGAGGGAAGAGTCTAATTACACAGGGAATTACAGATTAACGGGTGCCAGCAACACTTCAGCAGGATCCCGTCCCAGCCGGGCAGTGCCACTGCGATGCGAGGGGTTAAAACGCAGCGAGGCTGGCGGAGGCTGGATGCCGGGGCCATCCACAGGCACCAAACAGGGTGCACAGGAGCGCGGGGACATGGCAAGGCAACCGAGGCTATTTTTGCTAGAGTCTGTCATTACCAGCCATGGACAATTACTATATTTAAAGTTCCAGACCCATAGGCAGCGCCTTATTTTATCTCTGTAAAGTACAAGGGCTATTATTGGATTTACAAACAGAAACTGTAACCACTGAACATTTGTTTTTACCTTCTTTTTCTTCACGGTGGATTTGCTGATAAATGCAAAACCAAGTCAAACTTGCATATCTCAAGCCACGTGGCAAGTTGCCTTAAAACCCAGGGGTCTTGAGGTACGACAACGTGTTTAGAAACATCTCTTTACACTCTCTTTATCATAAAGCGATATGGAAATGCAAAGGGAGGAAGGTTTGCTGCCCTGTGCCGACGCATTAAACATCACTGAGCGCTTCCCTGCTCCGGCACCCGAAACCCAGCGCCCTGGGAGGGTGATGGGCAGCATTTTGGCAGGTCCCCCTCCTGCCAAGAGGGCGACTGTTGGCAGACAAAAGGCTCCTTTTTGTCCCTTACCTTTTTATAACTCCCCTCCCCGGCCAGCACGGCTGCTTTCCTGATGACGTCACCCATGCCATCACCCTCCCGACTCATCTCCTTCGCTCCCGGGTCCTCACGTGGCCGGTGAAATGCTCCCGCCGGGGCATCTCAGTCCTTTCTCCCCTCTTCAGTCGGTACCATGGGATCAAACGCTCACCCTCGGAGCCAGGACCCGCGGCAGCCCACCGTCCCCTGGCCGGGATGCTTCCCCAGCCCCTCTCGCCTCCCGGCCGCTCCGGAGCACCTTGCTTTTCCCTAATAAAGTCAACGGCAGCGCCGGAGCCTCGGCCAGCTGATGAGAGGGAGGCGAGGGCTGTGCGGGCCAGGGAAGCCGCGTCCTCCTCCAGCCACTGCCAGCGCCGGATAAAAATAGCCCCGAGTCCTCGACGGCTACACAAGGGCAGGAAAAAACCCGGTGTCTGATGTCAAAATCCAAGCCCAGCGGCGGAGTCGCGGCCAGAGGGGGCAGGAGGAAGGGGTTTTCTCCCAGGGTTTTCACCGTGGAAGTTATCCTGATGAAATCCCAGCGGTTGGAGGAGCTGCCCATGGCCGGGGCTGCGAACCCAGGCAGAGCCGGAGCGGTCCTTAGCCCTTGCACGGGCACTGGAGGTTGGGCAGTAACAGCAATGTCAACCACAAGATGAAATTTTCACTCTTTACATGAAAAACACCAGAAAGGACCCGAGGGAGCTATTTCTTGGCTAAACCAGCTTTTTCAGGTGCAAAAAAAAAAGTTTCTAAGAATTAACCAATGAAGCTCAAAAAGGTGTCCAGCCTTAACCTGCCTCCTGTCCCGCTGGCTTGCAGAGCCTGGGGACCACTGCACCGCCTGGTCCCCGCTCAGAGGTGGCCGAGCATCCCTTCCCCGGCTCCCGGGGGGGCTCTGCGGGCTCAGCAGCCCCCAAGCCTGCACCGCTTACAGCTCCAGCTTACACCAGCAGCCCTGCCTGGAGAACCAGGCTTCACAGCACAGCCGCTGCCTCCCAACCCTGCACAAATCCTGCTCCGTCCTTGCTGAGATCTCATCTCTGTCGCACCCATCACGGTGGGCAATGTTTGCTCCGGATCAGCTGCAGGTGGGCAGCGAGAGGCAGAGATCACGCACTCAGGGCAGGCGTTTCTATAGGGAATCCTTAGAAAGACGGAGTTTATGCCACAGGTTCTCAGTGATCCTCAAAATGTGGCACACCAGCAACAAAAGTAAGAATTTCTGGTGCGACACAACTATGCTGCATGCTAGATGAACAATTTTAATAGCCGTACAAAGTTTACGTGTTTAAATGATACATCCAAGTCATGCTGACATCATTTAATTTAAAATGCATATTCTAGTTAGATTACTGGCTCAAACAACATACAAATTATGCATCACGGCATTACTCTACTCTGAAGTTTCAGGAAAAAACAGTAATAATAAACAGGATTGTTTAATTCCATTCTTGTCCCAGGACACTGCTTTCTAACTGTAATTCCCAAAAGAAACAAAGACGTTCTCTGGATATTTCATTATTTTTAGTTCCCCTCCACCGCTGACTCATTGTGTCCTTTCCTGCTGTTGCTAAATTAACTTCCTCTCCTGGCCGTGGGGATGGACCCTGACACAATAAATCTGAAAAAAAAAAAAATCCCATAGCCTGACAGGAAGGATGTGGTGGCCAGGAGCACTGGGCTGGGGGCTGAGCCTGCAATTTGCCACGTTTCCCCCTCCAATTTGGGACAAGTCCCCACATCACCCCGCCCTCCATGGTCGGAGGGGGATGTCCCCATGCCTCCTCCCCGGCCGGCTGAGATGGTGAGCGAGTCCCAGCCCGGTCCCGCTGTACCTGTGGTACCCAACACGCAGTGGGGGATGCTGCATGAACGCACGCTACATGCAAGCCACCCCTCTGCAAGCTGACATCAAAGTCACCCCTAAAGGTAGGAAACGACATTGCCTACCAAAAATATATTTAGCATTTTTCACCCACATTTTTTAAACTGTTTTATCCCCCGTTCCAGGTTTCAGCTCACCTCTGCCCTGCCCTCTCAGCCGGGATGCACCAGGACCAGGCTCACAGAGGGGCATCCCCTGAGTGGATCCCACAGGTCTCAGTCTCCAGTGAAAACCCCGCTTCCAGCAGCCGCCCCATTCAAGGCAACAGGAGAAAACCAAACCTGGGTAAGAAGCACGGCTGGGAGCCCCTGCACCCCTGTAACCATTGCTGGAGGCATATCTGGGTGCCCTTCCTGGTGGCCAGGACCAGACCCAACCCTGCACTCCTGGGAGGGGCATCTCCCCACTAGCAGAGAAAAAGCCAATTTAAACTCTGGATATCAAAACCACAAGACAAATTAATTCTGTGGTTGTCTCAGCGCAGGGACCAAACCCTTTGGTGTTCACCCTTCTCCACCCGATGCAAAAGGCCACCGTGGGCAGACGGGCAGCACCGCTGCCTGCACTGGGCTGCCCGACAAACACCCACGACTGTCCCTCTGGCAACCGGCCTCTGCTTGAAACACGCACACATCATCTATTGTACATTGAGGGTTTAAACAAACAAAAGAGCAATGACGAGGGTTACGCTGTCAGGTACGCTCCCCGTTGGTACCGCTAGCCAAGGACTCCTTGCACATCAGATCACATCAGAAGGAAACTGGCCTCCGTGGCCACAGTCGCCACCGCAGCTCCTCCAGCAGCCAACGGCAACGCCGGCGGAGGGGAGAGGGAGCCTGCTTTTCTTTTTATAGCATGAAGGGAAAGCTCAGAACAGGCGTATCTGGAGCAGGTCAGCTGGGGTGTCCCTACGGCAGGAGCACACGGCCGTGGACCCAGCGCCGCGGGGAGCACACCGGCCAGGGACAACAGTGCTCGAGTTCTTAAGCAAGGTGAGGAAATAGGGCACACTGATTTTGATGTGCTTTAAACATGCGCTGAGTGCTTACGGACAGGCAAGCAGCTAAATTTAACTCTACTGTGCCTACATAACGCTCGCTTGAGTCAATGAAAAACCCCCTTGATGCTGTTGGGGCATACTCCATAGTCCCTTGGGGGACAAAATTCCCCCCCTTTCAGTTGGGGATCAGCTCCCACACCCCACCAGTTACCGAGTTAGTAGATAAAACCCCAAAATTCCCAGAGAACTTCAGTGAAAGCACTCGGAGCACCCTCCCTGCCAAAGCGATGTTCACAGCCACAGGGTGCTCAGGCCGGGGTACTGAGGTGACTTCCAGATTCGTATGTATCTCAAGTTGACAGAACTACTCCACAAAACATTCATTTTGTTGTAAAGGTCAGAATAAATCTCTTCTGAAGAGTCCCTTCACAGCACAGCAGCCTTCCAGCGCAGAGCAGCCAGTACCAGGCACTTACGACAAGTCCCTGCAAATTCAGGGATGAGAGGGACCGTGCCCTCCCTCTGATGATGCTTCCCTCAGCTTTAGCACACCAAGTGCTTTCCACCTGCTTCACAGATTTTTTTTTTTTGATCTCTGTCTAAACGAGAAGGCCTTCAGCCTCAGCTCTCTACAATGCAGGCTTTATTTTATTTTATTGTAAGTGGTTTGGGATGCAGGGGCAGCGTGCTCGGCCACACGAACCGAGGTTCCTCTGCGGTACCACGCCGCAGGGTCCCTCCAGCGCGGCGGCCACAGGCGAGAGGCCGGGCCAGCAGCTCTCCAGCTCTGCCAGCGCTCCACGGAGGGTTTCGTGGCATTTGAGGTTTTCTCCAAGGCCTGTCTCTAGCGGTTATATTCTGCCATGAGAATTTGTATTCACTTTAATGAAAAAGATGATGATGGTCAGCTATTTCTACATGCCACTAAAGCCTACAAGACCCTACAGATATCAAACAAAAGAAACTTAATAAGATACCTCAATTTTTTTTTTTAATGAGCACTTCATATTTTAAGCTTGTGACTTTTATGGACTACTTCTATGGCTCAGTGCTTGGTGAGACCCTGGGAGCGGCGAGTGCCGGCCAGCCTTGCCTGGTCCATGCCCTGGGCAGCCAGCCTGACCCGCAGCGACACCAGCACCTCCCCAACCCACAGTAACACCAGCACCTCCCTGCTACAGGGGTCTTTCTAACAGGCCCCCCTCAAGAAACACACACAAACCTGCCTTCACCAGAGCAGCAGAGTCAAGCCTGATGCACGCACCTGCACCAGGTCCCAAGCGCACGCAGGGGGCTGAGCAGGATGTGCTGCACGCCGCGACCCGCCTAAGAAATTATTTCTAAGCAAATAAAATCTCATTTCTCACGTCAGATTTTTTTCTTTTGAATTTTCTTTGCATGTGTAAAGCCCGGTACCATCTCCAGAGCGACCCTCCTGCCAGCAGATAGCTCAGACCGTGACTGATGCCAGCGCAGGGAGCCAAATCTGGTTCCCACAGGCAACTGTCTGTTTGGAGACTCTTGCCTTCGGCAGGGGCACCGGGTGCCGGGGGGTTTCTCTGCTTTTAAAGGCGCATTAGAAATCAACCCAAGGAGAGAATGTAAATCTAGACACATTACCCGCTTGTGTGGTGGTAGCAAAAAACACAGATGAAGCCAGCAACAGCCTGAAGAGTCCCGTTTTGCTCCATGCAAAGGTGGACCTATCGGGCAATGCTGAAAATACGCATTTACAAAGCAAACCAAAACACTGGCTAAGGCTGCAGGCCAGTGAAGCACTGCTAATACACACATTAGAATAAAACCTTTATTTCTATGTTAAGGCCTGGATTTGCACGCTGGCCTTTTATTCTGCGCAAACTCAGGACCTCCCAAAACGTTACCCACTATGCAAGAGCTGACATTTCTCTCATCAAACTGCAGGAGAAATATAGAGCCCTAAGCAAAGTGTTTAGCATAGGAAAACAAATCAGTATAAAATAGGAAGAGAGAAATAACTAAGAGAAAAATACATGGCATGAAGAGCGGCAGCAGCCTGCATGATGCCAGGATGCAGCCACCGGAAAGGTGTCAGATGCTGGGACCTCCTGACCATGGAGGACTTGGCCTAAATTCAAAGCGATGAACCTGTCTTAGCCACATCCAAATCCCTGGGAGGACCTATGGCCACCTGAATTTCAGAGAGCAGCAGTGCCAGCTCATTTCTGATGTGAAACAGGACTTTCGAGGCAGGGCATGGCATACGACAGAAATACCCTCCTCTTCCTCGGTACCCACCTGCGCTGCGCCCCGTCCCCAGCACCCTCCCTGCCATGGAGCTTACGTCCCAGCCATGACGTGGTCACGTCAGAGCTTTTCTTCTGAATTTCTCCAAAACAAACATCTTTTCAAGTTTTCCCCGTGTGTTGGCTTGTTCCTCTATTTGGTTTATTTTTAGTTTATTTAGTAGCTTCGAAAAAAGGGGTGCGAGGAGGGAGGAGAGCAGAGTTACGCGCTGGCACCCTCCTTGCCCCGGGGCACTCCAGGCAGCCGCCAAAATCCTACCATTGCTGGCTTCCAGTCTGATCCAAAACCCGGGACTGCCGGCCGCAAAAGGATTAAAACTTGGCCTTTAGGTTAATGGGTTTGGGAAGGGGGCTGGGGTTCCTCCTAATCTTTGCAGTGTTGTAGGAAGGTTTTGAAACAGCTCTCATTTGAAAGACCGTTTCTCTGGACTTTTTTCTGCGATTTGCAGGCTTTCTGGCTGTTTTCACTCTAATATTTATTCATTTGGAGGAGAGGAACCAATTCATAAACAAGCAAGTAGATTAAAGCAGATAAAAGGCAGCAGCGCTGCCATCGCAGCAAGCCCAGCGCATTAACATGCAGGGATGCTGGCCAGGCCTGCGCCGCAGCCGCAGCGCTCGGCATCGCTCTCCATCGCTCGCCCACCGCCACGGACCAGCTTCCACCCGGGAAACAATGCGCAACCTTTAACCCTTGCGTTCCTACGAGTATGCTGGGAAAACATCCGCTGCACGGAAACAATGGCACCATTTATTAAGGCACCAGAGAGCAACAGGCTCGGAGCTGCAGAAAAATCAGAGCTCCTAAGGCGGAGGCTGAAAAACCCCAGGATTTTTTTTTTTTTTGCAAAGGAGCTAAAAATGGAAATTCATTTCCAGAAGCATTTGTGAGATTGAAAACATTTAGTGAGAAATCTTTTGAGCTCTCCTCTCTCTCTGTACATACGTATGCTTTGGTATCTTTTCCCTTCATGATATATTTTGTAATATGAGACATTTTGTCTTAATACACAGATTGAAGTTTGAATTGAACGGGGCGGGGGGGGGGAAATGAGGATGAGGCACTGTCCTGGGCAAAGCCGTGTCTTTTGAGGGTCTGGCCCTGCCGCTGGGAATGCCTGTTGGCTATATTGCAAAACACACTCCGCCGCACGTACGCAAACGCATTTCTCAGCATCGCCGTAGCAGGCGGACAGGCGTTTGTGCATTTAATAATCTGCCTGTGCCATCGAGCCCTAAGCACGCCATCTCCTGTGCAGGTGCACCCACCAGCGCCCACCCTCTCTTTAGAGGGAAACGAGGCCACAATAACAGCCCACCCCAAGCTCTCACTCGTCCCACTAAAATAATCCCGACGTTGCTCAGCGAACGCTGTTACCGGTGCTGCCTCCCCAGCGCTGCTGCCAGGCCCCAGGGCCCCCCAGGGATGGGGGTGGCCCTGATGGATGCTCAGAGAGGGAAACGCTCGGCCCCAAACCCGTCACCAGTTCTTGCACGGATTATTTAGCGTAACAGCATGAACCACGATGAGCCTGCACCTGAAAATAATTATCTTACGGGTCAGCTCTCAACGCTTTGATAAATCCGGAAAGCGCAGAGAAATATTCCATTTATTCCATTCTAAAATTGACATCGCTCTCCTACGGCAGCTCCAGAAGTGCAAAACCGCGGCTCGCTCACTTACACGCAGCAGTTTCATCCAGGCAGGCAGGCCGGCGGCGAGCGGGGCGCAGGCAGCGGGGCGCGGGCAGCTGCCTGCCAAACCCGCCCTCCGCCGGGCGAGCGCATCCCCGGCGCCCGCTGCGCCTGCGAGCATCACATGGCGAGCACAAAAGCCCCGCAGGCAACCGGCGTCTCCCCGCCGCGGCTCCTTGCAGCCCGCTGCTTTGCCAGCCCCGGGACGCCTCGGGGGCAGGAGCCCACGGTTTAAACCCGAGCGGGCGGACCCGGGCTGCTCGCACCCCCCGGGGCCGGGGGCAGCTCGGATCGGGGGGCCAGGCCGCTCTCAGCCCTCACCTGGTAGGAGCAGTTTTCCTGGTGTACCATCTCCGTGCATCATCCGCCGCTGCCGCCCAGCCGGCAGCGCTCGCAGCCGCCCCGGCGGGGGAGGATGGGGAGGAGGAGGAGGAGGATGGGGAGGAGGAGGAGGAGGATGGGGAGGAGGAGGAGGAGGAGGAGGATGGGGAGGAGGAGGAGGAGGAGGAGGGGAGCCCGGGCCGGCCGCCCGCCGGTAAGATGGATGCTGCTGCGCTGCTCCGCCTGCGCAGCGGCGGCCCCGGCGGAGCGGGGGGGCGCGGTCCCGCCCCCGCCGCCGGCGGCACAAAGAGCGGGGGGCTCCGCGCAGGGCGGGCGGCAGCCGCGCTCCTCCGCGGGGAAGGAAACAAATTCACCCCCCTCCAGATCCGTGCTCTGCCTCCCCAGACACTGCGCTATGGCGGGGAGGCTCCCCCCGGCCCCGGGGCGACGGAGCGGCAGCCGCAGCCCCAGCCCCCCCCCGCCCCGGCTCCGTCTGCGGCAGCGCCCGGCCCCGCTGCCGGAACGGGGCCGCCCCGCAGCTGAAGCGGCTCCGCCGCGGTGATGGATCGCGGCCCCAAGGCCGGCAGCTGCCTGCGTCGCCTCCCCGAAACGCGGAGAGACACCGAGCCGTTAAATAAGAGCTGAAAGACAGCTTGCTTTTACCCTCTGCCGCAGAAATACAGCGCGATCTTTTCTGCAAAGCGCTCTGCCCTACATTTCCAGCTAATTATACCTCCACCCTGCAGCGAGGGTGAACGCGGAGCCCTCCGCCATAGCACCCGCTTGGGCACTCCAGCCACAGATCCGACCTGGTTTTGGGCACAGGGAAATGCCACACTGGGGCTGGAGGGAGACAACGCTCGCGCTCACCCCAACACCCTTCTCCCACCACAGCGGGCCCTTCTCTAATCAGATTTCTCCAAAGAAGAGGCCTGTGAGGATCAAGCAAATGCCCACCGCTGGCTCTGCAGAGGCTTTCTGCAGGATGATGGCTGGGTGGGCTGAGCTGGCACCTGTAGCCCAGGGAAAGCAAAGCCCCCACGTCCCGGGGCTGGGAGGCCTCTCTGGAGCACCCCCCATCGTTACACACCCAGCAGGATTCACTGCCATTTGCAGAATGCTCCATTGCTACCCCAAAATAGCAGTGTGAGATTATCAAACATCCCTGTTTGCAAGCTCAGGCTGGAGGCCTGACACACAGAGGGAACCGAACCCTAATTTTGCTTTCTATTTTAAAAGTCCTTAACAGGAGAGACTGGAAAGAATGGCGGGACAAGCGGATAGTTTATAATTCTCTGTGTTTGCAACCTGCTGAGCGCTGGATTCTCAGCTCAAGTTAGCTCAGTTTGACTTTACCACTCATTTTCCAGGGGGTAAATGTACCCCAATAGCCTCATTTGCAAGAATTTAGGTCTCAGGCTGGCCCCGGCCGTAGCTGGGTGCGAGGATGCAGCAAGTCTCACGTTCAAGCCCTATTTTTGGCCGGACACGGCCTATCCGAGGGGCACCAAAACACCCAGAGAGCGATGGCGGTGCCATGGGCTGGGCTCGCACCACGCACTGGGCTCTCTTACCCAGGCAGGCGATAGCACTTTCGCGTGCAACTAAAAGAAACTCCAAGCCTCGCCTTCCCTCGCTCATCAAATAGGCCTTTATTCTGCTCCTAGTCCCAGCCAGCTGTGGCTAAGTTCAGAAATGCATGACTCTGAAACCCAGAAACACTTGCTCACAGGGCGTCTCGGATTTGATTCCCTGCACCAGATGTGCCTCTAGAAAAAAAGGCCTTTGTAGGATCATCTCTCTGTCCCAGCTTTCCCAGCTTCTCACCCGCGCAAACAGGCCGGAGCAGCCGTGGGCGGATGGAGAGTCCTGTGAGTCCTCGTGCAGCTGGGCGGCATGGATGGAGAGAAACCCCCAGACCCGCCTCAGCTCCAGCCCTCCTCCCCGATGCCCTCTCCCCTACAGGAGCAGAGCTTTAAAAAAACTAGAGCTTTCACTTAAAAAGAAAAAAAGCCCTATATTCTGCACAAGTTTTTAAGAGAGGATGAAGTCATGCCTGTTTTTTACTGGATCTTCAAAGAATCCCATGCAACTAGGCAGCTATTTCCAAACATCAAAATAAAAAATCCCCACTTTTCAATATGCTGCATAAATCTTGGGCTTGCTTTGGAAAAGTACCTGTGGCAAGCTAAAAGCAGCTCCACATATTATATAATCTCTAATGCCATTTATTATGTGCATCACAAGGAAAACTCCCAAAATTACCCCCCTCTTCCCACGTGCGGGTCTATCTATAACGGCGGTGACTCAGAGCCGCGCCGCGTGCAGCAGATCCCCGGTGGGGACTGCACCAACCTCCCGGTACCCGGGTCTGGTGTGGCACGGGGCGAACCCCCCGCAACCTATTTAACAGCTTATTCCTTTTGCAAAATGACCGGAGAGAGCGCTGCCTTAGGCTTAGCGTGTCACCTACTGCAGAAAAGCCACCCGTTCGCAGCATGGCTCTTCCCTCCAGGGCAGGGATCCCCGCACGAGCCTGCGATGCAGGCAGAAAGGGCCGGGCATCGTCCTCAACCTCTGGATTTGCTCCTCTGTTCTGTACCCGTTTGCGATTATCTGTTCAGAAATGAGGCGGGTAGGCAGGTAATAATTAAAGCAATGACTGATTACATTGAGTGAAAGGCTTCTGGCAGTCATCCAGGTGGGTCAATGGGAAACGAGGCTCCTGGATGAAGGCAGTGAACAAGCGCTGCTGCTCTCCATAGAGGTGCAGTCCAGTGGGAAGCCCCAGGAAACCCCCGGGGACCCCCAACAGCCCCTCTCAGCTGGGAAGAGAAACCCGGGGGGTACCTGCACTGCCTCCTTTTGCCTCTCTTATCGAGGCACCCTCTAACTTAGGGCGTCATATACCACTTATGAGATGATCCAGACAAGTTTTCCTGGAGCTTTCCCCAAAACCAGCTCTGAACTAGAAACGTGGTTCAGAAAGCTCTGGAGAACATCTCCAGGGAGTCTGACACCAAGCTGGGGACACTAGCATGAAACACTGCCCTTCAAAACCCCTGCTCCAGGTCTCCTCCAGAGGGTCTGGGAAGATGCTGCTTAGGGGCAGGAGACCTGCTGTGGTCGGTCTTGGCTGAGCAGTCCCCCAGCCTGGACCTGCCCTCCGGTTAAGGTGGGCCAGCAGGTACGAACCAGTCCTGATGCCCTGGATGCTTGCAGGGCTACAGGGGTGAGGACACGAGAAATTCAATCTCATTGCACAGGCAGCAGCATTCCTCCACTTACTCCCTGCGGACATGCCACCGGGGCAGCTGCCCCGCAGACACAGAAGACACAGCTTTACCAGACACACTCAAATTCTTGTAGTGAAACAACGTGATTTCATTAATTATCCATCTACAGAAGGAAAAAACACCTCCTATTCCCAATTCTGGGGGAAAACATATAATTTCTGATTCTGTGCACATCTTCTAGTTGTTGTGGGGTTTGTTTTTGGTTTTGGTTTTGTTCTTTAACTTAAAGAAAGCCCCCTGGCCAGGTCCCACAGCACATCCCAAACCCCGGTCCTCACCACCAGCCATATTTGCAGCAGAAGGTGGCAAACGCAGGCAGCGCCGTTCCTGCAGGCAGGCTGGCCCTGCCTGGCCCCATCGCAGCCCGTCGTGCTTTCCCTGGCTGCTGCGCCTCTGCCCCGGGACCAAGGAAATCATTAACAGGGGAGAAGGGGAAATACACGGAGGTTATCAACTCTCCCATCGTCATTCCTACTCGAGGAAAACGCTCCTTAAAAAAAAAAATAAAGCTGTGCAGTAAAGCCAAACCCTCCCGTTCACACTGCCTGGGAGCAGAGGGCAGCCAAGTGGGACACTTCTCACCGCCGTGGGAGGGAAGGAGCCCAGACGTATTACTCACATGAAAGCCACGGACAGCCCTTTTCCTTACATGTCTGTCATTTCTTACTGTCCCACACATTTATTTTTACACACACGTGTCCCGTGCTGTGTGCCAGAACCCCACCAGCTGCAAGGACTCACACAGCCCTTCAGCCCAAAAACTACGTAAGGGGAAAGCAAAGGGTAGAAGCAGAGTTTGTTCATTCAACAAGGCAGGCTAGTGATGGGTTTCCTTAACTCCAAATAAAACACCAGAGACATTTTCCTGCCCACAGTCATTCCCTGAGGGGCCATATCAGGTTGAGCTGGGAAAGTTTATTTCGCAGGTTGGTACTGGCCAACCCATCTGGCTGATAGAAAAAGCTAGCCTAAATTAATATGTTTTTTTCTTCAAATCTCAAAATAAAATAGGTAGCTGGATCACGTACCAGGTACGTGGTAAAAATGAGGCAGGGGATGAACACCACATCACTGGGACACAGCGGAGGGAGAGGCAGGGAGCCCACCCCGAGCGAGCCCCACCGGCCTCTCTGGGACGCTCCCGCTGACCCCGAGCCCATGGGCTGGCCCAAGCACAGCAAGCTTGCAGGGAACCGGGAATTATATACGGCATCATGGGATTTCAGCTTTATTTCCTGATGATTTACTAGGAGTGATGGATTTAGCTCCTCTTTAAGCCAAGCTAAAGCTTTTCCAGGGTTTAAACCTAGCAAGAAAAAAAAAGAAAAAGATTACTTTTTAATCAGTTAATACTAGACATCTGCTTGGAAAGGGGAATATTTGTTTGGATTACATACATATGTGATGCTTTAGACTATTACTTTTTTATTCAAGGCGGATGATGCTGTGGTGTTTTCCATCATTTTGGATGTGTAACTCTTCTCTACGAGGGGATAAACCTCCGACGGTTTAAGAATCCAAACAGTGCCCTTCCATCTTCCTTGCCCCTTTTACTCCCACGGAAGCTTCTGGACACCTTTACAAGCAGCAGCTTTACAAACCCCTCCTGAAGCATGGGGGTACCAACTGATACATTTTTAGGATAAAAACTTGTGTGCTGAAACATTAAAATAAAACTCTTCTTGTTCCTCTGAGGACCAAATATGATGTTACCAGGGAAATGCAGTGGAAAAACCCCACTCTACGGTGAGTAACTATTATTTTGGAATTCCTATGTGACCAGGGAATTAAGGAGCACCAGGAAGGGTACCTGTTGCATTTTTATTTTGATGCAGAAGTGCACATCTTGCACTTTTAACAGTCTCATGCTCCATTTTTAGTGCTAAGAGACTCATCCAAAAATGTCAATTTTCTACCCGTCCCACAGACTGCATCCTTGCCCTTACATAATCAAACCGTGATTTTCTCTTCCCTCAAAACATGGAACAGAAGGTTACAGTAATTTCACATTCTGATACCTCTGATGCACAGGATGTCAAACGCTTTACAGGGAATTGGAGTCAATAATTTAAGTCACCCAAGTATGTATAACTTTCTGGTGATATAAAAGTGACAAAACATATGGTAAACAACCAGACTTTTCCATGAAACCCATCTAGAAAGACTCACCGATACAGTTGCACAGGCTTAATTTTTAAGTGTACAATTTATAAGCTGGATCACATGTACTTAATAGAGAACTTAAAAGCGGTCTGATGATGAGCAGGTATGATAGCCCACCAAGTATTTACTGCTAATGAATGGAGAACCATTTCATCTACCAGCTCCTAAGGAGCGTGGGGAGACAGCAACAGAAAAACTACGGCTGCCTCCTTGCAATTTTGTTTATATTCTTAAGAATACGCTGTTCTTTTGCAATGCAATATTCATGGTATGCAAAATGCTAGGGAGAACATGAGCTTTTCAGCAGGATGTTAACCTGTAAGTTTTTGTATTAGCATCAATAAATTAAAATATTACAATCTGCCTCGCTCTGCAGTGCTATTTCTATCCCTTTTGGGAGAGGATTTGTAGCAAATTCCATCAGCTACAAACAATTTTCAGCATTTTTGGCCTGAACTCACAGACAGTGCTGTGCAGGAGACCCGATGTTCAATGAAAGCAGAGGGGTTGGGGTTAGCTGGTTTAAACCACGAGTTGCTCAGTCACAGCCTATTACTTTTACATCGCCTCAAATGAATCAAAATCAAACCTTGCCCACCAGCTCTCCCCGCAGCCGACGTGCAAACCAGCCTCAGGGATAGCTGACCCCCAGCAGCATCCCCAGCCGGCCGAGGGACCAAGACGTGCCCCCGCCAGCGCTGCCCGGACCAGCTGCGCCCGACCTCATCCTCCCGCCTTTGCCAGGAGCAGCCCGGCACCAGCAGCCGGGGCATCCGCGCCCGGCACAGCCACGCCGCCGGCTGAAATCCAGGGGGGATCCGCTGAAAGCCCGCACCCCCAGACCTTGGCTCAAAAGCCCATTTTCTGCTCTGAGCCGTGCCTGGGTGAGGGGATGCTGGCACCCGCGGGAGGCACCCAAAAACATTTGAGATCTTACATAAAAGATTCCCAAATCTGCAGCCATATAAATATTGAGAGAGAATAACTCAAAATCATTACAGCTATTTCTTCTGATGCGTGAGCTCTGAGTAATGTCTTCGTCAGATCTCTTTGATAACAAGTTTGGTAGAAGTTTTTAATGGAGCTAATTATTCAGTTATGCATTTTCAAATTCCCCTTGCTGTGCAGCACATTCAGGCTTGCTGTGTGCAGCTTGCAGGCAGGCCTTCCTATCCCTCCTCCCCCATTTATTTTTTTCATTTTCATATATTTGAAAAAAATAAAGCTGCCCTGGGCCCCCATTACACACCCTTGCATTTTAACAGCAGGCAGGGAGAGGAATTGATGCATTTTCTGAAGATGATGAGAGAAGAGCTAGAAAAATGGTATGAGAAGAGAGAGAAGGGGAAGAAAGACAGATTTTCCCTGAAAGGATGAAGGACAGGGTGGCCTTCAGCTTCCTCAGACTGGGGACAGCAGGAATTACATGGAAACATTGATGAGTTGGAAGCACTTACAGAAATCCCATGTCCCATGCTCAACACTTAGCAACCGTTAAGCTACTGGTCTGGGGCCAAAAGCAATCTCTGGATGAAATATTAAGCCCTTTTAATTGTGGCAAAGTCCCTGAAACTCCAGTCCAGGCATGCAGGCAGGCAGACAACAGTATAACTTCCATTTCAATACGGGCAATTAATTTGCCTTTAGCATGGTGCGTACCAACAGGCTGCACCGATGTTCATCCGATAACAAAAATTAGGCGCCGAGTTACCAATTATAATTAAGCCACTGACCCCACGGGAGTCAGAGGGCAATACCTGTGGATGGGGACGGGATTATCCCGCCACTGGTTGCCTCGAGCCTGTCTATCCCTTTCCATCCCCTTCGTGCTTTCCGGCAGGGAACGGCTGAGAGGGCTTATTTATGGGCTGGCTTTATTTTGCAACTCATTTTAATTGCAAAATGGATGGTAAAATCACAGAACAGGGACTTGCAAGCTGAAGAAGTAAACAAACCATACTACAAACTCACTCTGAAACTGTTTCTTTTTCAAACAGAGCCAAATACCATAAATACGAATATACTAATACAAACAGGTAACAGCAGTGTCCTTTAAATGCTTCCTCAACAAAACGAGCGTACGGAGACATACCTCTCCCTGAGTCATGGTTGGGATAAAAATAGACAGAAGGGGATTTTTCACAGCTCTGAAGTCTGATGTCCATAACTCCAAGCTCACTGACACAGCCTGGCAGAAATACACTCCTTTTTGGGGGGTCTACTTATACTATGCACACAACTCTCCAAAAATCAATAAGCCTTCAGAGACGTTCAGACCCCTACACTGTCGAGATCAGGGGTTTTTGGAAGGATGCGATTACCATGTGGGAGCAAACTCAGGCCCATGCGAATAAAGCCTGGCTCTTGCTTTAGGTTTGTGTTACATTTTCAGCCTTTAAGAAAATGGATGCAAAGATGATTTTCTGAGTTTGACTCCCAACCCCACTGTCACTTGAGAAAGAAAAAAAAATAATCCTCTTGTGTTGCAGCAGCCTGTAGGTCAGAAAGCTGATTACACTTAATGGACATGGCACATTTTGCAATGGATGTCATTTACAAGCTCCAAAAACAATACCATCAGTGATAAGAAAGCCTATGCCTCCCCGTTCCTGACACGGCAGCCCTCCACGGGAGACTGCCAGGCTGCAAAACCAGTATTTAAAATAAGATGTGAACTTACACCCCTCGGTAGGGCAGGCCCACTGAGCATGAGGCTGGAAAAAGCTAAAAATAACAGGATAAGCAAGGGTGGATCCCAGCTGAGCCTTATTAGTCATGGAGCGAGGGAGCCGCATGGGGCTGCTGCCTGGTGGCAGAGCAGCACCATATAAGAGCAAGAGAACGACTCTTGTCTCTTCAATCAGATTTTTCCCCTCTCCTGTTCTGCCTCAGGCACTCTTTTCCTCGGAGCAGAGCTGCTCGGGCAGCCTCCAGCTTCTACTAATAACACGGTGTATTGTTTTCTGCAAGTCTTTAAACAGAATGAAGATCACGGGTGATTCATTTAGGGTGTCTACTGGAATTGGACCAATATTGACAGACAGGCATGTGAAGGGTTTATTATAGGTTTTTTTTACTTTACACCATCTTTGTGTCAAAATTAAGCCCTTGAGTTGAGTGATGATCGAGTCACTGATGGCAGCAGCACCCAGCAAAGGCAGCGCTTGCTCCTAGGGGATTAATTTGGATGAGCAGAAAGGGTAAGGTGTAATATGCAGCGTCTTAGCTTGGGTCGAAGGCACAGAACAACGGAGGGACCATAATCAAACACAGCTTAGCCTGGTGGGAACCTCCTCCGAGGCTGCTCCAGCAGCACTCGGCCACACCAGCCTCGTTGCCCCCATCTTCTCCCTCGGTGCTAACTGTAATTACAGCATCACGCCAGTTCTGCCATACTCCACCCGGCCAGCACCAAAAGAAGCAGGGCCATTGCCCTGCCAAGGGGATACAGGTGACACCGTCCAGCCCCTCAGCCCAGCAGACGAGCAGCGGCCCTGTGCCCACGCTGCCCAGGCTCTGCTGGAGGCTGGTGGGTGCTGAGGGTACGTCCCAGGGCCACCTCACCCAAAGTCACACCTTTGCATGGCTTGCCCGCCTGGACACCCCAGCCCAGCAAAGCGACTGCCTGCAGCTTTCTAGCACCTCAAATGTGAAAATCCTTGGGAGTGCTCAAAATACCTGGAAGCGGGAGCATGGAGCAGCACGTCATCCCTGCATGGTGGGGCTGCATTTGCACACACTGGCTCCTTGTTCCCGAGGCCAAAACGCAGAGAATTACCATTTGTTCTCATGATAGGGGCTGTCTTCTGAGCTTCTCTACACATCGCATTCATCGCAAACAGCATTCATCTCTCCAAGCCCCTTCTCCAGCAGAACTAATGCACACACAATGCATTCAGGCTCCGCGCACTATCCCAATATAATTTTCAAGTTTAAACGGAATAATGATAATTAAGCAGTGAAAAAGGCTTTAGTACTTCAACACTCGTGAAGACAAACAAGAAGTCAAATATAACGAGGAAAAGAGAGCAGTGCTGCAAATAAAGCCCCTGCCTTGGCCTGATTTCAGCCCTTGCAGCTGGCCGAGGGAATCTGAGTACTCACCCCACGCGATGCCCTACCACAGCCTCTGCACTTATGGTATATTGGACTTCTGCATTTAATGTCGGGGACATTAAACCCACCATTACACCCCTGCACCACCAGCATAGGCTGAGGTGGCTCTAGGACTAAGCCCTACCTTTTGCAAACAAGCCCAGAGATGTTTTTGCAAAACTTCAGGAATTCCCCAGCAACCAGGTATCGGCACAACCTCTTGATGTGCCATTAAGCAGGAGCTGTTTCTGGGCCTCAGACTCCCTCTACAGAGAAATTACTGTTTATATTTTTGGATTTTACCAAACTATCAGTGTGAAAGAAGCTGGGGAAAAAAATTACAGAAAGAAAATGCTCAGAGAAGGTGTTTTCTTTCTGCTGCACAGCTTCTCTCTCCATCACCTCCGCCAGGAGCTGCAAGCACAGAGCAGAAGGATAATAAACAACATTTTAACGTGAAAACGGACGAACAGCCAGGCAGGAGCCCTAGTTTGTAAACCGAGGAATCATGGTAACCCCTTCACCAGCACCTCCGTGTTGAGGAGCATCTCTGCAGAAAGCAGCCTGCACACCTGCATGGCCTCCCCAGGCCCCTGCACCTTCCCCTGGGCTGGCTGTGGTTCTCCTCTCCATCAGTTCTCTACTAAACATAGGCAAAATGTCTTTTGGCCCAAGGAGCTACGGCTGGAGGTCAGAGAAAGCTGTGTGGTCTGTCCTCACTCTTCGCGGTGGTCAGCTGCTCCAGAGGAGTTGGCTTTGGCACCTGACGGGTCGCCGTTTGCTCAGAGCCACTGATGCACCAACCCAGAGAGAGCAAAGCAGAGCCGTTTATAATAAATGCAATTATTTGGCATTTTGTTTGTCCTTGCTTGGGGCTGTGTTTCTGCATGTCCCGCGTGGGCTGTGGGAAGTCGTGGCACAGGCTGTGCTGGAGCTTGCATTGACAGCTCATCTAGGGAGCACAGCCTAGGTCTGGCCTGAAGCCCCTGGCACAGCTTGATTTTCACAGGACAAGGGAAAAAGGGAATGGGGGATACCAAATACCTGAGCCCTGAGAGGAAAAAGAGATGGCGATGAGAATGCTAGCTGCTACAGCAAAGCAACTGCAGCTTGAAGTTACAAAATAAATTACTCTGGCTCTCAGGGCGCTGCTTTGGGGAGCAGAGGAAGGCTTTGCTTTGCCGCAGCTGGGTATGACTCCAAGGAACACTCATCGCCACGCTGGAAACAGCGGCAGCGTGTCCAAGGCACTGGGATATTTCTGGTGGCCTTCACTGTGGAAAGTTTATTTTACCAGAAGCTGTTATATCTCCACCAGACATGCGCTATGTTACATGTTTACTAGTTTTCCTCCAAATACACTACTTTAACAAGCAAAAAAAACCTACAGTTACTACATCAAGCTAGCTGGCGCTTCATCTCTGGGATGAAATGCTGTCCCTTGGGGATCAAGACAGGGACATCTGCAGGGTCAGATCCAGACCTCAAACTACTTCAGCCTGGATTCCAGTTTTGTTTGGTCCAGTGCAAAACATGAAAATAAGAGTAATTAACAGGCATACCTTAGGCAGTGTGTTATATTCTACAGACGACACTGGCTGCAAGCTCCAGCCTTGTTAGTGCGTGGCTTCCTAAAGGCTCAGCCCTGCCCAGACGCTGAAGCCCTCAGAAGAGTTTTTGGATGCTGCAGCAGCTCTCCAGCATCTATTATTAGCATCAGCAATTTCAATGATATTAACCTTCAGCTAATTCCACATCCAAATAATTTCATTAGTATGAAAGTGTACAGATAACAAGGTAGGAGGGACTGCAAATGAAGTGCTGGAGTGGATAGGAGTTCAGAGCCATCCTGAAACGGCAGCGCAGCTCCCTAGGGATAACACAGATTTCCACTTCGTGTTGGACCGAGTCACGCAAAGGGCTGGGATGAGGAACGGCCCAGGACCAGCACCGCAAAAATTCATCTTGCATGTTTACATCAAGCAAAAAATATATATTTATACGGCATATACAGACAGATGGTACTATCTGTAAAATGTGGGAAAGCCTCATCCACAAGTTTTAAGGACAGCCTGGACTGCTATTTCTTGGGAAACAAATATAGTTCATCCAGCCTTTGTGCAGGGAGGAGGACTGGATAAGCTCCTGAGCAACTTTTTTGTGCAATTTAAGTATTATTAAGGTATGGAAATATTAGCCATTTTGGTCATTTGAGGATGTACTTTAAAAGACTTCCACAAGAAGAGGGGGACAAGGCTGTACAGAGGCCTGGTTTGCAGGTGCATGCCCTGATTTTCACCTACTTTGCCCTTCCCAGAATCAGACAATTGGAAAAGGTCCCGGAAATGTTTTTTCAAGGCTACAGGATCTTTCCCTGCTGCTCCCAACAGCTCCCAGGTCAGCCTACAGAAGTAACAAGCTGGGAGTCTTCCTCCTAAGAAAAGGCCTCTTTCATCTTTGCAAGGCACAGCTAGAAGCTGGCTTTATGATTTTCAACCCGCGAAATAATAGATGAGAAAGCAGAAGAAGAAAGAAAAGGCCAGCTAGATTGTGCCAGGATATATGCTAAGCTATTGGATATTATGCGTTAATGCAAATGCACAGCATAGAGAATTCGGTAAGGAAAAATGATTCACAGATGAATTTTTTTTAACTACTAAGAACAGTTTATCATCAACCTCCTATCAGGCAAAGGAGACAGAGAAGAGGATGGCCGCACATGACTCAGGTACAGAATTCTGATATTTCCCCAAGTCCCTCTTTAATAAATTCAATATAGGAATTACATTAAATAAAAAGTTTAGATTAAATTTTTAATAACTCACTAAAAGCATTTCAATTCCCTACGGACCCTACATACTAGCAGCTTTTGTATGCATAAAGAATTAAGCACTTTAATATAGTTCTCTTTTTTTAGCGTTGCCATCTACTAGCTGAGAGAGGATTAAATCTCAGCCCGGCACTTCCCTTTCCTCCCCAGCCCCTCTGAATTGCAGCTATTTCCTCCAGCCCTGCCGAACGCTCAGCTTTCATTTTAACAAAGCACGGACGAGCTGAAATAAATGGCCTTAGCGCGATTTTCTCATTTAAAGGAGATCTATAGATCACTGAGCAGGAAACCCAGATTGGTGAAATAAATAAGATCTACCACTTCCGTGACGCAAATGACTCCACAGGCGCGACAGGGAAAGACAAAGTGCCCCAAAATGATACAAGTACTTGAAAAAGCTGGAAACCCTTGAGGAGAAGAGTGATTATGTAGCACCTCACGTCTAAGGCAACAACTGCAGATAATTGCAAGAGGGAAACTCATTTTCCACCAAAGCCATCAGCGCTTTGCTTACAGAAGCAGGACTGACTGCAGATCCAGGCTAGTGTGAGAGCTGGAAGAAACATTTTCAAATCTTTTTAGTTATAGCTACGGAAACTTCTCATGCAAAAGCGGAATTATTTGCAGATTTAACAGCCAAAACAGAGCAAACCCTGCTGCTGGAGAATTCACAGCCGCTCCTCAGCAGTGTTATTCTGCCCTGCACCTGCGATGCTTGGCTGGGGGATGCCTTTCTGGGGCAGCAGCCTGTAGCCACAGTAACTCACGGCCCAAGGCGGCCAGCCTTGGAAAACACTGAACTGATCAGATGATGTGATTATTTTAAACAGCTATTTGTTTTAGAAAATAAATACCTATACTGAAACATTGGGAGAAACTGGGAAATCGGATTTCCTTCCTGTGGTGATTATACCTAACTTTTGTAACTTAACTCGGGAGTTTTATACACCCTCACAACAGGTTTTCCCCTCAAAAAGTTATCATAAAAGTGCATTTTTCTCACCAAATACAAAATGGTGCTCCCTGTAAACCTCCTTTGGGCTGCACCACCGCATCCTGGCCATGCTGTAAGTACAGTAATTTGACAGCTAAGTGTGTAAGCTTATTTGTTAAAAGTTGCCAAACTGAAGTCTCCTGACACAAGAAAGTAAATGTTTTATTTCGCTAGGGGAAGTTGTACAGTGTCCAAACACAAACTGTTTTGGAGTTCAGAAAGCTTATTTTACTTTCTCAAAGGCAGCTTAGACAAAATATTGGTAAATGGTTTATTTCACATATAAGCGTTTACAAACTAGATCACACAGCACAGGGAAGCTCACTTTGGCTTTTTTGAGAGTAAATCCTAACCCTAACCCTTGTCCTACAGGCACCAAAAGTCAAGGTGCTCCTTCCCCTGATAACAAAAGTTACGCTGGAGAACAGGACGCCCGTTTTCCCTACGGGAGGAGATGCAGCAGCGTCAGAAACACGCAGGGAGCGGAGGACTGGGCTGCGGTGCAGACAGCAAACGCGCAAGCTTCAGGCAGCATCTCCACTGGAGCAACTCATATCGATGCTCCACAAACAACATCGAGGAGTTATTTGAGGCACACCATGAAGCAGTAGTTTTGCCCAAAAAACCTCTCTCTAGATGATGTTTACAATACTAGATTATCCCGGGAGTGTTGCTTGGCTCAGGCGCTCCAAGCGTACCTGCCTCTGCAGGAGATGGGGACCCAGCTTTATCCCACCAAAATTAATTTTACTGGTCTTTTTGCTGTTAGGAGTAGAAGAAATGGTGCCCTGAATGCAGCCAGAACCCATCTCTGACTTTCTTTCCAGTTTCAATGCTACAGAATTATTTGAAGAATAACCAAGTGTTGCACTTGATTTTCCAACCAGCAGCCCGTTAATGCAAAACCGCCTTAAATCCAGGCAGAGAGAAATAAGGAAATAAATCACAACAATTCTTGCTGTCTGTATCACTGCTAAGCCAATTCTGCTGTTCATATAAACACACTCGGTAAGGTTTTGGGAATATCTGGAGTATTATTTAAAATAAACAAGGAGTTTCAGCAGACATGCCTGAGGTCCCTGTACAACAACTGGGACCATTAGCTTTGGAGTCAAGGACTGTTCTGCCCTACAGATGCAGGATCATGAAAAGGGCAGAGACTTCTCCTTGACAGACCCAGGACCACTTGCCCTGCCTGCCTGCCGATGCCGGCAGGGCAGGAGGGGCTGCTCCATGCTTAGCAAATCACTGCTTAGCAAAATCATTAGCAAATCATTCCAGCTCTTCCAGCAATCACCCCCTGGTTAGACTTCAACCCTATCGCTTTCTGCTTGCTACATTTCTTTTATTACCTTTTCTATGCGCCCGCAAGAGTTTGAGGGCTTGGTGAGTTTAATACTTGTTCCTGAAAGGCTTTGTCAGCAGCAGCTCTGGCAATCACTGCTGGGATGAAGCTAGCCTGGCTTTCGAGTGCTCCTCGGTAGATCTGCAATGTGGTTTGAGTTGCAGTTTCTCTTCATATGGTTTTTAAATACCCTCTGCCTGTAATTTCTCTCTCCACATACAGCATTATTTTCCACAGCGCCAGGTGTTACAGACACCCCATCCTACTCCACTGCCAGGCAGAGTGCAACTCCAGTAACTGCTGTCCTTCAGTAGTAAAAATAACAGGTTTTACACAGCGCAGGTCAATTCTGAGAATTAAAAACCACTACCCTTGCATTTATCACACCCAATATGCAAGAAACAGATGTATAAGTACATAATTATTATCCTGTCAAATAAGTGTTCCTGCTGCCCACTGTGATTTCAATCTGAGATACTCACTTAGGTTTAAGTGGGAATTTGAAAGTATTAGTGAAGGCACAGCAGGAGAGGGGTACAGGGCTCCAGACTGCAGAATCCCTCGACTTCAAGATTACACCAATAAAATTATGTTCTGAGACAATCAAAATTTTGACTTGCCTAAAGGCTCATTTCTCTCTTTGGAAATCCTTAGCATTTACTGCTTACGATACCCAACACCAAAAATACTTTTTAAAATATACCCGTTGGCCTTATATAGGCCTATCACGAATAGCACTCTTCAGTATCGCATACGAGTACATTAAAGGGAGATTTACTGTTGCCCGCAACGCAATTAGCATTAGAACAACCCAACTTTCTCAGCTATTTTTGGCAATTTCCATGTCCCAAACGAACCGTTCACTTACCCTTCGACTGGGAAGCACTGCCAGCTTGCTGGGGTCCATCACACAGAGGAATTCACATAATAGCAATACTCGGATAAAGGAGAATCATTCATCAAAAAAGAATCTGTATGCTGTCGCCCCATGTATTTAGCACTTTCTTTAATGAAAGGCTCTGCAGCAGCAATGGAGATAAAGTTTTTACTGAATATTATTAATTGCGGGCATTTTGCCTGGCCCAGTTTCAGAAGCAGCAAATATACATCTTTCCAATCTATGTAATTACCAATGCTCTTCAAGCAACAAGCACTTTAGAGTACCTATAGATGTTTTCTTAGCTTAATGACATTGCACACTTTGGCAGAATCATCAATATCTCGCCAGCCTCATCTAACCTTTGAGCTGGGTGGAAAGTGGCCAAAGTACAGCGCTGCTTTGATTCATCCACAGCAGAACACGGCAGCGATGAGTCACCCACTGCAATACATCCCTCCAGGTCCCACACACCCCGGGGCGCTGGGGGGACGCTGGCACAAAGCAAACACAAACCCCTGGTTTGACTGATTTTTTTTTTTTTTTTACAGTATTTTCCACAGCTAAAAGGTTTGTTTTTGATGTCAGCTAGGTCTTGAAACAAATGAACTGCCCTGAAGAACCTCTGTCATCATGACTTTGACTTTCTTCAGTTGCCCAGACTTTGACTTTCTTCAGTTGCAAATAGGTAAAACAGCTGTCAGGTGGAGAGAGAAAGTCTCGCTGGCCTCTACACTGTAGGAATGACAGAAATGCAATTTCCTGCAATCCAGAAGTTTGATTTTGAAAATCAGTGTGTCAGAAGTTAATGCACTGACAGTTCCTGTCTGGGGAAAATTGCTTTTGGGCATTAAACCCCTGGCTGTTACTGCTCACTCCCAACACTCACAGCCAAGACAACACTGAACATCATCTAGGGATGGAGAACCTAACACTTCAAGCAAGCTCCATCAAGCAATTATTATTTATTTTAAGTGAAAACAAACTCACCGCCAATCTTCAAGCAAATATTTGCTCCCTAAATGCTAGAGACAACACACCAAGGTAGACCAGAGCTTTGCAACATGCAACACCAAGGCTCTGTGCTTGATCCCGGCCCACGTTCCTGACAGCCCAGCTACACCAATACTCTTGTAGGGCTTTAACAAGCGCCCATCGGGCGCAGAAGCATCATTGCTTGCTCCACTGCCCTGTTCCCTCTCACCTATGTGGTCTGTGCATTTCTCCTTCCACGATGGCTGCTTTGACCCAGCTCTCTCTTCAGAGCTGCCCTACTGCTCTATCAAAAACAGACCCCTGCCCATGGCCAATTATTAAATTATTTAAAGATTTAATCCCGCACTGTAATATATACCTTGAATTCACCTCAAATTTTCAGCAGCCATCAGAGGAGACACCAATAAAGCCACAGGCAGAAGAAACAGGTATTTACATGGTCCATGATAACTTCCATCCTACTAGCTTTTGGCATCTCCTGTGTTAGCCCTTACAGCCTTTTCCAGAGGTTTCCAACTGTTTTCAAACGCAGACCTAAACCTTTTCAAACCTACAGACAGTGAATTTAAGACTGCCACCAACAGCTCTGGCTCTTCTTCGCTGCCTTTCAGGGTCCCCCCCAAAGCGGACCACAGACCTCCGTGGGCAGCCAGCCACTGATCAAACACAGCTCTGAGCGAAGCAGGAGCACCGTGCCCACCTCCACTAACTCAAGGCAGCCTTGAGGACCAAACGAGTCGGAAGGAAACAAATTTAACTTCCTAACCCACTGTAAATGCACGAGCCCACACGCCTGAGGGTAAGTTATGTGTCTGGGCAGACGGTGCTGCTGTGCGATCTGTTATATGTACTGCCAAAGGTACTGGGTAATGGACATCTATCTGTCTTGACAGCACATGTAGGAATATTTTAGTGACGAAAAGCGAAAATACAGACTCCAGCACACTCTTACCCCTACGGGAGGCTTCTGCAGAAGTCCTGGAGGCTGCAGGGATGAGCTTTTATCGCCACTGCCTGCAATAAGCCTACTTTGTGGACAGCAAAATTCATTCGGTAGTGCCATCCATCTACAGACTGTCACAAGCACCCAAGCCTCTTTATGGGGGTAGAGTCGGCTGGCTGAGCCACTTCCTCTGCTGCAAGTGTTTTTTTAATTGAATATGGAATTTGCAGATATTATTTTCAGCAAATACATCCTATTGATTGTAATTACCATCCTCGGAGATGCAATGGAAAGAATATTAAAACCATTAATGCTGATTTGGATTTTATTAGAGCCATTAGTGAAACGGCAAGCAGACCGCCGTTGCTTCCCAAGCACCTCAACAGCTCCTAAGCGCCATAAATCATCTCACGGCACATTTGTTACCGCTTCAGATACAGCCAGGAGTTGAGCAAAGGGAAAAAAACGGGGGTGGCAGGTTTCGCGCAGCTGGGTGATGCGATTGGTCCCAGCATCTTTTTGCCGAACCTTCTAAGCATGAACTGCCTTCAGAAAAGACGTCATTTCTTCTCTTAGGTAGATGTCCAGCAGACTCAAGAGCCATCTAACGCAACCCATTGGGCTGGCACGTGTCGGAGCGGGCTTGCAGGCAGCTTGTCTGCCCAACTGTGGCTCCAGAAACAGTCATCTCACCCTCATCTGGGGAGAAAGAAGGAAACATCCTCCATTTCTAGACATCATCTTCCCATAGGTACCTGACCCACGTGAACCCTCCCGGAGCCACCAGACCGATGCGGCGTTAGGGACCTGGGTGGCATTACAGCAAGCCCACATCTTGACAACAACCTGCCCATGGACATGGCATGGCCTGGACAGACAGACCCACAGCTCAGCACCATCCAACCCAGCTGCTCCTGTAGTTCTCTCACCAGCATCATTTAACGAGGCTGCCGACACCAAGCAGAAGTCGCCAGCTTCTTCCCGAACGCTCCTGGTGGGAGCTTCTCAGCCCCCATTACCCTGTCTGTGACCCGAGGAACCAGCCTTGGCCCTCACGTCTCATTTGTGTTGTGTAATTGCATCTGGAAGCTAAACAGCAGCCATTCCCATGTAATTAATATTCACTTTCTCTGACCTTCCCAGCGACTTGGGCCAGATCTCTGCACATACAGATGTGACTGAAGGTCCCTCTTCAGCTTAAACGCTTTATTTAGTCCAGCTGCAGCCCTCCTCACATTTCAGCCCAGATCTTCCTTGCCTAGAAAACCTCCTAAAACCATGTTAGCATTTCCTTAGAAGTCCAAATTTCCTTCTCCTGTGACTCCAGCCCGACCAACATCCCTCAGCAAGGATTCAGCACAGGTCACTGCAGGCTTGCGGATCACCAGAAACTCCCGAAACCAACTTTGGCCACTGCCAGCCAGGGACAGGAGGCAGGGACGGAGCGGGTAGGGTTCCTCTCCCAGTACCACGTCTGACCCAATGGTGCAGAGCGCAGCACCAGCCAGGCAGCGAAGCTGAGGCCAGACGGAGCCGTGACGGGTCACTGCTATCCCAGTGCAGTGGCCTCTGCCCTGCCTTCTCTTGGAGCACGATAAAAAGCAGTTAAATATAGGTACCGACAGCAGAAGGAACTCTCTGTTCCTCTGATTTCATAGGAGCTGCTCAGGATTTTATTCTCCTTAATAGAACATCTATGCTGGATTCCCGATAACATAAACCAGCCCAAGAAACACCTCCACTCAAAGCAACAGCTACTTTCACACCACATCCCTGGTGACAAGATCATTTTAGATCACATTAGCCAAGGCCTTTAATGCTGAAATTCCCTTTTCCTAATATATCCTGCTAGCAGCTGGAGCAAGCTAGTCCATCGCCTCTGTAGTTGCTTCCTGGCTGGTTTCACTTCATGATTTTCATGTTTACAAACACTCGGGCTTCCAGCAGGGCAAGGCAAGGTTTTGTTATAAACAGCAAGATACTGAACCACAGGAAAATGTCAGGGGCAGAAGAAAAAAAATAAAAAGAGAAAAAAAAAATAGAGAGAGATATTTTTTTCTCTTCAATCTGATTTTAGTGAGCCTTGAAGGTACTGAGTCCCTGCAGCTCACGGGGCATAGGTCTGGGTGCTACAGACGCAGCCCAAACTGTGCTGGAGGGGACAGCGGTACCACGGGGAGCATCACACACCTCCTCCAAGCTGGCCAGGAGGTGAAATGCCTCTTCCCAGCAGGGTCCCAGAGCCAAGAGCTCCTTCCCTTCACCCCAGGTGGGAAATGGAATACCTCCTCCTCCTCCCTGTGCGCCAGGGAAAGATGTCTGCCATCACAGAGTGAAGACAAGGCTGGGAAAGCAAACCAACAGCTGCCTTGTTCAGGTGCCTCCAGACCACTGGTTGGGTGGAGGGTTGAGGAAAGTGTCTCCGGGGCCACAGACAGTGAAAAACCCGTGTCTGCACAGCGGGAAACTCCAGTTGCTTGTGAGTGTAAGAGGACTGGCAGCTCAGCCCTACCCACGGGAGATGCTCTCAAGGCGCTGGGCTCCTTGAAGCCAAAAGCCAGGCACCCATCATGGTTCGGCCCAGCTCCATGCAATGCTGAGGAGCGCTCGGGCTGCACGGCACAACCGGCAAACCCCGACTTTCGGGCAGGACAAGTCAGGGCGTGAGGCAGCCGTGAACGCCTTCTAGTGCCTTTGTGCCCGCAGGAGGGAGCGGAAGGATGGAGGAGGAAAATCCTTACAGAGGTGAACAGGCAAAATTCCTCAGGTGACACCTCACCTGGTTAAGCACATACCCAGAGGCAAAGAGTTTCCAGCACTGTCAATGCTGCCAGCAGCTCGAGGCAGCAGGAGTTTATCAGATAACGCTGCAGAAATAAGCTCCCAAACCACAAAAATGAGTTTGTTTGGTTTTTTTTAAGCTGAGTTTCTGCACAAATGACTGTAATTAAGGATGTTACCTGTCAGTTCCTCAGGGCACTGAGGCTACAATGTTCAGGCTTTGGAAAAAAGTGTCCTGCACTGCAGCTGTCCCACTCCTCTATCGGCTTATTTATCACATCCAGCACCCACCAAGATTTCTCACCAATTAGTTGTAATTCAAGGATTTAGGGGGAAATCCCCACCTCCCCGAGCCAGATGACTTCACAGGAAGGAAGGGGATGGCATGCCTTAGAAAAAAAAAAATTAAAAAATAAAAAAATAAATCAAGCATGCCAGCGGCGAGGCTGTAGGGTGTGGGTGGTGAGGCACACATCTCTCATCGTGTGTGTCATCACATCCGAGGGCTCCTGCAGCGGTTTCAGGAGATTTTGCAGATTCCTTTTAATTCATACATTATGGAAGAGTCTCAACCGGCGCGGTGTCACAGGCGTGCGTGCAGTGCTTGTTCATCTAGCCGTCGCTGCGGCTTGCATCTCAGAAGTTACATACAATTTCTAAAACACTCTGTAAATAGTGCGAGCACATAACGATTTACCGGGTTTTCTGAAAAAACACGTTTGAGGGCTTCATCTTGGCTGACACCAGGTTCTCACCATCCCTTACGAAGGGAGAACACACACCACCAGCCCGCCGCTGCCCCCAGCCAGCGGAACGGCTGCTATTCCCCAGCCTCTCCACGGGAACACCGCCTCCGAGGACGGCCCAGCGCTGGCGGAGGCACCTCGCTCCCGCCGGGCGCCGGCACCAGCCGCTGCCCCATCCCCGGGGCCGCCGGACCGGCAGCGGGACAGCCGCCCGAAGATGCTCCGGGAAAGTTACCTCCGCCTCCGGCCTCCCGCTTCCCAGGGGGCACGGCCGCAGCGGGGCGGGGGGCACTGACCCCCCCCCAAGCGCGACCCCACGCCGCCCCAGCGCCACCGCCTGCCGGCCCCGGGGGAGGGCAGCCCCCAGCCCGGTCCCCCCCGCTCCCCGCCAAGCCCGGCTCCCCCGGCGGAGCCCCCCAGGGTCGCGGCCGGGCAGCGAGTCACCGCCCCGGGGCGAGCCGCGCCCGCCGCCCGCCCGCTCCTCCGCCCGCCCGGCCCGACTCACCGAGGCGGGGTTGGCCCGCTGGCCGCGCTCCTGCTCCCGGCACTGCAGCCCCGCCAGGTGCCTCTCCAGGGCCGCCCAGTCCATGGCCGGCGGCTGCGGCTCTCGCGGGGGCTGCGCCCCGCCGCCCCGCCGCGCCCGCCGCCCGCCCGGCCCCGCCGCCCCGCCGCGCCGCCGCTCCTGCGGGGGCAGCGGCGGCGGGCGCTGGTGCGGCCGCGGGCGGGCGGCGGCGGGGCGGCGGGGCGCGGCGGCGGCGGGCGAGCCGCTCCGGCGGGCGGGCGCGGCGCGGCAGCGGGCATCGCCGGCGGGGCAGCGCGGCGGCTCCCGGCGCGCCGGCGGGGAGGGCAGGTAGCCCCCGTCCTCCTCCTCCTCCTCCTCCGAGTCCTCCAGCGCCGCCAGGTCCAGGCTGCTGGGGGACGGCGAGGACTTGCCCTCCGAGCACGGCGTGGCTTTGCTGGAGTTGGACTCCGAGCTGGAGCGGCTGCTGCCGGCGTCGCTCCCTAAATCCATCCCATCCTCCCGGGAGTCCTGCCGGAGAGAAGCGAGAGGCGCGGCGTCAGACAAACCGGGACCGGCCCTGCCCGCCGGGCACGGGAACCGCCGGCCCGGGGCGGGCCGCCCGCCTCGCCGGGGCCGCCCCCGCGCACCGGAGCCGCTGCCGCCGCGGGGCGGCCCCGGGCGGGCGGGCGGGAAGCGGCGGCCCCGCGCTCGCAGCGCCCCCCGCGGGCGGAGCCGGGAGCAGCGGGGGCGGAGGAGCAGGGGCGGCGCTCCCCGCCGCCGCCGGGGCCGGGGCCGGAGCCGGAGCCGGGCCCGGGGAGCCGCCGCGGTGGCGTCCGGCCCCTCCGCCTGCAGGCAGCGCTGGCTGCGGGGCAGGGCCAGGCCGCCGGCTTTCAGGAGCTGTGGGAAGCGCTGTTTTGCCGTACCAATACAGCGCTTCCGGGCAAAAAATAATCGTTTGGGGAAGGGGGCGGCATGTGGCACCTTTTGCCGTCACTTCTGCGTCAGGCTTAGGATGCCCGGGTTTGCGGGGAGGCTTAGTTGTTAATTACAACGCGAGCGGCACCCTCCGCCGCGCACCTGGAGGGACGCACACAGGCGCACGTTACAGATCAGCGCTTCTCACGCTCTCTGTTTCTTTCCTTTTTTTTACAGTAATATAAAGTAGCTAGTGAAGAGTAGCCTATAAATAACCGCTAAAAAATCGTAATCTAGTTTAAATATTCTGGGTCACTGAAGCCAAGTTTAACATGCAAATGTTCCCACTCCAAAATTCATTTAACGAAGACCTTTTAATGTTGCATGGCCGAAGTGGAGAGCATTAATCAATCAAACAGAAGAGCGCCTTCAACGTGGTGTTTGGGAGACTGCAGCACCCAGCTGGCCTCTGAGCCTCGGGTGGTAGGCACCCACAGACCCAACCCAGCAGGTACAGTGGGGGAGAACATAGGGGATGGTAAACTTCTTATAGCCCTGGGGCCTGGCAGAGGGGGAGCCAGCAACTGGTCTTAATTATAATTAAATTCAAACATTTAATTGGATTGAGAGTTTATTTTTTGGCAGAAATAGGGAAAGCCCTGTAAGAAACACATCCTTGAGGCCGCATGGGGTTTAAAACTGTCCCGTTGCGTAGGACGGAGAGGGTGATGCCAAGCACCAATGCACGCCGGAGTGCGTACGTGGCTGGCGTGGCAGCGCTGGGGGGATCTGTCCTCCGTGGTTCTCTGCTCCGGCGCTGCCGGTGCCTGCCTGCACGCAGGCAGTCTGGCCTGGGTTTATCAGTTCTTCCAAACAGGGTAAAGGGAGGAGGGGAAGGAGGGAAACATCTGCTCCCATTTAACTCCCGTGACTTTTGAACTCGTTGCTATGCAGCTGTTCTTCCTGAGGAGATGACAGACCTGCACCGGAGGAGCAGGGGGAGGCCGTGCCTACTCTGCCGACTTGCAAGTCTTATTCAACATTCATCTCTTTGGCAGCAGTGACTGAGTGCCACGGAGGGTCATGGTTTCGGTCCCAGGAACTCATGCTGGGTACCGAAAACCCGACATCACGAGGCAGACGGAAAAGAGATCGGCGTAACCTGTCGGGAGCCAGGGCACAGACTTGGGCTGAAATGTTTTAGGTGTCATGGGGACACCCATTTTTCTCCCATCTAAGCGTGCCCCATGGGGTGGGAGACCCTGGCTCCTAGCCACAGCTTGGGAGGGATAAAATGGGACTATGATACACGGCAAATAGTAATATGGCTTCTTTGGCCAAGATGATATTAACCTCCTCTACCAGGTGCTCTCCAGGTTACCAGCACAGATGAACCCAAGTTACTCTCATGTTAACCAAGAGCAGCCGTGTTCGAGGCTGCATCCCTCCTCCCCGCTCGGTCCCTGCTTGCCTCCCAGGCTGCCGGCACTTGTGGCTGGGACTCATAAAATCAGTAACTGTGCAAAATGCAGTTTTAAAAATAATTCCAGCAAATAACAGGAGGGAGCAAGAGTTAAGCCTCGGTCCTGGAAATGGATTATGTTGGCAAAAGTTTTTACCAGTTGCACACCTGTAAGGTTAGGAGGGGGATGGCATTTAACATACTTCGCAGGGCATAATTCTTTATTTGAGTCTATTTTAATATCGCCACAACCCTAAGAAGCAAATATCTGCTGAGCAGAGCGGAGGAGCTGCCTGATTGGTTCCAGTCTGGCAGTCACAGGCTGTGGAAAGCTTTATTTATAGGATCTCACGGTGTGCCTGATTGATTAGGAAGATTTCTTTTCTTCGATGCGATGAGTGCATTGATAACATCTTGTGGAAGATGAGGGAGCTCCCCTCCCGCATACCACATTGAATTTCCCAGTGCAGTGCCGGTCTGTGATGCCCAGAGGGGCACGATGTGGGTGGCGGCCACCTCCCATTGCAGATTTGCCTGTTCCAGGTGGAATAAGGCCATTTCAGCCACTGCGACCATCATTCAACGGAACATAGCTGACTCAGTTGACTCCCCAGCACTGTTTTTCCATACTGCCAAACCTTGCAAACGCCTGCCTGCCGCCCTGTCTTCAAACGATGGCATTCTCTCATGAGGTTAACAAGAATACATGTGTTTGATGATTTTCTAGGTTTCTCTTTTTTTTTTTTACTCTTTTTTTCATTGCAGACAGATGTAATCGTTTTTAATCTTGTAGTAAGCCCTCTACATTTCTAATTATATATGGAGGGTGTATTTCCACTCGACCCTTCACAAGAAAGCAGATATTGTTATTCAAAACACATATGTAATTTCTTTCTTTTACAAGCCTACATCAAATAGGTTGCTTCTCCAACGCAATGAAAAACTTGAAATTCATATGAATTTTAAAGGGTGAAGAGTGTGAACACAAGCCCTCGTAGATGAAAGAATGTGCTTTACAGTTATTTTATTCAGTGCAAAGGAGGTTTTAATACAAACAAGGCATGTTGAGTTTATTCTGAAATAGAAATATATCATAAAAATAAGATACTACTTTCATTGGATGAATGCAGGGCTGTTTTAAAAGCCAGTTTGCTTATTATCATAAGCTATTAAATTTATTTCCTTTTACCATTTTGGTACTACTCTAACTCCATTCTAAAATGGGTTTCACATGCTTGCTCTCTTTCGTGTGAAATTGCCAAAGCTTTTGGGTTGGGGAAGGAGGAAGACAGGGAAGCAGGGAAGTCACAACCACCTTTAAGCTGCCTCCTTCTCCTGGCCTTCACAGGCATCATCCAAATACATAAGTACAAGAACATCTCTGCCAGCTGGGTCTTCATCTCATCTACCATTCAGCACCCTCATCTCCACCCTGAGCTCCCAAACCTAAGACAGCCCCGCACAGGACATGCTGACCGATGCAGGTGTTGAGAGATGAGTACAAGTCCACGTTGACCATCTGCCCCCGAAGACTGTTGAGTTCCTGACATCAGTCAGTCCTCGGATGATTACTCAAGGCAGCAGCTAGTGGTGGCTTTAAGCATAGTCAGTAGCTTAACGCTGACATTTGATCTGATATTTTTTAACCAAATGCTTTTGGATTGTGATTTTTTAAAAAGTCTGGATTTTTCCCAGCTTTGAAAGTCTGTCTTTCTTGCCAGGCTCGTTGATTGAGTCGCTCCAAAGTGCTTTCTCCTAGAGGAGCCCCAACCGGAGGATCTCCACGTGGGCTAGTTCAGTTTGGGCTGAGTTTTAAGGGAAGAGGACAAAACTGCGTGTTATGGGTACTTTCAGTTGAAACTGGACTGTGTTCCTCATAGCAAACGGGTTTGCTGCTCTTACCTATGCAACCTGGAACCCACCAAGAACCCCAGATTAGACCTATAATTGGTCCAAGGAAACTGTGCATTTACCTTAAAAGTCTGGCTGGGGTTCCTGAGGGGATTACTCTTTAACTGAATTCCACGCAGGGTTGACCCCTATCATTATGCAGGTGGGGACTTGCCAGGGAAATGGTGCTGACCTACCTGCCCCGAGATAGTACAGGAATGCGCACTTTCCTCCAAAACACAAAGGATTTGTGCTTCCCACCACCCCTAAAAAGGAAAAGGACTGCACTGAGATCAATGCACATTTCCTTTTCCTGGTACAAGCCTTCTGTAAGTATTTCTGGTTTTTGTTGTCCTGTGGGCAGGAGAAAGGCTGTCAGCATTTGCCTGGAGTCTGTGTTGGACCCCAACACACACACAAGGGAGCGTGGGCTTCCAAAAGTTGGATGGACAATATATTCACTGGCCCCATTTTTTATCCAGGACCTTTTTTTTACCCATTCCTCCTCTTCTATAAAAGTTTTCTTCCACACATTTCATGGGTCCATCCTTGCTGAACTCGCTGTGGAGGTATTCTAATTTTTTATTACAAATAATCCATCTGCCAGCTTTTGCATAAAGCATAAGCCAAGTGCAATAGCTGTGGTTTCTTCTTCCTAAGCCTGCAGGAACCATAAGGGTCCCTGGCTTCATTCACATCACCGCCTTAATTCTGAGGCATCTTTAAAATATCCGCCCTGGTAAATATTCCCCGTCCCAGGAACCACAGCTGTCCCCAGCATGCCATGGCCCCGCTCCGGCACCATCTGGGAGGAGGAGGGAGGAAGGAGGAGAACCCACAAGCTGCCTCCATCTGGGGTGTCCCTTGGCAGCACCATCCCATGCACTCCCCCCAGCTTCTCCCCACAGCTCAGGATGGGCATTACACCATTTCCAAGGGAAAAAAACCCTGCTTTTTTTGGTGTGGAGGAGAGCCTGATTCTGTCCTGCCTGCAGCACACAGATACCATGGTGACAGACACCTTCCAACATTACGAAAGCAAACAGGAACTCATGAATTTGTGTTTTAAGGCCAAATTATATATAGGAGCTCCACACGCTTGACATCTGTCGCTGTTTCCTATTAGTACCCTTTGCTTGATTAATCCCCCGCAGCCAGCCTAGCCCCCAGCTAGCGCTGGGAGGTACTGCTCACGCTTTCTAGGCTCTATTGGAGAGATTTAACAAACTCCTGTGCAAGGCAGCCCTGGCCTGCTGCCTGCCTGAGCCGTGCCGAGCCGTGCCAGCCTCCCACACACGTCTTGCAGGGCGTGGGAGAGAGCAGGAGAAGCTGTGCCAAGGTCCCACCGTCAGCTACCGGAGGGGCCGGGGACGACTGCGGGAGGATGGAGCCACAACCCGGGGACGTTGGAGTACTCTCCTTGTCGTGTTCAGCTGCAGCTGGTGTTATTTAGCTATTTTCCCAGGTGATGCTCGGAGTCCCAGATACAACTGAGCTGGCATATTGGTGCCTCTAAAATAATTTCTGCAGACATCAGTGTAGGCAGGGGAATGAAAAAAGGTCAAATTTAAGCTCAAATGCTCCTGGGAAAAGGAACGTATCACTCATACAGAAGCAGTGACTATAATGCACCTATAAATATACCCGTGCAAGAGGTGCTATTCCCTCCATCGGCTGTCCTTGGTGCCGCGTGCCACAGGCTGTACCCGCATCTCTGCCGTCTCCTGCTCACCCATTCAGCCGGGCACTGACGCTTTGGTTTATTTTTTACCTGCCCTAACTTTTCTTATGCTGACCACAAGGTCTCACCTGTAAGATTTCCCCACCTCATGGGATTTCTGCTGCTCTGGGAGCAGCCATGATCGTACCTAACCGGGGCTTCTTGCAATGCCTTGGCCCAGGTGAAGAAGAGGCAGCAGCACTCTCTCCCCCCAGCTGCTGGGATGGGATTTTGCTCAGTGCTTTGTTTTCAGGGAGCATTTGAGCCCTGTTTAAGTGCTGTGTGACCCCTGGGGCAGGCAGCTTACATCCCCATCCAGTAAATAAAACCAGAAAAGGAAGAAAATGAGATTTCTTTGGCTTGAGAGTAGCAGGGGAAGAGCCTCCTGATAAAAATGCTTGAAATTGGTCTGCAGATCAGAACACAACTTCTGTGATCCCTTCAGAGGGATAAATATTTCAGAAGAGCAGGTGCACATCCAGACTACCGCTGCAGCTCCGGCTCCAGCCCTGTGCAGTGTGCTCCTCAGCACCTTCACAAACTTTTAAAAGCTCAAGCAGCCAAATGCCCTTGCGTGCTGCTGACTCACTGCACTCAATATAAATCACATTGCATCTGGTATTTCAAACCTTTTCTGATTTACTACTGCTTATTCATAGAGAAAAGGTCATCTCCTCTCTAAAAATCACAAATAACATCCTGCAGTCCATGCACGCTCAGGTTAGCCCTATCACATGCCACAACCCCGATGGTTTTGCTCCGGGAGTTAGAAGCACAAGGATGCTGCATTGCTCCACGTTTCCCAGTCAGCCCTGCGCATCCCTGCAACTGAGGCTCCAGCAACAAACCAAACGCACACTGAAAAGTGCAAAATAACGCCATTGCATTTAAAAATTAAGAGGGTGGGGCACTCACCTGCAGCCCAGTGGGGCGCAGACACGGGATCTTGCCTGTTGCATCCCTCCCCAGGCAGCTGCAGCCTCCCTCGGGGCAGCTGGAGGGCCTGGCACGGAGCAGCTTACGTGGCTGCAAGCAAAACCTTGGCAGGAATTTGTTGTTGTATGTTGCCATTTGGATTTGCAGGTTTAACTATTTAAATTTAGCAAATTAATCCTTTGCTTAATTTAGAGGGGTGATAAGGGGGGAGGGAAATCACACGAGGCAGCAAGAGTCTGAGTGATTACGCTCTCATTAAAGCTCTTCTGCTGGCAGAGGAGGTAACAGAGGTGGAGGAGAGGGATAACGGCAGCGTCTCAAAACTAATCCCCTCTTAGGTTGTGTTCATCTTTTTTGGCTCTGGCAGGCCCCAGTTCCCCATACTGGGATTCAATTTTTACAGCAAGAAAAGCTGCTGGGATGGCTCATCCCCTGCCAGGGCTTCCCAAGCTCCCTCGCCGAGGCTCAGAGGAGCACAGACCTCCCCCAGGTCTTCCCCACACCAGCGGGGTCCCAGCACAGGGACTGATCCTGCTGTGTACGACGGCCACGTCAGTACCACTGCAGCTACACCGAGGCTGCAGAAGTGGCCATTACTGGTGTCCTAACACACACCTGCGAAGACCACTTTGTCTCCTATCCTTCGTACAGCTGAAAGAATAATAAAAAAAGTCCCTGTCCAAACTGGTTTTCCTCTAAACAATTTGCTATGGGCTGGAGGATGAACGGAACGGCAACAACACATGAACCAAGCAGATGAAAAGGGGTGAGCTTTTTAAACAACCTCTCTTACATATCTTATTTAACACTTTTTACATGCATCTCTGACTCAATGACAAATTCACATCCCGACATCTGGGCAATACTCAAAAAGATAACAGTGGGGAAGGAAGAAGAGGGCACACCTCTGTTTTCAGAAGCACTCACCACGCCTCTCGGCTTCTCCGTGGATTATGAAGGAGAAAACAAGGAAGGAAAAAATCCCCTTAAATTAATATTATTTCTTGACCATTTTAATAGAGTAGAAGAGAAAACTGCTGAAATCTCTTGACATCTGTCATTCAGGAGACCAAACCACTCAGTCAGGATAACTTATTTTATTCCCAAACACTGTAAAATGTGCTGATACACACACCAGAGGTTTTATCACTGCTTCGGCAAGGAGGGGATTACCACCTGAAGATATTTAAACTGAAATTATGCTGAAATCAGTAGGAAGCGAATACTGCCTCATTGCTTTAACAAAGATGCATTAAAGACAATTACCAAAAAATACCCTTCAAGGAGTAAATGGGTTGCAATTAAGTTATTAGCAGTCCGGTGCTGGCATTCCCCAAGGACTGCTCGGATAATGGTTATCTCCAGATGAAGAGTTCTGCTTATTCCTTCTCCTTTGAATCCTCCTGGTGTGGATGTCCCTCCCACCCTGGCCGTGCCCAGCACACCACCACCCAACGCATCCCGCTGTCCTCGGGGTGACACATGGCATCTTGGGGACCGGGACTGGGAAGCTGAGATGGGTTGATGCAGGTGTGCTTGGTACCTTAGGAAACCTGATCATCATCCCTCCTCCTCCTCCTCTCAACCAAGCCAGAAATATGTCTGCCGTCTCATATTTTTCCAACAAGGGGTTGATCGACACTCGGTGAGGTTGTGAATTCCTTTCCTTCTGCTCTCCATCCTGCCGGGGCTGCTTTCCCTCTGCCAGTGCCATCTGGCAGGCGCAGGAGGGCCACTAAAACACTTAGGGTAAACAAAAAGCGAGGTCAATAGGGATCCTCCTTATCTGTCAAAAGGCCTCTGGAATTCGGTGTAATCATCAAGGCTGTGGAAAAAAAAAATGCCCTTTTATGAACTGGTTTCGAAGGCACGTGGGTAAGGAATGCAAGTAGGGAAATAGCTGAAATATTTCAAACGCACGAGTCCACAACAGCCCTGCTGCATCTTAATATTTATGTTGGTTACTCTAAACACGTTAAGTCATGAATTTCATCATGTGCAGAGAAGGTTATGCAGTGTTTCTGCACAGAAACCCCTCCTGCTTGCGATCCTGTGGGCATAACCACCGCTGCCCTGCAGAGGTGCGGGGCGAGGGCTGCGGGAACAGGGGGAGGGATCTTAATTAAGTTTCAACAGCGATATCTGCCTCGGGGGCCTCTGGTTATCATAGCTGGGGTTTGAAGATAACTATTAACAAAACCAGGGAGGACAGCGCTCAGCTCCATTGGTATTACAGCAGATTTCGTCCTGGCTGGCTGCGCTGAAGCTGGTAACATTTAGAACAAGAAGCAACATTCAGGAATTTCTCCCAACTTTTTGTTGCACCCCGGGCAATCCAGCCCACTACCTGATTTAGGGCTGAGAATTTTTTTCTGGGACCATAAATATCTTACAGTGAATCATTTCTTGCCCAAACCTATTAAATGAGAGTCACAGAAAATGGTTTGGAAAATAAAGTTAGGATATTCCTTATGCAGTTAGACAATCTCTTCCCATGCGTAATGTTTACCAAGAAGTTTTACCGTCCTTTCACCACTCTCTTAGTTCAGTTCGGCTCAGGGGTGGATTCAGGTTACATACAGACCCAGCCTAAAGCAGCCAGAGTTGGGACGCAGAGGGAACGTATGCACTGGGAGAGGGGAGGGTGCAATTACTGCTGAAAGAGGTATTTCTGCAGGTGCCCTTCAAAGGGTGGGATCAGGTTGCATCAATCTGCTCAATTACCATTTAATTTTGAGCCTACAACTGTTGCTGATTCCCAGTTTCCAGTCAAGGGCAATTATCTTTTGTTATTTCTTTGTTTCTGCATCTTTACAAGCCCATATACATTTAGATGCAGTTCAGGTTTACAGGAGTACATACTGCTGCTTTGCTTTTCTCTAATGATTTATGATATGCTTAATACAGCCATTCGCAGCAATGCAATATTAACATAACAGCTCAATAAACAGACTAAGAATGAACTGTTCTTGTTTGTTCATTTTTTTTTTTCCCCTTTTAAATTTCAGGAACGACACTGAACTCCCTGCACTGCCTTCTCCTCCACAGCTTTTCCTAGTATTTATTTCTCTAAAGGCAGCACAGTGCTGGGTGCTGTGGGTTGGTCCGTGGGATGCCCCCCCTTTGCTCTCCTTTCTGCTTTGGCTGATGACACCTGTATTTACAAGGGTATCACTGAGACCACCGACCCATTTCTTGTGGCCCGGGGCAGAGCCAGCAGCCTCCCTGAGCATCTCCCTGCAGAAATGCCCAAAACCTGGCTCGGGGTGCTGCACCCGTGGGGCAGCCCCATAGCAGCAGGGGCAACGTGGGAGCCCAGAGAGGCAGCAAAGGGTGTCAGAACCCGCAGCTGCACAGTCACAGCTTCCTTTCAAGCACCAAAGGAGAACTGCTTTCCAAAATATATGTGCATGCATAACAGCTGCCTGTTAGAGAGCAAATTTCAGTTAGAAAGATTTCCCTCCATCATCCCTTGGGTCGCAGAAGACTAAACAGATTGCAAATATGGAAAGGCCAGGAAAGCCTTATCTGTTATCACACCTAAGAGCTCTGCACTCATTCAAAGGCTGATTGCTGGCTTTTTATCCACTTAGTTTTGCAAAACATACCGAAGAGCTGATGGCCATAGATTTCTTTAATGTACCACATTAGGAATCTGGTCACTGAGCACTGGGAAGTATTTTGGTACTCGTCTGTATTCAAAGTAAGAAATGTAACTTCAAAAAAAAACCCCTCAAATCCACATGACATGCAAAACCAGGGAAAATAAAATATGTAACTACAGCAAATGTAGCTGTGAGGAAACAAGTCCTCTTCCCTGATGATGAATTATCCTTCGCTCGCAACAGATGCAGCTCTTTATATTTGTTTTCTGCATAAATCTACATATTAGCCTGAAAGCAACTCTACGTGCTTTGTCTTGCCTTGGTTCCATCACTCACTGCTCTTTTCAGTTGATTGCCTTCAAGTGCGGGGCTAGGGCCTCCGAGCACAGCTTCACTCCGGCAAACAGCCCCATTCTGTGGCTCTTCCAGCCCCAAAAACACAACGAGGGAGCGGGTGGACATTGGCCACATAGTGACTTTGCTGCATGCGTGGTGGGACTCGTGATCTTTCTTCTGCCCTCAGCCACCGGTGCCTGCCAATGAGAACGGCATCTCCCCAGCCTCGAGCGATGGGCAGACCCTAGGGCTTATAGCACCCAAGGAAATGGGGAGGGACAAGCCAGGGGGGTTGCCAGAGATGGGAGCTGCTGTGAGAGCCACAGTCTTGTTCTGCAATTCAATTTGTATCATCATCTATAATTTATTGTGTGATGTCAACCGGCCAGGCTTCCCTGGAGCCGGGATGGCCGGTGAGGATGGCTGTTGGCGTACTGCAGCGTGGCTGGCAGCAAATCCCCAGCATGGATGGGCAATGGGTTTGCCCCAGAAACCTTATTCCTCAAGAAACCTAGAAGTGGGAGCATGCATGGGTTGCAGGTGGTGGGAGAAATATTCTGCAATCGCAGTCAGAAAAGGTGAAAAGGATAGGTACCAAATATAATTATCTTATTAAATGGTGAGCCCATTTTTTTCAGCTTTTCATAATCTCGTTTAACACTATTGGTGTCAAGCTAAATTATCTTTAATTGTTTTTACAAAATGCATCTGATGAATTTATGGTTTTCTCTGTAGGATCTCCCAGAACATAATTCTCTGAGAGAATTTATTTTCTTCTCCTCTAAGGAGTCTTATTTAATATCTGTGCACTGGAAATTGAAATGATGAAGCAAGTAAACAATTACTGCAGCGTATCATTAAGGGGAGCAGCCTTGTCCTACAGCCATAGTGAGAAACCTTACCCTCGTAGGCAAGAGCCTTCCTTGTTTTGCTCCTTCCCAGGATCCCGTCTGTGCTTGCCAGCCTAAGCAGCTCCTGCTGCCCCGGAGCCTGTCGCCTCCCCTGGAGCAGGCTCAGGGATAATCTCCTTTACTGGTGCTGGTGGGAGGGAAGGCGGCTCCATCCCCGCTGAGGGCTCGCTGGGTGGGCACTTGGGTAAAAGCCAGGTGAAATGAGGGATGGCTTTGAGGCTGAATTTAACAGCTGAAACAAACCTTTGCCCATTTTACAGGGTGAAAGCATTGCCTACAAGCGGCTACAGGGCATGGGAAAGTGTGCAGGGAAGTCACCGGCACTGGTGACAGCAGAGAGGACGTGGCTACCAACAGTCCCCGCTCCCTATGATCCTGTAAAGCCATTTTCCATCGCAGAAGATGGGTACAGAAACTCTTTCCAAAGGGGGTTTAAATAAGGCTAAGGAATGGTAAGCTCTCGTAGGCAGAGTTGAAGGCTGGGGGGGGTTTGGAGGGTCCCAGGCACCCGTGGCTCAGCTGCCCTGTCCAGATCGGGCATCTTCCCGACGTCTCCCCTTGCGTGTGGCATCAGGCCAAAGCTATTTCCATGGCAGAAAGGCCCCCACTGTTTGCAGAGACAGAGAAACATGCATTCCCCTCCCTGCCCCATGGAAAACTGAAAATTGAAAAGGTCTGCTTCTGAAAGCTCTCATTACGGAACAGCAGGTCAGAGGGATGCTGCTGAACTCGGCGCACAAATGCCAGGATAGGACAGCAAAAAATAGAAAGCAAATTGCCGTGACCTATTACTTTAGAGAAAAGATCTATTTCTGATACATGCACTAGTTAAACAGAGGTATTGCTAGCTAGTCTCAGGCTGTAACCCACTTAGGCAAAGCTTCAGGCATAAAGCAATGTCATTGCCAGCTCCTGGCTGCTTATTCACCAGTGACACACCGGCACGACGCAGCAGGACAGAACAAGACTGATCTACGTTATCACAGAGGGAACAGCACGGCACATGTTAAAAGGCTGGATTATTGGTTCACAGGGGTAATTTCCAGGTCTTTAGGCTATAGCTCTGGCAGGCTGCAAGCCGTTAGTGTGAGCTCTGAGCTCGCCTGTGCTGGGATGGGAAAGCAGATCCTCTCCGGTCCAGGGGACAGGGAGCCGGAGGCTGCGAGAAGATGTGCAGAAGATGCTGCCATGGCCAACGTGTGCTATGTACACTCAACAGCATGCTGCCTTCTGCATAAGGTATGGTGACAGGCAATATCATCCTTTAACTTCATCTGAGTCCATGGGGCAGGAGAAGATCTCCTGCCTGCAGCCACGAAGAGGATTATTAGTGACATAAACTCTCAGTATTCCCCGACCCGAGCCCTGTAATGCATTCAAGAAGAAAAGCTCTCAGTATGATGGAGGGAGATGTTATTGCTGAAGCATCTCTCCCTACTCCTATTCCCAGCAAGGTTTCAAGGTGTATACTGAAACCCAAGTTATAGGTGCTGGTATTTTGGCTCAGCAATTGTCATTAGGGTTATGCTGTGTCTAATAGCAGAGGCTGGCTCCCAAACAGATAGCAGATTCAGTTCCTACAGTCATTCCAGGATAATATCTTGAATAAACCAACTGTAGCTATTTAAATGCCTTAATAATCAACATACCGAGCACAGGAGTTCAGAAGAAGTGGTAGATTTAATCCTCTTGAGAGCTTTATCTGTTTATTTTACAGGACCCTTGCAAGGCAGAAACTCCATCTTCAGCTATTCCTAAACTGCAAAGTGGGCGGGTTGGGTATTTCTGACAGTGCTGCAAGAAAGCGTGGGACCAACATTTGCATTCCTCTGCAAGAAAGCCGGGTAGCAGAGCTAAGGAACAGCAGTACTTTTCAGCAATATAAAGCCTGATCCTACATTATATGGAAGAAAAAACCTGAAGTTAATTCCCAAGACCGACCCAGACTATATAAAGGGTGGGACAGTGTAGCGCATCGCTGCAGTGAATGTTTACGTCCCCATAGCTCGTACTGCAGCCCGGGCTTCGGCAACAGCCTCGTGCCACTGTTTTTCCCACTGGAACTGGAAGTTGGTGAAACAGAAAGTGAATAATCCTCTTAGCAGGGCTGGCGCCGGCTGCCATTGCCCGTGCTGTGCTCCAATTAACACCAGCGGCTAAGCCTCACCGGAGGTTTTGTTATTAATTATGGGGGGCAGGGAGAATTGAGCATGCTTAGTGCGTGGCTGCTTGGGCTGGGAGAAAGGAGATGTCCTAAAATAACTCACAGGGAAAAAAAAATTAATGCCATGAAAGCAGCACTGAATCAGCACTGTCCCCGCGATGGAGGATGGACCCCTCCAGCCATCCCAGTGTGGTGAGGACCAGTCCCCAGTGCCTCTGCTCGTGCCGGGGCTCACCACAGACATCCCTGTAAGCCAGGGCCTGGGACACGCTCCTGAAAGCCAAAAGCTGCTTTTCCCTGGGGCTGGCAGGTCTGGAAATGGCCCCGAGGCGTTGCCTCTGCCCCGAGAGCCAGCAATGTGACTGAGCTCAGCTTTCGCTTTGCCCCCCAAACCGAATCCCTTTCCCACCCATAGCGTCAAACCCTCCACAAAATACAGCCCAAGCATTGCTTCTACTTCGACAGGATTTTTAAATTGGAAGCTAATCCTTGTCACTTTTCCAAGTTGATATTTAATCTACATTTATTCTTTCAAACACAGGGTTACAGAATACCTTGATTTCTGTGAATGCGACTTCTGGGGTCTCAAAGTTGCACTGCTCTCAAAGGAAAATCTTGTTTGCTTGTTTTAAACACAGAATTCAGTAGTTTTCAATGGTTTTTCCTTCTGAGAAAAAGCAAGAAGCCCCCCCCAAACATGCACAAGACGAGACGGGGCTGGAGCCGTAGCAACCTCCGCTCCCTCCCTGCAGCCCGGCCGGGGAGATGGACCCATCGCAGCCACCCCGGCTGCCACCCAGCCGGTTTCACCCTGCCCTGCGCCCCAGGCGCTCTTATCATCGTGCTTCTTGAGTAACTCATTTATGAATTTTAGCACACTTGATAGCTTTTCCATTTAACAGTGAAAACCCGTAAGTAGCAAGAACGTACTTAAGATAAAGAGGCTGGCTACGTTAAATAGGGAATTGCTTCAGTAGGCACAAACCAATGCTTTCCACTGGACTGCTGGATAAAATTGTGCACCTCTCTAAAGGGACACGATGCTTAAAAATAGTCTGCTTTGCCCCAAATGCCTTTTAAAGGAACTCAAGGTTGTTACACACCATAGGAGGAGATTTTTCTCTCTTTCTGCTTTGGGTATTTTGTAGCTCTTTGGGTAGAGGTAAATGGGAATATTGCTGGCACCCAAGCAAGTGCAATCCTGACAGCCCAGGGTTTGCTGCGGTGAAGAGGATAGCTCGAGGCTGCCCAGCTCTGACGACACAGATGCCCTGCGAGGATGGCTGAAGAAAGCACTTCTTTCCAGAAGCTGCTTTTCCCATATTTCCCATATTTCATATGCCTGGAGGCTTTGCAAGAAAAACCGGACCAATGCAGGAGCGCAGGCAGGCGTGCATGCCTGGGGCAGGTCCGCCTGCAGCTCCTTACGCAGGCAGCTTCCTCCCCTTATCACATTCGTCGCAACAAAAAGCGTGTAATTCTTAGGTTGCAATACAATTGGAAAGAGATTAGCCTCGGAATGAGATTAGGGGAGCTATTAATTGAACAGGAATTAATAAGTGCACAGCTCTTGGATGCTTGGGGCTGGAGAAAATAAAAAAAATCTTGCGGGGTTGGGAGGAAAAACCCTGCCAAGCCTGAGCCAGGATGGACAGACGGACAGCACATGACACTGGGCTCTTCCCATTTGGAGTATAAGCTTATTAGCATGATTACATGTGCAGTGCTCCTTGGGATCCCATTTAAGCAGGTCAGAGGCAGAGGCGGACGGTGATAGCTGCCTACAGATCCAATTAGGAATGACTTTCACAGCTGGCTCCTTTTCACTTTTGCCTTGGTTATTAATGCCTCCAGACAGACCTGGTCTGCAGGGCCGTGGGGGACGGAGAAGCATCCTGCCCTGGACGCTGCTCCTGTGTGGCCGGAGCCATGCTGAGCCAGGGTGACCCGCTCCCTGGGGGCCAGAGCCACGTTGAGCTGGGGACACCCGCTCCCACGGGGCTGGCAGCGGGGCTGGCTCTCGGCTCCGGTGGAGGGAGCATCGCGTCTTCTCCCTCTCCACCCTAGGCATGCTATCCTTGGCAGTGGCATCGATGTGCTGCCCCAGGGGACCACCAGCACACCCCCAAGGGATGCTAACCACGGCTGAGGAGCAACAGTTGGCCCTTTCTGCAGCTCTTCTGCTCTAGAAAATGCTTCACAAATGTCACTTCTTCTGTGTCCTTATCTCCAAAAAAGGGGACAAAGCAGGAACAGGGACAAGTTGTGCTGTCAGGAGCCTGAGAAATGCCATTTCCCCAGAGTACACAGCAGGTTTGCAGAGGCTCAGGACCAGAGCTCAGCTTTGCAGCCTCCACCCCTCAGGTTTTTGCCCAGATACAGCCCAGGAGCCCCCATGTTTCTACAGGTTGCATGTGCGCAGCTTTCCAGGGATCGCACGCGAAGTGTCGTACAGGCTGCTTCCTCAGGGTACACACAATTATTCCAGGCAGTAGGTAAGTACAGCATCGCTTCTTCTCCATGCACAGCTCTGGCGTGGCTTCTCCTCTGTGCACAGCTCCAGCATCGCTTCTTCTCCGTGTACAGTCCTGCCTGGGCTCAGTCTCAAAGGGCTGTTTCCTCCCCTTCCTGCAAGAGTTATTCCAATTTTCCCCGCTCGTGAAGGGCTTGGCTATGCCGAGGGCTCCTGCTGGCTTCCCCACACTGGGCAGAGGCCAGCGGCGCACGGCACAGGCAGAATCATTTTTGCCGTGAGCAAGATTGGAGCCATGTTTTCCAATCATGATTTCACTCAAAATGGTACTGCTGTTACCGAGAGCGTAGTTATGTGAACGTGTCTTGTCTGAGTTATTAAAATAAATTAAATATCACTCCTATGGCTCTTGGCAGAGTGGCCAGCAGTACCAATATGCAGGATTTTCCCACAGGTCCTCAGCTGCTCTGAAGCTATGGTCCCTCTGAGACACTAAAGACCCAGTTTACTTATTTTTAGGAGCCCCGAGCATTAATACCCTGCTGAAAGGAGCCAAATGCACACCTTGTCAAAACCCGTTTAAAAGAGACCCAAAGGAGAGCAGGCGGGGGGCTGCCTGCCCAGCACCCCCCAAGCCTGGGGTGGACACCCCCTCTCCCGGGCAGGGCTTGTTGCTCTGCCCATCCCCAGGTGGTTTCTCTGCTGCCATCCCCTTGCCATCGATACAGTACAGACAGAGCATATCTGTGAGATACAGCGTACGCACCGAACGGCTCTTTCCCTCCCGTGGCGGGGAAACGGGGGTTTCCCCTGGTGCAGAACAGCATCCAAAGCCAGAACCCCCTGCAAGAGTTACAGGGAGGGACCGCCGGAGCCAGGGCTGTGCTGCAGAGGGGCTGCATGCCCCGCCAGCCCCCGGGGAGCCCCATGGACCCCAACCATGGGTTCCCACCTGCCTCCCACTCCTCTCTGCACACCTACTGCTGGGGCAGCTGCTTGTTTCAAGATGCTGAGTCACAAATACAGCCGAACACCAAAAATAACTGCAATATCTGCAGCCCCTTGCACTTGGGAATTGCAGGTAGATTTTTGCCTTTCTGAGCAGAGTGTGTTGCAATGAGATATCCAAGTCCCAAAAGGCTCCTGTGAGGCAATTAGATGCTTGCACTTACACCCACAAATGACCACAGCTTAAAAATGGTGCTGGAATAATTTCCTTTAAATTTCCAGACACACAAGCTAGCTTAAGGTCACACCAAGAAACCTGTCAACTGCCCTTTGTATACTCTTTGAGGGAAAAATAGTCCATGTAAAAGTCATCAAATAAATCAAGTTAAGGTTAAAAATATTGACTTAGGATGAATTAGGATCTTTCTCAAGGATCCAGTAGGTTTGCCTGAAATACGTCTGCATTGTAGCTGTTGCTATTGCTGGTTAACAGAAGGTGCACCCACAAATGCCTCAGACTGGAAGCTGCAATACATTTGATTATGCAAAGCACTAGCTAATACATTTTGCTGCGTATCCCCTAATGTCTTTGCAAGCTGCTGAAAAGCAGCAAGAGATGGGCTCAGGCTGAGCTGGGGCTCTGAAATCAGATACACTGAGTTCTTCACTATCCTTTAGCTTTCTCCCCAGCACCTATAGAAATACTGTTGTGCCTGAGCTCATTCAGACAAGGTACGGGATTTTTTTTTCACTTGTACCCACATTATATCAAAAGGGCTCAAGTCCCGATTTTCCTACTGCATTACAGTTTACAACACTATCTGTAAGGTGGCGAGCCAGATGGGCAGTCGCACTCTCAGGCATTCAGATTGGGCATTATTTAAAGGATCTCTCTCACAAATTGTGTTTCTACAGAGGTGGCTAAAGAAAAAAAACACGAGAGCGGCCAGTGTGAAAGCAGAGCGCAGGCTGAAAGCATCTGATTTGCAGCGTACTCACATTCATCTTCCGCTCCAGGCTCCTCTTTCAAGCCATTTTGTGAGAGATCCCAGCACTTGTCGGGCCAGGCAGAGCCCCACGCCAGCTGCTTACGGCTCTGCTCCCTCCTTCCCCTGCCCACCGGTGGCCATTCCTCCAGGTCTTGCCGGTTGAGTTGAAAAATAGACTTTTAATTCATTTGGCATCAAAGATTCCAGCTTAACTCTTCCCAGCAACTGTCATGTCCCAGCGAAGGAGCTGCGGTGCCAATCGTTTCCAATATAATCTCCTCTCCGAATGACTGGATGATGTTTAAACTCGTCTTAACCGTCTGGATGGATGGAGATCTCAGCAACGCCAGGAGAATATGATGCTGTTCTTTCCAAAAGCCTTCCCTTTTACATGCCTCGACCTTGCAAGGGAAATCCTGTCTCATTTGAATTATTCATAATACTTTCTGTTCTGCCAGCTCCAGCATACATTTTCAATCATTAATATGTCATGACTTTTTATCTTTTGGACTTTTATCTTTTCTCCTACACAGCTCGCCGCTTTCAAAGTAACACAATCGTGTCCACATTAATTAATATTCATCTGATTTAATAAATAAAAAAAATGTCTCCATCCTAATGCACGCCCTTCCTGGTGGGAAATACCACTTTAACAGCTCCGGGAACAGGGATAGTGCCGGCTGGTTCTAGCTAAAGCAGTGCAAACCATGTTTGGAGCTCACGCTTTTGGCAGTATTTCCCAGCTTGCAAGCCTGCCTGGTGACGGAAGGCAGGGTAGGCTTCCAGCATCATAAGAAAAAAAACCCAAGGAAGGTAATCATGCTGTGAACTCTATAAAAGAGCTTGTTTTCATCCTTTTTAAGTGAAGCTGATGGCAAATCGTGGCATTCTTGATGATGGTGGCTGGGCCAGGCTCTGGTCCCCATGTTGCTGCCTGGTGGGTGCATCCCTCCAGCTCACACCAGGATCTGTCCCTGGAGCTTTGCCCAGTGATGCAGTTTGCAGCGATCCCAGACCTGCCCTGGGGTCTGAAAATGAATTAAACTTCCTGGAGGATCCTCACCCCTTCCGCATGGAGCCCAGCAAGGACCCCAGGTGCAGCAGCTGAGCCCCCAGCTCCCTTGGGTCCAACAGGTCCTCTCTCTCCCACGGACAACACTTATTAATTGAAAGTCGGATGGAGCAATTAGCTGGTCGCCGGGAGGCTAATGCTTCTCGGCTCCTGCTGCTCAGCTCAAGGCTGGAAGAGCTGAAATTTCTGTGCCGGTATCTGAAGAGGGAAATGACATTTCAGCAGCAGGGAACTCCTGCCAATAAAATCACAGCCTGAACTTATTGCTTTTATCATCCCCTAAATTATTTTCTGTACTTGAGGTGGGCTTATTGCTAAGTCTGGGCTGTGTATATGAAGGGAGATGGGGGCTCAGTTTGGCGAAGGGCACCTGGCTGCTGCCCTGGCCCAGGCACCCCCAGCATCCTGGGTGTGAGATGCACGGGTTGCTGCAGCTCCAATCTAGCTGGAATAGGAACAGATATCACCCACCAATTTCAACAAAATTCCCTTGTTTGTGGATTTTACATATGAACCAAAACTGGTTTTATAACAGAAACGTGCTGGGAACCTGAACTGTTCAGCATCACAATGCCCAGGACAGATGGACACTTGCACCCTTGCAGCCTCCTGCCCCACAAATGGGTTTGTGGAGCTTTTCTACACCCCCAGTTTATTGCAACCATGTCTTATCTTCTAGCTGATAACCAACCAACAGCTGATTTTGTGCTGCCAGAGGCAGCGGCACGGTGGGAGCCAGGTGGGTGGCTGGGCCTGGGTGAGCACCCGTCCTCCCTGCAGCACCGTGCCTGACCCCTAGCTGGGACGGCTCTTCACCATGCCAATACCGGCATTTTGCATTTTACTTAAGCTACGCAAGTGTTGTCTGCCTGCTCCAGCTCATAATTGTATGGCAAATTACTGCACATTTCCCAAAAGCTAAATTATTGTGGGTTTTTTTGCGAAGAAGTGACTATTGTAAATGTTTACACTGACTTCTACTATGGCTGAAAGTGTGAAGCTGCATTTTAGGCTAGGCTGTCCTTGGCTTGAGCAGGAGCCACTTCTGGGATCCGAAACTCCAGGAAAATATTTCTCAGTGTCTAGTGGGATTTTTGAAATCACTGATTGTGAACCGAGAGGTAATTTCTAACCAGCATGGCTGGGAGCTGCGCCCTAATTTTACTGAAGGTGATTAAAGGTGGGATGTGGGGAGGAGGACCTTGTCTTTTGTTGGCTGCCTACGTGTGCTCATAAAAATCTGTTCCTCTTGCTTCAGATCTTCCATCCCTTTAGACAGGACCAGTTTTTCCCCAACTCACTCAGTGCTGTGAGAGATAATTAATGAACTGTTCATAATGCGCTATAAGTTCAAAACATAAGATACTCTAAAATACAAAGCATTTTGGTGCATAACCTACTGTATTTGGATTCCAGGTAGAAATGACAAAGAGCTTCAAGTGTTAGGCACTTACAAACAGCAAAGCTTGTTCCCCCTGCTAAAGGGTTTTAAACTTGAATCCTCCATCTAAATTCGAGCGGTAGTTGTGCTGGCTCATTTCTCTCTCTCTGGCACCAGATCTACTAAGATATTACATATTTCAGTATTTTCTAGCATGCACCTAATACCTTTCACCAAATGGTCCCAACAAATTAGTGGCCTACAAGTAAAGTAGTAGCAAGGTCTTTCCCTGGGCTGGCAGCTGCCACGGCGGTGGGGAGAGGCAGCATCGGGGTACAAAATGAAGACACTGTGCCTGCAGCTGAGGTGCAGAGCTGCTGGGGCTGCCCTGTCCCACACAGCGATTCTTTGGGTTGCTTAATCTCCCCTTTCCAATATGGGATTAGGACTTCATATAATAGGTTTCCACTAATTCCTTAAGAGAGCGGAGCACAAACAAATACATCTCTGCAGCTAAGTTTTTCTTGATGCTGATCCTCTTCCCATACCCATCCTTTGAATACATCTCAGCAAGTGCTCACGTTCCCCAAAATAATCGCTCAAGCTGCTACGAGCATGTTGCCTTCCCAGCCACCCGCACAGACCACAAAGCCTGTGCTGCCTGCGAGCCCATCGCAGTGCCTAAAGCAAGGAGGGAGCGATGGGCTGGGCGTGGGTTGCAGGCAGCAGAGCTGTAGCCGGGGGAAGAGGCTGTACAAACATCCAGCCTAGCTCTGCTATGCTTTTCGCCCAGGGTTAGGTGCTCCCCTCCAGAGAGGATGAGCACCCTGCATCCCTTCCAGCCCAGTGCTGGGTGCAGCGCTTCTTGTTGGGTCCAAAATATCACACCCTCCTCCCCTGGGATGCTGCGGGCTCCTGAGCTAATCTCATAATGCAAATAACGTACAACTGCCTTGTGGGAGACCACAAATTCTTTTCATAGCCCGAGTCCTGAAGAAGCTACCAAGCACGGTCGGGGAGCTGCCACGCTGGAGAGCGGTGGCAGTGATTCCCTCCTGCAGCCATGCGGTTCTGTGGAGCAGAGCAGCTGGGGGGCAAAAAGATGTCCTGTAGGTTGGCGGCTAAGGAGATACTCAAGGTAATGAATAAAAAAAAATAATCAAGTAATAATCACATGGATTCATGTGCAGCATGAAGCCCCCTGGACCCCTTGTTTCCCCTGCAGGTCCTGGGGGAGCTCCCATGTCTGCCAGGCTCCGTGGAGCAGGGCCTGCAAACCCAAATGCTGCTGTGTTCAGGAGCCCCTCAGTTGTAAGCCTATTTTGGGCAATAACTACAAAAAAAAAAAAAAAAAGTTAACAAAACAGGCAAACATTTCTACTCTTGTTAAGTTTTCTAACGAAGCAAGGAAGCCTGAGTTTCGGTTTCAGTGCATCTCTGAAACACAGCTCCCTCACGGAGAGACTTTCTGCGTCTCCCTTTTGCTGGCAGCTGCAGGGCTGTGCTTGTGCTTTGCCGGGGCTGCTCCTGCCTCTGCAGCCGTGGGACGAGGCACTTGAGGCAGGCACAGGAGCCCGGCTCCTTTGTGTACCACAATTTCACCCTTGTGTTGTTGGATTTGCATTTGAAGCTGCTATTAACCACCAGGGTAATGAGGAGCCTGCGCAAAATTTGGAATAGCGGAAGAGAATGAAAGTAACCCAAAGAAAGGCTGTGAATGTGCTGATTATGCCTGGCTGGGAAACGCAGCGTTCACGGCTGATGCTGCTTCCTGGGAGCGAGGCGGTGCTGTACCAACACAATTCCCCATCAGCAAAACGTTCAGGTGTGGAGATATTTTGGGGCTAGGAGAGCTGCAACTTGGGCAAGATGCATTGGGGAAAAGCCAACAGTATCCTTTGCCTGAGCACCGGCACGTGCCTGGGGCTGGAGAGGTGCAGGGACACAGGGAACAGGGCAAGGGAGAGGTGGAAATCTCTTCAAAGAGCTAGAGGCCACCGCGAGATAATGTATGTTCACTTCTGCAGTTCTAATGCAATCGTTTCACCCCAAGGCTCCTGCATTAAAGCTGGCAGGGAGGGTTAGAGCAGGGATGCTGTGCCTCACGCACAGGGAGGTGCCTTTCCCCGCTGTGGTCATCGCCATCTCCCCCAGGATATATTCCTCCCTGGGCCCCAGACCAGCAGTTCTTCCTATTTCTCTTCCTTCTTTGTGCCATCTCAAACACAACCCAAAACTCCCCCATCTCCCCTCGCCCTGTGGTCCCAAGCAGCTGATGCTATGGTCCTCGCTCTCACCCATCACCAAGGCTTCAGAGAAAGGCAAAGAAAAAAAAAGGTCTGATTGTCATCTAGAAGACACCTGGGCAATATGTTTGGCCTGGTCTCTGCAAGAAGCTGCTCATCTCAGCAGTGTGGTATTTGGGTGGTTACTGCCTCTTGCCATCTCTGTGCTCGCTGCTCTTCACCGAAGAAGAGATGGGTTTCCTGAGGTTAGCTTGAAGGACACGGATCCACACGCAGACCATCTGCTCCACAGAGTCTTTCTATCTCCCATGCCATCCATCCCTCACCCTTTATGTGCAGAAAGCGGGGAAAAAAGGATGATAGAAATGCAGGAGGCAGCAGAAAGGTATGGGCTGCTGAGCCATCACCAGGACCAGGCACCGCGGGTCTGGGACCATGCACACCCACCCCTACCACCGCACGAGCACAGCCATCTCCGGCAACATACACCCAAACCCCATGTCATGCTTCAGGGGACAATTGCCAAAGGAAGCCTGCATCATATTTCAGGTTTTTTTAATCAAAGGGCTGCACTAAGTCGACCTGGCATAAATTGATAGCTTGGAGGACTTGCACTGAAGTAATCTGCATACATATTTCATCAAGTCACCTTTAAAACCGCTGAGCCGGCAGTGCTGGCCTGGCCAAGGGGAGGGCTGAGAGAGGGCACCCGCATTTTGGGCTCCTTTGCCATGGGGCTGGTACACGTGGCATCCCCCAAGCCGCAGAAGGCAGCATGGCCCAGGCTCGTCGCAGGGGACATTGCTTGTGTGTCAAGGGGACGATAACTGCGAGGAAGTCCAGCTGCTGGGATTACCTTAACCCCAGGGGCATTTTACAGCGTTATCCCCAGAGCTGCAGAAACCTTCTGTTGGAGAATGAAAATTCGGCACAATTTGCAAACCTAAGTCACACAGAAATAAGTCATGATTTTTGCTAGAAAGCATTTGAATTGCTGTTGTCCCCACCCAAAGGAAGGGACACTGGCTGTTTTCCCCTTCCCACAGTGCAACCAAGTTAAAGGCGGGTGCGTGAAGCCACGGCATCTCCAGCAGCATCATCTGCTCCCATCCCACTGCCAAGGACCTGGGTACCAGCAGCTCTGCCACGGGCTGCAGCGTCAGCTCCAGGGCTGCCACTAGCAGCCTCCCCAAACCAAGCCTCTCCTGGTCCCATAAGGAGGAGCAGGCCCCGCTGTCCTGCAAGCCAGGTGCCAGCTGAAATCGCTTCTCAGCCTTTGCTGCTCGCGTTTAAGGGAAGGGGGGACGGAAGACAGGCAAAACCTCATCTCTTGCTATTCCTGCCTTCCCAGCCTCTCCATCACACATGGTACTGGCAAGGAGAAGCAGCTACATAAAGTTCACAGGTTTCACGCAGTTCCTTCTGTTTTAATTAAATCCCACTGTCATTTTTATTTACTTAAAATTTTTCCTTCTCAGTCTGCTCACTCAGCTCATGTTGTAACTATATAATTAGCACCAGTCATTATGCAGCTCCCCAGAGTTTTCAAAGTTGGCAGATTTTTTTCATCCAGTTTAGGCTTTTAGAATCCAGTAATAATAATTTTGTCATTAAAAATATATAATTTGCTCAGAATGTTTAGCTCAGCACAGCTGTCTCCTTGCACAGCCATGGGCTCAACCCTGCTAAACCTTTTCCAGGTGAGTGGTGGAGAACATGTTCTTCCCACACCTCTGTCTGTCAGACGTTCAAGGGTTAACTCCACTGTATACTTTTATCACCATGTTTTATTTCATTATTACAAGTGTATTGTGAAATTTAATTGGCAGGTAGGTAGTAGAGCAGATTAAAATGCATTAACATTTATTGCAAGCTCTGTTTATATGCTTCCATTTATTTCTGGTTGACTGTGGTTCACAGTAACATGTTTTTAGCACAGCAGCCTTTTAAATATGCCACTAGAATGGTGCTTTGCTTATTCCCTTGATGTATATTTGAAAGAAAGATTTACTTAACAGGCCTAATCTAAAATAAAACCTGCTGAATTCAAAGAGACATGGGTAGCTTTAGGGCCAGATCCTTTACGGACAGGTTTGCAGTTTTAAAATGAGATTATGCAAACAAGTATCAGACACAGCCGCAACGTGCTTGGACTGCCCAGGTCTAACTAGACCATTCCTGTAACTCTGGGTGGGAGCAGCTCCTGTTCCCGGGAAATTCAACGGCAGCATGGACTGTGACAAACTGAAGCGTTCATGGAGAAGCCCATCCATCCTGCTCTGCAGCCTGCAGGCAGGAACCAGCAGAAGGAACAAGAAGGGAGAGGAGCAGCATGTTTCCAACCAAAAACCTGCTGGGAAGGGCTGGCTGGGAAGGAGCTAGCAGCCCAACTCCTGTCCTTCGAGAGAGGTGCTCGCAGGAGCTGATATCCGCCCAGAACCACGACAGGGATGCCATGCAATACACAGTCTGCTCCACCTCTGCATGGCATCCCTGTCGCGGTGCATTTAATACATATTAAAGCAGATGTGAAACTGCACAAACCAGACACCACTCCCAACAGTAAAAGGCGCGAGCACCACCGCAGCGCTGGGCAGTGCCTCCATCCGCACCCGCTGTCTGGCCAAGGCTGCGCTGCTCCAGGGGACCCATCGCTCGCTCACACCCTTCCTCTGCTGCATTTCTTCTCTGCTTTGGCAAGATGGTTTTCCTGTGGCAATGGACCCTGTTTGAGGTTTCTAGCTTCAGTCTAACACTGCATCCCAAGATGCCTGGAGAAAAGCTCCTTAAAAGACAGATAAATTATTTGCTCAAGTTATTAGCTGGCGATAATGGCTTGTTATGAAAACTAATATTAAGGCATTTTAAAAAAATGCTTTGACCTGATAGAGTAATGGCTCCTCTGTAAACCCTCTCGTCGGTTCATTAACCTGATAGACGGTGCCAGTTGCTATGCATGCAGAATTGTGTGTTGTTTGAAGTGGGCTGCTCAGCCTGCAAGGCCTCTCATGCTGCCTCCTCCTCCTCCGCTGGGGCTGCCTTGGCTGGCCAGTACTGGGCATGGACCCCTGGTACCAGCAAATGCCTTTCAGTGCTTGTCCCATTCACTGGCCCCAAGTCCATGAAACAATGGGGACTTGGATAAAGCAATTCCAGAAGAGTAGAGCGTCAGCATGACTATTCAGGCAATAACAGCTCAATCATTCATTTTAATTAGACTCCAGCAAGTTGATAGACAGCAGTCACCTCTGAAAGATGGGTATTGCTTCATAACCCCTCTTTAAGATTGCCTTCCCTGAGGTTACACTCAAAGAGATCAGTCTAATTCCTCAAGCATAAAATATTTTAGGAGTCTATTCAAACCTTGACATGCCAGGCTGCGATTAATCAGAAATTTGATTTTTAATGTCTTCTCAGAAATACAATTGTATGAAACGGCATTTCTTCTTCCAACCCATGAAACCCATAAAGCCCTCTACTTGGTGTTGAGGAATTAGCTACTCTTGAATCAGCTTAATTGCTAGTTTTAAAATTTGCGCCACAGCTTGGCACCACTCATCGGTAAAGGACAAGTAGTGAAGACATGTATGTGAATATACACATGGAAACACGTTTCATAAGGTGTACCCTATAGCAAGGACCCACGCCTCTGTTCCTTACACCTCCGCACCCTGCCTGGCCATCTGCAGCAAATGGGGAGGCTCCGAAAGCCTTGCTGGGCAATAATCAACATTCTAGATCAAAATCTCTGTGCTTCAGGGTTGCTCGGTGCTGTGCTGCTGCCTGTAACACACCTTTAGCGCAGCAATGAGGGGTGGTGTGGGGTGGACCAAGCAGCAGAAGACAGCCTGCGGTAGCAGGAGGAGGGGAAAGCATGGGTCAGACAGTGGTGCCGGCGCTGCGGTGAGGAACCCAGGCCCTGAATTATACTCATCCCATTTATTTTGGGGTTAATCTCCATTTCAACCTCTGCCAGTGGGCAGGAGACTACGGCACGGTAACCACGCCTGATGCGCAGGGCAGCAGCATTGTCTCCCATGAGAGGCGGGATACTCCGAGCACTCACACTAAATCACTCCTTCTGTTCACTTTATAAAATGAAGTCAGGCTTTCTGCTAAAACAGTAATAAAGAACAATCCCAAACTAATGTAATCCTCTGCTAGCGAAAACCCACCTGCCTATCTGATCACAAGTGAAGTGCCAACAGCATCCAGGGATGCTGAATACAAATGGGCTGGGGTTAAGCATTTCCAGGCCTTGGGAGATTTAACTTATAAAGCCATGTTTTATTTCTCTGAGCTATTCTCAAGCTGTTTTTAAAATGTATGTGTCACTTCATTTTCACGTCTTTGTATTGCTTTGGGCTTTGAAATATCTTCTTTGCCAGCTCAAGCTGAGCTTACAGTAAGCCATCAATATCAGCCATTCAGAATTAATGCCAAGAACTCCCAGCTAATATTTTCTTCATCAAAAGAGATCATTGGAGAAAGATTCTAATAATTCTTTGTCCTTTGTAACAGCATTAGGATGTAAAAGCATTAAACAGCAATTACGTGTTATCTGGTATGTAAATGGCTATAATTTGAATTTATGAATAAAGTATACTTCTAATATGGCTAAAGTGCGCAGCCCACTCAATTGTGCAGGTATTACAGAGCACCGGGGCTCGCACAGGATTTGTCATGCTCAGTTTAAATGTTTGCATTATGGCAGGGACTGCCTTCCCGGGTGACGTTTTTCAGGAGCCCCGAGGGCTCCGGGGGGATGCAGCCGGGGTGGGAAGGGGCCGGACTGGGCTGGTGCTCCCCCGTGAGACCTCCCCGGGTCGCCCCCTCCCCTCCCGCGCCGCTGCCACCAGCTGTGCCCTGGCAGTGTTGTGGTGCATGGCTACAAAAACAAATTGGAAAACTGGTTCTCAAAGGGAAAATTGCCCTTTTAATATATTGCCGGCAAGATTTCTAAGGAGCTTTCTAGGATCATGGCTTTCTCTTTTTCCATAGCCCATATGGGGTTTGAATTATTTGTGTTCACACAGTGTTGACACCAAGATACTTCTCTATAATGCTGCAATCTAGCCTAGCAAAAAAAGAAAAGTTAAACCAAATGAAAACAACAAAAAACCCCAAACCCACGTAGTTCACTGATGGTCCGCAGCAGCCCAGGCCCTGCTCACCCCCGGCCTGTGCAACCCAAGCCAGCCCAGGCATGGCCATGGGGGACTGGCTGGCCACGCTGCAAGTCATCCTCCATGCCACCTCACCTCTGGTGCTATAAATCATCTAACAAAAAAAGGGAAATATTTCTAGCAATGAGGAAATTGCAGAAAGTTCAGAAATGGGGATGAATTTAAAAGCATCAATACTTGGGCAGAGTTTGTACATCGATCTCTCTCCCCATCTCTGTTGGCTCTGTAGAGGGCAGACATGGCGGGCAAGAAAGGGTCTCCCCTTTTCCAAGCCAGCCCACTACTAAAATGTTCAAAGACAAATTAACTTCCAACCCCTAACACCATGCTGCCTGCTGCCTTTTTACATTTTGAGTTGTCATGATCTGCTTCTCCCTTAATGAAGCTTTGAAAGCTTACCCCTGTCGGGGGGAAATATTCTCTTAGATAATGGTAAGCCTATTTTGAATGCTAAAATCCTCTTTCCTAATGGACTAAAAGGAAGCTTTTAAAGTTTAACCACAGATGTTGGGATGCTCTGCTTCCTTACAGGAAATTCAGGCTGACACTTGGAGAGAGAGGATCCCAGGAGATGTGTCCTCAGTGCCCTGCTTCGAGTCTTTCATGTAGATATATGTAAAGTAGGACGTTAGCTGAGCATCTGAGAACTGTGTACAAACCACTACCTGCAAGCATCCTTCAGGAAAAAAATGTTATATTAAAAGATATTTGCTCTACATTATCTTTTGCCATTGCAGTTGCTGAGGGATGCGCTAAAGCCTCAGGGGATTCCTTCTGGGAAGAGATACAGGGCAAGAAATTCCTTGAAGGTTTTAAAAAAAAGAGGTGGGGGAAATGTCATGCAAGAGAGAATTTTTCATTTTCAAGGATCAAAATACAAACTGATCAAACAAAAATAAGTGACACTGAAGAAAAGAAAACAAAACCCAGAATTTGGCATTCTAGGTCCATCTGCTGTTGAAAATATGGAAGTATCATGAAAACATACTGGCTGCAAAGTATCTCCAGCATGGCCAGCTAGCGGGAAGCACCACTGAGCAAAGCAAGAGTGAAAACCATGCTGAAAGAGTAGAGTCAACAGTAAAAAATGAGGTGAAAGGATCTTAAAAACATAAAAAAAGAAAAAAAAAAACAGAGAAAAATCAATGTGGGGTGCAGTGGTATAGAATATAAACAGTAGGAGAGAGAAGGTCCCTAAAAAAATAAAATAAGATAAAATAAAAGGGAAGAAATTGGATCAACAGAAAGAAGGACTGGGAAAGGTCCATGCAGTAGCAAAGCGACCAGAAAAAATACACTAACAGGGTTTAAAAAAAAAAAAAAAGAAAAATATATTTTACAGCTGGGTAGCTGAGGGAGAGGGGACACCTTCAGGCACCAGGAGCAGGATCAGACCAAGAGCTGCGGGATGCTGCGCTACTGCCCCATCTGCCCTGTCTGTCTCTGAGGCCTCTCTCTAAACCCTGCAGCACTGCTTGGAAAAAGATACTAAAGAGAAAGTTAGTCCATTAATTATTAAATGGTAGGGGAGAATTAAAAATTGAAAGAAATGTTAGATAATTTAAAAAATAAAATAGAGCTGTGCTGCAGAGGGGAATGCTGGGTTCTGAGAAGGCAGGAAGAGGCGCTTCAGATTGGTAAATAATTAATATTGCATTTAATTTATTCATATTTCTTTACTTTACTAATGTTCCAGAGAGACAAGAAGGGCTTAAAGGATGGGGCTGTGTAACTGTAGTCATGAGGAGAGGGGAGGGAAGGTGGGGAGCCTGGGAGAGCCCAGCAAAGCTCTGGCCACCAGCAGCACAGCTGCCTTTTCTCTGCTGCACTTCCAGCATTACAAGAGACATATGTTTCACTACAGTTTTCACATTAAAAGTGTACTTTGATCTTCATTTATATCAACGAGGTGTCTAAAAATCCGCCCTGTTAAAAGCCATCATTAATTAAGGTATTCCTTGCACGAAAGAGGACAGATGAGATGTGCCTTTCACAGTGTCTCAGGCACCAACAGGAGGTATTCCCACGCCTCTGCTCCGGGCCCTTGCGTCTATACCACCACAGAGAGGGGTGTTATGAAGAGCTCTGAGCTCTCGCTGTTTCAAAGGGGATATGGGACCGCAGCAGGGTGCAAGTGTGACCCCAGGACGCAGCCGGACTCAGGATGGGGATGGGGCATCCCCAGTGCTGCTGCTGGTGGGTACCATTACATCGAGGACACCAGCTGGATACTTCTCCTTTTTTTCGGTGATTAAAAGGGTGTCAGTCAGCCTTGGGTGCTATTTGCCCATCATATGGAGGAGCTGCCATGCCTGGCCCCCTCCGTGCATGAGGTCTCAGCAAGCTGTTTGTCGGGGCAGGGCACCAAACCCCCTGCACCAAGGGACAAAAGCCCATGCGATGGCACGGCTCCTGACCTCCTCCTCCCACGCCCGGGGGGCTGCGCTGGTGGCCACCCTTCTCCTCCCAGGATTTATCATCAGATAAAACCAAGGAAAGAGCCACCACTGACCATCAATTTCTGATTTTCTCCCTGAACTTTGTCCAACTGTCTAAACTGAGTTTGGGGAGTAAAGGATTTTCCTCAGACACACATAATCGGCATAATCAGCAAAGCCCTGTCTTTCGGCCCCCTAATTTGCAATGTGATATGATGGCACTTTTTGGCAATAACTAAAGTGATCTATAGTCATGAAGATATAGTCCTTGGGTAGAGGGGAGATTTATGGCTCTGGCTATAACAGATATTTTACTCCTCAGCAGCAATAAAGGCATGGCTGAAAGCTCTACAAAATCAAAATAAATGCAGAGAATGGGGAAGCTTGTCAGGTCATAAAGGAAGTTCTTTAAATCAATGGGGAATTTAAGGGAAAGGTGACTGGAGTTTTGGAGCAAGTGTTGCACAAGCCCAATAGCACTACGTAATTACTTCCAGCAATGCCAACTTTTACTCTGTCTGTAGTTAATGCTATGTCTATAAGACATTTAAGCTTAATTAAAATGTTTTTATAGATTACATGATACAGTTTTGCAGATCTTTTATTTACTCCATGACAAACAAATACCAACTACTAAATTATACATGTTGGGTGAGCACGTGAGCATTAAAAGTGTCCGAACCAAAGGCTGCTTCTGTAAAAAATCCCCCAACTGGATTACAATAAAACAAGGCAGAGAATCGCAACTGTAAAAGCCTGGGTTAATGCCTTGGCAATGATGTTTCCTATGCTGGCAGTCCATCCACATGGAGCCTCTCCAAGCCAATGTACCAAAGGCTGTGAGCTCCTCACGGCCAATGGACACATCAAGGAAAACCACCAGTGGTTCCAGTTCATCGGCTCCAGCATTGGCAGCACCGGGAACCCTGATACTGGGCTGCCACCCATGGATGCTATTTTAGATGTTACGCTGCCCAACATTGCTGAGAGAAGCATAACTAGTGCAGCACTGAAAACGGCGCTGGCAGCTGGTGGGCTGTCTCTCCCTTGGATGGCGTGCGTGCTTAAAAAGCAAAAGCAAGGCACATGCGTGTGTAGTCCTCATCATCCTACTATTGAAGCACCTCGGCAGCACCGTCAGGATGCACATGTGCCTCCAGCTGAACAAATACACAGTATTATTGCTGTACTGTAGTTGTCCCTATCTGCCATCCCTTTTTAATTCACATTTTCCTCTCCGTCTTTGCCACAGCTACAACACAAAGTATGAGCTAGGGAAGGCAAAAAGTCTTCTCACCAGCTTCTGTACAGACTTAGGAGCACTGACTTAAGTGTTTGAAGGCCTGAGGTGACTTGGCAAGAAAAAGATAAGAAACCTAGTATGTTCACCAAAATGAGAGAAAACAACAGAGAAATAAAATACAGCCCTAAACTCCTAAACTAACCTTGCCTATCAGCTAGTAACAATGATGTTCTTATTCTTATCCTTAATACAGACATTAATGACTGGTCTAAGCTTCAGCTGTCAACCACAGGCCAGACAGCCTGTTCTCACACAGCTAAACCTAAGGGAGAGAAACGCCAGCCTCAGGGTCAAACCAGCCATTTCCCATCCATTAGAGGAAACGGTCCAGAGTAATCTTCTGTAATAGATTTCACAGCAAAGTATTTAACTTCACACGATAACCTTGAATTACAGAACAATATATATGTATTAATATATCAGAAAGTGATGAAACTCAAACTATACCTATTACAATTTGTCCCCCTGAGTATAAATTTAAAACCTTTCCTCTTTTGTTGAGCCTAAATCAGACAAAATGCAAACTATTACACTGCCCTCCAGTGATTTCTTAGAGTCTGTCCCTACAAAAAGCAGATACTGGTGTATGAGCTATACCTAAAATATATCATTAGTGTATATTAGAGTAAATATGATATATTCTTATGTTTTGGGCAAGCGCAAATTGGGTGTCATTCATGAAGTACCAAATCATTGACACGAAGTTCTTTTTCATAATATAGAAAAGGCTGTTTGAACCTCTTATAATGATGTTTTGCACTGGCAGCACGTAAGAAAAGGGTATCAATGTGTCTGAGCTGGTTCCACAAATTCTCTGGGTTCAGCAGCCAGCAGCAGTGCCAGCAGGGCCAGGACTCGGCAGCCCCCGGTCTGCTCCCCATCATGCTGGGGTACCTCAGCCCGCTAAGTCATTGCAGTACAAAAATTGCAACAAAAAAATCCATGGCTCACAGCAGTTCAGGCAACTCGTGATATCTTGTCAGTGATACAGAAGCTAATTAATCCCTTAAGGGACCGTAACATCAAGGTAATTTTTCCTACCTGTTAATTTAGCATCATCTGGTTGCTTGGTGCCACCCTAAATAACTGGCTTTGAGCCTTCCTATCAGCAGAGACTGGCATCAAACAGAGCTAAGGCTTCCTAATATACCCTCCAACAAAATCTCCCATGTCAGCTTCTTGCAAGAGTTCAAGCCCTGCTTAGCTCTTGAACCATACGGGACAGCCCAAGTGGAAGAGGCAAACATTCAGCACCTGATGTGAGGGAGGCCCGGGAGGAGCCAGGACCCACCAGCTCCCCAGCCAGCCTCCGGCACGGAGCTGCCACCCGGAGAGCAGCTCCCGGGTTTGGGCTGGGCATCCCTGGCGCACCATCGCGGCAATGGGTGCTCCCTCACCCGGCCGTCACCCTGGGGTGGGCAGCCCATCCTTCCCCCAGCCTGCAGGTGGGAGCAAGCAGCGTGCCAGGGCACAGCCTTCCTTGTCTGCACTTTGAGAGCACTGTGGAAAGACAGATTTCCGCTCCTACACCTGCCCACTTCATTACAGTGTTTTTATGTACGAAGTATCAAACAGATGTTGAAATAAAACCGTGCTTTTGTGCTCTTCAACAAATGCAAAGGTATACCATGAAAATAGGCAATTTTTTTGAGCTTAAAAAAAACCCAAACAGGAATGAACTTTCGTGGGCCAGCAGACCCCAGAGTCACCAAGCAGCCCTCTTACAGAAACGGTCCTGAGGCCACCTTGGAGCCAACTACTGCAGTCAAGACCTGGGCTCCCACCCCAGGCGATGCTGGAGCACACAGCATGCCGCATCTCCTCCCTCCAGCTGCCCCACGGTCTCTCCCAGCTCCTGGGTGGTATCCCATGGGAGCACACTGCTACCTAGCACAGGTTTGATCAGGTTTGCTAAATGTTTTTTGCAGAAAGCATTCACCATAATTTAAAGTATTTGCTTTGGAGATAGGATTCATAAGACATCAATAAACTTGTCATCAGAAATATCATCAACAATTTGATCCCTGGGTTTAACCTTCGTTTCTGAATTGCCACGTGTACCACTCAGGATCAGGCATTCCTCTGCACGCTCAGCTAATGAGTTCCCAGGCAGTATTTTATCAAAGAAATGTGTCAGGGCCTTTCTGTTATTGCTTCTTGTTTTGCAGTGTTAGTGTTAGTTATTAAAGCAAAGCGTGTAGTTTTTTTTCCCCCTTGACAGGAACCATTGAGGGCTGTCAGTAACGGGGAACCAGGGTAGGAACAGCTGGCGCATGTTTAATGATGCATTGTTGCGTTGTTAACACAAAGCTGTTACATGCCTTGATAAACATGTAACGGGCCTCACAAAATTAAAAGAAAATTAAAATGCAAATGTTTACCCAAGATACATTCCCCCCCCCTTTAAAAAAAAAAACAACACAAACCAAAAAACAAAAAACAAAAACAATCCAACACTCATTCACCTGCATTGCAGGTGTAAGTAAGACAGCAGCTGCCTGATATTAGGAAGAATTTCTTCACCGAAAGGGCAGTCAGGCCCTGGCACAGGCTGCCCAGGGAAGCAGTTGAATCCCCATCCCTGAAGGTATTTAAAAGATGGGTAGATGTAGTGCTCAGAGACGTGGTTTAGTGGTGGGCTTGGCAGTGCTGGGTTAACGGTTCGACTTGATGATTTTAAGGGTCTTTTCCAGCCTAAACGATTCTATGATTCTATGAACCACGGCTTGCATGGTCGTGATGGTGGTGCCACCAGGTCATGGCTGGGCACGGTGGATGACAGATAAAGGGACACCCGTATGGTCCCGCTGGACCATTGCTCTGTTTGCAATTAACCACCCAGCTGTAACGAGGCAAGGGTGCTGCTCTTCCCAGTGCCGTTACAGCAGGAGCGTGGGGCTCAGGCAATGCAGAGCAGAGAGGGCTGAAATGGGTTGCCCCCAAACAGGCAAGACAAGAAAGGTGAAATACATAATACAGATTCTTCCAAGTAAAAGAAATGACACTCCAGTTGTCTTTGTGCAGATGGCTCCTTCGTTAAATCTACACCAATTGCATCAACTTGAGCCCAGCTTGATATGAACATGAGGCAGGAATAAATCTTGGAATCAGACAGGGAAGTCCAGAGGTCTCAGGGAAAGACGGGGGTAACAATATTTGGGTCTGGGGGGCACCCAGCCAGGGGTGCCTTCAGTCCTACAGCACTGTGATGGATGTGCTCAACCCCTTGGCCAGACTGGCGGCGGTTTGGTGCAGGCTCCAGAAGAGGTAAAGGCCTGAGCCATAGCTGGGCTGTGAACTCCTCTAGTTTCGATCTGTTCTCTGAAAACCCACAAAGGAGCAGAGTGACACAGTGAGCATCAATGCATATGAGCTTGGAACACCGATCATGCAATTAACACATGAATAGTGGGTGGCTTTTCCAAAACTTTTCCCCAAACCCTTATTCTTTGCATCTCTGGTCTCTCTGTGAATCGTTCTAACTCGAGTGTAACTCAATTTTCCCTTGTATGATTCTTCCATGCAGTAATTAATAGTGTGAACCTTGTCATCAAGCTTTAAGTCACACTTTTACAACATCATATTAAAACCACTTTTGCTAATACCTTTGTTGGTGATTCCTTAAGCATTGTAAATCACCCATTTGCAACAAGCACATGGCTCAGGACTGCCTAGCCTGCAGGACTGTTTAAGGAATAAAATAGCTCTCAGTCCGAGTTAAATAAGGAACAGGAATCTACCTCCTGAAGATCTGCTCTGTTACTGTAATTGTTACCACTGCCTTTGTGAATACTAACCCAAAGGGGGAGAGGAGGGTGTTTTAGAAACAGTTTCCACCATCTGATGGGCACTTTCTGAACCACCAGAGCCCAGGGAATCATGAGAAACAGTTTCCACCAGCATTTGTCCAAAAGCTTAAGCCTCAACTAAGGATTTACCTCCATTTGCATTTAACTGCTGATTTTTTGATTTTTTTTTTTCTTTTTTTGATAGCACAGCTATAAAAAACAGCAAACAGGTCCATCTGGGCACGCAAGCAAGTCCCAGGACAGAGATTGTTTGGAGCCACCTCCCTTATGGTAAACAGAAAGCATCTCAAATGGATAATGCAAACACCTTGTTTCTCTAACCAGGATAAAATCTGATGTTTTAAACTAATACTGGAACACTAATTTGTTTAGACCAGAACTACATTACTATCCAGGGACGGATGTTGCTCCACGGTTATGTTCACATAACAAGACCCCAAGAGCACATGCAGGAAAGCGGCAGCAGACAGTGCCGTACTCTATGTTCCCACAGTAATTCCCGGTATAATCAAGTGTGAAGTTGTTAAATGCATCGTCGCTTCTTTGTCAATGCTGCATATTCAGTGCAATAAATTGTGGCTTTCACAGATGAAATGGCATCGAGGTATGTTACAGTAACTCCCAGGTACAGCTTCCAAACAGGTCTATTTTCGACACTATTGAGCAAGAGCTGATAAAAGGAGCCACTTAACGGGAGGTGGAACAAACCAAGAGCTGTGAGAAGCTGTGGTCAACACATACCCATCCACAGCAGTGCCAGATGAGCTATCAGCAGCTCTGCCTTGCCCTGGCTGTGGTCACCCATCTCAAGAATTACACGAATGAAAAAATCCTGATCTTTCATTCCCAACAAAACCTGAGCCTGGCCTGAATTCATCTTAGTAAAACAGTTGTGCTGATATGACAGATTTTCCCCTTTTCTAAAATCAGAGAGAGCTTTTTGTGTTAATACTTCTGATTATATGTAAATTATGTGTTATGCTTTCATACATTTTCTCCCGAACAGGAAAGCTTAATTTGTTTGCAAAGCAACACGGATAATCTCCCTTGATCCATGGCAGCGTGTGATTAGGTCACTCAAATGATAACGTTGAATAATTTGTCTCAAGAGGTAAATGATTTGGCTTTTGTACTCGACATCACTTGAATGCAGCATGAATTGCAGTAATACCACACATAGTTTCCGCTATTAAGCTTTGATATTTAGGGCTGATAGCTGCTAATTCCATCTAAATCTCCCCTGAATTCATGCTCTGGTAAGGAGGAGAAGCTTCATTCTGGCTGTACCTCCCTGTCCCACTGCAGATGACATTTGCCAGCTCCTTTTCCCAAATTTTCGGAGCATGGATGAGGCTGCGAAGCAAGAGGGCAGTCAGCTGCCTCCTGTCCCCACCCTGTCTCATGGCCACTTCGCCTCCAGCATGCCACAGCACTGGTGTGCGCTGCTTTCTTTTACTCAAAAGCCTAACTTGCCTGAGAACTATCCAGTTACCAACATACCCTATCGCAGCTCCACATTCACCCACCTTACTTCCATAAAACCCGCTTGCACAGGGTTAAGGTTAGTGTTGATTAGTAAGTGTCTGCTCTAGCCACAGCATTCAAACATCCTTCTGCACACAGTTATTCACCTGCTGGGACTGGAGCAGTGTGGGCAGAGACCCTGCCTGCAAGGGCAGCATCCCCTGGGACACCACACAAGGCTGCCCAGCCCAACCACAGCTGAGGTACTGAAATGCTCTGTCCACTGGAAGGGTGACCACAAGATGGTCATGAGGCTTTTTGCTGGGGAGATGCCTGGGACTACCCAGCAGCCTGCCACAATGCTCCCCAGTCAACAAGACTTATGGAGCAAATGGAAATAAGCATTTTATCTTTATTTTTCAAGACTGAGTTTGGAAATGGTGTCTTCTGGTCTCTGAGGTCTTTGGGAAGCTGCAAAATCTATTTAAACTCAAGTTTGTCACAGCAGTACTTGATGCCAGAGAATATTGCAGAGTCTTTGCCATCAGTTGTAATCAATAGGGTGCCAGGGATCAATGTGGCAGTAAGGGATCTGACAGTAATCACTGAATTGGTTAAAACCCAGCCAAACCAAAGCCCATGTCTTCTCCCTACTAATACCGAGGAGGATGCCTTCTCACCCGGCTTGTGTTTTTACAGAAACCACTTCTATCAGGCACAGCTTGCTCACACTTTCTCCATTTTGGCTTTTATCTTTATGAACTAAGATGTTTCTTCAAATGGCATTTCTGATCCTACTTTATATTTTTATCAGCAGATGACTCAAGACTGATCTAAAACAATTAGGTTTCAGCATAACTGTACAACTCCTACAGAACATTACCTTACCATGTTTCCAGGGGGGTCAAGAGAGAAGCAGCAGTATGTTGGCCATTGAGTTTATAACTCTGCTTTGTTGTCCGAAATCACTGAAAGTATGAAATAAAATTTGAAGGACCCAGATTTTTAAGTTGGCTATTTATAAGTTTGTTTAAATATAATTGGTCATTTAAACTGTATGCTCCTTTCCTTACCACATGAGTCAATACAGATGCGAGGACAGAACAGGGTGCCTTCCTGCCAGACTTCCCTGGTATCTATGCTTTTTGCTATATATGAATTCTTAACATGCATTTTAGGAAGCCACCTCAGTTCTAGAAAGCAGTGCGCATCCTATTTCCTTTCATAAAGCCATACACCTGCAGCCGCTGGGCAGGATCCCACCGTGATCCACGGGTATCTCCATATGCTAAATCCTTTCTTTCCTAATGGCTTTCACACTATCCCTTCTGTAGGCAAATTGCAAAGAAGATACATTGGTCTTAATTGTCTGTCTTTCCTTAAAGATGTACATTACTAAGCATGCCTAGAGCTTGCAACTTAATTGAAAAAAGGAAAAGCAAGCAACCAAAAAAACACACCTCAGGGTTTTTTTGTTGTTGTTGTTGTTGTTTTTGTTTGTTTGTTTGTTTTTTTAAGTAAATTGTAGAGTATAAGAGAAAGCTTCATAGATACGATACTTAAACTTTTTGTACGTAGGTCACTATAAAGTATTGCATTAATCCACTATAAGATATTGCATCAATCCCCTCATGTGAGGTGTATATCCTATTAGCTAGGACCAGCAGAATGTTTAATTAAAACTCTAACTTCAGTGAGTAGGAAACCATTTTTCTCATATGATGATAATTAACAGGTATTAAAACTGCAGGGGAAAAAAAAAAAAGAATCCATTTTAAGCCATACCTACAAGGAAGACAGTCTGAATTCACCTTCTTTACGACATTTATTCTTACTGCTGCTATGAGGTAGGTCAGTGTAATCAGGTCGGTTCACAAGAAATTCTTGGAGTCATTTGTTTTTGCTTCTCTTTTGAGAAGAGCCAACACCTCTAATTGCATGGCTGTTAAAGAGTAGTTCTGCTAAGATCAGAGCTCATTTTCTCAATTACACCTTCCACAGTGTCATTTTGCCCTTTCCTCAGATTAGTGCAACTCAAAATTAATGGATTCCTTTTGTCTGAACATGAAGAACGTTGTCTTTTTTTTTTCCTCCCTTATTTGCAGCACCCATAGGATGAAACTTGCATTAGGCTTTCTGAAACTCTTGTTTTCCCTGCTAGAAAAACTCCCAGCAAGAAGATGTTATCATGACATGTTTTTATGTTGTGAGTAGCTAATTCAAGTCCTTGGGACCAATTTCCCAGAGGTGCCAGTGACCTGATTTGCACACTGGTTTTTGTCATAGCTCTGGGAGCTCAGAGCTTGCGGGTTCAGACCATCCCCTATAGCACTGCGGTCGTGGATGCTACATGTGAATGTGTGTGGAGCACAAGGCACCTGAGCAAGAGTACAGCACAAGGCAAGGACCAAGGGATATAAAAAAAAGGGGTTAAGCCTTCAGAGGAATGGGTACAGAGGAAGGCATTCTGCTGGTCTCCCCAGCCTCCCTTGGGCTGCTTGTCAGCAACACCTCCAGTTTTGGGGAAGTCACAGGTCCCAGGCAGCAGTGAGCCATGGCCAGTGCCAGGACAGCGGTGGCCAGCAGAGAGCAGGATGAACTTTGAGCTCTCTGCCTGAGCAATGCACGTGGCCAGCTTCAAAAGGAAGAATAACGCATCCATAAGACTGTCTTGGTTATATGTTAATGGGGTGCAGGAGGTGTCTTTACTGTACCACAGTTCTCACTTTCTCATTGAGTGAAGGAGTCAGTTGACGTCTCCTGTGGGAGCCATCACCACTGCTCCCTTCCACCCGTGTCCAGTCTCTCAGGCAAGCTCTGGGCAGCGCCTGGAGAAGAACAGCATGCCAGCAAAGCAAGAGCCTCTGAGACTCATATTATTCCTAGCTTGCAGCTAATGAGTACATGAAAAACCATTCAAGTCATGAAAAGGCCATTTAGGCTGGTAATAGCCTAAATCCCTGTTGAGCAGGACCTGGCTACAGATGCTCAGGCAAGACCCATGCTGCAAAGGAAAATTTTTTATGGAGTTTCTAGGTTATTAACATAACAAAAACCCCAAGTTACCTAAGCAGCATATAGCTGTGCGATTTTTCCGCTACTGATGCATGTCTTATCATTAAATCCTCTCACATAATTTTGGGAATGCAGCTCTTTTCCCCCCCCCCCCCCATTGATCAAACCAGAGCAACTTTAAAAAACCCCGCTTCACAATAATCAGTTAACAACAAAAATAATGTTTAAATGCATGGTGACTTCATATAGGCACAGACTTCGTACAGGTGAAATATGTTCAGCTTGAGCCTAGAGGAGTCCTGACTATTAAAAGGCAACAAAATTCTGATCCTAAAACTAATTTATTCTACAACCTATCTTGAATTTATCAGGATACTTAATCAGAAAGAAACAACTGATTTTAGATTATGTAAATCTAATCAAGGGGATTATCATCTAGTACAATAAAACTATCACATTGTAAGATACAAAAGAAATACCTACAGAAAATGCATATTCCCTTCCATCCTAATGTTACAACAATCTATTCTTAGGTTTAGTCAAATAGATATATTTAGTTTGCTGGTGAACTCAGGTGATCAGTGAGCTCAATTCAGCTCTAAAAAGTAGAGTCAGCAGATGCATTAATTTGCATTTTTAGGGTAACATTGCTCAGCAGCACTGACAAAGCAAACCTATGGTTTTATTCATGAATCTTGGATAACTATTAATTGCAAGCTGTAATACTGAGCTTGGGTATGGATGGTGCTATCCATGCTTACTGTAGTGTGTTCTTGTGTAGCTGCTGTAATGTACAGAAGTGGGATGGGAATGATGGTGGGTCCAGCTGAAACACCCTGGGACTCAGGGAAAGCTCTGAGTCCACCCCAGCTGGGATTTCTCGTAGTGGTAGAAAGCAGAACCAGCCGTAAAGCGTTGCTCAGGGAGGTAACCACAGCTGCCATCGAGCTGATTTCTGAGGAAGAAATCAACTGTGCAAAATAAACACGTGCCAAATCAACAGGCTGTCCCCAACCCTGTACCACACGTGGGGACCAATGGTCTGCCCACCACTGTTGGCTCTGCAGGGGAGGTGAGAGACAGGGATGGTGCTGGAGCGTGTCCAAAGAAGGGCAATGAAGCTGGTGAAGGGTCTGGAGGACAAGTCTTATGAGGAGCGGCTGAGGGAGCTGGGGTTGTTTAGTTTGGAGAAGAGGAGGCTCAGGGCTTATCGCTCAAGCTGCACCAGGGGAGGTTTAGATTGGATATTAGGAAGAATTTCTTCATGGAGAGAGTGGTTAGGCATTGGAGCAGACTGCCCAGGGAAGTGGTGCAATCACAGTCCCTGGAAGTATTCAGAAAACGTGTGGATGTGGTGCTTAGGGACAAGGATTAAGAGGTGGACCGGGCAGTTAGGTTAATGGTTGGACTCAATGATCTCAGAGGTCCTTTCCAACATTAACAATTCCATGATTCTCTCATTTACCCTCAGAATAGAAGGATCCTGGTGGGGCACCCCACCATCCATCCCCAGTGCCAGAGGGGACAGGGCACCATGACACCAGCCATGGTGGGGAGAGGACTGTTAGCAGACCTGTGGGGTTAGAAAAAGCTGAGAAACAGGGAACACATTGGAAAAAGAAAAACCTCTTTTCAGTGGAGATCCTGATAAAACCACAGGTGTCATTGCAAATGAACTGCTTCAATAAACAAAACCAGCCAGATTTTGAGCAATATTTCTGGCAAAGCCAGGGGAAATGTGACCATACAAATTACTGTAGCGTTTTACCTATGTTATCCAGGCAGTGTGTTTTTGTGTGTCTTTTGTTTTTAAAAGAAATACTAAACAGCCCGTCAAGACTTCAGCCCTTTCAGCCCACATAACCCTCTGCTTTTTGAGATGATCCACTGCTTTTGGAGCCACCGCTGAACTGGCCATCCTTCTGGATTTCTCATTCCCAGTCTTATGACAGCATTTTGTTCTCTCCATGTGCTGTCCCCCGCAGTACACCTGAGAGCAAACTAATTGCCTCTGGTTTGCCTTCCCTGTTATTTTGGAATAATTACCTGAACAAAATTTTAAGATGCAAGTGAGAAAATGCCAGCATCAGAGAAGCTGCAGGCAAAGCTAATTGCTTGATCTGCTTATGTAGATCTAATTTGAAACAGGAGTTGAACTTCTGGAACCACTGCTTATTTCCTCGGAGGCATATCTATCAGTGTGATGTGAGTAATTTCAACGTGTAGAGACATTTTTACCCTTCTCTGCAGGTATAATTCTGTTAATGCAGGTGAGCGGGTGCTTCTGGGCATGGAGGAGAGACCACGGCCTGAATGGTGAATTTGCAAATAAGTAAACTTGTAGTATACCCTCCCTACCCTACAAATGCTTTGTTGGGATTTCATTTTTGAGAGATATTAAAAACCCTATTGAAACTGTTGTGTGTAAACCCAGGGTCCCCTGGAGCTGGGGGTTATTTCTCCACCACCTTGCTGCTCCCCATAGCAAGGCATCACGTACCACAGCTATAGCTGTGTTTTAAAAGAAAGAGGAAAATAGTTAAAAACATGCTTTTCAAGTAGGTTCCTTAATTTCTGTGGGTTTTGCAAACCTGATGTGCATACACCTAATCCCTTAGCTTGGGGTTTCTCATCCCAGGGAGCTACGCCTGCTCCCAGCCAGGGCCCCAAATCCTCTAAGGCTTGAATCGATCCTGGCACCATCCAGGACTGAGATGCAGGGAGATGGCTACATCCTGTGGCACACAGCTGGCCTCAGTGCACATTACCCAGTGCTCATGGTATGAATTATAGCATCTATGCTTTGGTGGACAATAAATAATGACAGTCTTATGACACTTCTGATTTCTAGCTACATTTCTGCCCCCCCTCCCTTTAAACCACTTGAATCACAAATATAAAGCCTCAAAAGCCATTCTTATGTCAGGTTTTTACTGAAATCCCACCGCAAGGTCCATGTGAATGTATGTAAATACATGCACAGCATGATTAAAATAAAAATGTTTCATTTTCACAGTTTAATCAAACTGTAAAATTAATCAGTGGTATGGCTTATTCTACACTTCCTCTTACAGAAAAATGAATGCAATTACAATGTTGCCCAAATTCATAATTGTTGAGCTAGTGTAGTAAGCGTGTACAAGAAGGGACCCTTGGGACATGCAGTTGAGCCCCGAATTCCTTTTTTATTCAAGATGAGCCGTAGCACCATGGGCACACCAAGAACAGCAGCAGAGCTATCACAGGCAGGCTAATTACTTCAGCAAGACCTGCTCTATTTAAAAATAAATTAAAACAAGGGAAAAAAGCAGGTGCCAAGATTAGACCTTGTGGCAATGTTTATCCTTTGCCTGGCAGTCCCTCAGCAAGAGCTTTGCAGAGGACTGCCTGTGTTACACGGCCCCATGAAAGGTGTGGGGACAGGGCTTTGCCCTAATAAAATCCCAGTGCAACTGAGTTATAAAAAAAAAAAAAAAATGCTGTGCTCATTATTTTTCCTCTAGAGGCATTAGTAATAGAGAACAGCAGAAATAAGCCATTAATAGGATTGAACAGTTATGGAGAGATTTCAGCTCTGGCTTGAGTTACCAGTTCTGGGCAGCACGGGTACTTGCTGGCATTCAATGCAACGCTTCCTCGTGCATAATTCTCCTGAACACTGAGGGCTCTGAAGAATGACAGTAAGCAAGCTTTAATCCCTAGGAGGTACCCAACATTCCCATATTCGGGGGGTGGGGGGTGGGGGGAGAAGCTAGGTGAGCTAATACTGAGTACAGGCAGAGTTAAAGAACTGGAATCCTACAGCCATCAAGAGATACAAAATATGGTATCTAGACCCAATACCGTAATACACATGTACAAGTTACACATAAGACTTTCCAAAGAACCCAGGAAAAGCCCCAAACCAAAACTGCTATGTAGAAAGAGCAGTTGTAGCTCAACATGACTAAGACTTCTTTTATTCAATTTCTGCCTCTCAATATCCATTTATTGCAGGGAAATGTAATACCCAAATCATATGCTTTTCTATAAGTACACCCCACAATAAGAGCACAGAGCAGGAAAGGCCAATTTTTTCCAGTGCATTCTGCCAAGTGTATTTTGGATAGCACTTTGCCCGTTGCTGGTGATGCCAGCCTAGCTTGCAGTGCCAGGTTTGATGCCAGTGGTTCACCACCACTCTCTGGCACAGACAGACATAGACCTGGCAGTAAAGCATTTTACGAAGTTTACGGCTTGCATGCTCCTCGCTGCCCACATTAAATGTGACATTTCTTTGTTAAAACTACCCAATAAGTGGTTATTTCAATGATTTAACCAAGGTGCTTTTTCCAACTTCCTCTCCTGCCCCTGCCTTTCCATCCCCAGTGGATATTTTAGGCATGATGCACTTGGGTGTCTTCCTCCAGACTCAAGGGGTCTGACCCAAATGAGCCCCAGGTTCAGCCTAAGCAGGGTTGTCCCTACCAGAGTTTGTCCCCCAAACCAGGTCAGACCTCACTACCTGCTGCTCTCCTGGTTTTCCGACTGGCTGCCAGGGTCTGGCATTTGCTGAATGCCACTTCATCCTGACCCCAAGATGAAGGGCAGGAACAACATAACTGTCTGTCCCTCAGGATCCCACGGGACCTCCTGACCCTGCAGAGATGGGCAGAAGTTACTAATGAAAATGTCTGATGGAGAATTTATCGTGTCTGGCCTCCACTTGCTCCAGGACATTTTGCATGGTAAGCTATTCGCATGTATGGCCACTAACTCTCTCCAAGCATCAGAAAGGGGAGGGACAGCTTGCCCAGCGCTGCGTAGAGACTGTGGTCTCCCACAGTGGTTTGAATCTAAAGAGTAATTTAGACCTAGAAAACCCAGCTGGTGCCCCTGAAAGTCAAATGAAATTCAATACTTTAGAGGAAAAAGCAGCATGATGCCTTTAAAAGAAGAAAGGCCCCACACTGCTACAGACCTGTTCAGCTTCCCCAGACAGCCTAACACAATCTGGTTCCCCTTTACGGTCCCTAACCCAATCAACTCAACATTAGCAACAGACTTTAGTGGAACAGATACTGCAAATAAATACCGAGCAGTTACAAAATGTCAGAAGGCCGCAACTAGATCTCATGGTTTGATCACTTTGCTGCGATGCTTGGGGCTGGAGGTCACCAAGTGCTCTCTCCGCTTTCAGGAGGACCTGTTTTCGTGGTGTGCCATTTCCTGCCTTGCAGGGCTGTGAGAGGCTTCCATGGAATCTGAGTTAATATTATGACCAGAGATATGTACTACTTGTTTTTCAATGATTAAAAAAAAAAAAAACACAAATGAAACAACCAGCCAAGCCACGTTTACCAAATACTTTTCTATCAGAAAAAAAAAAAAAAGCTGAACCAGATAATTATGACAATACCACCTTATGGGAGAGGAGTTTGATCTCAGTTTTATAAGTAGTCAAAGTGCGAGTGGTCCTTATCAGACCCACCAACGACACAGCCAACCAGAGGTTTTCCACTGCCCAGCCACCTACTGACATCTCTCTTCACGACTCCAGCCCCTGGGTTTGGCTGCACATACCATCCCTGCTCCCCTGTAAAGCAACTTGCAAATGAGGTGAGAGAGCAACTGCCTGCACACTAGAGACCTCCTGGACTATGCATATCATCCCCCTAAAAAAGGGTCCAGAGCCTTGTGCTGGAGAAGCTGTCCTACGTTTCCTGAAGGACATCTCCGTGGCAAGATCAGCAGCACCCAAAAATCACTTTGCTCTACAACAGAAGGCCAGTTCTGATCTCAAAGTGCTTCTGCCTAAGGACAGATGCAGTCCAGCTGGAAAGAGCAATACCTTGCTGTGATCATGTTTTCAGGTTGTTTATTTTTTTAAAGCAGCAATATGTACTTTGCATTTGGGTTATTGTCTGCATTTCAGGCCAGCGAGTTGAAGTGCTGAGCAAGGTGGTGGAGACCAGGGACACAGAGTGCACAGCTCTGATGCCAGCAGCACTAGACAAACCCACAGCACTAAGAGCTCCAAATTGAACCCACAAGTTCTTAATTGGGGTGACAATTATTTTTACATTTTTTTTTCCTTCCAAAACCATTGAACTACATTGGCTTTCATTTTCCATCACGTATACATTGCTAATACCTGGTCACAGTAGCAAGGCTGTACCATGGACACTTTAAACAAGCACTAATCCCATACCTGGGCACAGAGTAAACAGATGGGTTTGGATAAATGAAAATCAATGAGCTAGCAAAGGCTTCTCTCGTCCGATTGATCCAAGCCCCTAGGCAGCAGGCACAGCAGCATGCAAAATGGTGTTAACGTAGCACAAGTATAAATTTCATTCACAGGAAATACAGTAACAAAAACTAATAGCAGCACAAATGCAGTCCACAGTATCATTGATCCCAAAACATTAGATGACAGCATCAGATAATTTAACGAACAGTGAAAATCTTTTAAGAGCAGCAGCGGCCTGTTTAGCATTGCTTGTTTTATCTCTGTACCATTCGAAGCTGCATGATGCTGTACATCTTGTCCAGCAGGTACATAACAATCATTCTTTAAACACTGATCTACAAGCTATATTTGGGCTTATAATATTTTCCTAGTAAAGTTTTTGCATTGTTTCTCCCACTAGATATATTGCTGGGACTTCTTTACTACACAGCAGACACTTTCTGAAATATTGTGCAGTCAAATCTACATATGTTGTCATTGAGAAGTGTCTGAAATAACATCTGTTGTGGTCTAAAACTGATGATCCATAGGTAGGAGTGCATATGCTTATCTCCAGTTTTAGAGGCCTGGGGCACCTGGGATGTTGGCTCTCTGAAGGGGAGCCAGGATGGTGTACAAGGGGTAGTTTGCACAAAATGTGTTGATTCTTCAGGTTCGGACACTGGTGATTACCTTCAGCTGAAATAACCTCTGCATACCTGCCCACAGTTGCCATGTGTGGGTAAATAACTGTTCAAGGTTTCTTTCATATATATATATAAAATATTAGACATCTACTGTAACACAGAAATAAGGAGATTTTCCCCAAAAGTATATTCTTTTTTAGGGACTGTATCTAATGAAACCAATGGTTCATTTTTCATCGACTTCAATAAGAGCAACACCCAGCCTAGGTACTCCTGTGCATTAGCAGTGTAAGGAACATCCACACCATCACATGGCCATACATCAAAGACATCAGATTTCAAAATAACATTGATCTGCTCCAGAGATTTACAATCATTGTTAAAATACATCTTCAAGGAATACTCAGTAAAAGCACTGACAACTTAATGCGTTAGAAAATTTATAGGAGCGTGTCACAGCCAATGACAAGGTTTTCAAGAGTTATCTGAAGTTTTCATTTGCATCCCTGGGAGAACTGGCTGGTACAGAGGAACATGAGCTTGAAGCAAAACTTGGGCAAAAAGAAATTACTGATAAGCTTCTGTCAGTTTTGTTCAACAACAAATCTCTTAATCAAGGCCAGTGTTAAAGAAAAATTCCTGCAGTCAGTTTTTCCAAAGTCTGTTAACAGCTGGAGAAGAATGTGCCCAAGAGCTCCATGCAGTTTGACCCCTTTGCCCATCAAAGTGCTTAGCTACCATGGGCCATAGTCCCATGGACATCCAGGGGAGGCACAGGGATGGCATTCAGCCTAGTGGGATGTAGTACTAGGTCAAATGGGAAGGTCTGACTGCAGATCTCCATCTTTAGCCCCAAAACCCCGCATCTGCCTTTCTTTGCCCCATCTTTCCCCAAGCATCACCGCCTGTCTACACCCACCACACTATAACATTTGCCTGTTTTAAATCCCCAGCGCTTGGTCGCATCAGTTCGGAGCACGACCTGCTGTTTTACAGAGGACAGCCTATTTCCCGGTGAAAAGTTGCAGTTATCCGTGGCAGTGAATACACAAACACCATTTTCGCTGCAGCTGAACTTTGGAGAACGAAGAGTTAATATTCTCATCTGCATGTCAGGCCCAGGCATGACTACGGGTCCTTGTCTTACTTCTAAAATACAGTGGTTTATATTTCAAAATATTGCTGACTTGTACCCTTCTCTTCCTAAAAGATCCCTTCTCAGGGGTCTGAGGGGTTGTACAGATTCGATTCCCTAGCTCCTGTGCCTCTTAAAGTGGTAATAATTATTTGCAGGCAAAGCCTCATTTCTTTCCAAAAAACCTGGAAACAGTGGAGAGGTACACACTGCGGTGTTCCCCTACAATAACGAGCCAAAAATAGCAAAAAGGGCAAAAATGAACATGCATTTCATTACCATTTTTTGATTAGCAATTCCTGAGCCATAACCTCTAATGGCAGTAATTAACTCGCTGAGCTCTCATACAGGCATTATAAAGCCCCTGATGCACGCCGGCGACTCAACACGCAGGGCAGCCGCAACGCTACGCAGCTGCGAGTTTTAAGATGTTGTAAAGAATGTCAAGGAACAATAAACATGATTGAAGAGCTTGTTTGCAAGAACTGTTCAAATGCTCTTGCCATACTGTGAGCAACAGAAAAAAAAAAAAAAAAAAGAGAGAAAACAGGCTTAATTGTCTTCATTACGCCTATCAGAAAGACAAGCTACTTGGGAAAGCAACATGCAGGCTCACATCGCCCAAGACTTCACTAAAATACTGAATCTTGTTCTGCTCTAGTTTCCAGTTGTCACTGGGAGAAAAAAACATTTTCAGAGTATAGACAAACAGGGAATTCAGTATAACCATTGTTTTGTGCCTTTTGGATGCACAAATATAATCCCCGTGTTATCAATTCCAATTCCCCCAGTATAATCTCTTCCCCAAGGACTTCATCTTTCAGGTTAAAGACAGGTTTGATGCTCATCACTGCTTCTTTTACCCCAAAATTGCACAAAGTCAGGACTTGTGCTGTTATACGTGAAGTTTTAAAGCCTTTTAGAGAGATCCTCCAAAAAAGAGCCATACATACATGCTCTGGTGCACCAGAGGGAACATAGGGCTTTCTCAGACAGCTCCCGAATTGTTACTAGGAGAGTATTTGCTTAACATCAGAGTGCTGTACACATGAAAACAGAAAAATTCATTAGAGTTATTTTTTCCTGTACCTCCAGTGCATCAGATCCCCAAAGAGCACGCGTGTGCTCACGCTGGGGCTGGAAAACAATTGTATGGTTCAGCCCTGTTGCATTCAAGTTACAAGTGCAGACTTGGAAGGCGCTTTCACATTTCATCTCTCACAAGGTGTGCAGCCTGTGAAGTTGCAAACTGTTTCAACTAAGTGCTCTAGGCAAGGCTGGGCAGGCAGGATCCTGCCTACACACCAACACACGGCAAAGCTGTGACGCAGAGCAGGGTGGCCTTATGGGTGCACTGGCTGAAGGTTGCAACCCATCTCTCCTGCCAGGAGCCCAAAGGGGACAGTGAGTCCCGCAGCCATCATCAGGGTCTTTTCTTTACCAAGGGGGAAGGGTGCAAGCAAGGCAATATTTCTTTCCAAAGCCTTTCCTGGAGTTTCTTCACAAGGGGAGCTCCACAGGGGTTAGAGAGTCATGTCATCCTCCCCTCGCAGCCCCCTTCCTTCCCCAACATCCCCCCTCTGACCAAGGACACGGTTTGACAAGGACAGCGCACAAGCTGTTGCATCCACTGCTATCAGCACCTTCTGGGTCATTCAGTACGTATTTTCCCAGGTTAGGTCCTGTTCCCAGAGGCTGGGGGATTTCCTCAGCTGCTGCACTGCCAGCAGCTCCCACCCTCTGCTACAGAGGCAGAGACCTTCCTCCCTTTGCCTCAATTCCTTCTCATCAAGCACAAAAACCACAGCCCTGAACAGGAAGGTTAATTTACACACAGAAACATAAAGCCATACCTGAGATTTCCAGAGATGGGCTCTTATTCCACAAGGTGAAGCCTGCAACCTTCCCCAGCCATCCCAGTGTTTGGAGGCAGGCTCTCCCCCAGCGCTGCTGAATCACAGCCCCTCACAAGGAGCACTTTTCATCAAGGCTGCAGGCTCCTGCTGCAGCACTTTTACCATCACAGCACCAATCAGCACCTCCATCACCGACACCACTAACCAGGTGGGGATGTCTCTGCTCCAGCTGAGGAGCAGCTCATTAAACCCCCACCGCTACCCTGCCAGAAAACAATTGCCTTTAAACGCCTTATAAATCCAACAGGCTTCCCTATTAAAGCCGGTGCTCCACTAAATCATTTCACCACTTAATAGCTCAAGGTTCAATCTGCACTTGACTTCTCTATTTACTATTTTCATGCTTTCTATTACCAAAGGCAGTGGTCTTAATTAAATGCAATTACACGTCTCCTGATTAAAAGCTACATGTATCGCATAAGAGACCAGCGCTTGAGTAGCACATACCAGCCTCACGGGGGGATCGCAGCCAGGGGATGGTGTCTCTTCTCCCTCCATGCCTCGCACGCCCCGTTGTACCCTCGCTGTAACCAGGACATGTGCATCTGATGATCTGAACAGTCTTTCTTCAACATTTCAGAAAGATCTGATAGTTGCTCCTCAGAGGTATGAACAGGCACAACAGAGCTGCTCCTCCGCCAACCCTGCATCCCAAGAATCCAGCCAGCATCTCCATCCACTGCCTTTACCCACTTTTTTTGGGAGGGTAATGCTTCTTCCAAGAAGATAAAAATATTTGCTGCAAAACTTGAATGAGTTAATCTTTTCCAGGAAAATGTATCCTGTTAAATATGTACTTGAAAGGAAGATTTCTGAAGGCATTGCAACCAGTAAAGTGAAAATCCTGGCAAAACTCAGCTGTCAGCTCCCAGGCAGGGTCTCCAGGTCCCGCAGCTCCGTGATGCAGCAGCCTGGAAACTCAGCAGCTGCTTCATTTAATTTGAAATGAGAGAGTTTTGAGGAGTAAGGAATGGAGCTGTTTCGAAGTGGCTGTGTGCTGTTTTGACATGCAGTCCTTCCCCGCGGAAGGCTGGCGGGGACGCACGTTTTGCCTCTCTGAGGCTGCTAAAATGATCAACAGGAAAGCAGCAGCTCTAAAAAAAGTGGTATTTCGAGCCTTGAAGGGAGTCTGATGGGAAAGGAAACCTCTGAGAAATACCTCTGAAAAGTTAAACCTACCAGCCATCATGTTGAAGTGAAAATATGGTATTGATTTACTTTTTTAATGATTAATACCATAGGAACGGAGCCATCTAATTTTAATTAATGTAAATTACAGTAAAGCAGTATATAACTTTTTAATTGACCTGCTGGCCCAGTCGAATGTAAAATTGCAGAGTAAATACCGACAGACATACATGCAGTCGCGTGGACGTGGCAGAGAGGAGTAGCACCGTGGGGTGAACACATCAGCCCTTCATCCACCTCCTCCTTCCCCCTCTTCCTCCCAGGCAGGGAGATGCTCGTGAGCGGGTCCTACCTGCCACCAGCTCCATGCTGCCTTCCCATGCACGGGTGCCTGGAAGCTCAATATACTAAATATTTTATATTTATCAGGAGCTTTTTTTTATTCCAGGCATGGTATGCAGCTCATTAACGGTGTGCATATGTGCAGAGGGTGTTGATTTATAGCTTATTCCCTTAAGAAGAGTTAATATTGTATTTGAAGTGCCTCCAGCTCTTGTTTAGGTTGCAGGGGACATCTCAAGTATGAGTGAGGTAGGTATTGATATGCCGTGCCCAGGTATTGATACACCTGAGCATCGGCATGAGCTGACTGCTTGAGGAATTCCCTGGAAAAATTCCCGAGTGCCATTTTTATGGTCAACCATTAAATGTGTTGATTGAAAACATTGTCACAGGCCATGGTAATTTAATAATATGTGGTAAACATAAAAGTTGTAGCTGGAAAATATATTTAAATCCTTCTTAAGGTCTTCAGTGGAAGTCTTGAAAATAAATAAGTAACGCTATTTGCTGAAACTATGGAACACTTCATTCACAGATTTTTGAGCTACTTCATAAATATTCAACTGACATGACTTGGGCTTTGGAAGCATTTCGTAATATTACCAAATTTCCATGTTCTCTCTACAGAAACTCTGCTGAGCACTGTCCCTCCACAGGGATCAAGAGGAAGTTAAATTTCAGTCATTTCCATCCCTTCTCTGTCAGAACAGAGGTAGATTTGGAGATCTGATGGTACTGCTGCCTTCTGCTGTTGCAACAGCCATTGTAAACTTGCTTATGGCAAGGATAAGGAAGATTCACTGTCTTTACAATTCGTGATGCTTATGCTTGTGTGCTCTACTCAAAATATGTCTTACTGCACTTGAGCAACTAAAAAGAAGTAACATGAAGATGGCCCAATGCCTTTTAAAATTTCACAGGAAGGCTATGCTCCATCAAAATCTTCTCTCAGCACCACTTTCCACATATCAAGTTATTTTTCTTAGTGAAGAACTGCGCCCATAGCCTTCACCTGGCTGTTTTAGTGCAGCTGCATATGGGCAGCACATCTGCGCTAATAAATACTCCTTTGACAGATACTAGAAATTATTTGCATGGCAGAATAGATAAAGTATTAAGAAGAGAAAAAGGAAAGCAATTCACTGATACCATGTAAAATCAAGTTAAATGAACCCCCCAGGATCCCTCATCTAGCTGTGTTGGACCATGTTGCCAGAACAGGTCTGGGCTTAGGGACAGGTAACTGTGCTCCCTGGAGCTCACCCTCACAGCTGACACAGTCCCTGCACTAAAACATTTAAAAAATGTCCAAGAAAAATGAGTTGGATTGTCCCTTGCTGTTCCTATCCACTGGAGGAAGCACTGCTAGATCCCACTATGGGTCCCAGAAACATCAGGTGACATCTCCAAAATAATGATGGACCTCACCAGCAACTTTCTTTACTCCTAGTGCTCCATCAGACTATCAGAGTTATGCAGTTCTCTGGGGCAAACACAAAGTGCGAGGAGATCTGGCCAAACAACACATATCTATTTTTTTCTCCTGGTGGGTCGGAGCACACCATCTCCAGTGTGTGAGATGCTGCAGCAGGCAGGACTGGCACACAAACTGGCAATTTAATGGTGATTTTACAGTGTAGCTTTGCTGAGTGTGGTTAAAATAAGGAGAGAAGTCACCTGGGCAAGTGTGAGGCTCTGGTGTCACCTTATTATTTGAGCTTTCAGTAGAGGAAACCAGTTTCAGGTCTGTGCCGAATGGCTTCAGTAAAATGCTCGCTATCATTTAAGCGATAAATAAAACCAGATAGCAGTGTATCTCAGGACATCCCTAAATGCCACAGCCTTACCAGGGAAACTTATGTGAAAAGAAACTCAACAAACAATACCATATCTGTTCAGAAAGATAAATGGTCTTCATGGTAATGACTTTTTTATCACCAGGGGCAGAAAAGGAACAATTTACTTTGCTGGTTTCCATTTCTCCATCTACTGTCAGACAAAATGGTGGGTGGACATAGAACTTTTTCAAATGAGAGCTGGCAGGTTCATGGGAAAATACTTTAAATATATTTGAGTCCAACACTCTCTACTTTATATTATTCATGGTAACTGTGATTTGCAGCTCTTGCAGTGTCAATTTTTTCTATTAATTGTTAATGAAAGAGCCAGATCTCCTGGGGGCGGAGGGAGGTGTTGTTTTCTAATTTTTCAAATCAAGAATATTGTAATAATTCCTCATTAATTCAATCATCTTTCTGTCAGATAACTGCTGTATAATTTAAGGTGTAAGGTTTTAAATAAAGATCTTGGCAAAACCATCAGGTTGATTTAATACATATCCTCCATCTAAGTGAAACTCATAACCCGTGGAAACAAATTAGTCTGAAAATCAAAGGTAGATGGCAACAGAAATGTCATAACTCTTCATATATGTTGTCTTTTCTCTCTCCCCTCCCCCCACCTCTTTCTTTTTCTCAATCTCTTTTTTGTTTTTATTTTTTTTATAATTTGGAAAGGAACATTGATCATGCTTCATGTCTGTTTGTGTGGTCCCTTCAGCTCCCTTGAGGATGTCTTTTCCATCCTTGACCCGTTTTCAAGGAGAAGCAGCAGAACTTGCCTGGTTTCAGCTCTGTGCTGCTCCCCAGCACTCATTTCTGCTTGAGGAGCAGGTTGGCAGAGACAGCACCAAATTCTGCTCCATCCTTGGCAAAATACTATATAAACAGCGTTGACTAAATGCTTGTCTCCTGTTTACCAGCTCTGCCTGGAATTATTTGCTGAATTGCGCAAGTGTTCATTGATGCAAATGTTGAAAAAATTGGATAGCACTGAAATGCAGTAAATGCCCAGATCTATTGGGTTTTTTGAGACGCATCCTAAGCCATGTCAGTTCTTAACGCAGTGCTAATATTGGCTAACCTCTCTAAAAATATTACCCGGTTTCTTTAAATGAGCGTGACACTCGGTTCCCTCATTTTCCTGGCTGTCAGGTTATATCACTTAGGAGTCCCTTGTCATGCAAACAGGAGTCATCTGCTTTACCTCTGCTTCACCTGGCTGACAGGGCATGTCCCACCAAAGCCAAAAAGTAAGACGGTGCTATCGAACAGGTTTTGTTAAGAAGAGATATCTTTGAGTCAAGGTGAGCAAGGAAGTTTATACCGTCTTTTTTTAAATGTTGCTGTGTTGAACCAAGTCATGTTTTTATCAACTGTTATCGAGGAAGTTTCTCAAGCCCAAGAGCAAATTTCTGGTCAAAACACACCATAGCAAGTACTGCAATGATGTCTTTGCATCGTATACCCTCTGCATGTGTCCCCAGCCCTGGGCTGCTCCGTCTTTCTGATAGATCTCAGTTTCTCACCCTCTTCTCTTCCCACACATGGAAGGTGTTGAATGGTCCCATTTCCATGCTGGCGCAGACTGATAGCAACATTTTCAAAACTAAACAGTTTTTGGTGATGAATTTTTGTTTTCGAATCATCCCAAACTATTGCCATGTGATCAAATTCAAAGCTTCTTATTTGTATCACCACTGACAAACAAGACCGCATCTTATTTTCCAGCTTAAGCAGATGACCAATAATCAAAGCTGTCCTGCCTTAATCTTCCTTATTCACAGGTCAGCACATCTCCTTGCACCACATCTCAAAAGAGCACTGCTTTCTGAAAAAAAAAAAACAAACCAAACCCAAAATAAAAATAATTCAATCCTTTGGGCTGACGTTGCACAAGGTTAAATCATGGGGAAAGGGTCCACAGTGAAATTTGCCCTATTTGCCCTGAAAATGTTTACTGGGAGAACACAGAGGATACCACCACATGTCTTACAGTGATGGAAATGATCAGTTAATGCAATTCTACAATTTATTTTCCTGAAATTGCTGCAGGTGGTGAGAGAGAGTTCTTGGCTGTTTGAACCTTGCAATTCACTCACCAGGATGATCATTTTAACTTGCCCCATCAAATTATTATTTGTAATTAGAGCTACAAGTCAAGAGATGTAGATACTTAAAAATAAATATATTTTCCAAATAGCTTCTTAGGTAGAAAGAGAAAATTAGGGCAATTTAAAAAGTAATAATGCTAATAGGCTGCAGAGAGGAATACAAGAAAGATGAGTGTTACATTTGATACAGATGGAGACAAACAGAAGACCGCAGGACACCCTTGCTGGGGCAGCCTTTCACCTGACACCGGCCAGAACAAACTAGCCATGGTCAGAAGAGTCAGAGGAGAGTATTTGACTTGGTCAAAATACTCTAAATGAGTTCAGCTAGGCAAGCAGCAATGGAGGCAAGGAGAAGAGCCAGCCCTTTCCTCCAGCCCCTGACGGAGGACCTCCACCCGTGCCCTCCACCTCCCTTGGAAAAAGCTGCTTTGCTTCCACTTCTACAAACAGCAGCTCTCCTAAAAAGGACTATTGAATCTGGAACAAACCTCCTGGGAAGCGCCATAAACCAGCAGCACGCAGGTTCACCTTCACTTGGCTTTAAGACAAGCTGTCTCAAGCATGAAGCACACTGAGCTTAACAAAATACTTGTCTGAAAGCTAACGCTACCAGGCATGGAGGGAAAATGAGCTTTAAAATGGGCCTTACAATTAGATTATTTTCTGGATGCACAATAATTAGCATTCCCTGAGTTGCTAGGGCCCCAAAGTGTAATGAATTGGGTCTTATTTCCCTCGGCTCCGCAGAAATATGCATCTTCAGGGCACGGACATGTTCAGACACCTTTTTTTTAAAACAATTGCTGACTTGTACAGCACAAAATCCTTCACGTGCACTGAGAGTTTTAAATGACTTTTAAAAATTTCTCTGAAAACTGAGGGATAAAAGAAATTGTCAGGGAGATTAGGAGGTGTGTAAGCGTGCATATACATGCCTGTGCATGCAGGTATGTGTGTCCTCTGTGTGTCTTGAAACTGCCAGGCTGTTATATATCACACTAGGTTGGACAAGTTTTAACAATAAAAAATATGTATTTGCCCTTATTTTACTAAACCTTACTTTAATCTCCTCCTTAATTTAGAAGTTTTCTATGGAGTTTTACTTTAGAGATTTTTTGAAGGTCTTGGCAGGCTTTGTACATCGCTTTTACACTAATTGTTGTGAACAATGTAAAGGCAAAGCAGTGGGATCATCAAAGTTTGAGAGGGGCTCCTGGGCTTTTGTATATGATTTATCCAACTGACTTGAACTGTTCTGGCAGTCTCTTGCCATCATTGAGCAAATGTTATTTATGGAGGTTTGATTTTTTTTTTAGATACTGGATTCTGTCAGCAACTGCTATAATCTGTTTTCATATCTTAATAAGTGGTAATTGGAAATATCAGCTGTTTTTCTCTCCTGTTCTCTTTTATAGAAGTAAGTGTTGCAATGATGAGTTCAAAGAGACTCCATAGATATTTCCCAGCTGTCATTTAATAAGGTATCTGGAAGATTTTAGGTCCTTTGGAGAACACGGTGAATATGGTCAGTCTCTGGCATCAGTCATGCTTCAGAGTCCCACAAGCATTACCTCTTGTAATGAGTTGTGCTGTAGACTTTCATAGAGATATTTTTCAGGTATTAATGTTTTTTAGGATCGTATAACTTATTGTAAGAAGTTTTTAATATTTCAACTTATCTTTAAATTTCTCTTAAATCCTTTAGAAATGGAACTGAATACAATAGGGCTGAATACAACAGGCACTAAATGTCCTGCCTTTTCCTATTTCAGCTCTTGTTGTTATCATATATTGACAAAAGCCATTACAGGAAAATGTTGTGTACCCCACCTCTATTTTTCAATGCTCAAAATAGCTACTTGTGTCATTGTGACTGCTGCTGGCTGATAGAGAGCAATGAAAGGCAGGTAATCAAGAAGTCTGGATCCGTACAGTGCCTTGAGGGCCTGATCAGGTTGCTGCTAACTCATTTATTCAGTAAATCTGTAATAATAGATAATACCATCACATGGCAATCGTAGAAAATAAATATATGGCCACAAAGGTTAAACTGAAGGCTGCTTCATTTGTATAAAATCATTGTTTTCATAAAATGAGTAGCAGATTAAACTTCGAAATAGCAAAAATAATTCCTTGAAGAGTCTACATTGCTCTCTTAAGACTGATCTTTATTGGCAGAGGGGAGAGCATGTCCACTGTAATGGAACAATTTAAATGCATAACGGTTAAAATAAACTCCTTAAAGTATGTCTCCACATTCCTTATGTTGACTAGTGAGACATCACTTTTTCATAAAATACCGTATAACTGAGAAACATTTAAAGCAGAAAAAAAAATTACGCTGTCTCTCTCAGGCTGGTCTATAACAATTTCTACATTTAAAGGCATGATTGATTGTGTGAAAGGTAAAACTAAAATGCATTTCACATAGCTTTGCAGATTTAAGCTGCCTTTCTGGTTTTCCTTATGCATATGTAACATTCCCGGGGAATATACTATGGGAAAGAATAAAGCAGCAGGGAACATGACAGAAGAGCAAAAATTAAAAATTAAAAAAATAAAATAAAAAAAAAAAACCACAAACAAACCAAAAAACTGCCAAGGTAAACCAAACCTCGGTATTGTACGTGCCTCCTGTACAAGACCCCCGCCTTGCCCAGCCCAAGCTGGTGGAAGGAGGGACAGGACGGTAAGTGCAACTCTTCCCACACAGCTTGGTGAGTCCCTGGGGCCCGCGAGGCTGACCCTGCAACTTGGAGATGCATTGATGTCACCACTGCCCCAAAATGATGTCACCTGGTGGGGGCTCCTGGGGAAGCAGAGCTTGGTGACTTACACTTCTCCTCCTTAAGGTTATCAGCAAGCTCAGAGTTGATGATTCATGGCACAATAAATCAATTCTGGGTACTTTTCCTTGGATTGCATTTTAAGAAGGTTGAATAAATAAATCTACATTTAAGCAAATTCATTATCTGGCTAATGCATTGCAGTTTTACTCTGATGGAAAGCTAGAGTGATCAAATCAAAGTCACAGATAGGCTGAAAACAAATCAATGAGTTAGAATGATCAGATCTTCTTCATCAGCCATAAAACAGACCTAAGGATGAGTTTGCGATGACAAAGAATTACTTTCTGTCAGGAGAATTGATGGAGATTTCACCTTTCTTCCAGCATAGGGCCCTGACTTAAATTGGGAAGGTGTCAGGCTGAAAACATCTCAAAATTTTACTTCAAATACAAGGCAAGGAGACTTCCTAGGGAAGAATGGAGATGAAAGAATTTGGCCAGTGGAAACAAGAAGAGCGAGGTCCTTGTCCATCCCTGCAGGCAGGAAAGCCAGTCCCTGCCCGCCTGGAAGGGGACCAGATTGCTGCCATCCTTTCCACAAAGAAAGGGAAAAGGTCTTTCCCCTGCGCTATGTTTTTGGTGCAGTGAGACCCCAGTAAGGACACTGGTGTCCCAGTCACTGTGCACAGACACAGAAAAGCCAACAACAGGGGGTTTATTTGCACTCATGACTTTTCTCTAAAAAGCCAACAACCAGATCTTGAATTTTCAACAGAAAGTGGAAAACGTACATAGAAAGCAGCTTGCTTGGTAGAAAACTTATTTTTTATTAAAAATCAATTCCTCCACCCCATTTCCAGGGACAGCTATAGTAAATCCTGAGCACTCACCTTCAGATCTTGTATGCAACGAGATGCAGCCACTCCTCCCCAAGACTCTTCTCGAAATGTGAGTAATGCCCTGGGTGCAGCCATCTCCATCTCCCTTTGCATTTTACAATGCCATCAGCTTCCCCATTACATACATCCATCGACATTATGAATAGCTATCAATTGCCGTACCACCGGGTGACCCAAACTCTACTTTTCCCACCTGCTGTACCCTGGCACCCTGCTGCAGTCCTGCTCTCCCACCCCTTCTGCAGTGGCATGAGCATCCTTGCATGTTTGCATGCTCTTTCTGGCTTCTTCTTCCAGCTGCATGGGCTCTGTGCTGCAGGCAAGATCTCGCTGCTGGGAGGAGATGTGCCTCCTCCTCACCCACTCTCACACTCAGGATCGTGCCCGAGTTAGTGCAGCACAAAGCAGTGGTCTCAGAGCCCATTGGGATCCTAGATAAAGCTTTAAATATCAGTCAGAAGAATTAAGAGTAGTTATTTCCAGTAATTACGAGTCATATCAGTCAATTTTATGCGTGGGTAGTTAAGACACCAAAGGCTATAAAATAATATGATAATGAAAAGAACAATCCTAATAGCTTTTATTTATTGCCTTTTCTATCGCTGGAGACCACAACCACTGCTGTAAATGTGTAAACAATACTAGTGAAGGCTTTAATGCATTTTATCACCAATTTCCATTGTCTGGAGGCTGATGAGACAAGGCTTTGTACTCCATGTATTGTGTAATTAAGATCCTTTTAATGAAAAGCAAAGCTAAGATGGTTATCAACCAGTTTATGTAGGAAATGGGAAGCATCTAGCACAAAAATACACAGCATGGAGGTAAGACTTCCGTAGATATTAGGCACTTAATTGTATTTGTTACGTACTTGTATGAGGGGCATGCAGGCAGAGCACACCCCAGGCTGCTGCTCACAATTGTGGTCAGAGGATGACAAATTCCCTTAAAAACCAGCAAAAATACCTGGGTTTGGGCTGGGTAGGTGGGAAACGCTTGCAGTCCACGTGGCACAAGTGGGGTCAGTCTCCTCCTCCTTTTTCCTCCACCACACAACAAAATACACAGCAAAGTACACCTGGATGGTGCCCCATTCCCTTGGGCTATCTTGGGCGGTGTTTGGGGCACCCTGGGAACTTGGGTTTGGTTGTGGAGGGGTTTTTTAGGTCATTGCACTCAGATAAGTCAAGCTACAAAAAGCCTTCTTTCTAAAAAAGTTACCCAAAGAAAACACATTTCACACATTTTCTAAATACTGTCAGATACCTTCAGGCTAAACATTCTTGAATTAATTCTGTTACATCTTTCCTGGCTGAACTATAATTATTGCAGCAGTGGGGATGAGTCATCACTAGCTGTAGTTTATCTTCTGGAATATAGCCTGTACTGTACCTAATCCTCTGTGCACTGGAACTATATCAGCTACTTACTCCAATATCTTTATCATAAAAAAAGAGCCAAAGACAGGATCTATCTGTCATTCACATGCAATGTGTAGCACAAGCCCTTAATTTGCACTTTTCCTACAAGAATCGTAACAAGAGATTTGATCTTATGTTTAACTATCTCTGTGTGCCACGTGTACAAATAAAGAGCAACAATCTTGGGAGAAGAAACTCAGAAGCTGATGAGAAAAAGGTGGAAATAAAGGAGGAAACCTTGCTCCGGATATTTGCCCTTTTCCTTTGGGTGCCGTCGTGGGCACGGGGAGGCTCCGGGTGGCCTCACACCAAGCCGTGCCCCTCAGGGTGGCCATCCCCATGTCCTTTTGGAGGAAACCCCTGGGAACTAGGTGTTCGTGAGAAAGAACAGCCTCAGCAAGAATATGCTTTTTGTACATTCTCAGAAGGCGTTCAAATTTCCTCATTTCATCTCTAGTTGAAACACCTTAATTTAAGCTTCCCCTATTTCGTTAAATTAGCTTCCACATCCTAATTAACAGCTTGTGCACTTGAGAAATGTAGCCTCCTGTTTTAAGAGTAATGACTCTTTCCTATTCTAGGTTCCCACCTAATTTGTTCTCTGCCAAAGACTTTAGAGATAGCAGCTCTTAATTACATGAAAAGGTAAGTCATCAATTTGTCTGTACCACCCCTGTTAAAGATTTCCTTCACAAAAGTTATCGTCGTGGCTTATTGCACCAAAGCATTCAGAGATCTGCTGCTGCTCTTAATGGGATAACCAAGGGGCCATGTCTACTTGTAGCTTTAGTTTTCTCACTAAAACCATCTTCAAATTGGATCAAAAAATTTATCTTGTCTTCAACAGCAGGCCTGCTAAAGAGTCCTTATTATAAACAAACATGTCACTCCCAAAGAAAATCAAGAATATTTCTGTGACCACATCAGCTTCCCCCAAAATAAAGCGACAGCTCACAAGTCAAACATCATGATGATGGGCAAAAATGCAAAGCTTGAGAGAGCATCTGTGTGAGCTTAACACTAGCAAAAGGCATGGATTTCCTATTTTCAGAGACAAACTCTTTGAGAACAACTCATATTTGTCTGATAGTTTGAAGGACACCAAAAGGCACCAACAACGCTGGTGCTGAGGCTCTCTTGAATGCCAGCAGCACCTCCTGGGGCCGACTCATCAGGTTATAGATAAGGTGGAATTTGGCCACCTTCCCTGCGGGGCTCGTGCCGCTGGGAAGATGCGGCAAGGTTTATGGGCAGGCTACAAAACTGCCTTTTTAATGCAGGCTTCTGGGTGGTTGGTTTCTCTTCTGCACGGTCCCACTCTACTGTATTTTATAGGATCCATTTTTCCTAATCAGATTGTCAAAAAAAAAAAAAAAAAAAAATTGCCTGACTGGTGCAGTTCTCAAGTTACCTCTGTCAGGTTGATTAAGCAGTTCATGCTTATAGTCCACAGGACTCTGTTTTTATTTATTTGTTTTTTTTTCCCAGTGTCTGTGTTTAGGTAACACTTACTTTAGTTATAATACACCTTCCAGTATTTGGCCACTCACATTTAGATTTATCTTACCATGCTCAGATTTTGCTACTACGGTACCTATAAATGTGGGCAGTTAGAAAACCATGGCTGAAACTACCAGTTTTCTCCTCTAAAATTAAAAAGTAGGCTCTGGCTTTCATCAGCAGCATGACTTGAGGTAAATTAACTTTCACTTTGGCTTTTGATGGATGTATAATGAACTCTGCATTGTTCAGCTGGAAATCTTGGAGCTATTTTTCATTCCAAATGTCTTCTGAGCAGCACGTTTGACAGGTTATTAAGATTTTAGTATCACTGTGGAAACATTTTTCTAGGCTTCTTGTCTAGGATGAGGAGAGGTTCACTGCACCTTCTCCATCTCCACACCAGTCTGCTGATCTCCTAAACAAGCTGGTTCTCAAAATTCAGCTTTTTTAGATTACTGTGCATAGGAAATATTTAATAAGCAATGATTTTGAATTTTGGTTTCTTTGTCCTAATCACCAAGCTGCACTGAGCAAGGCTTTCATATCTTTTAATTTAGCTGCTTAAGAGTAAGAAGTTTAGCTATTAGTCATTGGGAAAGGTCAGGTTTGTCTGAGGGATGACCGAATTACGGAGCCAGGGAGATGCTGGCTGGAGAGCACCTCTGGGAGCTCATTTAGAGACCCGGACCCTGCAGCATCCCTCTGCCAGGGCTGCAAGGGAGCTGGTGGGCAGGAACAAGGGCAAGTGCTGGGACAGCAGATGGATGCTGGATGCTCCTGACTGCAGCTCTCTGGCCTATAAGGAGAGATTTTTATTATCTGAATTACTCAAACCTCTTCTGCTTGTGTGCTATTTCCATTAATCTCACTTTTATAAAGGTTTTCATGATTTGCAATTTTCCAAGCAATTTACAGAACACATTTCAGCCTACTGAAAGGACATCACAGGCAAACATTTTGCTTTTTTTTGGTGTACTGTGACTTTAGTGCTTATGTACTAAAGTAAAAACTTTTCAACTTTGAAAAGATCAATCACAATGAAAATAGTGAAACATTTTATAGACAGAAACTAAAGAAAAGGTAAAAATCTTCATATATAACAAACATTCTAGCAGATTAAAACCCCAGCCTCCCCGCAGTGTATGCAAACATAAACTTCTACTTCTCCTACGTACTTCAATTTTGGTTGCCAAACTGACTTTCTGGTAACTGAGAGTAGGCGAGGGAAGAAATACCTATGGAGAGGTATAGGACAAGGTAAGCCCTAAGGGAGGCAGGAAAGAAAGGGGCAGGTATTGGATGAGAAATGGGCTCCAAAGACAGTTTCCGAGTTTCCAAAAGTCTGCACCTGGGAAACGAATTTCAGAGTTCTTCAGAAAGCACAGTCTGATGACACATGATATCACTTGCTTGAGGAATAATGACAAGACGGATGCCTTTTGCTCACTCTGTTCTGATATAACTATTTCTTGCTGTCTGAGTCATCTCATCAGCCTGCTCAAGTACCGAGTGATTTTTATTGATGTATAATGCCACTGGTTCGTGTCCTGTATTTCAGAACTTTATGAAAGAGAGGAAAAAAGGGTCCAATATTTTCCTGAAAAAGCAGCATTTGGCCAAATTAGAAATTATCAATTAGCATCAACCACAAAGCCAGCATGAAATTAGTGCTGAATGCAGGGCTTGCTTAGCGTCTAAGCTCCAACCCTAACCAGCCTTACCTCAGTATCAGTCAGTGCTATCACTTTTGAAGTCAGCAGCTTGGATTAAGCTGGTATGGCTGGGTGTAATTCTAAGCTCTCGGACAGGGACAATTAAAGAGAGCCATATTAAGAAAGTTAACTCTTCAATTAATTTCTGTCTTGCAAGATGTTCGCTATGAAAGACCACATGGAACTCTCTATTCCAGGGTCCGATTTTTTTTTTTTTAATTATTTTTTTATTAACACTGATAAAATCTCTTCAAAGCAGAAGTTATAAAGTAAATTGAATAAGTTACTCATTAGTGTTTGAATATCTTGCTAGTTTGAAGGTCCAAAGTGATTAATTAGAAAGTATTTTCAAACAGAGAATATTTCTAAAATTATTCCTGCTCAATTTTTTGTTAGCTTTGCTGTCCTGAAATGGGAACAAGAAATACTATTTGCACAAGAGGAAGAACAGGGAAAGCGTCTGAGATCTGAGGGTCATTTGAATACATATAACTCCACCTTCAAACCTTTACAGCTACGGTGATGAACATTAAACTATGATAGCTTTGCTTTTAACAACCTTAATTCCTCTCTCTTTCACCAGTAGATCTGTTGTTTGCACCAGGATATTTGATGGACAAATTGGATCTTCATCTTTTCTGTCCTTTTTTTTCCCAAATGCTATAAATCAGCATTTTATGAACGAATAAACCCCATCTGCCAGCTGTTAAAAATTTGTTTCAAGGCTATGATATCTAGGTCATTTTATTTCATTACTCTGGTGCCAACAACAATAAATAAAGTCATTACTGCACAACTAAGTATATTTTAGTCTTTCTCAAAATGAACTGTTAAAATAAGCTGGTAACTGTTTAAAGCACTTGCCTTTAAAAACGTATGCTGCACTGACAGCAAGCAGGCAGCCTCCCTTCCCCATCAGCCTTGGCCTGTCTTTTGGGTTGTACATCATTAATTAACACTGCAATGACCACAGCCCAGTAAACTTGGGAAATGAGCAATTGGCCAACAGAGACAAAATGATGAACAATAGCATGTTTGAAAGTGTACTTGTACTGCTTGAGTCTGGCTGCCTTTACCAAAGCTCAGAAGACAACATTACATGAGCCTTGATATGTCCTAGACCCTCTTGGAGTGTCAGTCACAAAACACATGTACATAAAAATTTGGATGAGATTAAATCAGTCTTTTATGGCTCGTTGAAGAGTAATTTACACGAGTGAGAGGGCATATTCCTACTGTATGTAAAAACACATGTGCACACTTAAGTGCTTTCCCTACAACTGACATTCCCTACAACATCCTGTGCCAGCCTGAGATGAGCAGTTTGTTGCAAAGCTTCAGACCTCAGAGAACAGATTTTCTGAATATTGTGCACATCAGAACACACGTTTATCTCTCTGCCTAATTTACATGTACAGTTATTATTTGTGTGGGCAGCAGCAGCCACTGTGCATGTGGATGATTAATGAAATGTGTAAAAAAAAACCCCACACATTTGCTTGCTATGAATGTCGCACAATCTTAATAATTTTGTGCATAATTTGTGTCCAAAGCACATTTTTTCCCCCATGCAGCTACACCCTTTAAAAGCCAGTTTGAGCACTGGGAATCTGTCCTTCTAACCTCATGCAACCTTGATCGCAAAATATAAAAGTAAATTTCTTACTAATAATATCCCTAATGTTCTGTTTAGTTTGAGTTCTGGTAAATGGTCACTGATTATATTACATATTATGCTAATGAAGCGTAAGATGCTATTTCCATGCTTGTCCTGAGCTGGCACAATATTACCCAAGAGAAAAGGCCAAGATCCTTTCCTGGTGCATATGTCCCTCCAAAACTGGAAATTGTTGTCACTAAAATAATTGACGCACACCATTTCTGACATGTCTGTTTTTAATTAAGGCGTATTTCAATGAAAAAGAGAGAACAATTTTAAGGGAATCTTTCTGCCAGATGGTGATCCCTAATTTACCTCAAATGTGTTGGATGCAGCATGAGTCGTTCCTGATTAGCTGAGGTTGATCAGATGTGTAAAATAACACTTTTGCTATGAAAAATGAGTTGAAATGACCCCATGAAATGATGGTGTGGGTCTTTCCTTCTGTTGATATCTGAGCTATTTAAGAATTAACAGGAATTCTGTCTTTGCCCTAAGACTATGATTGTGGAAAAGAATTACTACTGATTCAGCAACCAGGGATGCTGTGAGTACTCCACGAGTACTGTGGCTGCAGGTAGCTATCGAGTCCCTAAATCAGTTCCCCGTCCTCTCCTCCTCTTCAGACTTGCAGAGAATACACTAATTATTTTCCATTAAAAAAATATTTTCAATGAACCAACTTAAATGCAACTTCAGCTTTTTCCACTGTTAAGACTCCTAAGAAGAAACAAATGCAGAACATATTTTCTCGTATATCATATTTCTACATTGAAGCAATTTGTAGAAATTCTGCATCTGGCCCGTGGAGTTCACAACTTCAGCTCCAGCAAAACAGTTTTCAAGACCTAATTGGAAAATCTGTGCTGTAATACGGGTGAATATTAGTCGGCTCTTTTCACTTTTATGTACTTCCGTTTATGTCAGCTCTTAATTTGGCATGCTCATTGATGGTGAATGAATTGACTTCACCATACTGAAACAGCAAATCATGCACACAATAAACATTAATATTTCCAGCATGTAAAATACCCCTTAAACATCAGTGAAATACATGTTTTATAAATTAAACTGAGGATACAACCATGATTTGGCATTATATTAGCGGATTATGAATTGCAATTTATTGCAGTGGCTGAATGCCAGTCCAAAAACCCCCAGGTCACCTTGGATCACCTTCAGCACCCTTCAGACTTCCACTCTGCTCTGCTGGGTGCTATGTGTAGATTTCCACTTTTTGGATGATAATAATTTTTTTTTAAACACTGGGGATTTAAGCTTATTTTAGTGCCAGAACTGGTGGTGGTGCTTCAGCAAGGGGCTGGGATACCATAACTGCTGGAAAGGCTACAAATCCCTCCGCTGCTCTGGTAAATCTGGACCTGAGAATTGGGCAGGATTAAGGACCATTAGGTTACATGAAAACTCATGGCAGTCACTGCATAAACACCTGATAATTTGAGAAGTTTTTATGTTAGGGTGTAAATAATCCTAAACCAGATGTGACCACATTAGTATTTTATGAGTGGAGAAGGAGAATGGAGAGACATGAAAACGGGACGGAGCTGTGAGTGGATAAAGTGTTGTCGCCTTTTAGCTTTCCTGCAGTTGTTATTTCTTTCTATGACTATCAATAAAACTTTACCTTAGCAGTAACTCACAGGAGACATAATTGGTAGAAAATTAGATTCTCTGATATCTTGATATTTGCCGCTGCAATATTATATGAAAGGTTAGTTGGGATCTAAGACCCCAATCCTGTACGCTGGGTCACTGTGAGTAGACCCATGGAGGCAGTTTTACGATCAAGGCACTGCTAACTACCTGCCACATTAATTCCGTGGTATTTACAATGACCCTTGGAGCCTTAATATTTCACCAGCCCCAAAGGAAAGAAATTACTTTTTTCAAAAGCTTGATTCAATGGCACTTGCCTGGCAATTCAGAAAGTTCCTGCAGGACAGGCGGCATTTTAAGATTTCCAGCTCACAATTCATGGTGTAAAGATCATCCTCTTACACACCAGCCGTAGCAATACTTGGAAGCTAACGTATCTAAATACTTCTTTGCATACTACTGTATTTCTTAGAGGGCAAGCTTTTCAGTTTCGAAACCTTTTTAAATTTGCATTTCAAAGTAGCTATAAAATATGAATTCCAGTGCAAAGCATTAGCATAAAGCCATTCAGTATTATACATTCTGTCAAAAGTGCCAGGAAAAATTCCACAACTATTGCATTTCCATCTGGCAACATCTTCCTACCCTGAATATTTGCATAAAATATTTCTGCAATAAAGAAAAATTATGAAACATAAACTCCTTACATTATTTCCAAATAGATAACTTCTTCACAATTGCATAAGCCAAGGAACCCTGCTATTGCAAACAAACAAATTCCCTCTTTTCCAACTATTTCATAATAGTTTCAGAAAAACACTCCCTACTCTGTCTTTCACTTAAGTGTTTTGGTAGATTTTTAAATTTATAAGATTTTTGGTTTTTAAGCCAATAAGAAATAACTGAAGAGAGGCTGAACAAGGTGCTCCTGTTCACTGCCATTTGTGTGCTCAGTTCTACCTCCATTTGCAACTTAGGCTTGCCAAACATTGGAGTAAGTAGGTGCACAGCATCATTCCCCCCCTCCCTCGCCCGCTCCGGTACTTAATCTATTGAATTAGCCCTAAGTTTTCATAGGTACATCTTTGCAAGTTAACATTTAACCTGGCATTATCCTGTCTCGCAGAATGAGACTTTAAATATTCTATTTCCAGCATTCTTCGGGGTCTTGGGCAGCAGAGGAGAAAGTTGTCATGCAGCTGCAGCAAAACATAGAGTAAAATAAAGAAGGAAAATAGATGGGACTAAGTTAGGATTAGACCTTTGATCAAGCTGGGAATGAAAGTTGGACACTGAGCTAAATTCTGCATCTGGACTACGGTGTGGCTCATGGGGAGAGTGGGCAAGGAGAGCAGCATGCATTAGATGTGCATTTGTCACCAAGGCTTTCACATGGATTCAGATACATCTCTGAAACCCCCCTCCACACATGATAAATCAGTTTATAAAGATGTATTGCTGAAAGGAGAGGGTGCTCTGGGCATTTAAATATTAAAACTCTTGACCCAACATTTCACATGGAGAAGATGGTATAGCTCTGTTTGCCACCGTCGTCTATTAAAATAATTCATAAGAGATACCACCATATTATATTCTATAATAACTCTTTAGCCCAATAGTGGTATGGGTATGATGCTTGCAATAGTGGAGGTGAAACCCACATTAAACCAAGGTAAATAACTTAGGCATGTTATTTTTTTTTTCACTTCAGCACTGTCTGGGAATGTTACTCACACTAGTTCTGTTTGGAGCTGATTTCAGCAAAAAGGTCATGTGTGTTTCAGTCACAGAAACTAGGAAGTTTAATGCAAAGCATATTTTCTTTCTTTAAACATGCACATTTATCTAATCCTTTCCATGATTATGTGTCAACTTTCTAAGAAAAGGAGGAAGAAAATGCAAAAAATGTATGTTTGTGTTTTGCACATGTCCATGCAAGTTATATGGAATAGGCAAACATCTTTCTCATAAACATAAACATCAATCTCATAAATTACTTCTCAGTTATAAATACTTCTATTAAAATATAGCTACATTTCCCAATCATTTACATCAAGGTTAATTCTCAAAAACTCATGCACTTTTCATGCTTTAAATGAAGTTCAACAGAAATTAAACTTATCCTAGGCACAAGCTGTTATTTAACCAAGTAAATGAACAGCACCCTGCGACAGCCTCCCCAGCTCCTTCCCGGGTGCCCTGGTTAACACCAAGTGCCTGAACTCAGAATAGGGTGGCAGTCTGGGACTGCAGGGGACAGCATATGTTTAAAACATACAAGAGGAGCAAAAGAGCCAACACAGTAAGGGTTCACTTTTAGACAGTAATCAACCCAGAACACCCACGCAACGGCACTGCAGTAAAAACACTGGGGGAATTAGAAACACAGTTCGTCCCCACTGATTTTGCTGCTCAGTGACTAGGGGACACGCTAAACTACACCTTACACAGAGTAAAACAACAGTTGTAATAGCAAACTTACACTCAAGTTGCTTTTTAGTCCTAATTAAGGGAAAAAAAGACTAAAAACATCTGGTTATGATAAAAATTACTTTTAACCCAGCTGCATATAGAGTCTAGACTTGCACAAAATAATAATTAAAAAAAAATATCCTTCTTTGAAGAGCCACAATTTGAGAATAAACCAAGATGCACAGGCTGAAATAAACTTGTCCAGACGTGATTCATTCTGGCATGTTTTAAGTGAGTGTTTTCTATAACTCTACCTCTCTTTTAATATAGCTTTATGCTCATGTTGATGTAATAAAACATTATTTAGAGTGAGGCTCACATGTCCAGAAAGATTCCATAAATTCTCAGGACCTTTTACATTGTTGGCCTCAACCATTCAATCACACAAGAGTTACACTGTATCGCAAAGGCTTATGACAAACGACAGTGATGCTGTAGAAGACCCAAATAATGCCCTTCAGTGATGCTGGAAAAAAAATTCATTGAAGGCCAGAGGCACCAGCATTCTTTTTTCATAGTAAGAGGGATTCAGTAACAGCCTCTAATTTCTTTGGCATGATTATACAGAATCTCATGCTGTGCATGCCCTCTAATGCATGAAATAATGCTTTTCTGTTGAGGACAGTCAGATCTAAAACAGGGGCATGGCAGAAATATACTCCCAAAGACAAGGACAGTTGAAAGGACATCTATAGCACATGCAGTGTTCAGGAGCAAAGGTCTATGCTTATGCTAAAGGCTATGAGGGAAATGAAGTATGAGCATTTAAAAGTAAACTATCTCTTCATTGACAAAATGTGAATATTCTTAATTTTCTGGATCATTAAACCTCCTCCTGGGAAGAGAGTTAAGAAACTTTGGGATATTTTTACAGCATCGAGTTGGGTTTCGGGATGTCTAATAATGTGGTAATTCAAGCTCACATTTGCAGGAGATCAGTGCCCTCGCAAAGCCTTCTCCAAGAGGGAGCAAGAGCTTCTCCTAAAAGGTCACAATTCAGGCACAAAGTACCAGTTGTCCAATTCCCTTTCATTTGGGTTAAGGATCAGTAAAGGATCTGTTTCTTTAGAAGAGAATGAAGGAGTTCCTGCAGACATACTTAACAACTAAGTATATCAAGATTAAACGTATTGGATGGAAATAGAGAAATGGAAAAGACAAACTGCGATTTGTATGTGCAAAACCTAAGCTCTTCTGAGCCTCACTGATTCTTGCCACGCTGTCTTGGAGAAGGTTTATGTCTCAATCAAGTGAGTTTGGTTTTTTTTGCAGAAATTCAGAAAGTTCAGAAATGGGAAGGGACAGACAGATGTCCAGAGCTGCCCAACACCAACCGATGTAACTCCACCCCATGATGTTAATTTTAAAATTATTTTGGAAGAAAATCTAGACAATATCTTACCATCAGGAAGAGAAACATCAAAATGGGCACCAAGTGGGCAATAAGGCACGCCAGGATTTCCAGTGTTGTTGTCTACAGCGCTTTGCCAGTCTTTGGTAGAGAAGCCACAGTCATAATTTTAACTGCTTTGCATGCCAACAAATACAGCTCCAGATTAAAACCGCTGAATTCTCCATAGCACCTCCACGTTGCATTTCAATTTCCTTTGAGGTAGGAAGTCTGTTTCTGAAATTTGGCTTCAAGATTTAATCTCTGGGTTTTTATTCCAAGTTTGCAAAATTAAACACAAGAGAATATAAAGCACAAGCACTCTGGGCTGCTCAGGAATGTGCGCAGCAGGTTTTTACAGGCTAGGGTAAACAGCACTGCGGTGTACGGAAATACCATGAAGTTAACATGTAAAGTATTATGGCATGCTAATCTATTTATATTTCATCATTGCACTTACTTTGCATAAAAATAAAATTACTGGGAAGGGTTTTATTCCTACTTGCAAAAACTTCTCTTCCTTTCCGCCCTCAAACTGCTCTTTAGAACAAGATGCTCCTTTTGTTCCTCACTGAAACAGTAATATTTTATCCAACAGGCAGTACAATATCTAAGACTTCTGGACACCATCATAATCAAATATAATAATAATATGATATTCTTCTTAGCTCCTCAGAGTACCAAAGTCATTTTATTATTTTGAAGATGCTTTGAAAGCATCTTAACAACATCTTTATTGAAGCAACATAAATGTCTTTAAAGCTATCTTGGTGCAAATGTATCAAGAATACTCTTGAAATTCTTTGTTATACCTTGTACCTGAAAATCTATTTGACACTTATTCTACTGTATTGAATTTCTGTCTGAAACAGCTGATTTAGGCAGCTGATAGAGTATGGCAGGTGCCCCATTCATTGTGTTATCATTTTATACAGTCTGTCCATAAAACCCCCAAGAGGAGGATGTACTGTCTGTCCATGAAAAATAATCCACTGTCTGTGGCTTATGGGAACAGCAACAGAATTTTAAATACCTTGGAAAAACCAAAGCTTGGCCATTTACATTATTCTAGCAGCATTTTTCTAGCTGAATGGCCATATTCAATCGCACAATGAGAGGAGTAATGCAATTAAACCAGCACCATAATGAGGAACTGGAAACATGGGGTTTAGTTTGAAAAACAAAAGCTTCTAAATTTTAAAATAATGAAGCAACACGACTGTTGCACACGATGTGAAGAATGCATTATTAGACACAGCAGTAAAAAGTCAAATATAATATATTACAGCAATATTCTACAGTTCATCTATGGCTCTTTTGACACCCTGTACTCATGTATTTCCTGATGTTAACTGCTCAGATCCCAACATTTTTGCTCCCCGCAATGATTACCCTGTCCGACAGGAGGAAAAACGTTTAATTAAATGTCCTCTAAGAAGGGACAATTAGAGAAATCCAGGCACGCCCGAAATAACAGCTGTCTCCTAAGCAGGCGGGCTGAGAGCTGGCACGGCTAGCTCAGCAGGCAGGAGAGCTCTCTGCAAATGGGATGGGATGCAAGTGAGAGAGTAGGATTTTAAAAAGGATAAAACCATCCCAAATGGGCAAAATAAAGTCTAAAATTTCAGAAGCCACCACTGAAGAAAAGTTTAAACCACAGTCAGCTGGGATAAGGACACGACTGGTGCATTGGCAAAGCTCTGGCCACAGCTCAGCTCCTCGGGGAGGAAACCACAGGAGTTTGTGCCATCAGTCTGAGTGTGGTTTTAGGTAGCCTGGCGATGACAAACCAAATATTACTGTATAAAAGAGCAAGAGGTGAGAACGAAAAAATGCAAAACCCCTTCAAAATTTACTGTTACTTGGTAGGACAGTGGAAGTTTTGAGGTATCAAGTGGAGGAGGCTCATAATGGTTGTTACTTTAGAGGCAAGGGGGAAAGAGTCACAGAAATGGAAAAGAAAGGATTTCCGCCCCCCCCCCCCCCCCCATAAGCTGCTCCCACTCCACACTCAGTAAATATCTGTTTATAGGCCTCACCATAGGAAAAGCATAGGAGGAAAATAGTTCAAAGCAATTAGTGGCAACACAAAAAATCCCAAGGACAAATAAAGTTGTAAAAGAAGAGCAGTTACCTCTGCAGAGGAAAAAAAAAAGAACGCCAACTGGAACCTGTTCCTATTGCAGTCATAATTTAGACAAAACTGAATATACTATATAATATATATGAAAACACATATACTGCTATAAAAAATTAGGTTCTTTTGAGCGCCCAACCCCACTCTAGATCTGAAAATATTTTGAAAGACTTTTACCCAGGGAAAAGCAGCAATCTTCCCTCAGCTTTAACCACTGACAAAATGGGCTTCATATGCAGCAGACAACTAAGTGACACAATCAAACAAACCATGGAAGTTATTCATAATATAGAATAAAACCCAAAGGTTCACTGCATCCTTAGATCTCTTGAAGGCCTTTGACAAAGCAGGGTGGTGCTAAAAAATACTAATACTTGCTAAAATACTTGCTAAAAATACTAATACTTGCTAAAAAAAGATTTCAACTACAAGAAAAAATTGTTCTCTATGTCCTGTGTTGTTCTGTTCTGTTGAAGTCCTGGAAGAGTCACGTCAACACAACTAATCCAAAGAAGCCCCAACAGCTTACTAAAACAGTAATGATTTCCATTCATAAATAAAAAATAAAAGTGCTGTCTCTGGGTAGTGCAACGTTACTGGCTGCCACCTCACCCATATTTTTAAAGAAATCCTATGAATTCAAGGCTATAACATTAATTATGTTAAATCCCCCCAAGAATCCATGACTAGAAAGACACATACAAGCTTACATGGTCCAAACAAATGAGATCATTGGTAACAATACTTCTTCAGCTATGTAGAATTAATTTCTTTCCATTATTTCAAGACAGAGAATTCCCCTGTCTGCTTTCCCCTCTGTGCAGCCGCTTCCCCAGGGGCTGCCACGTCCTTCATGGACCCCCTGTGCCTGGCACTGCCCCCTGATTTCCACGTTGGGAAGCTGCATCATGTACAGGGTATATGCATGGTACTGAGGGTACAGTGCAAGCTTGAGCTTAAATTTATGCTATTTAAACCCATGTCATTTCTGACAATGGATCCATGACAAGTGTTACCAAATGTGGGAAATAAGGTGATAATTTCATCTCCAATACCCACAGTATCACTTCTCAAACAAAACAATGACCAAATACATCAGAAAATTGTGTCTTAATCCATTTAAGTAAAAAAATTATTACCTCAGGGAAAGATCTGCTCACAAAACTATTACTATTAGCACCCAGTTGTGCAAGAACTCATTTTGGAAACAATTTTCTCCTGCACATTAGTGGCACGGAGAAATAATATATAATCATTTTTAATGGAAAAACTGACAGACAGTCTGGATCAAGCTGATTTTATAAAGTAATTTGTTCTTGGAATTTGACCAAAGGAAAAATGGATAGATAACATTAAGAGGTCACCCAACCAAATAGTAATTTACACTTAACAAATTCAAGTTATGACTAGGATTTGGTAATTCCTGTATGGAAAGTTCAGATATCATCTTAATGTTAAAATTAAGACCTTTGCAAAAGTACGCAGGGCTTCTAAACTGCTGTTCATAGAAAGTCAACTTGGGTTTAGTTACGCTGTGCTGGGGACAGCTGATCACATCAGCTTCCTTGTTCTGCAGCTCTGTGCGTGTTTATTCTGTTTACTGAGGAGTGGTGCTGGAGGGATGCTGAGCTGCCGGGCAGCAGGCAGAGCTGCCAAACCTTCCTCTCAAAAAGCAGTGCCCGTGTGGTCTGGGCTCACCTCTGCCATGTGCTGAGCAGATGGGAAATGAATCACTAACAACGAGGCACTTCGCTGCTCCAGTTCGGGCTCTTTGCTAAAATTATAATGGCTTTTTTTTCCCCAATGTGAAATAATTCCCTACTTTGAGAGAAATTGCCTAAGAAAATAAGGGCTTTTGCCTTAAATGTATTCCTTTGGCAGAACTGTTCAGCACATTCTCCCTCCTAAAATGTCTTACTGATGAACTTTAGCTGACCCTAAGAAGTCATTTCATATGCGTAAGCAGTCAAGCTGGCTCAAAAAATGTAGTTATTGAAATAGATTTAAAATCTCCCGAAGTCTAGGACAATATTTGCTATTTGGTTGCTTAAATTCATAGCAATGAGAGAAATAGCTAAAATAGTTAGTATTTATTCAAGTAGAAATATACTTTTCCAGTATATTTAATGTGAAAATGTATTTTATGAGCAGAAATAAGTACTTTCCACTTTGGGATGATATAAACTGAATATATTTGGAAAGATACACTGTTCTGTAATAGACACTGTTAAAGCGATGCTGCCACATTTCAGTGTTGATATAGCCACCGTTACAACCGATCAGGTTCTGGCTATTTCAATATGGTTTTCCCTACATACTAATAAGTTTTTATTACAAGTATTTCATACATTTAATTCCTTCTGGTCCTACTAATCACGACTGTATTGTCTGTTACTTAGATTTCCTACATTTTTTTCCCCTTTTTTGGTAACGTCAGAGTATAATTAATTCCAGTGAGTGAAGTTAATTGCCCCAGGGAAAACCTGCCATTGGAAATGACCCAGTCTCAAATAATCTAGAGCTGGAGACGTACCACAATGTACTCTTCCCACACAACTGATAGATGGAAAAATTAACCAGCAACAGCAGCTGCTGGAAAGAAAAACAATTCCGTAATCTT